>NC_083350.1:164450148-165094523 GCF_030254825.1 Meriones unguiculatus | reverse complement strand
AACAGAACAGGCATTTGTTAACACCATGAGGAACAGAAAGAACAGGGTGTGCCACATTGCTGCAGGTATCCAGTGCTAAACTTCAGTGCCATCACTGTAGCTGTGGTCCTCAGGTTTAATGGCTGAGATGCTGAGCAATGAGTTATCACTCAAGAATACAGTGTTCTGGGGGATCCAAGATGGCAGTGACCAGCCTGCACTGTATCTGAGAGGCAGAGGATCTGAAACTCCAAAATTGGTGAGTGGAGGTTTAACTGAGGCCAGAAAATCAAACTTGAGGCTTCCTGAACAAGAGGGGACATCACATGAGCTGAGACTATTTAGATTCAGGTTACCCTCAGACTTCCCTGGGGACAGAGAGGGGTGAACATTCGAAATGGCTTGCACTTCCCCATTTCAGGCCTCCCTCCTCCTCAGCAGAACTGGCCCACAGAGACTCTTAGAGACCCCAGAGACTCTTAGCACAGAACTCACTGCCTGTGGACTGAAACAGCAGAGGAGGGGCTCCTAACTCTCCAGCAGCAGCTGCCACCTGTACCAGCCTTCTGAGTCCCAGATCTGTGGTACCATCCTTCTGGATGTTGGGTCTCCAAGAAACTGTACAGACTCCACAGGGCCTCCCAGCTAGTGACTGTACGGATGGCCCAATCCCTCAGTGCCGGATAGCCGGCTGTGTAACCACCAAAGTCGCCAGACCCGCCAAACGACTCACTGCACCAGGTGCCAGGCCACCTAAGTCCATGGACTACTGTTGTGGCTCCCTGGGACTTCCTATCAGGGACCTGGACCAGCCTCCCAGCACTGCTGCTGCAGCTGCAGCTGGACTCCCAAGATTAGCAGCTGCAGCACCACTGAGCTCAAAGAGCTCCTACACTCGCATTTGACCCAGCCAGCCCAAAACTGAGAGTAGAGAATAGGGGGAACCCCTGTGATTTCTGATTTGACCTGTTAGAGAGTGAGTGCGCCTTCAAGTGACTGTAGAGCCCTAGATCCAGGGTCCCTCTAAGCTAGCAGCCAGACATCAGATCCCTCCCACCCATGCATCCACTGTGGGAAACAGAGAGACAGTGTTCTCAACATTGAAGCCCCGGTTCTGCAGGTCTACCAGTGGAGTTCAGGCAAATAACTCCGTGAGCTCAGACAGAGCTGAATTCCTGTGGCCTGAAGGCCACTGCGGTTTTCAGGGAATCTGCACAAGCAAATTGCACCTGGGAAGACCTCAAGCACCTGCAATCACTTTGGTGTCTGCACAGCACCCCTGCCTCACACTTCAGGCATTTACATTCTCTAACACCCTGTCCGTCAAGGCACACTTTCACACATACCCACATGCTCGCCATCATTTGTCCTTCTGCACCCACGAATCTTCCTCCCACAGATACAGCTGAATCACCAACACACAGTCTCAAACACTGGACCTCTCTCAGCTTCCTGAAGAACTCTCCAGACACCAGAGAAAGACGGTACCAGTTTGAACTGCAGAGTTCAGGAACAAACAGTGAAGGTTACAGATAAGCAAATGGCTGAGGTTGGCATAAGAACACATCCAACAAAAATCAGGACATTATGGCATCACCAGCAATCCCAAAAATCAATTGATACTCCAATTAATCGGAAACACAGGAAAACTATTTTAAAGCTATGCTTATCCAGTTATTAAAGGAAGATAAAGAGGAAACAAACAAACCTCTCAAAGAAATACCCATACAATTAGAAGCAAATAAAGAGGAAATAAACAAGGCTCTGAAAGAAACACAGGCAAATATAGCCAAACAAATAGAGGCACAAGTAGTGGTACAATTACTGGCATATAAAGAGGAAACCAACAAAAAAATAGAGAGACAAGAATCCACATTCAAACAGATGAAGGAAATGGTGCAAGGCATGAAAACAGAATTAGAACCAATAAAGAAAACACAAACAGAGAAAACCCTGGAGCTGGAGAACTTAGAGAAAAGATCAGGAACCACAAAGGTAAGCATCACCAATGGAATACAAGAGATGGAAGAGAGAATCTCTGGTGCTGAAGATACACTTCCAGAAATTGATACTTCTCTCAAAGAAAAAGTAAAATCAGAAAAGTCCCTAACATGAAACATCCAAGAAATCAAGGATGCCATGAAAAGGCAAAATCTAAGAATAATAAGAATTGATGAAAAAGAAGATACCAGGCTCCAAGGTCTAGAAAATATCTTAAAAAAAATAAAAAAGAAGAAAATTTTCCCAACCTAAAAGAGATACAAGAGACCTACAGAACACCAAATAGACTAGACCAGAAAAGAAACTCCTCACATCACATCATAGTCAAAATACTAAATTTACAGAACAAAGAAAAGATATTAAAAGCAGCAAGGAAAAAAGGCCAAGTAACATATACAGGTAGACCTCTCAGAATCAGTCCAGACTTCTGATCAGAAACTATGAAAGCCAGAAGGGCCTGACCAAAAGTCATGCAGACTTTAAGGGACCACAGATGGCAACCTAAGATGCTGAAAAAGCATTTGACAAAATCCAACACCCATTCATGTTTAAAGTCTTGGAGAGATCAGGGGTACAAGTCACATACCTAAACATAGTAAAGGCAATATGCAGCAACATCAAACTCAATGGAGAGAAACTTAAAGCAATCCCACTGAAATCAGGGACAAGGCAAGGCTGCCCACTGTCTCCATATCTCTTCAACATAGTACTTGAAGTCCTAGCTAGAGCAATAAGACAACTAAAGGAGATCATGGGGATACAAATTGGAAAGGAAGAAGTCAAAGTGTCACTATTCACAGATGATATGATAGTGTACATGAGCAACTGCAAAAATTCAACCAGGGAACTCCTACAGCTGATAAACACCTTCAGTAAAGTGGCTGGATACAAAATTAACTCAAAAAAACCCAAAAAAATTCAGTAGCCTTCCTGTATACCAAAGACAAAAGGGCCAAGAAAGAAATTAGAGAAACAACACCCTTCACAATAGCCACTAATAACATGAAGTACCTTGGTGTGACTCTAACCAAGCAAGTAAAAGACCTGTTTGAAAAAAAACTTCAAGTCTCTGAATAAAGATATTGAAGAAGGTATCAGAAGATGGAAAGATCTCCCATGCTCATGGATTGGTAGGATTAACATAGTGAAAACGACTATTCTGCCAAAAGCAATCTACAGATTCAATGCAATTCCCATCAAAATACCAACAAAATTCTTCATAGACCTTAAAAGAAAAATTCTCAACTTCATATGGAAAAACAAAAAACCCAGAATTTACAAAATGATCCTGTATAACAACAGATTGTTTGGAGGTATCTCCATCCCTGATCTCAAGCTGTACTACAGAGCAATAGTAATAAAAACTTCATGTTATTGGCATAGAAACAGATGGTGGATCAATGGAACAGAATAGAAGAGCCAGAAATAAATCCACACACCTATGGATACTTGATTTTTGTCAAAGAAGCCAAAACCATTCAATGGAAAAAAGACAGCATCTTCAACTAATGTTGCTAGTCCAACTGGATGTCCACATGCAGAAAAATGAAAATAGATCCATATTTATCACCCTGCAAAAATTAAAGTCTAAGTGGATCAAAGACCTCAACATAAAACCAGACACACTAAACCTGTTAGAAGAAAAAGTGGGGAAGAGCCTAGAACTCATTGGCACAGGAGACAACTTCCTGAACAGAACACCAACAGCACAAGCTCTAAGATCAACTATCAATAAATGAGACCTCATGAAACTGAAAAACTTCTGTAAAGCAAAAGACACTGTCATCAGAACAAAACGACAGCCTACAGACTGGGAAATGATCTTCACCAATCCTATATCTGACAGAAGATTAATATCCAGAATATATAAAGAACTAAAGAAGTTAAAAAGCAACAAATCAAGTAATTCAATTTAAAAAATAGGGTAGAGAACTAAACAGAGAATTCTCTATAAAGGAACATCAAATGGCAGAGAAACACTTAAAGAAATGCTCAACATCCTTAGTCATCAGGGAAATGCAAATCCAAATGACCCTGAGATTTCACCTTACACCAATGAGAATGGCTAAGATCAAAAACTCAAGTGACAACACATGCTGGAGAGGTTGTGGAGAAAGGGGAACCCTCCTCCACTGCTGGTGGGAATGTAAACTGGTACAACCACTTTGGAAATCAATCTGGCACTTTCTCACACAACTAGGAACAGTGCTTCCTCCAGATCCAGCTATACCACTCCTAGGCATGTATCCAAAATATGCTCAAGTACACAACAAGAACATTTGTTCAGTCATGTTTGTAGTACCTTTATTAGTAATAGCCAGAACCTGGAAACAACCCAGATGTCCCTCAACGGAGGAATGGATACAGAAATTGTGATACTTTTACACAATGGAATACTAACTACTCAGCAATTAAAAACAAGGAAATCATGAAATTTGCAGGCAAATGGTGGGATCTAGAAATGATCATCCGGAGCAAGGTATCCCAGAAGCAGAAAGACACACATGGTATACACTCACTTATAAGCGGATACTGGACATAAAAGATAGGATAAACATACTACAATCTACACTCCTAAAGAAGCTAAACAAGGAGGACACGGGGTAAGATGACCAATCCTCACTTAGAAAGACAAATGGGATGGACATTGGAAGTAGGAGAAGACCAGAAACAGGACAGGAGCCTACCATAAAGAGTCTCTGAAAAACTCCACCTACCAGTGTATCAAAGCAGATGCTGAGACCCATAACCAAACCTTGGGCAGAGTGCAGGGAATCACATGAAAGAAGGAGGAGTTATTAAGACCTGAAGAGGACAAGAGCTCAACAAAGACCAAATATATATGAGCACAGGGCTCTTTTCAGAGACTGATTCTCTAACCAAGGACAACGTGTGGTTATAACTTAGAAATCCTCAGACGAAGCCTATGGCAGCTTAGTATCCAAGTGAGTACCTTAGTAAGGGGAACAGGGACTGTCTCTGACATAAACTCAGTGGCTGGCTCTTTTACCCCTCCCCCTTCCCCTAGAGGGAGGAGCAGTCTTGCTAGGCCACAGAGAAGGACATTGCAGCCAGACCTGATGAGACCTGATAAGCTAGGGTCAGATGGAAGGAGAGGAAGACCTCCTCCATCAGTGGACTTAAGAGGGGCAGGGAGGAGATGAGGGTGGGTGGGTTTGGAAGGGAAGAGGGGACTACAGCTGGGATACAAAGTAAATAAAATGTAATTAATATAAAAAAATTTAAAAAGGAAAAAATATAACAAAATAAATATAATAAGATATAAAAAATAAGAATACTGTGTACTTTGAAATAAGAGTTGTCTCAGTCTCCTGTCACTCGTTCAGGAGTGGTTGGAGAGGTGAATTGCCGTTTTGTTCAAATGTTCTTTGTTTTGTTTTGAAGCAGAGTGTTACTATGCAGCTGAGGTTAGCCTGGTACTTTGCTAGTCTCCCAAGTAGTAAGATCACAAACTCATGTCTGTGAGCCCTTGATACATGCCTATATTTTCCCCTGGGTCACAAAGACCCTTCTCTTGCCATAGTCTTGAAGCAACCAATCTATGAAGAAGTTGTGGACCTTTAATAAATAAGGTGTGGTGGCCTTTAATCCCAGAACCCAAGAGGTGGAAACAGGCAGATCTCTCATGAGTTTGATGCAAGCCTGGCCTACATAATAAGTTCCAGGCCAGCCAAGGCTCCATATGGAGACCCTCTTTCAAAACAAAACACACAAGCTCTTGTATCAACCATGACAGCTCAGAATTAGTCCACCAAGTTTAAACAAGGATGGAGACCCAGACTGGCCCACTGGCTTGTGAGACTCTGTGCAGGATTCCACTAAGCCATGCCCAAATTCCTGAGCCACAGACACTGTAGATAACAGATGGGTGCTGTCTGAAGCTGCCTTGTCTATGTTAATTTGTATTTCAATAACACAAAGAGAAATAAAGTTTCCCACTAAGACAGTCAGACTTTAGGACTTGTGTTCTAACTGCTGGTGTCAGATCCCCTATGATAAAACTTGGAGTACCAAACCAAAGCTTATTCATATGGCCATCCTGGTATATTAAACCACAGACGATAGTCAACACCGATGGAAGGTAGGTTTTGGATCAGGTGACTTTGGCTTCACTGTCACTTGATATAGGTGCTCTTACACGAGGTGCGACCGAGCCATGATGGTAGATTAACTGCATTAAACACATTTTTTGTTTACTTCAGTGCTTGGATTGAGTCCAGGGTTGAAGTAAACTGTCCTGGACAGGTGCGTGTGTTTGAACATTTGGTCCGCAGCTGATGGGCTGTTTTGTAGATTTTGGAACCTTTTGACATTGGGCCTAACTGACAGACAGACCACTGTGGGTGTGGAAGGGGTTAAAACATGCATGCGGCCTACCAACCTGGGGAATAAGCTGTTCCCTAGGCTTCTACGACAGAAGATCCAGCCAGGCTAGTCACTGTGCCTTCTCCAGCGAGACACCGTGATCTGTGTTAGCCATCACGCCTTCTCTACCAAGAAACTGTGATCTGTGTTAGCTATTGTACCTTCTCTGCCATGAAACTGTGAACTAAAATAAATATTCCTTTTAAGTGGCTTGCGACTGGTATTCGGTCATAGGGAGAAAAAAAAAAAAGAACATGATGCATAAGCAAACTCCTCACTCTTGGGCTACAACCCCCTCTCTATTTTTGACTTTCAACATTTCAAATCATCTGTAATGGTTACCTGTACATTTTACCTACTAGCTTTAAAAAAAATGGTTCCCAAGACACCTGGGTAATAACAGAATGGATCACAGAACTCAGAAAGCCTCTTATTTTTATCAAAAAAAGATGCAAATAAGCAACAAGATTCAGACATTTATAAGGGGGAGGTCTGGACGGGTCCCAAGGCAGAACTCTCTGTCCCCAAAGGAATGAGGCTTCTAGTGCTTGGACACAGTTATCAGCTGAGAAGCTCCCTGAATCCTATTGCTTAGGGATGTTCTTACTTTGGCATTACTGACAGTTAAGCCGTTAGCCTTGGTGATAAACTAAATCTTCAACCTCTCTTCACTCCACAGAGGTCAGAGGTTACAATGGAAAGTTCCAAAGCTCTAATCAAGGCTTAGGGTTCCTAGTGATCAGCCTCTATTCTAAAACTGCCAGCTTGTAGGAAAGGACCACCTAGCTCCTTTGTTATTCAGGAATTCCCAAGGCTTTAGGAATCAGGTGCAAAAAAACCCAAACATGTACTTTTCCCATGTACTACCCTAGTTCTAAGGCCTTTCAGGTAATGACTACTAATTGGCCAAAGGCCAATGAGTGAGGGGCTGAGTTGAGACCAAAGTCCATTTTTTCTCTCAGGATTTTTTTTCTCTCAAAGACTCTTGCTGCTACTCTGAAAATTAAAAAATGAAATAAAGTAAAGTAAATAAAAACAAAAACTATAAATATGAAAATATTCAGGGGACATTTTTAACTGTAAAGGATAAGAAAACACTGATCAAAAGTTAGTTTTCTGGTGAGTCATAATCATTAGGGATCTATTACATAAATCAAAAGGGGGTATGAGACTAAATAACTTCTTGACGGTTACATTGTTTGAAGAGCAGAAATCTGACCCTGGGCCTGACCCTGTCTTCCTCCTCTTTACCACACTACCAAGGAGCAAAAGGAGAACAAACAAGCCATCTCCTAGGAGATACAGATGAGCAGAATTATGTTAGGAAGGAATATACCCAGAAAGTTCTGTGTCAGAGACTAGGTATAGAAAAAAATGAGTAATCATGCCTACAGGATTTAACCTGATCCTAAAGAAAACTTTTCCAGAAGCAAGGCTAACTAGACAGTAGCAAGAACTCCAAAATAAAACCTCTAAAATTCTGCCTCAGTCTTTCTGTTTATGAGATGTTACATAAAAACAACAAGAAAAAAGTTTTGGGGTAATTTTGCAAGCTAATGAAAATGCTTGTGCAAGCCCCAGGCTTATATACTTGACCACAGGCTGATGTAAGTAAATGATTATTAAGATAGCCATTGCTTTCCAAAGAAGCAGAGCAAATCCTGATACCATCACAGTCTCACACACTCCCCTTCACACTTGGAATCCTCACTAGCTTTTCTCATGGTTGAAATTTCATACTCAGTATTCAAATTACCCACACTTCTTCATTGCATCAAAAGCAGTCTTGGGGCAGGGTCACTGGGTGACTGTATCCTGTGGGCTAGGGGAAAAGATAGAAAATATAGAAAAAGAACTCATAGTCCTGTGCCTTTCACTGCCCCAACCTTCCAGCCCCACTCCAGGACCTTGTAGCCCTGTCTTCTCCTATCACTCCACTTTTTATATCCAGCCCCTCCATTCTATGTCTTTTTACAAAATGCACAAAAGGCTAGTGGCTTCTGCTGGATGTGGCTAAGTCCCGTTACTAATTCTAGGTATCCAGAATCAGCTCTTTCTACCTGTGGATTCCTTGCCAGCACCTAACTGAAAAGGAAAAAGAAAAGTTGAGGAAGTAGGGAGAGTATGAACGAGGGATAATCAGAAATGATGAGTATGCATAAATGGGCATTATTGTCTGATTTAAACAAGTCTTGGATTAAGTCTATAGAGCATGTGGAAGATAAATATGGTCTAAAGAAGAGGCTGAACCATGTTCAGAGATTAAACATCTTAATAGAGTTAAGACAGCAAATATTCCTATCTCACAGAAAAAGAAAAATCTTATGTGCAAAAAGATTAAATAACTTGTCCAAGGCAGCTTGTAGTGGGTGAAGCTATGACCCAGAAATAAGCAACCTAAGTCTAGAGGCTGTGCAAGTAATCTGGCTTTCCCTTGTTCATGCCCTGTGCTATTCTCACAGCCTTTCCTCTCTGTGTGCTTCCTGTACCTTAGAGAGCAAGAACATCTTATTCACTCTGGCATCTGCTAGCACCTCTCACATTTATCAGTAACTTGTCTAATCACTGGGACTTACATGTCTATCTTCAAAGCATCCTATGCAAGTCAGAACAAAAATATAGCCCCAAACACTCAGGTTTAATAATGATTCTTAAGAAAAAAAAATGACCTTCTTAGCTGTTTTTCTTTCCTGGTTTTTGAGTCTTTAAATAATTTAAATGGCAGATCTAAAATTTAGTTTTAATACAGTTTTCTAAATAAGAATTTTGAGACATTTCTCATTATTATATTAGTTGAGAACAAGAATTATGCAATTTCTTATTTCCTCTTTTTCTTTGTAATAGGAGTGCTTAATAAATATTAAACAGTGATGCTTCCATTACCACTATAAAATTACAAAGAGGAAAACAAAAACGTTCTTTATTTTTTGGAATAAAATTTATAGTTAAAGAGGGGCAATAAGAAAGGATTTATTTATAACTCTTTGGTTTACAACAGAATACTAAATACAACAGACATTTATAGGGCATGTGAATATGAAATGATTAGCATCACCCAGAATTAGCCTAAGAAACAGTGGTAGATTGTAGAAGTCTAAATCTGCCTGTTTTTAGTGCCTTGCTATGTTCAACGCCTTTGCAATAATATAGGTAACCAATCCTCTCTGACCACTTCAGTTACCACAAATCCAAGTGACCTCTTTGCTTTTTATGGAACTGATGTGCAGGAATGTCTTCAGAGAAAATGATCTCCTAAAGAGACTCAATGTTACCACTCAGTAGTTAGAAGTTGGGACTGAAACTTTTGCTGAATCCTTTGTCTTTGCAGCAGCAGCCAAACTGGCATTCAAATCTGCATGATCATGACGACTGATATACTTTTTTACGGTGCCAGTTATTGTGAGTACAACACATTCAGCCAACAGGAGATGAAAATTTTTAGATTTCTCCTTGAAGCAAATCAGACCAGCCCTTCTGTGTTTGTGCCAGATATCTGTCCTCTAAATTCTATGACAGATATCTGTCTGTTAGCCAGTGTCCTTCTTGGCCTATTTTTCTTGGCCTATATTTCTTATGTGACCAGTATGGTTTTCAGCCCCAGTGTCAGTGTATTTCTGCTCCACAAACAATTTCCAGGACCTACCCTAGCATAAGAAACAATTACTTCATGCCCGAATAGTATCTCACCAATTACATTATCTCCAATGATTTGATACAGGTAATGAAATCCTTTTGTTTTTAAATCTATCTTGGATTAAACATTTATGGCACCTACACAGTGGACAAAAATACAAAAATGCCCTCTGCCTCTAATGAAAGTTTAATGGAATCTGCTCAGAGTAGCAATTGTGTGGCCTGAGCTCTGGGTAGCTGTGGGGTTGCCATCACTAGCCCGTGTTCCAGACGGCTCTCCTCGCCACTCAGGCTGCTCCCCGCACCTGAACAGCCTTCTTCTTATCCTCAGAATCCTCGCTTATCTGAATGGATCCAGAGATCCCAGTCCAGGAACAAAGTCCCCTAGAGCTGGATTTAAAAGAAATTACTAGGAAAATTTTGTTTCTCGACAAATGGAGGGGAATCTTCAGGTAAGAATCACAGGTAAGAGGTTCTTGCCGCATGACACGTTTCAACAATAGGCTTCCATTTAAAATGCTTCCCAAATATCTATTTGTTGAGGGAGACTTCCCTAGCAAGGCAGGATCTAGGGAGGTGTGAGGAAGTAAGGTTTGAATGGCCTGAGTAATATACTTGATGTTTTCTCCCTCACTTATAGGTTGGGAAAAAATGACACAACTCCTCAGGTAATTACTTTCTCAATGTGCTTTTTTTTTTTCTCTAGTTGCTTCTTCAAACAATAACATTAAGTAACATAATTCACAATTATTCAATGCACATAGCATCACACAGGTACTGGCATTTATTGTGTGAAAATGTAAAGCTAGAAAGCCCATGGAAGATTTTTTTTTCCTTCATAAATTTCTCTCCCTACTTTCAAGAGCTACTTTTTACCATTAAGCACACCTTTAAGAGAAAGTGATATTAGAAGAAAAAGTTCCTACATTTGTGAATCAAAGCTACATTGTAACAATGTAGTGAGCTGAGTGTGGTCCCTAAAGAAAAGTAGCTTTGAAAATACTAATCTTTCTATCTTTATAGGCTTCTGAAGATTTGTTTTCCCTTGCTCGTTATTTTGTTGTTGTTTGTTTTGTTTTGTTTGGGGAAGTTTTAGCTTTATTTTATTGTTGTTGTTTTAGCTGCCCTGGAACTCTCTATGTAGATCAGGCTGTCCTCAAATTCACAGAGATCCACCTGCCTATGCCTCCCGAGTGCTGGGATTAAGTGTGTGAGTTTTCCTTACTGTTTTTAATTAAGGGAAATAAAATTATATTCAGATGTTGAAAAGGCATTTTTCAATCTCTCAGACAATGTAGAATGAATGATGTTTGTATTCCATACAGCCTGAAAACATAAGAAGGTAGGGACTTTGAATTTCAGGATGCATTTCAGTCTCTGAACCAACACAGTCCAAAATGTTAAGGCACAAAATGCTCAGACAACTGAACTGTTAATATTAACTACAGTGCTTAAAGTTCCTTATTTCAGGTAATGTGTACGCAAAGCCTTATTTTTTTTTCTAAAGCCCTCTTGGTCATAGTCTAAATTAGAATCAGAAAGATAATGTTTCTACTTTAGTTCTGGAAATATTAAATTTCGATAGTTACCTCTAGGAAGATGGAACTCTCAAAAGATAAGACAATTTTTGAAAGGAAGGAGTAAATAAATGTCAAGTTATGGTTTTACATAGGATGGGTAAGCCCACTGGTATAAATGTGAAACTTTTCCATTTGGGTTACAAAATTGATCTCATCCCAAAAGCTGTGAGATGCTGATGGTTCAGACTCTGTGTTCACGAGATAAGAAAGCATCCTCACCTCCAGGAATACAGAAGAATTAAGAAAGCAGTGTCCTTCGTGATCTAGCTACCGGTGGGGAAGCTGTTTTCACAACACTGGTATAGGAATGAGTGAATTGAAAGAGTTGATGTTAGCTGACACACAAATCCAGAAGTATCAGTCAAGAAATGGAAAAAGTTATTTTTTTTAAGAGAAACCCTGCACAGATGTAGCCCATGGCAGCTCAGTCTCCAAGTGGGTTCCCTAGTAAGGAGAACAGGGACTGTCTCTGATATGAACTCAGTGGCTGGCTCTTTGATAACCTCCCCCTGAATGGGAAGCAGCTTTATAAGGCCACAGAGGAAGATGATGCAGCCAGCCCTGATTAGACCTGATAGGTTAGGGTCAGGTGGAAGGGGAGGAGGACCTCCCCTATCAGTGGACTAGGGGAAGGGCATGAGAGGAGAAGGAGAGAGGGAGGGTGGGATTGGGAGGGGACGAGGGAAGGGGTACGGTTAGGATACAAAGTAAATACATTATAATAAATAAAATAAATAAATAAAATTTTAAAAAAGTTTAAAAAGATATGGGTAAGTGTGGTAAGTTTCACACCCCCTTGAGAGGGAATAAGAATCAATGGGTGAGGCAATTCTTTGATTATCCAGTAAATAAGATAAGGATAACCTGGCCTAGACTGATAACTCACTCAACACTTAAAATGCTGACATCTCCAAACAAGACATGGTAACATTTACATTCTCTAAAAATAATTTCTTTCTTTCTTTCTTTCTTTCTTTCTTTCTTTCTTTCTTGCTTTCTTGCTTTCTTGCTTTCTTGCTTTCTTGCTTTCTTTTTCTTGCTTTCTTTCCTTTCTTTCATTTGTTTTTTGAGACACGGTTTCTCTGTATAACCTTGGCTCTCCTAGACCCTCTTTGCAGACCAGGCTGGCAGGCCTCAAACTCACAGAGATCTCTAAACATAATTTGGAAGCACAGTCTTGATAGCATTAATTATATTTCCATAGTTACATTTCACCCTCCCGAGCCCATAAAGTTAGGGAAAATCCCTTTGACACAGACATTGGGCCTTTTCAGTTATTTTACTACTGTTTATCACAGTTTTAGGCATCTTTAAAAATGATACAACAGCTTCTGAACACTGGAAGACTTAAAGCGAGGTCTTCACTAGCTGTTTGCTTTACTTGGGGGTGACATTTCACACAGAATGACGATGGCACCCATATGTCTGCTGAGGAAACTGGAGACAGATCCAGAATGCTTCGCCCCAGAGGACAAGGACAGTTGCTATCCAGTGGATTTTGCTCTATTCCCAGACTCACCATCCTCTCTTCAAAACTGGATGGTTTTCTTATCTCCCCATCAATGGCCACAGTAAGTACAGCTTGTCAATTAAACATGAAATGAAATGTGATCTTCCCCCAGACAGCAACACTGGGGAATCTGATCTCCTGTCGTGTGACGGTATTACTGAAGATGAGACTACAGATGGCAATTATTGGTAAAAGGAGTATATAATTAAAATGACTTATTTATGGTACTTGTGAAGGGCACTGGCGGTAGCTGTCTTTTCCTCACAGACTCCATGTCTCTTTGCTTCCTCAATCTGACAGTTATACTTGAGGCAGGGCAGACATGCTAATGGTTTGTTACTTAGCGTACACTAGGACAGACCCTCTAAGTGGCAGGTGGGTGAGTGCTACAAATGTGTAAAAACAATGCAGATAGGGCTGGAGGGATTCCTCAGCAGTTAAGAGCACTGACTGCTCTTCCAGAGGATCCGGGTTCAACTCCCCGCACCCACATGGCAATTTACAACTGTCTGTAACTCCAATGTCTGTCACCTTCACACAGACATAAATACAGGCAAAACACCAATGCACATAAACAATTATTTTTAAAAATAATGTAGATAAGAGAGGGCCCTGCTTGTGAGTAGATAGGAGGGAAAGAGAGAAAGAGGTTTCCTAGGTCTTAGAACAAGGCATTGACCTCAGAAGGAAACAGTTCAGGGAGCTATCAATTAATACATAGTCTTAAAAAGACAGAGTAGGCATGGTGGCACACATCTTCAATACCATCACTCAGCAGGCAGAAGCAGATCTCTTGAGTCTGAGGCCAGCCTGGTCTACACAGTGAGTTCACGACAGCTAGTACTACATAGAGGGTAAGTGTCAAAAACAAACAAACCAACAATCCAACATTTGAGGCTCTGAGGTGATCTGGAAACCTCTGGGTTCAGAGAGCATTTTAAGTGCAAGTCTTGAACCTGGCAAGAGTGAGGTAGCAGCAGAAGCCTAGCCAGGGAACAAAAACAGAGTGTCACCCCATTGGATCAAACAAGCCAGCATTGGAGGCAAGATCCTGACAAGTGTCAGAAGGAGCTTCTATCATGGTCAAAAACCATAGCTGAAAGCTGGTAAGCGAGGGAAGGTTAAGCCAGGGCAAAAGCACTGACTAGGGTGGGAGCTCTCTCTGATTAGGGTCCTTTAAATCATAATGGCACCCAAGACAGTGTCCTCCACTCTCTCCATCCTCCAAAGGTCTGTGCCACATTCTAGAACCTCAAGGCTTAAGGTGAGAGTTAGAAGAAGCAGTCCCTTCAAAGACTTGTGCACCTGGACAGTTGCAAAGACAAACAAAAACAGCCCAAGTATCTTGGCAAAGACCAGCAGCATTTGCTGTGTGGTCAGAACCACCACATACATGAAGCCACAGTTTGGACACTCTACAAGGTCCCACTTGAGAGCCATGAGCAGATACTAAAACCTCTCCTGGATATGCCAAACAGAACTATCACAGAAATTCTTCATTGGGCTTCTTGGCATCAAGTCCGGCTGTGCTTTCTCATAGATCCATCTCCCTCTCAGCTTTTTTGTTTTCCCTCTCCCTGGTTCATAGAACAGCAGAGCTCTTATCAGACCCAAGATGCTCTTCTTCACTGTGGCTGAGACACCTGAAATAGAGTCTCAACTTCTGCCTTACACCTCCAGTCAGCTGTTCCTTTTTCTACATAACAAACAGTCGTGTGGAATTCTGGGAGTGCTGTAGGCCTCAGAAGTTATGAAGCCTATGCTGGGCTGTAGTTCAGAAGCAAATACAGCCTGTGCATGTCTAGTGCAATTCCCGAAATGCTCCAAAACCCGAAACTTTTCTTTTTCTCAGAAACTTTTCCTCATGACACGAGGAAAGTCCCACACCTGACCTGAGAGTTGCAGTTAAAAAAAAAAAAAGCAGGCAAGCTAAATGTCACACCAGCTACCTTTGTGCAATGGGCATAAGATTTATATAAAGTGTAACTAGCTTCATATTCATATTGAGCCCTGTTCCCCATACACACACACAAACACGTAGATGCACATGAACACATGAGTCTGTACACATAATATTCCAAATTCTGAAACACATGACACATCCCAAAGCATTCTGGATGAGGGTCAGTCAGCTTTTACATGAACCTTTACCTGATAAGATAATGTTCTTACATCTGTAAGGAATTTCTATCTATATTATCATTTTAAAATTGATAAAATTTATATGTTTAAAATTTAAAACATAGACCATTGTTTATGTTAAAAAAAAAGAGAGAAAATTGTGATTCTATACTGATATTTGCCTGTAAATAAAGAAGAAAATTTCACAAGGCTTCCTAGGCCGCAAAGGGAGGTGGGTTGTGTGCAAGGAGACAAATGGGAGGAAGCCTTTTTACATTTTGTACCCTGGCTTTTGAGCTACACAATGTACTGTCTATTTTTAAACACACACACAAATTTTAAAAATAAAAAAAGCACTCACAGATGTTTGAAAGCCTTGTGTTGGGGAGGCAGGAGAGCACAAATCCGAAAGCTCCTCTAACCAGCAATCACAGAGGCCAGGGGGAAGCTCTCCCCATCTTCCCCAGGGCAGTTCTTTCCCTTCGGAAGAGGCTGTAAAACAAAAGATTCAAACCAGCGCAGTGGAAACAGAGTTGATGGAGTGTTAAGAAAGTCCCAGAAGTAGAGAGAATTGATTTTTCTTTAAAAAAATGAATTCAGATTTATCCCCATTATGTGGCCCAGATGCTAGTGTGTCTCTGAATAACAGCAGCATTCATTAAGCACACCTTGGGACTTCACCATGGAGCCTTGGGATTCTGAATGTGCCTGTTCCAGGGAGGAGTCTTGGAAGCTTGACCAGTTCTAATCAGCATTTCAACAGTGCAGCCACCTGGCAAATTATCAGAGGCTCTGAGTGAAAACACTCGCTGAGTGTCTTTTGTGTGGCTCTGCTGCTCTTGATACATGATGCTTTCTGACAGGGCACAGGCTGTCTCATTGCTGGGAATCCCCACAGGAAATGGGGATGGGATACAGCAACCCTCCCACCAGCTCTATCCTCACCTCTCCTGTTTCTTACTTTTTGTTGCCTTTTGTCTCAGACTAGAGCTTTTTCTTTTCCCTTCCTGACTTTCATGGCAAGCTTGGCTGGATGGAATGGTCCAACAGCCCCGAGGGAAACCAAGTCATGACCATTGGGATCTTATCCAGTCCTGTCCAGTAGCCTTCCATCTCTTCAGCCCCAGATCCTCAACTTCTTCCACTTCCAGACCCTTCTCCCACATCCCAGCCTGGAACACATTCTGGTGACCTCTTATATCAGCACCTGTGTTTTTGGCTGCAAGATGGCAGAGCCTAATGCATCGGTAAGAGGTCTGGTTCCGAGTCAGACCTAAATGGGAGTTATTAACTCTCTCCCTCTGCACATCCCTCCAAGGCATCTGATGATATCTGCTATGAACCTTCCTGCTTTCTGCCCATGAACTTGAACTCTAGAGTTCTACAAACAGGGCACCCCCCTATCAACAGGGAAACCCTTACCCTGGGTTCTGCTGGGTTTGAGCAATAGAGATCCCTAAGATGACACTGGTGACAGAAAAAGAAGAAAGTCGGGAGGGGTAAGAATTCTTCTTTTTTTACCTCAAGATCCCACTACCTCCCATCTAGAGGTCACAAATTATGACTCCCTACTGCTGTGTTATGGGTAGCCTACCAGAGATGACCACTCAGACACAGTTTATAGCCAGTTGAAAGTCTTATTCCAGCCAGCTGGATCACACCCAGGTATTTGGGAATCTAAGTGTGATGCTGAGTGTCCAGAGCACAGAGTTTTGAAGGCACATCCTGGCCTCTTGCTCAGCAGCTGCAGGAGTGTGGTGGGGGTGAGGGGAAGGGGCTTTGCAGAAACAAGCTGTTTAGCAGAAGCTGAGTGGTTAGGAGTTTCCAAACAGGCTAATATAAGTTAGCTAGGTCATTGTGACCTTTGGTTCCTAGAATGAATTAGGTAATATTCCGTCCACTAGATCAGATTCTAGTTAAACCTGAAATGGCCTCAACAAGAATACAAGATGTAAGAGTTTTTGTACTGTCTTGACTTGTCGAAGTTGATTTCCCAAGACTCTGTAAGAGTACGAACCACTGTGGTGACCCCTCCCCCTGCCCACACGTTTATAAACAGTCCGTATTTGTAACAAAATCCCCTCTCTACTGGCTCCATGTTCCATAGGACTGATGATGACTGTGACAATGACAGTGATCTCATTCACACAAGTGCCACTCATACATATTCAA
This sequence comes from Meriones unguiculatus, assembly GCF_030254825.1. Lineage (NCBI taxonomy): Eukaryota > Metazoa > Chordata > Mammalia > Rodentia > Muridae > Meriones > Meriones unguiculatus. Next base: position 165,077,141 of record NC_083350.1, on the reverse strand, counting down.
ACAGGGAGAATCATTGAAGCACCTGTTTGAATGTGCACGTTGCCAACACTAGAAAACCAGCAAAGGAGGATGGAAACACTGTAAACTGTGCTTCATCATGTCGAATAATAATAAACGTATAGTCATCTTTTACAGCCATTCGCCTCTAGTTCCCGGGCAGCACAACATATGAATATCATTAAGGGCATATCAGATTAATTTTATCATAAATTATATCGGATATGAAAATGAACATGGTGCATGTAAGATAGGCCATCTTCGTTACGCTGGCTGTGCGGGAGGGGCTCCAGCTCTCTGCTCCAGAGTACCCCAGAGGTACAATTGGAGGGTGGTGCTAAATTGAGGGTGGCAGCCAGCAACAGCAACAGGAAGTCTGGCTGGACTTGCAGATGGTTTTAAATTGAATTTGAATCCTAAACTTTCTCAGTCTTAATTTATACGTGGCTGCTCCTCCCTCCTTCTTGCTGGTCTATGGTATTTTCCCATCTGTATTGGGGCTTTCTTTCATACTGCACATATAATTGCCTACCAATAAGCAGTGTTTACAAAGATAGTAACATTCTGCACTAACTCAGCACTCATGGTTACCAAAGCCCCTTTTTATTCTTCTGTCTCAAAAACCCACATGATATGGAATGAAAGCAGCTGTCCCACCTCTCAATACAGAAATAAGAATGTGTCCATGGTCAACATGGTTAGAGCTAGTTGGAGCTCTCAGTCCTTGGGTTGGAAACTATTAATCCCACAGATTTGAGGAGGACAACTGACCCAAATAATAGCCAAATTAATTTAAGCGAGCAATTAGTCAAAGCAGGCTTTCTTTTTTTTTAAATTTATGTACAGAAGCTATCTCTCTTTAAAGAAAGGGTTGAAGAGATCAGCACTGGACATGGGTAAGATAAATGCTTTTGCAGTCCAGGAGCAGGGGGTTTCCTGGACTTTCCAATGAGGGACTTTTGTATTGGCAGACAAATAGGTGGAGTTACAGAAGCAAAACATAAACATAACAAGGTGGTCATAACAGCAGATTGTCATAATAACCTTTTGAAACAAAGGCATGATTGCCATCTCTGGAACAGGCGGTATAGAACCATTTGAAGTTAAGGTTACAGGTGGGGCATAGCGCAATCCTTGAGAAACAGGGGTTTAATCATAAACAGGAATGAACCTAGTTTGTTTTTACTATAAAATGGCTTTTTTTTTCTTTTTTTGGTTTTTTAAGACAGGGTTCTCTGTGTAGCCTTGTCTAGACTCACTTTGTAGACGAGGCTGGCCTTGAATTCACAACAATCTGACTCCCAGAGTGCTGGAATTACACGCCTGTGCCACCATGCCCAGTTACAAAATGGCTTAAGCCTAACACAGAGGCAGGCTTATTAAAGTCCTTCTTCTGGGCAATTAGAAGTCTGTGGATGGGGAAACACTTCTCCTTAGTTTGTGGTGTTTCTCCTGCACTCACTGTGGGCTGATGGCCTCTTTGCCACAGTATGCCCATTTTGTAATCCCAAGAGCAGCTTTTATTTCCAGCTGCTGGGCATGATTGCTGCTTTTCCTTCCCATACTCTTGTCCTGAGACCCAGCTCAGAAAGTTTTTCTACTGCTCAGGCCTGGCTCCCAAGGAAATGTACACACTTCTAGCCTTTTTAAAAATAAACTTTTCTTGAAGGGAGACATATAGATGGATAGGAAATCAGCTCCAGCTGTGGAACCAGGCCCTGGGCTGGCATGGGAAGAGCATGTTAGATTCTCCTAAATGTCCTTCTGCAACCCCAAGGAACCTGCTCTGGACCAGCCATGCTCTAGTGCCTGTTTGATCCTGTTCTGTAACTGGCTCCAAACCCCTCAGTATATTTAAAGCCTTCTGGGATCAGGTCACAGGTGCTTTCCACTCTCAGTGTCCACACTTTGTGTCACCCTTTGACCCCTCTCTCCAATCTCTCACTAGTCCATGCTAGGACATCCTTGACATGAGCCTGTCTTCCTCTCTGTTTAGACTGCCTCACAGTGTGGATGAGTACTTCTGTTCCTAGAGATGTGGTAATAAATAACATGCTACAGAGCTGTTATTTTCAAGGAAGTCATCCCCTTCTCCACTCTGGCAGGCCAGGAGAATAGACCCAGCAAAGAACAGTACACAGCCATACCTCTCTCCTTCAGGATGAAGAGCCAGGACAGGACAGCAGTCTCTAGCTATCATCCTTAACCCTGTTCAACTTTTATCTTATTTCTTTGATGACATATGACAAGTGATTTTGCTTTTCACCGGAGGAAATGGTAAAAAGTGTCCCTTTAAAACAAGCATTTATCAAATTACAAAAAGCAGCCTGATCTAAAATGAAAATATTGAGTAGTACTTTTACACAAGACAAACTAAAACATAAAGATGGAACATACAGAATCAAAGTGTGGGCCATATTAGAGGAATGGGGTGCAATCCCAATGTTTCTGCTAGCTTGGTGGCTGCAAATGCCTCCCTCCTCTGCCTTCAGTTCCCCAATCTAGATAAAAGGAGGATGATAGGCATCTTAGTTTCTCTTGTTAAGTTTGGCTCGTAGCATCAGAGGGTCTCATCCATCATGGTAGGGGATATAACGACAGATCAAAACAGTCAGAAAGCAAGGGCCGTGATAAAACACTATGACAGAAGCAGCTCAAGGGGAAAGGGTTTATTTCTGCTTACAAGGTTGCTGTATATTATGGCAGGAAAGTTAAAACATCAGGAGCTTGAAGCAGATGGCCTTAACCCACCCCAAACTCGGAAGCAGAAACGTGAATGCTGTGGTCAGCTCACTTTCTCCTCTGTATACAGTCCAAGACACAGCTAGAATAAGGGGGGAATAGGAAAAATATCCAGGCTCTAACATTCTCCCATCCATCCTTTCTTGCTAGGTTCTATCTGCCATGTCTTTTCCCCACAAAAATAGGATTAAACCTTCTGATAACATGAGAGAAATGATAATTTGTTACGACAATAAAATCAATCCTTCCATTTCATTTGTGGGTTTGGTTTAAGAAAAGCTTGTTCTCTCTCTCTCTCTCTCTCTCTCTCTCTCTCTCTCTCTCCTGAAAAGTTTCTCACAGATCTCAGTGTGTTTTATAACCCAGGAAAGTATACAAGATGACTTGGTGAATGTCATCGAAATCTCTTACTATTGTATTGTACTGCGGATAGAAATATGGGGTCCTGTCTATTTCACCTCCTCCCCTGGATCAAGAGAAAAATCTCAACTATCTTTGAGTCACAGATATTGGACAAGAGGCACAAGAGCAGAGCAGTAGCATGTGCTGGAGCTGGCTGACAGTGTAATCAAGACACAGAGACACAACCAGGCACACTAAATTTTCACAATAGTGTCCTAAGAGAACCTGATGTGAAAGTTTTGCCCAGGGCTTTATACAATGAAAACTGGAACTCAAGTCTGAGGCAAATCTAAACATAGCTGAGAACAAGGCAGGATGATTTCACCAAGAGTGGTGTGACCGGGAGGTATTCTCTTTGGCTGAGTCATTTACTTGGCTGTTCTTTTTACCCCCTTCCCTTTTTCAGATGCTGCAAAAAAGCCTCTTTGGAGACACTAACCAAGTCCTCAGCAGTGACTGGAGAAAAGCACATTTCAAGTTCCACGATCCTTTCTCTGACCTGGCCTTTGCTTTACAAGTAGAAAAGGTGACAGATGGCTCAGTCTTCCCCATGCCCATCTGTGTTTCTTGGTGGGTGCATGTGTCAATCAAATGTAGAAATGAATGTGTAACTACAAATGATGATTTTTAAAGTTACCGAATATTGGTTAGGTTCTAACAAAGCCTGCCTGTCTTTATTCCTCCAGTCCTTCTCAGGCCTCACAGTGTTCCTTCTCTCCATATTTCAAGCCCCCATAAAGATTCCCAAGGCAAAGGGAAGTCTAGAAACACTTTCTGGCTTGTTTTGAACATCAGTAGTTCATGTCAGAAATCACTACCATACCCAAACTTCAGGAGCTCGCCAGCTGGTTTCTTGCCTCCTTCCAATGTAAAAGTGTGGTATGAAGTGATGGCACAGTGATGGCAGGAGGGAGAGGACCTTGATCACACAGGCTGAGGGCACCACCGAAAAGTAGTCACTGTAGATTCTGGCTTGGTGATGGCACACAGCGATAGCACACAGAGAAGGTGACCCAGAAGAGAATGTCCCTTAGCTAAGCCTCAAGAGACACCAGGAAGGGAAGGTTGCAGAGAGGCAAGGACAAAGGAACATCCAGTTCTGAGATTTATTTCCTGTAATGCTGGCATGGAGCTTCCACCAGAACAGCAAAGTCCAGCTCCAGCCTTCCTACCTCACTGTTCTTTTTACCCACTTCAGGGAGGAGCCCAGAGCATTCAGATGGCAGTACAAGGATCTATCATCAAATACCTACTGTTTACTAGAGAGGGAAAGGACCACGACCTTCACAGGTGAGAGGACTGGTGGTCAGCACTTGAAAGAGTGGCCTGAGGACCTAGAATCCTTACATGCTAAACAGCCAGAATGAAAGTCTCACTTGCTTCAGGAAGGATATTTGCCCCACAAGACAGAAATGGCTCAGGTTCTCTCAGAGGGCCTGGGTTACCTGGGGAGGGCTCTCCCGAGGTTGCACTCAATGTTCACCTGCAGAGTGAGCATGGCAGACTCCCGTGTTCTACTGCAGACCACTGGCCAAGTAAAGTGAAACACCAGATTCTGTATTATATGGGAAGCCAAACCTAACATCTCTAAGGAGACTCAAGCAGTGATGAAAAATCTGACTAATGAAGGATCCATCTTCCTACTTAACCTGCTGACACAGGACAGTGTTTTGAGTTTGTCCTTTTGTTAAAGAATCAATTCATACATTAGTTTATTCTTAGAACCTCTCTCATCATCCCTATGTTAGCTATTAAAGGAATAAAAATCACCAAAAGGCAAAGTATCTATCTTTCAGCAAAGTAAGTTATCACCCCAAACTTCATCGGAGATGAAGGTATAATTCATCCTAAGATCATGAATAGTCACGTTCAGCAGAAGCATAGCTCAGGATGTAAATTCTTTATGTGACTGATTTGCTAGGGGAGTGCCCTCGGGAGATATCTGTAAGAGGGTGAAGAAACGGGACAAGGAAAGAGACGGACCTTAGGGGGGTGGTGGTCTCTAGAGATGTCAGTGAGATTCAGGGGGACCAGGGACCACGCTTTGCTCTTCAGTCTGTCTAGATTCATTTAACAGGCAGGGCTGCTATTCCTCCCACCCCAACCCCCACTGGCTATGGGCCATCCAAAAGGAAAGTACATCACTTTCAGTCATTTCTGGCAAAGTGATTCAAATCCACTAGAAAAGTTAGAGTCACGTGACATAAGACCCAAAGTAGATCACACCCACCATGTGAGTTCAAGAGATCTGAAACAAAGCATACACCCATAAGCACACAGCTTAGCACTTGGCCTGGGCTGAAAGAAAACACTGAATAAATACAAATGAGTCTTTTCTCCGGGAGCCCTGCTCCATGCAACCTTCCTGAACCTTCTTTGTTATAGTTGTCTTTCTGTCATTCTGTCTGCACTAGAGCTTTGCAGTTATTCCATCCCAGCAAAGAGCTAGATAAACTATACAAATAACTGGTAGCCACTTTCTGCATTTCTTTGTGCAAGCACATGCTAAATTAAAAAAATAAATAAATAAGCAGAGGAAAGATTGTTCCCACTTCCCAAAGAAGTTGCTCGGCGCTCCTTGTGATAGTATAGCACAGAGTCTCAGGACCCAGACACCTGAGTGTAGACCAGAGACCTTTCATTTTAAAGGTGAGCGTCCAGAGCCCAGCCCATCTGTATCTCGCCCTCCTCTAACATGGAAACAAATCTATATTGCCCTAAAGCACTTTTGTGGGTTAAATGAGGTAATCTGTGCAGAGCGCTGAGTGCCGTGTGTGATAGCGAAGTGGGGAGCAGACGTCACCTCTTTAAGATGTGACCAGGTGGAAAGGGAGGTGGTGCAAACTGAAGATAAATGCGCCTGAGGGCAAGGAATGGGGAGGAAACGTACCGGGGGAAACGTGTGGGAAACGGTTTTGCCAAGTGAGCATCTGGGAGATGAAACTGGAAACATTATTTGGGGTTGTACTTGAAACGACTGTGTCCATCGGGAACAAGTTCAGGGCGACCCATTTTGGAGTTCAGAGACAGGCTGATGCTGCTGAGGGAAGTAATACGCTGCTGCGGCGACCGCAGTTATAATCCAAGCAGAAAGCTCAGCATCCTGACATTTCAGGCCGAGAGGGAAGCCAGTGGGCTATCCCCACACTCAGAGAAGGACGCGACATCGGAGGCCAGGTTGCTCATTCCCTCACCGCCTGCCTTTGCAGCTTATGTAACCTGAGCCAGCGGGAGCAGGAACAAGCTCTAGCTGCTGTGCTGGCTGACATCCTATGGGCCGCAGGAGCAGCTCAGAAAGCAATCGTCTGTTTGGTCACCCAAGACATCCAGAGCACTTCGACCTGTGACTACTCCAGCGACAATTTCATTGAGAGGGTGAGTGCACTGCAGCTGAGCGTGCACGTGGTCATGTAAGCACAGCCCCCACTGATGGCCTGGATTAGCCAGAGGTACCTTCAGAGGACGCAAGCCCCGAGGGCTGTTAGTGACCCGAGCAGCCAAAATGGCGAATTTCTCCCAACGTTCACTTTAATGGAGAATATACTGCATTTGGGCTGGTGGGCTTCAGCGTATCTTAGTAGTACCACGTACTCCTAAGCCCTGGGTTTGATATGCTCCGCCAAAGAAAGAAAAAAAATCCGCATCTCAAATAATCATGAACGGTATATCTCTATCTGCTGTCATAAAGATAGCTGAACTCTATCAGGGGAAAATCTGCTTATGGTCTTGTTATTTTATATATCACAGTGATTGAAAATTGAGGGATGTGAGAGGGATGCTGCCACCATTGGCTTCACCCTGTATATTTTATGTGGCCTTGTGTTGGATGTCAGTTTTAGCAACATGATTTTGTAATGAAACAAAACCTCCCTTCAGGTAATAACCATGAAATGATATCTCTTAGAGGTGACTTTCATCTTCCTTTTCATTTTTATCTTCAATTCCCTATCTATAGCTCCAGCTGTTTGAATTTTCAGAGAAAGGAGCCACCGAGAAATTCATCTATGATCATTTACAATGTGTAAGTGTTTAAATGTTGAGATAATTCCTTCCTGTGCTACTGATCTTACAGAGATCTTCATTCTTTCATAAAGCGTATTTCTAATGGTGCTTGTTAAGAAAACCAGGTCATTTTTGAAGGCTAAGGAAGGGCAGAAAAAGAGACAGAAGAGGCTGCCTCTCCCCCCATCACAGCCTAGAAAGAGGCCGGATCACACGGAGGCCACACATGGATGCCTCCTTTTCTTCAGCTAATAAGTGCCAGAGAATAGCACCTTTCAGGCCTTCTACCAGGATTTCTTTTGAGGAAAGAAAAATGTTAAAGCAGGCTTACCTCATCTAATGAATAACAAACAGAAATGGAGGAAAACTCAGCTGTCTGCAAGACAGTTACACTGACTTCAAGTAAGTGAGTGATGGCCTCGCAAAGGCAGCCTTCTTTAACCTCCTCTAACGGCACGTTCTACAGAATATGCATTACCTCTTTTCTGCGCTAGGGAAGGGGGACAAAGTAATAAGGAACAGTGGCAGAGAGTGGAAGGGTTTTTAAAAGACTCTTTTAAAAGAAGATGGGAGAGAAAATGGACCATAATTTTCTTAAGATACCTACAGTGTAAGCAGCAGATGATTAGCAAGCTAACTAAGCTGCAGAGAACACGGGCAGCAGCTGGGCTTCTGAAACTCATTGCAAAGGCAGTAGAGGCAGAGAACTTAGGTTTGAGTACTTGCCCACACACACTTTAGATGATCTTGGTTAAACTAATGTAGGCAGGGTTTCCGTCAGAGGATCTAAGCTGAGGCTGCAGACACATTTCCCAGTCAAAAATGAAGAACTGGGCAGGCATGGGTAGAAAATGCCGGAAGCCCGTGAGGACTATACATTGCTGGTAGAGAGGCATGAGAGCCACCTGAATCAAGCCAACCCAAGCTGGCCATCACTGCAGCCCCACTAAGGAGGAACAGGCACCATGTCCTGAGGGAGGGAGAGCACCTCCTCAAGTGAGGCTGCACAGTGTAACCAACAGACCTTAATCAAATCCCGCTTACTATCAACGGCATCTGTCCCGCGTCCCATTTTATTTAGACAGAGATTTCAACACAGAAACTTAGGGGCTGCTTATGGGCAGGAGGACCACTGTTGCAAGTCCAGCTGCCCCCCACCAAGTGAAATGCCAAGGTCCTAGGCACCCTTCCCCTACCCTGCAAACCTACAGATTGAAGTTCCCAGGAGTGTGACCTCATTTAAAAGTGGGTCTTTAAAGACGCCGTCAAGTTCAGAGGAGGTCAGACTGGACCAGGGTGAGCCGGAATCCAATGGCTGGCATTTGGTAAGAGGGAAAGGTTGCAAAGTGCTTCATGGGATGAGTTCCATGGAAAATAGCTAAGGCCGAGAGAGGTCTGAGCAATGGGCCTGCAAGCCAACAGATGCCAGTGACGTCGTCAGCAAACAATGTAGGAAGACTCAGGAAGGGCTCTTCACCAGGGCCTTCGTGGAAAGCACCGCTCTGCTCTCATACAGTGTGGCTGCAAACCTAGGAAATCAGTATACTGTCTCACATGGGCTGGGCATGCGCCTGCCTAGCGCTACAGCTCTTCACATCAGAATCTGCGCGTGCCAAAAATAATCAGAAATTTTCATGTCAGAGTCGTGGAACCTGAATTTGTCCCAGAAAAGATGACTACACTTTTACATCTTCAGTTAACTGGTAGGCTGCTGACCCCAAGGGAAAACCTGTGGTGGGATGGAGGGGGGTCATACCTGAGAAGGCCCTGTGCAGGTGTGACTCGGGATCTTGAGATGGGGCGGGGGTGGGTGACTCCGGATTGGACTGATGGGTGTAATTAACCATAGTGTCCATTACAAAGGGAAAGAAGTGTAAGGATAGAGAAAACAACTAATTAGTGGCTTATGAATAAGAGATGAGGACAGATTTAAAGTTAGAAAAAGCCCATCTCCATTAGAAGTAAGTCTGTGGTATTGTTACAGCAGCAATTAGATCACTAATACACAACAGCTTTTCAGTTAGTCTCAGGCCCCACCCTGCTTGTTTCTCTTATACCCTGAAGAACACTTATTTAAATTCCTTTCTGCCTCCTTTGCCGCTGGAGCCTGTTCTTGGGTCTTCGGATTCTGAGGTCTACCAGATCTTAGATAGACATGTAGACACACTCATTCACGAAGAAAAATAAACATGTCTTGATATAAAAAAAAAAAATCATTTCAGTTGCCATACCTTCAAATGAAGCTTTAGCCCTGGACACCCAGAAGGCCAGCAAAGGGGCTGCTTTGCAGTGAGAAGAATACTGACAGAAAGATAAGATAAAGCTAGCCCCAGAGAGACTTAGATTTGATCAGTTTGGATATGATCCACGCAGTCACAAATTACCTTTTGAAAGTTCTAAGCAGAACAGCTTTTAATGAGGAACAGTTTCTATGGATCCAAAATATTCCAAAATGTGTACCATACATTTAACCTTTGGAACAAATCCCAGGGGGGAAAAACAAAACAATGTAATATTTGCTGCAAGTTGCAGATAAAATTAAAGAAACCAACGAACAAAACTGTCTATGTGCAGCTGTCAATGCACAGCCAACCAGAGCTGTTTCTGTGAGTCTCCTGTTTCTTCTGGGTTAATGAGGTAACTAGAAAAGACTCACCTAGCAAAGGTGGGGCCCAGGAAGACAGCTCCGTGCAGCACCAAAGTTCTTGCTAGGGAACTGTATGTCTTAGCTTTGATTTGAAGAGAATTAGTGAATAGAAGTAAAAGAAAGGCTAAGTTGAAGCTGAAGAGAATGTTGGCCCTGTGGGGGTCTTCAAGCAAGGAAGAAGGAAGCAACTGAGAGAGAAGATGATGACTCAGGAAAGAAGAGACTCCATGCTCCCAGGGAGGAGGACTAGGAGGACTAGGGAGGAGGCTTTTCTTAGATCTAAGGCCTTGAAGTCATACCCGCACGTGTGCTCTCTATCTGAAGCGCTTTTAAGCAAAGTTTAAGCAAAGGTGTATGTCTCCTTTTTATAGTTCAAAGGGGAAGGAAGCCATGGTGTCATCGTCTTCCTCTACGGCCTGGTGTTCTCCAGAACATTTGAGAGGTAAATGTCACAAATGTCCACACAGGCATTGCCTACAGGTTGGGGTCACATAGATGTGGACTCTTGGGTAGCAAAATGTCCTCATCCCACATTTTATCCAATGCTTATTATCTGTCAGCATGTCTTTTTCTTCAGTTGATTTGCCCATATGGGCAGGCAAAGTGTCTTTTGTCAAGTATTTTTCTGAATATTTTATTATCCACAAAAAAATAAACCCTAAGATGTCTAATTTTTGCCTATGCCCTGCAAAGTTCTCTTCTTGGCACCATGGGAAGTATGAATAAGAGAAGATGAGGCACTGATCTTCTGTGGGTTCCACTCCAGGAAAGATAACAGATAGATCCAGAAATATTGGACAAAACCCAGGCAGTACTTGCTCAAAGTGGTGTAGCGGTAGTATGTCTTGGTGGATTCTAGAGGAGGAAGGGTCCTGGAGTAAGCACAGAAAGTGTCATAGGAGAGGTAGGCTGTTTTCTGGACTCTGAAAGAAATACATGATTTTGAGAGCCAGATAAGGGGTAATGGTTTCTAGGATAAAAGACTACAGGATCTGAACCAGATCCGAAATTTGTCTTCAGATTTGACAATCACACTTGTGCAGGCTATGCTATTATTTGGTTACTAAGTTTATTTAAATCAACATGTTTCTAAACATTAACATTTGAGTTCTTTAAGACATTTGCTATGATAAAGATGTAGTAGTCATGCCTGCACAGGCCTGTAAACCCAACCATTCAGGAGGCTGAGTCAGGGGGATCACAAGTTCAAGGTTTGCCTGGGTTACAGATTGAACTTAAGGCCAGACTGTCTAATTTAGTATGATTTTAATTCAAAATAAGGAGTGAACTGGGGGCTAAAAAGCTGGCAAGAAGGGTCAGCAGGCAAAAGGCACTTGTTACTGAGCCTTCAGACCTGAGTTTGAGCCAGAGAACCCACAGTGTGAGGGTGAATAGAGTTCCCACAAGTTGTCCTCTGATGTTCCTAAGTATCATGGTTTTATCAAGATAAAACTAGAAATGTAGCTTAGCCATAGGGCACTTGACTTATTTGTATGAGGCCTAAGGTCCAACCCCAAATATAACAACAGAAACCATATATTTAAATAAATACATCACTATAAGTTCTCCCTCCATCCTTTCCTTCTCCCCCTGCCCTGTGTATGCCTGTGCATGCTGAGATTAGAACACAGGACCTTACAATCACTAGGCAAGCCCTACTACTGAGCTACAACACCCAGCCTTTTAAATAATGTTTCATTTTCACCTTTTGAGAAATGTTCTTGCTAAATTATACAGGCTGACCTCACATTTGCCCTTCTTCTGGCTCAGCCTCCCGCATAGGCGGGATTACAGCACAACACTGTGCCGCCATGCTACTACTGAATTTCAGCTACTACCAACATTTAACTGCTCAGATCTATATCACCTTCGTTTATGCTCTTGAAGAGCACCACCCTCAATTACATGATATCACTAAATCTTTAGGTGTCACTTACAGAGGGCATGCCCTCCAGTGTCATGAATAAATCAACACAAGAACACATACAGTTTCCATCTCAGCACTCACACTTCACAGTTGACAGCAAGACTAGCAGGCCTCCTTATATGGTCAAGGGCAGGAACTGCTGCCCTCTGATCTTTGAGCCAAGAATGAAGTTGCGGCCATTCTGTTTTCCACTTGATAGGCCTGTTCAGGCTTGCTTTAAGCCAGCACTCTCTGGCCTGGTCAACACTGTCAGCCAAACATCTGTCATAGGATAAGCTGTCTCCCTACGGAGCCCAGCATCCATCTAGAGCACACACAGGGATTCTATTCGTGGCATGTCTGTGCCTTCATCCTCCTTATTCCTTATCCACTTATTCCTTACTCTACTCAAATCATCATCCCCAACCACAGCATGCCTCCATAGATCTTAGTCCTATGAGATGTCGGAACACATGAAGGGCACGCACAAGGACCAGTGGCCTTGTTACTGCTGTACCCCCTGATGTGATCACTGTTTCTGGCCAGATACTGACAGTTCTCATTCTGCAGGCTTCAGAAAGACCTGGACATCAGCACCACTCACCTCTTGCAGTGTCAATCTGGAAGCATCTCGTGCAGGCAGGTAGGTGGGAAGACTGCATTTCTTTTGTAGACCTGATCGCACTGTCTTTGAAAGATGAGGTATTGCTGCCAGGCCATACCTTCTGGTTGCCACAGTCCTTCTTAGATTAACTCCAAAAGCCTGAGATCTCAGAGACAGAAGACGTGTTGACGAGACTGCCTGATATCCAATAGGAACAAACAGTGTGAAACATTTTATCTCTATGCATCCTAACTTGCAACAGGGGAAACCTCTTTAAAACAAATGCAAAGGAAGAAAAGTCAGCAGGTGGATGGGAAGGATGAGTTCTGGGGCAAGAAGCAAGGAAAGCCAAGAGACTATTGTTTTCATTCTATCAGTTTCACAACACACGCATGCTTTTATAGAACTGTGTTTTGCGTAGCTGCTTTCTCTTAAAGTGATTTTTTTTTATTTTGCTTTTTGCTTTTTTTTTTGTACTGAGGGTTGACTGTAGGCCCTTCAGCCCGACAAGCAAGTACTCTACCACTGAGCTGCAATCCCAGACCGTTTCTGTAGTAATTAAAAAAAAAAAAGACTTCATTTCATTGCTACCTAATATAAATATTAACAAAATATTCCATCTAGGCAGTTCTAAACATGATTTTGACTGGGAGAGCAAGTCCAAATGTCTTCAATGGCTATGAGAAAGGGAGGTCTGAGGAAACATTACATGGAGTCCTGACCCGCAGTGATGTTGGCTACTTGCAGTGGGATAAAGACACTTCTGAGGGTGACCGACTCTCACAGGTTAGTGTGTCTTGATGATTAACTCTATAACCAGAAGGCAAGTATTTTGGCATTTTTAAAAAAGTTTCGATATCAGTTCAAATCTGAGCTTCTTTTTCCTTTTGGTACCTTTGATATACCTCTTTCTCTCTCTCTCTCTACACACACACACACACATACACACACACACACACACACACACACACAGTCTAAATTGAATCATCCAAGACTATCATCTTGGTATTGTATTTCACATATTTTAATGCCCACAAGGTGTATATAAAATAAAAACCACATGTGAAAACACTTACTGAAAATTAATATTTAAAATACTCAAATGGATAGAAGTTTCCTTTCATGCCCAGGCAGCCTCCTTCTCTGAAATACTGCCAGCTAGTGGTTGTGCCCCCCAATCTTTTACCTTTGCAAATGAATGTATCTATTCCTCCTGTTGCTGAACACTTTAAAAATATACTAGAAATGGGACCCCCTTTATGATAAGTCTGTCACAGACATCCTCAGCTCAGGGGATATACAACATCTGATAGCCAGAAAGCAAACTGTGTACAAAAAGAGAATAAGGACTGGAGAGTAAAAGGGCAAACACTTTTCCCAGCACATAAACTAAAGATGCTTAGAGGTTTTCATCCTGACTCCTGGGAGAGGCAAGACCAATTCTCTGGGAAAGCAGCACTTCTCTGGAGTGACTCTGACATCACCTGGAAGGCAGTTCCTCTAAGGGAGGCTCCCTTGTCCATCCTTCCTAACCCTGGTGGCAAGGAAGGGCCCCACTTGGTACCTATGCGGCCTGTCAATTCTCCGGTTCCTCTTATGCACGTGTCTGGATGACATCAAGGAAATAGCATCAGCATGGCAGGGTGCCAGCTTTTATGCATAAATATTCTGTGGATGTCTTCTTGTTGTTCCTTAGGTTGTATAATCCAGGTCCATCAGACAAAAAGTAAGAAGTACCAAATAAACTAAGAGAAATTAACCCAATCCCATTAGCCAGTGGTCTGTCTTTTCAGGAATGCTTCCCTCTCTTTTTCTTCCTCATGTATAATTTTATGTTACTCTCCTGGAATCTTTTTCTAGTTTATCTGTATACATCAGTGAGAATCTGGCCTTTAGTGAATTCCATGGCTGCAAAGAATCCCACTACATGAATGGTAAAGACTAAACTTTGGTACACCCTGGATGAGAAGAGATGGACTGTAGCCATAAAATCCCTAATCACATTTTCTAGAAAATTTTGGGGTTCACTTTGGACTTTAGTAAGTACCATAAAGAAAACTCAGGCAAGAAGTAAGGGTTCATTTTTACACATTTTGCTTTTCTGTTAGCCACACATAGTCACTATATGTCTGTGATCTAATATTGTATACCTCTCAGAACTAGCAGTGTGCCAAGATTCTGTTTTGAGAAAACTGGAGGAATATAGTAGATCACGTTCCAAGGGGTGGAACACAAAAGCAACAGTAATTTTAGTGCTTCATCTATTATTACAAAGTCCTTTCACAATATTGTACTGTGATTTAAAGGCTGTGCCATGCCCCCTACATCACCCATACTACTACTGATGTTTTTCCTTAAAACAACGCAATTTTAAGATTGTTTTAACCTTTATTGTAGTGATGATATAAACCAAGCAATTGCTTTTTCTTTGTATACATGTAAACAAATAAATGTTAGTTTTAAAATGTTTTTCTCACACCACTGGCTTCCATACCACATTCCAGCAATGGGCAACCCCTCCCCTGTTTGGAAGCCTTGGTATAAAGGCAAGGTAGGTCCTACAGTGGTGGAAAATGATCCTGCCTAGAAGGCCACAGACCTCAGCAGGGACACTTATTCTGAGCTGACAACTAATGAGCCTTCCCTGACCTTTCCGCAAACAGAATCATGAATCTTAGTTCTCATGGAAGGCCAGAATGTCCTCTGCACAGATAAGACTTGCGGCAGATGACGAAGAATAGCATTCTAATGCTTCCATCAGCTAGGATAACTCAGTATCGCTTAGGTAGAAGGATCCAGATACAAGAGTGAGTCCCATTTGGACCACAGATGCCACAGGCTGATTCTTCTAGATCAGTGATTCTCAACCTTCCTAATTCTGCCACCCTTTAGTCCAGTTACTCATGTTGTCGTAAGCCCCAACCATAAAATTATTTTTGTTGCTACATCATAACTGCAATTTTGCTACTCTTACGAACCATAGTGTAAATACCTGTGTTTTCTGGTGTTCTTAAATGCACACTGTGAAACGGCTGTTCACTTCCCACACATTGAGTCTCAGTTCTAGAATAACCCAAGTGATAACGGCTGCCTAGCAAAGACGTCAGCCTGGCTGCAGACTAAACCCATTCGGAAATCTCTGGGGAAAAACTACTGATACCAGGGAGATCCCCCAAAGTCACAACTTCCCAAGTAAAGCACTCATCGTTACATAGAGCTGCACATTGTTACAGGTTTTGTTTGTTTGTTTGTTTGTTTGTTTTACCAAGAGTCACTGCTTTTTCATTTTGTAGCGGGTCCTAAGAATGAAAGGCTATGAAATAATGTTTCTTCATCTGAGGGGCACTGGACACTTGAACTTAAACTTTACAGGTGATCCTAATGGTCAGTGAGGGCTAGAAACCTCTGTCCCAAGCAGGGCAGCTCACCTTTGGACACTGAATACTTGTCAATGGCTGAGGCGCTGTGCTGCCCACTGCAAGCTCTTGGACAGCACCCACGAGGTGCAGCTTCCCTGTCCCCATCATGGCAGTCCAAAACATCTGCAGACATTTGCAGACATTTCCAAATGTCTTCAGGTGGTGAGGGCAGAATTGTCCCTAGATGAGAATTACTGTTCTAAAGGAAGAAGGAAGGAAATTAAAGTAACATCTTTGGCTCAGTCACTAAATACACGGTGTGAAGAACTGGGAAGCCAGCTATCTCAACAGAACCTACAAGAAACAGCAAATCCTTGTCTCAGAGCTGACGAGGTGGACAGCCTTTTGTTCCCGGGTAACATTTGCAAGGCTTTGAGAACAAGCTGCAGGCTTTAGCTGAGGCTAAAATTGAACAGGTATTTGCAAAGCAGCTGCTAAGCTGCTCCGAAGAAAGGGGCCACATCAGAGAAAATGCCACCACGGAGAGGTGGAGCGCTTCAGAGTCAAGAATTCACGGGGATCCAGGACTAAACCATGCCCTAAAGAAAATTACCTGCAGAGCCTAAAATATCCTCTAATAGGAAGAGGATGTTTGCAAGGACCTTAAAGGCAGTTGAGAGCCCGCAGCACATCCAGAAAAAAAATGAACTCTTTGCTGCTGGGGAGAGGGTAGGGTGCAGGAGCATGGGGGCGCCATCCAAAGGAAGGTTTGTTTGCCAATTGGAAGTAGGGCAGGGCCTGGAGACTGCCTGGGGTCACTTTAAAATCTACATAGAAACCAGATCTAAAATGCTTCCAGCTTTTGGGAAAGTGACTAATGTGACTTTTCATCCTTCTTTCTCGGACTCAGAGTCCGCTCCCCGGGGAGATGTCTGTGAATGTGCCCTCAGTGAAAATTGCCTGAAATTGTACACTAATGGCTCAAAACCCTGGGGACGTTTATGATGATGTTTCTGTCATGCACTTGGAGTTTGGTTTTAAAAAATGTATTATAGAGCAGCTAGAGGCTGACATTTGTCTTACTTAAGCTTCTGAAATGTGGATATATAAAATACACATATACACAGTTGATTTTACGTGAAGCATTTTTTTTTTATTCTATCCATATCATCTCGCTCTCTCAGGACAAAGGCAATTCTTAGCTCATGAAGCATTGATGTAATTTTGCACTACCCCTGGCAGATGATAGCTAGAGGATGTATCATGGGGTAGCTTCACGCACTGTAGTGCTCACAGCTATGGGCAGAGGGCACCTAGTTTTGCCAGCCTTCCTACTAGCGACAGATACCACCAATGATCTCTATTCCACTTACATCTCCATGCTTAAATCCGGTTTGTTGCGCGGTCATTCAGTTAAGAGATTAGAAAGGCCAGAGTGGAGGTAAAGGAGCAAAGCCTTGACTAGTTACATATCAGAGCGAGGTTGTGAGTTCTGTCATTATCTACACTGGAAGCTCACAGTCTCTGCTCTGCCGGGTCAGTCATTTTCGAATAAATTATCAGTATATGAATACTAGTTCTTGGCATTGTATGCCATAGTTAGTCCTTTAAAAATCAATCATAAGTGCAGATTGATCTTCTGCAACCTTTAGTGTTTGCCACATATACACTGCTGATGGGCTCTAGCCTTTACACAGTGGCAAGGATTTTTGTTGTTGTTTTTACTGTTCTTGAGATAGGGTTTCTCTGTGCAGCCCTGGCTGTCCTGGAATTCACTCTGTAGATCAGGCTGGCCTACGAACTCACAGAGATCCACCTGGCCTCTGCCTCCCGGGTGCTAGGATTAAAGGCATGTTCTACTACCACCCAGCATAAGGGTTTTAATGTATGACAGTTGAGTAGTTTCAAGCTAAAGCTGTTATGAATTTGTGTTGATAGGAATCACAAGCACTTGGTCAGATGTTTTCTAAAGTGTTTTCTCCCATTCAGTTTCTGGAAAGGCAGATTATGTCTATCAGGTATCCACACTCCTCACCTTCATTAGTATAACCTCATCAGTGCCTGGAGTTGTGCTGTACCCATCTGCCCTGGCTGCAGTGAATTGTGAAGTCAAATGTTTCACAACCTCCTCCCCTGAAATGGAAACACCTTGCGGAGCAGGCATTCGCTAGTGTTACTCATACTGCTGGCTTGGATACCCTCCACAGCCAGGGCCCTTACTCTCTGCTCCAAGGCATGGTAACCTACGAGACCCATAGGTGTGCTATGTACTGCTTTCAGGACATCTGGTGGGACCTACTGGGGCAGGGGGTGCAATAGATTTGAATAATATGTGTATGCACTGATGAGGAGAACCAATCAGGGAAAAAACACACACACACACACACACACAAAAAGGTTTCTAAATTTAGAAGGTAACTCAAATGCTGCCTGACTGCTGTTTTCTGTGGCTGAGGTAAAACCCCTTCTGTAGCTCTGCCTTTGTCTTCCCCAAGCCAGTCTTTGCTTACTCTGTGATAAAGCTGCAGAGATTGAGGGGGGGGGGGGGGAAAAACAACTTTCTATCCCAATGTCATGGCTCAGTGGGTGAGATTCAAAAGGAGAAAAAGATGACATTCTCATTAGAAGACACGGCAAGCCCCCTAGAGCCCACCGGGCTGACAGTTCCTGCAGGAAGCAGCCAGGAGGCGAGGCACTATTTTGAAGCCTCACCATTACCATTCTATTTGAAGGTACAGGTTTGAGTGTGAGGCTCCGATACCTAAGTGAGAACATACAGCAGTCTGAGTCTAACACCATCTGGAAAGCCTTAGGAGGCTCACATTATCGTCACACCTGCCAGTGGGAAGAAAAATCAACTCTGATATTTAGAAGGGAATGAAGTCATTTAGGTCTTGCCAGAATCATTCCCACAGCAGCCCTGGCAGCTCCTACTTCCATCCCAGTGGCACTCTCTTCTCTCTTTACATCTTCCCTTTGGAGAGCCTGATGAGAAGAAATCCAACCTTGAAAATACCTAATGAAGCGGCACTCGCTACACTCTGCCACTAAGTCACCAAGGTTACACCCCGCAAGCATGATCTAATTTGTCTTTACAACATACCTGCAAACTCTGCCAGAGAAGTTACATCTGCTGTGTGTTCCAGGTGGCAGAGAGAAAAGCCAGACCATTAACAGGTATGCACTGGAATTGTCACCAGGGCTCCATGAAGAAAGCACGGCATTTCTGACACCTTTCTCCCAGTCATATTACCAGCCTGGGGCTAGGACACTTGCAATATTAAGTTCATTATGCAAAAACACGTTCTAATCACCGTTGCACTAGTGGCACAAGAAGAAAATTTACATGGACTCAGTAGTTGCTGTCTAGTGTTAGACTGTGTCCATCTTCCCTGTCCTTACCATTTTACGCTGCCTTAAAGTAAGGTCTGTGTTACAGAGGTTTTTGTTGGTGCAAGGAAATACTTAAACTACTGAGCTTATTACACAATTCATGAACCTAAAGGTATTTTATTTATAGTACTGCTGTATCACAATTTAATTTTCTTTTTACCATGGCAACATGCACAGATTCAGAACTGGTGGAATCTCACCAATAAAATCTATTTAGAATCCTGCAAAGGGGGAGGGGTAGCTGGTAAACCATGTCTATCCAAAAAACAATTAAAACTAGAAAATATCAGACAAATGTCCATGTGGTATCCCCAAAATGGGAGCAGAAGTTGGGGTGAGAGCTGACAGACTTCAACCAGAAGGTGCTTTGTTTTGTTCTTGCAGGACTTGTCTTCAGACTTGGGGGTCACAGCTGTGGCTCAAGCCAGGTACAACCACCTGTCCTCAGTAAGCCAATTAAAGTCATTAAATTCACCATGGAAAACAGAAAGCAGAAATTTATTCAGTGTAGCCACTTTGGGAAGAGGGCCAGAGAGATCTAGCAACTCCCCTAAAGCCATCTTTGGGTCCTAAAATGAGAACAAAGTTTAAATAGCTAGGTCAAGGATGTATTCATCTAAACAGCCCTGGCCAATGGGTGGTCCTGCCCATCAGCCACCCAATATTTTCTGGGCTCCTCTCATCCTCTAAGTTCCTTCCAACTTGTTAGAACGGGTTGAAATCTCTGTCCAGGTGCTGAATTTCTCTCTCTGCTAGGGCCTTTTCTTTCTCCCAGCATGAGATTCCTGGGGAAAGTCCCATTTCTTTAGGGTCCATTGTTTTAATAGCCCAATAGTCACAAAGAGGCACAAATGTCTCTTTAGAAGATCTTCCTTTCTGCCCGACCAGTTCAATTACTTTAAACCAGCTGTCTTCTCAGTGGTAATCGTAAGGCTCATATCCTGACTTGTTACCCAAGTGCCATGACTGTCACACAGGGCATTGTATTTCCCTTCCACCGCAATCTCTCCAGGCAGGAAATACTGCCTGCTCAGGGTGAAATCTGGTCACTGTAGAGTTCAGAAGTGATCCAGTAGCTTTGAGTTCCGCAGAGGCATCATTGCATTGTGGTGTAAAGTAACAGTGCTGCGGTGTCAGAACCACACCAGTGCACGCATTGAAGCCAGTAGAATTTTGCCCATTTTACAAATGTTCTATGAAAAATATTTTTATACATATCTATATACCTATGTGTGCAAACTATTCCTCCACCCAGAATTTACAGAGACTTTCTTGATTTAAAATCATTTCAATTCATATGGCATGACACTTTCTCACAAACAGCATTCAGTCTCCTAGTTACTCTATCTCGTTTTTTCAACATTAATAATTGTGTGTTCTACTTGAGTGTGGTAATACACACTAGCAATTTCAGCAGAGGCAGGAGGGTCATGAGCTTGAGGCCAGCCAAGATTACATAGCAAGTGTTAAGCTATGCACCACAACTGTCTCAGAATATTAATAATTATATTAAATATTGCTTGTCCTAGATATCATATCTTCATTATGTATAATGTTATTCCAAGCCATAACTATTGCAAAAAGATGCCTAGAAACTACTGTGTTCAGTTTAACTCATGGATAGTTAAAAAGTTATTTGCAACTCGGGAGAAATGTATCTGAAACTAAAGCTGGGGTTGTCTGTCTTTTCATGAAGTTAGGGTAGAATTGCCCCTTGTTCGAAGGTGAGATACTCAGTGTCTTGCTTAGGGTTACTATTCCTGTGATGAAGCACCATGACCAAAGCAACTTGAAGAGGAAAGGGTTTATTTGGCTTACACTTCCACACCACAGTGCATCATCAAAGGAAGTCAGGACAAGAACTCAGGCAGGGCAGGAACCTGGGGGCAGAAGCGGAGGCATAGGCCATGGAAGAGTACTACTCTGACTTGCTCAGCCTGCTTTCGTGTAGAACCCAGGGCCCCTAACACAGGGGTGGCCCCGTGTACAATGGTCTAGGCTTTTGCACACCGACCGCTAATTGAGAAAATGCCCTACAGGCTTGCCTACAGACTAATCTCAGGGAGGTATTCCCCTCCTCTCAGATGACTTTAGTTTATGTCAAGTTGACAGGAAACTGCCGGCACACTCAGGTTGCATTGGACCAGAGGCACTAATCCTAGGGCAGATGGGTGCTAGGGATGTGCCCTTTCTAAACTATTAACTGGAACAAGCCTTGCTTTTGCTTTCTTTTAAGCACAATAAAATAGTTTTTTCTAGCCAACCAAAAGTGAAACACTGAAAGACAAAAGTGTCTCCAGTTTCATTCACAACTGAAGAATTTTTTTTAAAAAAAAATGAAGCAATTTGAATAAAATTACTAAAAGGAAAAAGAATCATATTATTAGCCTCTAATACTTGGGTTTATAACATGTGGTGATCTTTCAAAGCTTACTCTTCCATAGAACAGAGTTGGTTTCTGAAGAAACAGTACAATCCCAAGGACTGAAGAAAAGGACTGAAAGGGCCCCTCCCCTGAGCCCTTGCATTTCAGGAGGACAGCAAGAGCAGAGGTTAGTTGCTCTCCCCAACCTTATGTAGAAATCATGGTGTTTTCCAAGTAACTCATGTTTATCTTTTTAAGTAGGAAAAAAAAAAACCCAACAACAATGAAGATGTTTTTTGTGCTTTGTTTTTGTCTTCCTGTCCTTGTTTTGAGACAATGTCTGGCTCATAGTTCAGGTTAGTCTAGTACTTACTGCGCAGCCCAGGTTGACCTTGAACGTGTGATCCTCCTGCCTCTACCTCATGAATACTATAATTGTAACTTGATGTGCCACCACATCAAGCTTAAAAAAATCATTCTTAATATTTAAAAGAATTAATTATGTAAAATTTTTCTTTTGGAAAAAAACGATGCTTTCCTGCCTTTAAAAAATGATGAACAGCACCCCCAGAACTTAGGAAAGCAGAGGCAAGTGGATCTCTGTGAGTTTGAGGCCAGCCTGGTCTACAAAGTAAGTCCAAGACAGCCATGGCTACACAGAGAAACCCTGACTCAGAAACACACACACACACACACACACACACACACACATATATATTCTATGAAAATACACTATAATATTTTTGTGTCCAGGGCCTACTGAAGATGCATGGTCACTGGAGGATATGCAACCTGAAGGCCTGATTTAGATGGAGCCAGGTTCTTGAGCACAACTATATATCTATAGAAGCTGTGTGTGTGTGTGTGTGTGTGTGATTGTGAGGCACTGAAGTTACCTGTTCCACAACTAAGTTTAGATATTGGGAAATTACACAAGGCTACACTTACTACTTACTTTTATTTTCCAATGCTCTTGGAAGCTTTTGTTTTTGTTTTTTGGAGACAGAGTTTCTCTGTGTAGCTCTGTCTGTCCTGGACTCGGACTCACTTTGTAGACCAGGCTGGCCTCAAACTCACAGAGCTCCACCTGCCTCTGCCTCTGCCTCCCTGAGTGCTGGGATTATAAGGGTGTGCCACCAGGCCCAGCTCCTTGGAAACTTTTTTTAATATAATACTCTGATTAATTCCACTGTAAAAAGGCCAACCTACTAGAAGCAACACCCTTAAAGAAAATTGACTGTCCCTCCCCCAGAAGCCATCAACTGTCAATAGCTCCTCTGTTAGGGGCAAGGGCTCATGAGCCACTCTCTGCTAGAATGTTAACTAGCTTAAACTTTATCAGGTCTTTTCTAAGGAACTCCCACTTCTGTGAGTCCATGTGTGCAGCAGGCCTGTCCTGTCCAGAAGACACTGACCTCTTGCACTTATTCCCAGAAGGTCCCTGAGCCTTGGCTTGAGGACGGGTAACAGAGATGTCCCATTTGTGACTGAGCAGTCCAGCGACGCATATTTTCATCCCTTTGATAAGTCGTGAGTATTTGCACTAAACGACCACTGCACAAAGAAAATTCTCTGATGATGTCTGAAGTCTGCACCCATCTATGGGTATAGAGATGTGAATTTAGAGGACAGTTTGTCCAATTAACAAAATAACAGCAGTTGGCTGACTCCACGGCTTTTCAGTTCCCAACCATGGATTCTTGGCTAGATTTAAAGTACAAGGCATATGTTTTCTCCTTTGGAGCAGGCCTTACATCCTATTAGAAAGTGGTTACTTAATCCTGTAACACTAATGCCACTATTATACCCATGAGATATCTTGCTACATGGGTCATTATTGAAGTGCACAGGTTCAAATCTAGGTAAAACTGTTAATGATTCCTCCCGTCCCACCAGAAGCTTACACAACACCTTCCAATTCTATAAAAGCTAGCTAGAAGCTTTCTTGTCAGTTCTAACTTAATTTTTTTTCATGTCCTGTGACCAAAGTATGTGGTCTCTTCAGAAAATATGCTCTCACCATCAAGTTATGGTAGGTATCCAAGAGCAATTGTAATAGCATACATAGATATGGATATATCTTATAAAATAGGTTTCCATATGGGTCTTTTCAAACATCCTTAGTTATCCCTCATCCATCCCCTTTTCTACCCTGCCCTGCCATTCCTCTCCCATTCTAAACCTGCCTTCCCATTATTCCCCTTTTCAGCCTCTAGTCTTTCTCTTTCCCGTCCCCACCAGGGGCCTACATGTACTCCAGGTTATATCAATAATCTTGGACATAAAGTTCCTCTGAAACAGTACTACAGTTGTTTCACAAGTTTGTAGTCAGTTCTCAAAAGTTTCTTCTGGGGTCTGGGATGCCATTCTGCCTGGATGATACTGTCTGAAACCCCTGAAATAGCTTTCCTCGAATTTTTCTAGCTTCTCCCAATAACCCTTCAAGTCTGAGTCCCAGTGATGGCTACAACCTTTTTCCATAACTTTTGGCCACCAGTCTGTACTGCCTCTGTAATACACCCATCTTTATAGGCAAAGGCCTGGTGATACTAATCAACTTGGACAAGACGTTTGAACCATTAAAGAGGCTATGGCCTCTCCATAGCATGTTGAACCAAATTTTATCCTCTCTTAGGACAAACTCCCAGAAACTTGCTTGATTAGTTCCAGACTTAATGGATGCCTTCTTCTTTGTCCAAGTACATCCTGATCCTAAGTTCTTGTGAAACTTGTCCAGTTCCTTTAAGAACTGAACCTCAGACATGGCCACTCTTGCCTATGAGTAACAATTATGTTCCCTTTCTGGTAATGACAGGTACTGACTGCTACATCTGTATTTCTGTTTGAACTCATCTAAACGTCTTTATGAGATCTTACAGGGTCCAGAAGAGCAGCCTTTAAATCAGACTTCAATGTGGATGAGGCTCATAGTTTCACAAACAGGTCCTAACTACTGCCCTTGGCCCTAAGAAAACCCTTATCCTTAGAGATTAATAAAAGAAGAGGAATTACCTCGGGCATCCTCTGCCAAATTCTGGGGCTAGCTACTTGTGTTGTGACCTGTTTGTCAAGAACCTGAGACATAGTAGCTCATAATGGTCCTTATGTCTCTGGCCATTGGTTTTAATTGCCCTCTGGACTACATTTTAAATGTTCTTCAGGTTATACAGAACTGGGTTTGTCCATGGTCCCCCTAAACTGCTGTGGTCTTTATTTAGTAACAGTTGCTCAAAGAGACTGGTGATAGAGAAGAAATATTCTATCTATATAAACAAGTCAGCAATGGTTCAAGACATGGTGAAAAAGAAAAGAGTCTTAAAAGCCAAGTCATTAAAATCTGAGAGCTTCCCGGGCTGGCTGTCATGGGAAGACACTTTGGGTGGCTCTCCTAGATACTCCCTTTTCTAAAACCACTAGCTGGCCCCTAGCTGATCTCTGTATCAGGTGCCTGAATTTTTAACTGAATTGTCAAATTTGTCTTCTCTAGAATCAAACAAATGTAGGTCTTCAGCATGATGCTTCAGCAGGAATTCGAGACAGTCCATTACCCACAGGGCCGTTAGAACAGGCCAGCAGGCATTTATTTGCATACCAGTCAACTTTCCCTTCATGACTGCTCCCTACAGTACCTTGACAGAACAACTATAGTAGGTAGGATAGTGATAATACAAACCCATTCAGCCTTAAAAAAAAAAAAAAAACTTTAACTCAAACACCCAAGATTGGCCTTGCTCTCTCTCAAGTACAAATGTGGGGAACAAGCAATTCTGGGACACTATGGGAGTCACTTGGCTTCACACAGTACAACTAGAAACATTCTAGGCCATCAACATCCCAATATGTTAGTGTCATGGTCTACTGAACTGTTACTATGTCAACCTCTGGAGGATCAAATCAAAATCAACCGTGTTCTTCACAACAGAGTGCTGTCCTGTAAACCCCAGAGCCAAGCATCGACCAATAAGGACTACCATGCTTAGTCGCTTATTTGAATAGCAGAAAGCTGGA
This sequence comes from Meriones unguiculatus, assembly GCF_030254825.1. NCBI lineage: Eukaryota > Metazoa > Chordata > Mammalia > Rodentia > Muridae > Meriones > Meriones unguiculatus. The sequence continues at coordinate 165,051,716 of NC_083350.1, read as the reverse complement.
GGGAATCAAAAAGAGGGCAGCTCCCATAAATGAGCAGAACCAGTTTATCATCTTATGTCAGGTCATTCTGGCTCTTCTCTATCCACTGTCATGGCATTAAGCTTGCCCTTTTCTACTTTCACCTAATTTTGATGAGTTCTTCACTGCTTTCAATTTCAAGTCATCATGGTAATATGAAACCAGTATGCCCTATTGTATATATGTCTTCATCAGGAATCTTCATACTACCTTGTAGGTATATGTGTCTCCCACATTCTGGAAGCTTCTTTCTCTACTATACATGGTTAGTGTTACCAGAAACTTGACATCTGCTACATGAAGCACTGCCCAATGCTGGAACCTTAGAAATTACACTGGGAGCAATTACACTAGTCAATGACACAGACAGAATTGGCATTCTCATTTTTCACATCTATCTTTATATTTCAGTTTACATTATCTCACTATAAGGCCAAACTATAAAATCTTCACCTTCTCCATTTTTAAAATGCACAATCCATTTGGAGCAAAGCAAGGCATTACCATTTTTATGTGCAAATTAAATCTCCATGAAGCCTTGATTTTGAGTATTATACCATATACAGTGGTCTGCAAGTTACATGTACAATAGGAAGCTCAAAACTGCTTTTTAAACAGGAGAATGCATCAGCCTCTTTCACGATTCAGAAAGATCTAGATATTCATCCGCATTCTCCTTTCCCTTCCAGGTGGGCAGCATGCTGAAGACTCCCACCTTTCCTGTTTGGCTGTGCAACATCAATGGAAATTACAGCATCCTTTTCTGCACAAATAGGCAGCTCTTATCAGACTGGAAAATGGAGCGTGTCTTTGATCTGCACTTTTACAGTGGCCAGCCCTCACAGAAAAAGCTTGTACATCTCACAATAGGTGAGCACTTGAGACTCCAAAGTGTGTGCTTCTGTGCACCCAGAGATGTGGTGTTCAACAGCTGTGTGGTGATTCATGCTATCGCTGCAAGAAATGCTTAGACTCAATTTCTGAAATGAAGCCACTGCCTAGCTCTAAATCCACTGTGATGTGTGGCTTTAAAATGGAGGCATTTTTTTGTGCATGTGTGTGTGTGTGTGTGTGTGTGTGTGTGCGCGCGCATGCATGCGTGTGTGTGTGTTAGTGTTAGAAATAACAAGGAAAAGAAATTTTAGACAAGATAAAAAAGATAAAGGTTGAAGAGTCCAATTCCAGAAATCCTTTTCCAAGGCCCATATCTTTAAGCACGAGGTACCTAAGGCCTGGGGAAAAGCATGCAAAAGCAAAGGAGATGCAGAGTTCTGTACACAAGCAAACACAAGACAATCATCAGGTGACATAAGCAGCTAAAGTGAGAATGAATTTTTGTTCTGATTAATTCAAAAGGCATTTCTGAGAGCAGACTATGAGCCAGATGCTGGGAGGGACACTAGGGAATCCACTGTTCGTAAGTGCTAGCAAACATTTAGCAGGTCCTGGGAGAGACACAGACAGGAAGACCATTTTTGTCTCAATTACAACTCCAGTTCCTTAGAGTCATGAGGAAAAAATGATTAACCTTAAAATGTACTTAAATACTGGCACCTTTGACAAGATGTTAGCAGCAGACAGACTTGACTTCTGTCCAGCAACCTTGGCTCAGGTTGTATAGTTTTGTCAGTGACTGACTTCGCATTTAGCATTATATGCTTGGGGTTAACTAACTTTCTGTTGCTCTCATTACGTTTCGAAATGGATCTAAGAACATACTTGTGCAGCTTCTCTCTTTTCTTTAATTACAATAAATGCGTATTAGCTCCTTTAATTTAGTGTGATATTGGCCACGTGTTCTTTAAGATCTATTACCATTTTCACTTTACCCTGCCTGTGAGCTAAACACCACTTTCCCTGCTTACAAACATCCCACACATTCTGTTCTGAGCACTGTGTTGAGTGTCGGTAACGCTGGCATTAAACTCCCAGTAGCCACATGAGGCAGGTACTCTCATAGCTATTCTTAGTTCTATAGTTGCTATATTTAGCCAATAAATGGATCAATGAAACACAGCAATGGTATTTTAGGTGATTTTGCAAATGTCACCTGGCTAATATGAGGCCAACCTAGGCCTTGAAAACAAGTTCCAGATTCCCTTTCCACACTCTGCCTCAAAATAAACACCTCTTCTTAAAAAGTGATGAGCTTTCCTTTTACCCGTTTCCTCGTAATATCAGTGACAAACACCTATGTGTCACATCATGTTGCGTTAAATGACACGGATAGTCTCATCCCAACACACAGCAAGCCCAGCCACTACAGACTTATTTTTTATGGGCATTTTAATACACTCCCTGCAAGAATCCCTCTACCTAGCCAGTTACAAGGCTGTAGCAACCTGTGCCAGGGATGGACCCTTTGTCTCCTCTCCTTGCATTCTGGCTTCCTTGGAAAAGGCTGACCGGCCTGATGTCAATGCTGTTGATCCATCCTCAGATACTCACTCCCATCACTGGGAAGGAGAGCACTACGAAGATAAACGTGGGTCAGGAAGACGGTTTTCTTCAGTGGAAATGGTAATCAGAACCAAATGGAGAGATGCTACCATCAACTGGAATGGAACTGTTCCCTTTTTCTAAAAAGAAAACTAGAAACTAGTCTGAGGGGTCAGAACAAATGGGATGAAAAGGTAAAGCACAGGACTGGGTATTTAATTTCTACATTTCTCTTTCAGGAGTCCCACTGAAAAATGCCACTGGCAGTTTCTCTCACTCTTTTTTTTTCTATTTGCTGTGCTTTTAGAGTTGTTATCAGTGCTGTAAAGAACTTTTTATCCCAGGGTCTGAGTAGTGGTTCCTTCATCTAATTCAGAAGAGAAAATACGATCTCTCCTCTTCATGTTTTCAAATTGTTCTTTCCCTGAGACTTCACTAAGACCAAAACTGGGATCCCACTTCCATTGGGGGATGAAGTCATCAGGAATACATCATCAGCTTTTAACCATGGCAAGAGCTCAAGTCTTCTCAGGCCTCCCTGGGACAGGCAGTGTTCCTCTCCAAGGACACATCACACATGGCCACGCTAGCTGATTCTTTGCAGTAAAGTAGCAAAGAGGCTTCCTCTTGCTGGGAAAGCGGCAGAGGGCTGCGTCCTGTGGGCAGAATGCTCTGGCAGATGCTCAGAGGACTCAAATGGCCAAAGCGTCAGGCAGAAAGGGACATTTTCCTACCAGTATTTTATTTGTTTCTTTCTCCTAAACCAGATATAAATAACAGCATAAACAGAGACAGTTTCACTCCTACGTAAAATAAGATTCAACAAAAATAATATCTCTTCTCATATCAGTGTTGAAAGAGGAAAACATCATTTAAAGAATGTGATCTTTCTTTCTTATGCTGAATGCCCACACAATTTCTGACACACATTCTTTCTAGAAGATGTACAGGGAAATCATCTATCCTATCTGCTGACTCACAGATTCAGGGTTTAGGATGTGGAAGCCATAGGTCAGATTCCAAGAAACAATTTCTCTGCACTCAGCAGCCACATTAATTTGTTAAATGCCTTTTCATTTGGCTCAAGAATAGTATTATAACCTCAGACGAATGTGGAGAACAAAGCTTCAAAGTGAATAATAAATTGTGTGAGAAGAGGAAGTCCATTGGCTCGGGTGGCTGATTACAGTGTCTGATCATCAGTGCTTTCATGTGGAATTTTAAATAGATCACATAAGTGAGTGCAGCCCCAGAAACCCTGGTCTTCTTTGGTCTTAACTACACTATGCTTTGGAGGGAGGTTATGATCTAAAACAAATTTCTGTTTGTTTTAGGTGTAGTAAGTTGTCTCTTTAGGGGTTGATGACTGGAAAGCTTGAAGGCAAATAATACAGTATTCTGTCAGGAAAAACTCAGTCCAAGAGATACCACTAAGTCTCAAGCAATAAGGACATTCTTTTGGCACAAGAACTGTCTAGGCCCGGGTCCTTGAGGAGTTCATGACTTTTTCAGGGCAACTGTGATCCTTCCTGCACTACTAAGCATAAGCACACTTGCTCCACAAACAAACTCAGGGTTCTGCAGAAGGAGGAAGAGCGGGGTGCCTGCTGAGAAGACATGCCACTCTTTCCGGAAACACAGTGCTCCTTACAGCAGCGTGCTGAAAACAGCCCGAGTCCTCTGTTTCTAGTCTTACCTGTCTTTATTTTAAATTAAGAAAACTTTTACTTTGTTCATAGCTAGGTTAGCTTGCCAAGTTTCGTGTGTTGTTATCTAGTTTAAATTATTACGGGAACAAAACTCTATTAAGTAAAAAAAAAAAAAAAAAAAAAAAACAGTGAAGGGGAGATTAAGTTCCTATGTTTATATGCAAAGATAATAATTGTTATATATAAAGGTAGTCTTCACTTTGTATGTCATGTCAATATTCTGGATAAATGAGCTTTTATTTTATCTTGAAAGTGAAGCACCCACTCATATCTGGATTTATTTTTAAAAATGGAGATGTGTTATTTATAAGTAGCTATTTCTGCCTCCAACAAGGCTGCAAGGATGAACTAACTATGGCAGTGAGGGAATGAAGAGAAGACAGACACAGACACAGGCAAGCTGGGTGGACAGAGCTCTCTGATGGAGAAAAGCATGGAAGCCCAGCACCTTCACTACATGCAACGGAACAGAGAGGTGGGTTATTACATACATCTGCACAAGGAGGCAGGTTTGCTGCATACTGATGAACAAGGCAGCAGGGTTTATGGTATACAGCTGGCCAAAGAGACAGGTATACCTAGACAGGCCAATCTAGGTAGAAGTCTCTGCAGGGGAGCAGTCTTCAGGCTGTAAATGTCTTGGGAGAAAAACTATAATGGACATTTTCTACCCTACTGACATCCACACACCAACCAAAGAAAGACTTTTCCATTCCTCCAAACCTCAACCTACATGAGGTAAGCTTTGCCATTCTTCCATGGTTTACAGATATGGTCCTTAACATGATCATGCCTATGTAAAAAACCCACACTGACTCAGGACTTTGTTCACTCAGGACTTCTGACCTTCCCGATGAGTTGTACATTCCTGGGCTCTCAGTTTACCTTTAAACTTCTTTGAAGGATATGACTTCATTGTTTTCTCCGTTAGCTCCTCAAACAAAAGAAAAGCTATTTACATGAAGATGAATGTTATTTTTTTTTTTTTCTGAATAGTGACCTACACTGACTACACCTTTAAATGGAAATGGGATGAGGAGGAGACAGAGATATTGTCTATCAACCTTGTTCTGGCTAGTTTTCTGTCAGTTTGACACAAGGCCAGAGTCAGAAAAGAGACTCTTAACTGAGGAAATATCTCTATAAGCTTTGCCTGTACACAGCTTAAAAGTGCGTTCTCTTCCTTACTGATTGGTGTGGGATAGCCCAGTCTATTGCGGTGGTGCCATCCCAGGACAGGTGGCCCTGGGTTCTTTAAGAAAGCAGGCTGAGCAAGCCACGGTGAACAAGCCAGTAAGCAGCACCCCTCCATAGCCTCTGCATCAGCTCCTGCTTCCTGCTTGAGTTACTGCCTGGACTTCTTGATGCTAGGTTACAAGCTATAAGTTAAAATAAGCCTGTTCTTCCTCAAGTTGCTTATGGCTATGGTGTTTTATCACAGAAATATAAACCCTAACTAAGACAGAATACTCAGAATACTATCGAAGGAGAAACATGAAGAAATGTTTTCAAGTATAAGCTTATCGATGTCAACAAACCAGATAGCACTCGGCAAAGGGGCTGGAAGGCCTTGTTTTCTCACCTTGCAGAAATAGTCCAAAGCAACTGGAGGAGACTTGTGTTGCCTTGTCCAGATCACATGTGACCTTCAGTCACACTTAGACCTGACCTTACTTAAACATGAATAATAAACAATAAGCATATATTCACTGTCATAATTGCCTTGGTGGGGCCTTCGAGACATTATCATTCATTCATTCATTTATTCAACTTGTTTAGAATCTTTGTCATTGACCAAAATATCTGATAACAACTTAAGGAATTCTTTCTTTTGGCTCATTGTCTCATAGGTTTCCGTCATGGTAGGGAGGGCAAAGCCAGACAGAGCAGTTCATAAAAAGGTGGACAGGTCATTGAAGGGGCCAGGGTGACAGGTAGCTTAAGGAGGCATCCTCAGTGACCTACTTCCTCTACCCAAATTCTAATTCCCAAAGTTTCCAGAGCCTCCCCACACGGCAGCACCAGCGGGGGACCAAGTGTATAATGTGGATCTACAGGGGCCATTTCCTCACTGTGGGCCAGGCACTGCAGTTCAGAAAACAGCAAAAACAGTGAGCCTCCTCCCACCTCTCATGGGACTCAGGTTCTCCTGAGAAGGTGTTATGAGAAGAAAAAAAAATCCACCATAATGATTCCAAATCGAAAACTGAGGTTAGCGTTTAAAGGGAAAGGAGTCTGATATGTCAGTCTTATAAAACTTGGGGGAAAGGCACCTCTGAGGAAAAGTCAGCTAGGCTGAGGTGGCAAGGCTGAGCAGGTGGGTGTGAAGCTCTCGGCGGGTGTGCCAGAGGAACAGAGAAGACAGCAGGGCTGCTGTGCAGAGAACAGGGTAGAGTACAGATGAGAAACGGCTGGACTGTCAGGCAAGGGCCCACCACAAGGCATTCTACATGAGGGGTCATGAAAATCTTGAAGGATTTTAATAGGCCTGGCAGGATTTACAGTTTGAACAAATGCCTCTGTGTGGAAACAGACTGGCAAGAGCCCAGAGTACATGCATAGACTAGCTGGATGGTTGTCAGGGCTACGTGGGTGAAGATGATCAGAGCAGACTGAGGGCAGTTACAGGAGACTGAAGTGAGTCCCTTGAGGAAAGCACTCAGAGGGTCAAAGAAAAAGTAGGCGGGGTTTGGCTGCAAAAGGAAGGGTATGGGAAGAAGATGCAAGAAAAGTGATGACTTTTGAGGTTCTGGTTTAATAACTGGGGAAAGGTTGTTTGATCACTAAGGAGAGGGAGAAGGAGGTAGGCATGGAGAGAAGGAGAGGCTCTTCCCCACTGGCTAGGTTTGGACTGACTGGTTTGGACTGCACAGGATCTGGACCAACACTGGGGGACCTGATCAAGTCATGCCACCTCTCAGAGGAGAGATGGATCTTAAGTAAAATAAGCATGGGCATTTCTGGCATGGTAATTGTTTAAATTTTTAAGTATTCTGGTCTGTGTTCTTCGGGGAAGAGGGACCAGAGAGGAAGGAAGGGAGGGAGAAAGGAAAGGATGAAGGGAAGGAGGAGGAAGGAGAGAGGAAACGGGGAGGAGAAAAGGAGGAAGGGGGCAGAAAGAGAGAGAGAAAGAGTTAGAGAGAGACCGATATCACATGAGGAGAGAAAACTTCCCACATACCCATGGGAGCCAGTCTGAACAATGGAGCAGGAGTGAGCACCTAAAGGACACAAGCAAAGGATACAGTTGGCACCAAAAGAGGGTATGGTGGAAAAAGATAATCCAGACTGAAGACAAGGTCAGAAAAGGCCAAGTGCAGCAACGGAGCAAGTCTAGGTGTTTCCATCTGACTTGCTATTGATGGATGTGTTTGAGCTGGATCTGGGGTCTAGGTCAATGGCAGAGCATGTGCCTCAGCTGAACTCGGCCTCAAGTTCAGTTCCTATCTGTCAAGGAACACTAAAAGATCCTGATCTCATGAAAATAAGTGAAAAAACTGGACTGTAGAAATGCATCTTGTCTGAAAGGGGAGGAGGTCCTCCCCAGTCAGTAGACTTGGAAAGGGGAAGGGAGGAGATGAGGGAGGGGGTATGAGATTGGGGGGAATGAGGAACGAGATACAGCTAGGATTCAGAGTTAATAAAATGTAACTAATAATAACAATAAAAATAAGAAAAAAAAGAAATGCATCTTGTCATAAATCCCTAAGGTTTTGTTAGTAGTAATCAGAAACAATCTTTAAAAAGAGGTATTTGTCATAAATGATTGTGTTAAAAATGAGAGAGAACCAACTTTGAGTGAATTCAACCACTTATTTTCATAGTATCCAGTTTCAATTAATTTGCTAACTTATTTATTTATGAGGCATAGGCTCTCATGAATCCCAGGTTGGCCTTGAACTCTGTAGCTGAGGATGACCTTGAGCTTCTGATCCTCCTGCCTTTGCCTCCTGAATGCTGGGATTACAGGCGAGCAGCATCAAGCCTGGTTTATAGAGTTGGAAATTTAACCCAGGGCTTCACACACGCTAGGGAAGCCCTTTACCCACAGAGGTACACCCCCACCACCATAGTTTAACCATATTTAAAGTACTCATCTCGTAACTCTTTCCAAAAAGGACTTGGGGTGACTAGTATATGCTAAACTTCTACAAAACATCATATCATCTTCTTTCCTTCTGTGACTGAACCCAACTACGAAAAAAAAGAGTGTTTTCACTACTGTCCACAAGGTGGTGCTGCGAGAGTGATATTTTCAATTGTAATATCAAATATAATTATTCAGGTAAAGGTGGGCAAGTTACACACACACATGAAATAAGTAAGTGTTAAAATGCAATATACTATGGAATGTTTTCTGAAATAAAAGGGGCCAACACACATAGATGACCACATCAGAGTTGGCCATCCCATAGACGAACTTGAGAAAGCTTTGCCACGTATCATGAAATCTAGTACGTAGCAAGTTACTATTAGCCGACAAAAGTAGGTGATAAAAATTGGTTAGCTGTCCCTAGGGCTCGAGGGAGAGCAGAGATGTGAAAATGGGAGGATAAGGACAGGGTATGGTCTCTTTGGGGGAAGACCATGATATTCTGAAGTTGGGTTGTAACCCAAATTCAGCAAGCACCCAGTGCTAGCCCACAAGCCACCCCTGCCAGGGAACCAGGTAGACTGACTGTGGGTCTTCACCTTCCCCTTGGTTCCTCTAGACCCATCCCTCAGTCTAACCCCCAGCTCTGTAACACTTGCTGCGTCCCACCCACATTCTCCCATCCTACCCACATTTCTTGTGGATCACACAGACCTTCCCCTCACCACCTTCCTCTCCAAACTCATTGCTTTATTTCAGCCCTCAAATCCAACCCCACAAAACCCATAAACCCCTCAGGGAATCAAGGAGACTGGCTTCAGACCTTCACCTCTACATCTGTTTCTCCAGACCCTCAAACTCACCCCAAGCTCTGCAATAGAACACCCAATCCAACCCTCCCTGTCCCCTGTCCCCTGTCCCCTGTCCCCTGTCCCCTGTCCCCTGTCCCCTGTCCCCTTTCCCCTGTCCCCTGTCCCCTGTCCCCTTTCCCCTGTCCCCTGTCCCCTGTCCCCTGTCCCCTGTCCCCTTTCCCCTGTCCCCTGTCCCCTGTCCCCTGTCCCCCATCTCATGTGGATCACACAGATCTACCCCTCCTAACCTCCTTCTCCCACTCAGTGCAATATCCCAGTCCCCAATTCCAATAGGCACCTCCCTGCTAGCCCAAAGGCAAATCCTGTCAGGGAAACAGATAGGCTGCCTGAGATCTTCCTTCCTTCTGCTCCTACAGTCTTAATCCCCACAGTCTCAACCCCTGCTGTGGTCTCACTTTACCCTCTGACCCCATCCCAAAGGAATCACAAAGGTTTTCTCCTCCAACCTTTCTTGTTTGACTCATCCCATTATTCCAGCCTCCAACAGGGGCAGACATTTCTGAGAACATACCACCCTAACAGGCCAGGGAAACAGGTTCAGTCCAACTAGTCTCATCATGGAAATTACAGCAGAATATTTGCGGTGACCTCTCTTCACTGTCTGACCCTTTTCAAGGAGACTAAGTAAGGAGATTCTGGTGGAACATTTTGCTGTTCCTCCTCCTGTGAACCCTTCAGACACCCAGCCTATCTCCATTCCTACGTGCCATCCCCCAAAAGCGCACTTTACCTGAAACTCCCAGGGGCCACAACTATCAGGTTCACAGAAATTTTCCTGCCAGGCAACACACAGCCATCACAGTCTCCTAAAATCCAGAGGGGAAACAGAATCGAAGAATGAAAACACCCACCCAACAAAGACAAAACCAAAAATCAACACCTAGACCAGTGATGATCCCAAACCCAGATGCCTAAACACTAGCATAAAAACACAATCAATAACACCATGACCAATATGTTTCCACTAGAGCAACACTATCACAACAAACCCTAAATATTCCAACATAGCTGAAGCATAAGGAAAAGATCTTAAAACAGCCTGAATGAAGATGATAGAAGCCCTTAAAGGAGAAATAAATTCCTTAAAGCAACCCAGTAAAACACAGTGGGAGAAAATAAATAAATCCCAATAAAAAGACAGACTAACACAATGGATACAAGAATAGGATGCATCCTTCTGCTATATCCAAGAAACACACCTCAATATTAAGGATAGACATTATCTCCAGGAAATGTGTGAATACTCATCCAAAAAGACATTCTAAGCAAATGAACCTAAGAAACAAGCTTGTGTATCAACTTCAATCTCTGACAATACAGACTTCAAGCTCAAACTAATCAGAAGAGATAGGAAAGGATACTATACACTAATCAAAGGAAAAAATCCACTGAGAGGACATTGCAATTTGTAACATCTATGCCTCAAGCACAAGGACCCAAGTTTGTAAAAGAAACACTACTACAGCTTAAATTATATATTAACCCTCAGACATTGATAGTGGGAGACTGAAATACCCCAATCTTACCAACAGATACGTCATCAAGACAAAAACTAAACAGCTAGAGCTAACAGATGTTCTGAACCAAAATGAACCTAACAGATATTTAGGGAATATTTCATCCAAGCACAAAATAATATACCTACTGGGACTTTCTCCACAATTGACACAAAGATACAAGAAATTTAAAGCATCTTTAATTGCAGATGATATAATAGTATACATAAGTTACTCTAAAAATTCCACCGGGGGGGGGGATTGTGCTGGAGAGATGGCTCAGAGGTTAAGAGTACTGTCTGCTCTTCCAGAGGTCCTGAGTTCAATTTCCAGCAACCACATGGTATCTCACAACCATCTATAATAAGATCTGGTGCCCTCTACTGTCATGCAGATGTACATGCAAATAGAGTACTCATATGTAAAATAAAAGAAATAAATCTTTAAAAAAAATTCCACCAGGGAATTCATACAGATGATAAACACTTTCAGCAAAGTAGCTGAATACAAAATTAACTCAGAAAAAATTAGCAGCCCTCATAGATAGAAACAACAAACTGACTGAAAAAGAAAGCAGGAAAACATCACCTTTCCAAAAAGCATTACAAAATATCTTTATGTAATGCTATCAAGCAAGTAAAGGGCTTGTATGATAAAAATCTCAAGTCTTTAAAGAAAGAAATTGAAGGTTTCAAAGATGGAAAACCCTCCCATGCTAATGGTTCTATAGGATTAACATAGTAAAATTGGCCACCCTACCAAAAGCAATTACAGATTCAATCTAATCCTCATCAAAATGTCAACACAGTTCTGCACAGTTCTTAAAATGACAACTCTCAGCTTCATGTGGAAAAAAAATGAACAGTTTAGCTGAAACAATTCTGAACAATAAAAGAACTGCTGGAGGTATCACCAATCCTGATTTCAAGTTGTACTACAGGGGATAGTAATATAAAAAAACCAACAACATAGTATTGGCATAAAAGCAGACATATTGATCAGCGAAATAAAATTGGATTTCCAGATGTGGAGGTCTACTCCTTTTGGGTATCATAACTATAGGCATTTTTGTTAAGGCCTGCCAGCCACATCATCTCAGCTTATTGCTGATATAGGGAAAAGCTCTCTGTGCGAGGTCAGGTTGAACAAACACTCTGTTTATGTTTAGCATTCTCTGTGGCCTTGCTACTTCCAGAAATACCCCAACCATAAGCGCAGCTGGCCCTGACTATAAACTCCACTTGGGGCCAATCAAACCAAAGGTCAACTAGAACTGCTTTGTCTAGTTAGGAAAAATAACTTAAGTCAACCGGAGTGGTTTGTGCGGCTTCCTCTGGACCCTAACACCAGGCATAAAACCACATACATTTTGACACCTGTTTGTTTGTTTGTTTGTTTGTTTAATAAACAAGCTAGAAATACACACTGGGGAAAAACAGCATCTTCAACAAATGGTGCTGGTCAAACTGGATGTCTCCATGCAGAATAATGCATGACTCAGGGTTAACGGACAGACATACTTCCGTCAGCAATGTACTTTTCAACTAGCTCATTGTGTATTCTACAAAGACTCTAAAAAAATAGCCTGTCCCTCAACCTAGCCTGCTGCTGTCTCTCTCCCCTTTCAGAGGCAGCCATCATTCTGTTCTCCCCTACAAATCTTATGTGACGTTTGTTGATTGACGTGATTTTGCAGTATTCCTTGGCTCCCAACTGCCAAGGTGACCTGACCTTGGTCCAGAAAAAAAAAAAAAACCTTAGAGTGTGGGCTCAAAAGCCCATCCCCCAAAGAGACACCACCTCCAACAAGGCCACATTTTCTAATCCTTCCCGAGCAGTTTCACCAGCTGGGGGCCAAGCATGCACTGGGCATGCAAATATATGGCCCTATGGGCGTAGCTTTAAAATCCATTTTATTTACACTTTTTTTATCTCTTCTTCCCTAATCCCCTCCCAAAAATGGGTAGGAGAGGAAGGAGGTTAGTGCGAAGAGGGCACAGCTCTCTTAGACTACTTCCTGATGGTTAGGGTCCTCGGGTTTCTTTTTGCAAGTCCAATCTTCATTTGAGGATATCTCCAACTTCTTTTCTTTATGCTGCATCGACAGCAATCGGAGCAGCAGGGGTGGACACCAGCAGCCTTCTTCTTCATTGGAGACCCCTCTCTATCTGGGATCTGGCCTTTATTCCCTCACAGAGTCCTTAGATTTAACCTAGCTGCACCTGGCAAAGGCCCCCTCTCATGAGGCAAATCATTTGTTGCTGTGGAAAATTTGAATCAGTCCCAAATCCTACACCTGGGATCCTAAACTGGGTATGTTCACACACCATAAACCAAAATCTCCACAATTGTCATTCAAACACCCAAATTTTTCCCTTCCCCTTCTGCTTTGTCTATGTCTCTAGTTTTCATTGGTATGAAACAATAAGCTTGGAGCCACAGTTCCAAGTCAACTTTTGGTGAACACCAGTACCCTGAACTCTAGGTCCTTGGGTCACACACAGTTTGGCCAAGAAAGGTCCCCTTACACTCAAACACTGCATCAAAGTGACAACTTACATGGCAGGTCACAGAGTTTCTTCATGGAAAATCTGCAATAGAAAGGCAGATGTGAGCGTGAGTTGGTTAGAGTTTCTGGCCTCTCCTTTCTGGGGAAGAAAGATTCTGGTTTCTATGGCCTATTTTAAGAAGGGCCTTCTGATCTAGAACCTATGGACAAAAACCCAAATATATATCACAGTAGACATGGGCAGTGATCGACCTCTCTATCCACGCCTCAGTGCAATCCTCCTTTCCAGGAACATGGAAAAAGATTGGTGCGAACAACAGCCGTTCTAATCCACAGATTGAATTTGTTTCTTTTCCAGCTTCTTCTGACAATTCTCAAGAGCTTTTGACTATTTTCTTTACATCAAGTTTGCTACTGTGCAGGAAAGGCATGAAACTCTCCAGTCCCTTCCATTTTCTCCCTTCCCTCTTTCCCCTCACTGCCCCAAGCCATCTTTTAGTCTTAGAAACAAATTTAATCAGATACTCGGTGCTCACAGAAAGGTGTCATTGAGGCGATCTAATTCAATAGTTGCCTTTTCAAATGAGAAGAAGAGGGAGCAAAGCAGATGGTGCTGTGCACAGGAGATAACCAGATGCAAAAAGGAGGCACAGAGATGCTGGAGAGCAAGGCCAGCAGCAGGCCACCCACCAGGATGAGGGGAGAGCAAATAGAACAGTCTTGGCAATTATCTTCATTCTACCAAAAAAGCAGAACAAAGTTGTCCTGTCATTTTGTAATGAGAAAATGTTTTCCTTCTACATTTCAGGTTTTTTCCTTTTTTAATAACTGCAGGCCCCAATATTTTCCTCAAAACTAATGGGAAGACAGCAACAGTTTAAGCACTTTAGTATCCTTAAAACAATAGCCAAGTAAAACAGGAAAGAAAAGGTGGTTTAAACTTGAGTTGAAGTTTACAGTTGAATTTTTTTTCTATCAATTTTTGGGGAGATGTTTGTTCTGTTTGTTTTGCTTTGCTTTGCTTGTTGTTTCCTTGGGACAGAGTCTCACAGAGCAACCCTGGCTGACCAAGGACTCACAACGTAGACCACGCTAGCCTTAAACTCACAGAGATCCGTTTGCCTTTGCATGCTGGGTACACATGCCACCACACCTGGTTATAGATGAAACTTAGAAAAAGTTAGTCGAGAGTGGGGGTGGGGTGGTTGTTCAGGCTCTGGGCTGCTGCACACCACCCTTCCGACCCCACTGGGCGACATCCTCCACCATCAGCCTTAGCCCTCTCTCACACCTGTCACAGCCCTAATGATTCCAGCCCCACCTTTTACAAAGTTGTGCACTCCTCTCTTCCATCTTTCCAGCCTCTCTGTCACCCTTTCTTTCTTCATAGTGTCTCCTGCTGGCCCTGTGCCCACAAGTAGTCTAAACTGCAGAGCCTCTCCAGCTTCCCCAGAATGATTTTTAATCACCAAATGTCAGCAACCATCATCTCATATGTGCTAACAAACCAACATAATCTTGGTGAGTTTGGAGCTTAAATAAATATTCTGGTTATGGTTCAAAAGAAGGTTGTCTGTGAGATGACAGAATGAGCCGGGCGGTAGTGGCACATATCTTTAATCCCAGCACTTGGAAGGCAGAGTCAGGTGGATGTCTGTGAGTTAGAGGCCAACCTGGTCTACAGAGCTAGTTCTGGGATAGCCATGGTTACACAAAGAAACCCTGTCTCAAAAGCCAAATATATATATATATATATATATATATATATATATATATATAATTGTAATAGCTTATGCTATTAAGTTGCATGAGTTATTCCAAAAGCCAGAAAAATACAACGTAGTGCAAGCTAGAACAGAGGTTCAAACTTAAACAAACTTCACTGTACTAACAAGGCTGGCTTTCCCCCCAGTGATCCTGTGCTTCAGTGAGTCAGTCCCACCTCCGCCTGAGCCCGTGACACCATAGAACCCACAGCAATTTAGCAATAGATCAAATCCAGAAAGCTCTGTATTATTTACTTTTCTGTTACTGTAATAAAATACCCTCAACAAAAGCAAATTAAGAGAGGAAGGCTTTATTAGGCCTTGAGGGGGGTGGAGGATTGTTCCATGGCTGGGAAATACACAGCCTCAAGCTGGGAAGGACTGGCAGCTGGAGCAGGGACAGCTGGTCACCTTGCTGCTGCTCACACATTCCAGCTGGTCAAGGAGTAAGGAATGCCTTTGCCCTTTGTTTTTTGCCTTGTTTTGTTTTGATTTGATTTGACTTTTTGTTTTTTGTTTTTTCCTGTTTGTATAGTCCCACAAACAAGCCAAAGTGATGTTGTTGACCACTTTTTATGCTGGGCCTCCCGATATCAAGTAGGGGCAGAGAATCCCTCAGAAGCACAGAGGTTGGTCTGTTATGGGATTCTAGAGGCTGCCAAGTAAGTAATGAATATTAACTGTCACAACTGCTATGACAGAGGGCATGAAGGCTTAAAAAGAAGATCGTTTTTTACCCTTCACGCTTCTTTAATGATTGACTTAAATTCTCACTTGAAATCATCCTCCAAGTAACGAAAACACTGTTTCCCGAGCCAGACAATAAATCCTAAAAACAGTTCACGACAAATTTCCAAACTGATCCAAACTCTGTCACCATAATACTTTCAGCTTATATAAAAATGCCCAGCAGGTTACATTTCAATAGCCTGTCAGGCATACAGCACACTTTCCCAAACATTATAAACATTGCAAAGACCCCAAAGATGGATGAGGAATTGGTACATTGTTTTCCCAAAGAAAACACATGAAAAGCAAACAACCAACCCACAGTGTCCTACTGCATTAAGCAAGGAATTCTGGTTCTGAAGAGGTTTCACTATTCCTTCTGCCGCCATGATGCATTTGACGTTAGCACACAGTATATTGCTCACACAGGAAAGGGAGAAGGGCAAGCCCACTTCCTCTAGGGGGTTGGTGCTTGATGTTGTTTCTAAGTAGTCCTGAGTCTTACCAATAAAAAAAGGTCAGCTTCAAAACTGAGCATTCTCAGCCCCTCTCTAACCCCAAACAACACCCTCTGGAGTCTGCAGCTGACTAAATACAGAGCTTTGGAGAGATTTCTTAAAGGGTCCAGTGCTATTTTGCTTCATGAAGCAAAGACTGCATACTGTCCTCCAAAGTCTACTGCTTTTGCTTGCTCCTCATTCATTCATTCATTCATTCATTCACTTACTCATTCATTATCCCATCCATCTATCCACTCACTGCCTGTCTCTTCTCACTAAGATATTTAAACCCCATGAGGACAGGAATCTTGTCTGCTTTGGCCAGTAATGACTCTCACTAGTTAATGTTGGGGCTGGTACATTGAATTTAAAAAAAAAAAAGTGTTGACTAAATGTCTGATTCTATAAGCTTCTCTATCTTGAATAAATTACATCTTGCCATCATGTGTATTGATAAAACCGTGGGCAGAATCCTTAAAAGACCAAGGAACTATGGTGGTAGTAGGAATGTCCATAAACACGATCCAATAAACCACTGCTTTGGGGTTCCTTGAATAATAAAGACGTTGAGCAGTGACCATCCACGATGCTGTAGAATATAGCTGCTCTCTGCCTGCGTGGGGCCTCAGCAGAAGCTCCCTCTTTATGTAAAGTAGCACAGGAGGATGCAAGAATAAGGAGAACAGTTGCCATAAAGCACATTTCATTCTAGGGCTCAATTGCCTCTGTGTCCCACCCCATTCACTGCAGGGAAACTGGTTAGCAAAACACAGTATGACCCCAAAAAACTCCCAGTGTTCGTGGAGGGTAGAAGATCATGATGTGAGATCATTCTAACCTCTAGATCTGGCCAACTCAACCCAAAGTCCCCAACAACTTGTGAGAGACCTGAAAGGCGCCCAGGTGTCCCAGGCCTCCATCATCTTGTTCTTTGGAAATCCACACATGAAGCACCTCCGTCAAACCGCAGAGGGTCCCCACATCAGGTGTCTCATATAATAAGAATCGATGGTTAAGGCAGCACTGTCATGAAACACAAAGAGATGGGTAGGACAGAAATGATCATAGCTCTAGGGGTGCCGTCAAAACTCAAGTAAGCCTATGGACTCTTAAAATCGGTTACCTCACATTCCTCACTGATAGCAATACCTCCTATTGCTAGCAAAAGATTCTCTCCAGCGCTTACATGATACACAGAGAACATGTTAAAAGTGAACACACAAAATCATACCCAATGAGGAATTATTTTTAATAACTTAATAATTTTTAATAATTTGTCTTCCACAGATATTCACACCTTGCCATGATACCCCCGAGCTGGGGGTATCAGCTCGGTCGTAGGGTCTCCTATACCATGTAGGAAGTGGTAGTTTTAATCCATTTGCAAAAACAAATAAATAAGCTAGGCATGGTGGTGTGTAAGTATGATCCCAGAAATCAAGAGACTGGTGTTTGAGATCAACCTGGGCTACACATAAGACACTGTCTGAGTGTGAGAGAAGAACATGAGGAGAAGGAGGCAGAAGGGAGAGGAAAGAGAAAGGAGAGAGGGAAGAGAAAGAGGAAGGGGAGAGGATTTTGGGAAAGGAGAGGAAAGGAGAAGTGGAAGAAAGAAACTTTTATTTTTATTTTTTATTTAAAATAAAATTATTCTCATACCAAATATTCTGACCACAGTTCCCCCTCCCTTATCTACTCCCAGATCCTCCCCGCTCTTCCAGTTCCATGCATTCTTTCTTTCTCTCTTAAGAAAATGAAAAGCAAGGATAAAACAAAACAAACTAACAAAAAGAAAAGAAAAAACCAAGAAAGCAGGATAAATGCAGACACACACACACACATAAAACCCATAAAAACTCAGTCAGAAATCATAATATACAAGCAGAAGACTATTAAGGTATGAATAAATAAGTAGTCCAAACAAAGCAACATGAGACAAAAACAAAACAAAAAACTCTCCAAAAATAGCTTTGAGTTTGTTTTGTTTTGGCTATCCACTAGTGGGCATGGGACCAGCCTTTAAAAGTGGTTTATGATACTTTTGTGGAGAAACTAATTTTTCCTTTGTGGAGCAGTTGTTAGTGATGATAGTTTCTAGGTTGTGAATGGGAGCTTGTGTCTGGTTCTCCATTTTAACACTGGGACCCTGTCTGGTTTGGTTCTGAGCAAACCCTGTGAGTGCTGCCCCAACTTCTGTGAGGCCATGTGTACATCAGTCCTGTCGTGTCTAGAAGACACTGTTTCGTTGGTGTCCGCCATCCCCTCCGGCTCTCACGTCTGTCTGCTTCTTCTTCCTCCTAGTTTCCTGAGCCCTCAGGGAAAGCATTTGGTGAAGATATCCCTTTTAATTGTAGATAATCACCTCCAACTTCCAGGATATCAGCTTTAGGAATGAGGAGATACAGACTGTTTCCAGCTGGGCAATCTGCTTCACAGCAGACCACCGTTGATCTTTTCTCTTTTCCTTAAAATCTTTTTTCATATGTTTTCCAATGAAAAGAAGACTAGCCATCAGGTAATAAATGGCATTTTCTCTGAGAGTTATTTCAAGGGAGAGTTTTACAGTCCTCATGACGTTTGAGCTTGTTTTCTCTGTTGACTAAAGGGGAATGTCAGTGAATGAAGCAGGAGAGGACACTTCTCTCCTGATATTACCTTAGACCACAGAGATTTGTTTCCAACTCCTGAAAGCCACCAGGAATGCTGGACACTTTTGTCTAACTGGCTGTCCACTTCCCACACAATGAAAAGGTCTTCTGTGGCAGGCAGACGTGAGGGCAGGAAGCATTAAACCACAGTCTCTAATAACTTTCTCCCTGCATGCTAACATGGGATCAATGAGTTCTAAATTGAAATGTGTGCTTGAATGGCTTTCTGAAATCCTCCCTGCCTCCTGATTTATAGAACTTAATACTTCCTTCAGAGAAAGAGAAAAGAGTACTCATATGGTTGCTTATTTCCCACCTTGCCTTTTTTCATGGAGAGAACATAAAGGAAAAAGGAGTCCTATTGCTGACAGGAAGGACATGGGATTTGAGGCCTTAGCAGATGCACCTCCATGTCCATCCTAATAAGCCCTAGTAAATTGAAGTCATCGTAAGCCACAAATACGTTGAGTAAACATCATAGCTTAATGACATGATATCCTATGGAGTCATGGGACATTGATGGCTGAGGCTGCCTGGAACTGTAGCAAACCAATACCAGCCGGCATCAAAAGAACCTACACTAGAAAGTGCTAGAATAGGAAAATATTGGAATTTGAAAAATATGGCTTCTGCTGAATGGGCATTGCTTTGGCAACATCATTAAGTCAAATACCTTTGGTAACTTATCACAGATAGAACACTACAGATTTTTCTTTTATCAGAGAGGATAGCACCATGACTCAGAAATAAAAGACAACAGGAGCCTATGAGGAAAGAAGGGGAGCCAAGGATAGTATGAAACTGTGGAATACACCTGGCACTTAAACTCACTGCATTCCTCTGCCAAGTTCCTTAAAATCTGCTGCAGGCTACTTACCCCATGGAGAAAGGGAGAAGACTTCATCAGCTCAGGATGAAAGGACTTTCCATGGCGTGCCTGCCCTTTACTCCTGATTGTGTATGTGTGGGTCCCAAGCAAGGGTCCACAGCTTCCTGTGCCTCAACCTTAACAAGGAAGCCTCAGGGTAGAAGTTAGGAAGAAAGAGTAGTAAACACGAAGCTGGACACAGTCATCTTGTCCTTGTTTGAAAGTAGCTGTAACCCATCCTCAGCTGTTCACACCACAGAGCTAGAACTGAAGTTAGAAGCTAAATCAGTATGTACAGGTACCTACTAGAGGGAGACAGAGAGGGTAGATCAGAATTAAGACACTGTAAATAGAACAGGTCCCCAGGCTTGGTCCAGAAACTATCCCCAAACAGAAAGCTGCAGCTGGTTCCGTCCGAACTGTCTCCACAATAGCAATGATGTTGGGTGAACACCAAGCTGCCTACCTAGCTTCCATCAGAACCAAACATCAGTCATCTCTTTGCTCATTCGCATGTCAGAAATTTTAGGATGGGAAACTGTTATGCTTACTGTAACTGAAAGAGGACTGTTCTTAAGTGAATGCTGCCTCATTTCACCGCCTTACACTTGTTTGTGACCTGTTTGTCGGCTATGTTATCTGCCATCTTTGCAATAATGATAGTTAATATTATTGATAGGACTAAAAAAAAAATACCTAGGAAACAAGCTTTTGAATTGAGAAAGGAACACCTAACCTAAATGTAGATGGTAACTTTCTTTCTCTTCCAGTATGCTCTCCTAAGACTAACTTATCATCAGAGTTCTTCTCTGTCAATCAAATTAGTGAGTTTTCCCATTTCAAACCTATACTTCATATGACTAAGTATGAAGTCCTATAGTCTTCTTGTCTGCAGCTGTTGGCTCAGTCCCAGGGTGTCCTGTGGAAAAGAGGGCCACCCCTCTGAAAATTTGTACATCAAGACCTTTGAGAGAGAATGCCTTATCAGGAAGTCCTTTCAAAAAGGTAAAATACCAGCCCTATTAGAAGGTTGCACCTGTAAATGTTATAGCTTTGAGGGGGAAAATTTTCCCAATAGAAGTGTTGCCATTCCAAGGGGAAAAGGTCCTGACTCAAAGCCTTGTAGCTCAGAAGGGAAAAATATCCTGGCATTAGGGATCCAAGAAATACCACAAAGTCACACCTCACAACAAACCTCACACAGAGATTTAATGGGAAAGACACAAGAGGGTGGCTGCCTCTACTCAGGTGAGAAGCAGTAAAGAACTGAGCAGGGGACAGGCTTTATATAGGGTTTCTTGGGGATGGAGTTCTCCAGGGTGGAGATTTCCTGAGTAGCCTGGGATTGGTGAGATTCTGTGGCCTGATCTTAGGAAAAGCTAAAGGATTGGTGAGCTTTCAAGTTCAGGGATTTGTGAGTTTTCAAAACCCAGAAGTGAGCTTGGACTTTTTACCCTACATTCCCCATTTTCTTGTTTATTATCAATAAACAATCAGGGGTAGGGAAAGGGGAAGTGATGTTATCAGTAGACTACTTCTCTGATGATCGTGTGCATCAAAGTCCTTGAGGCAAGCTTGATCTTCGCCATCAGAGCCTAATCGGGATTGTAGGCCTCTGATCCTGTAATTACAGGCAGATAATCCTGTCATTGCAAGTGATTAAAAGCCAGATTAGAAATCTTCCAGATCTTTTCTTGAACAGTCCTAGACAAGAAGTTTATGAGGCAGGGTGCAATTAGTAAGACTAAGAAAAGGAGGAGAAAGAGGAGTAAGATGAGTAGTATTCATATTGAACTGTCAATAATTTCATTTTGGACTGTCAGTGATCCACTGGTCAAAGACATGGAGCTGTTGTTTGTTTGTTTGTTTGTTTGTTTGGGAGATCTATCTAGAAGTGCTGTTTCTTATTGTTTACTATACTGACTGGTTGGTATAAAAGCAATATTCCTCTCTGGGGAAGAGACAAAGACCATCTTTTTCTACATTAGTAAATCTGACCTTCACTGATTTTAATAGCACAACAGTGGCCAGTGAGGTCTATTTGGCCCTGAACGGTAAGGATGGTCTGAGCTACCCATTGCAGATCCTAGATCAACTTAGAAGAAAACTCATTGTAAATAGATATGGAACAAGTCAGTCCTGCCACTCCAGTGGCAATACCAACAGTTATACCTAGCCCTGTGAGAAAGGGTAGCACCTGAACTATTAATTTGACCTGTCATACCACTATTAACCCTGTGATAGAAAGTGGCAAGGGTTCTTCACTGGGTACCACCCCTAGTTTTAGAAAAAGGAACACCAGAACACAGATCCCAGCATATAGGCAGCAGTAAATTTGAGTGACGTAGAGGACTGGGGTTTTGTGAATGTTCAGACATAGGAGGTGAATGGTAGTACTCAGGGTAAGGGTATTATAATCCGAGGAGTCCAGTGTGTCCATAGTGTGTCCTTGAAGAGTTAAAGCAGTCTATGATACCAAAGAGAGTGATTTGGGACAGATAGGGATGGTGGTGATATTTGGCTCAGAGAAGTTAATGAGCTGCAAAGCAACAGAATCTAATAGTCCAATGGAAAAGGTCACAAATGGTAGTCTTGAGTTTGACACAAGAAAGATACACAACCAACATTCTTCAAAGTGGTCAGAGCATTATTCAACAGAGAAAAAAAAATCTCCCATTTGGCATAAAAGATAGAATGGCTTCCTGAAATGCACTGTGTCTCCTCCCAGACCAACAAGGGCAGCCTTTATAAGTCCCTGGCCAGAGTTGACAATAATTTCTAGTTTGACCACAGAGAAAGCAAGCATAGGAAAGAGTTGTTTGAGAAATCAATTAAGATGTTAGAGAGATGAGTATCTCCTTTTGGCAATATTCTGGTGAACAGTCTTCAGACCTAACCATGTGAGTATTCTGGTTCCCTGGACCTTTGAAATCTTAATACAATAATAGCATAGAGGGGGAAAGAAATCTGAAACAGTTTTTATTTCCTTAAATTACTTTCTTAGATCTTCAGAACTTTTCATTTATATTCCTTAAAACACTTTTTTACATCTTCAGAACTTTCTCAAACTTTTGTTTCCTCAGACCTTTGTCCACTTTTTAGCCCCTTAGAACTTACTTTAGCTTTTCCATTCTCCATTTAACTATTGACCAGAGACACAAGTAGTTATTGCTGATAACAGCCATTGAAAAGTGAATTCCTTTAAATCCTTTTGTTTTGCTCTCCTCTCTCTGTCATAGTCAGGTGGTCACATGGGACAGAAATTTTGGAGGAAATCTAGATTCAAACATGTTTGGTCTAGATGAGGGAGGTCATAACTCAATACCAGAGCTAGCTTTCCAATAAAGCAGAAAGTATAAAACAACTTTAGAGTTATTCACACTCAAAAGACCTTTGAATCCCTGCTATACTGAATCCAGTGACCAAAAAGCCCAGAGATGAATCCTGAGCCCTAGACATAAAGGCAGCCATGGCAAGTGGCATTAGTGGTGATGGCCGGCAGTGACAGGAAAAGCAAAAACAAAACCAATAACCACAGAACTCAAAAAGTTCACATGCTCAAAGAAAGACCAGTCAGAAACAAAACATGGGGTGGCCACCATCACTCATATATTCAACTAAGCCTGACCCATTTCCGCCTCAGCTCCCATGTTTGGCACAAGACCTATAGACAAACCAAAAAACAGAGACCTGTATGTTACACACAAAACAGACAGACATAACTTTCCAAACAACGAGGACCATGTGGGCAGCTGATGTCTGGCTTTTGCCCTGGATGGGAGTAAAAAGGGTTTATAGTGAGATGAAGAGAGGAAGATAATGTTTGGTTATAGAGGGATTTGGGGGTATACCATCCTCAGAGTTGTACCTGGGAGGCTGGAAAGGGAAAGGTGTGCCCGGTTGTTTGATTTGAAGAAAGAGAAGAATGGGAACATTCAGCAATCCTGGAGTCAAGTAGATGGGGGAAGCAAAAAAAAAAAAAAAAATACAGGTTTCCATTTTGGCTAGGGAGTCCCTTCCCCACAAGGAGATGGGACAGGTCAATTCCACTAGGAAGAAGTGAGTAAGGAGATACCCCTAAAAATACAGGTGAATGATAGGGTTTGGTAAGGTTGGTAGGGCTTTCATCCTATCCCAACAATAGAGGAACAAGGAGAGGTTAGTCCCCAAAACTTCATCAGGACTCAATAGGTAGCCCCAGTGTCCAGAAGGAAGGAGGTGAATCAGGAACATCAGACAGCTAACAGCCCAATGTCACCCTTGATGGTACCTTGGACACTGTTGATAGGGTTCATGAGGACTTGGGTAAGTCTGGGCCCAGTGACCCTGCTGACCACATTTGAGACATAGATCCAAAGGTTCTTGGGTATTTTAAGATGGGGGTGGGGGGAGGACAGAGCAGTTGCTATGGCAAGCTGAAAGGTCTTAGCCAGCATTAGGTATTGTTTGGCGGTCTTTTTCATCATTCCCATGGTACACATTGCAGGCCACAGCTAAGACTTCTGCCTGTTTGGTCTGAGGTCCTTCCTCTAGACATTTAAGTTTGGCCCTAATGTCAGCAAAACTCTCAGAAAAGAAGAAGTAGATCATAGGAGTTGTTTCCCATCTTGGGTTTTTGGATCCATTCTGGTATATTGTAAGAAGGCCTTTGTAAGGGTATCTAGGGATTGAGATGAGTTTTCATGTTTGCCCTGGATGACCTTAGATATTTTCATAATTTACCACTTTAATGGCAGCCTTGTGGAGACTGGCTAGAGGCAAGTTATTATTCTTAACTAAGATTTCCCCTGGGGTATTGTAATTCCACTTAAAGTCCAGGTTGGGGACTGCCTCAGGCACAACTGGGTAGGTGCTGTTTGTTTGGTGGATTTCATCTGCATATGCTATAGCATGGTCCCCAATTCTTCTATGCTCCTCAGGGAGAAGATTATTGGTGAGAATATAAACATCATGGAAGGTGAGGTTGTAAGTTTGAGTAGTATACTGAGATTCTTTAATAAAGGTAGAAGAATTAGGAGTGTGGGAACCTAATCTCTTTTATATCTGAGGGAGTTCAATTAATGAGAAGGGAACATGTACCCTGACCAAGCAATCTCCTGGAACCCCTTGCAAAAGGAAAACTGTGGCTGTTTAGGCCAGATGGGATAGATAGGGCAGTCCCATGGCAGAGAAGAAATGAGTATCAGGAGTAGTAAGGGCTGCCAGTGGGCTGAAAGAGGGTGCCTGAAAGAGTTGATTTGAGCAGACTATTGCTGAGGAGGGAGAAAGGGAGAAAGGGAAAGAATCTGGAGAGAGAGGGGACAGAAGTCAATGAAGGGTAGGCTCATTAGCATGATCAAAAATAGTGGAGGAATCATCTGGTTAGGGCTTCATAGCTAGGAGGTGTTGCCTTTTTCTTGGTTGGCTTATATCATGTGGTCACTTTTAGTCGAGATGGGAACGAAGTGTCATGGCAAAATCCATCCTTTCCAACCCTAGCAAAGATTGCTGTCAGCCATGTGGCTGCTTCTATCCCAGTGGGGGACAACTACTAAGATGGTGGCAAGCCACATATTTCTCTTAAGATTAAGTATGTACAGATTTCTAACTATCAACTGTGGTGTTATGAGTTTTAAGTTAACCCTTTTGTTAGATTTTTAATCATACCTATTATGCTTACAAATCTTGAGGTACAGAAAGTTTACACAACAATCTTACAAATTTTGAGATAAAATTTATACCTTAGCAAAAGTTTTATAGAGTTAAACCAAAACCAAAAGACTATTAGATGAGTAGTGACAGGCCCCATTGGGAATAGTCTGCCCCTTTATTTTGTTTTGCTCTCTTTTCCCTGTCACATAGTCAGGTGGCTTGCCTGATTTGGGGAAAAGGCTTTGGAGGAAACCTTTAAACAACCATGCTTGGGTCTAGAAAAGGAAGAGAGCCATACCACAACTCTAAAGCCAGCTTTTAATTGAAGTAGGCTAAAAATGACACCTAGATTTTGCTGTCTCAGGGAAAATCTCTTACCCCTAAGAATCTCTTTATTGCTTTGCTTTCCCTTGTTGTCATCCAGGTATTTTGCCCTTTACCTTGTACCTATGCACAAAAGCCTTACCAGGCCTATGTTTCTGACCCCTCTCCCCCACCCTTATTTCATCCAGCTACTTGGGATTATGAAGAAGTAAAGGTCATTATTAATGATTCCCTGTTTATGGGAGAGGGATTAGGTTTTATTCATCCTCGTAGGGCTAAACACTTCGATTTCCAGGGACATGCAGATAGTTCCTATCTGCTTTTCTACTCCTTCAGCCACTCCCTAACCTGGATGCCTATACCTGACATATAGAAGAATGGAAATTTACCAGCCCACTTCACGTGACAGATGGTATACTGCCTGCAGCAAACTGGAAACAGACAGATAAATTAATCCTTAACTCTGCTCCTCCTCCAAAAACTTTTCCAGTTTGTGATCCTAATCAGTTTACCCATACTTGGGATGACATTGGCTTTACAACTGGCCATCCTAAATTGACACAATGTGTCTTTCCTAATAAAGGAATCATTTTTCACTTTTATGGGAAAGTCTAAATGGAAATACATGACTGATCAGCCTCTTCTCCAGTGCTAAGTCTGACTCATTTATTTAGACCCAGCTGGGTTGCTCCTACTTATACAGCCTTGCCTTCCCATTCCCCTACATCCCAGAGTCAGTTATATGGGTTCTTTGCTGCCCTTGGTCACATTGTCATGGATTTCATAGCTATTTCGGACTTCATTCTTGTGTTACGTCGCCTGTTGCAATTCTTCATACAGGGAACATATGAACATTGAGCATAACCACAAATTGATCTGCATATGATATATCTTGTAAGAACTACCAGACTAACTGCATAAATTCCGCTATGAGTCCTGGTGTTCTTCTTGTTTGGCAACTGTCATATGTTCTATTGCCTGTTAATCCTTCCCTGCCTTGGTATAAAGACTCTGCAAGTGCATTGGAATGAGCTGCTAACTCTCTTTCATGACCTAAAAGATTTATAGCTGCACTTGTTCCAGGATTACTTTCTCAATGGTTATCATAGGGGCAGTGTCAGCCTCTCCTGCTTCTCTAGTTCAACAGTTGCACCCTGCTAACCATGTAAATTCATTAACCTGAAATATATCACTAGAACTGATTGCTCAGGATAGCATTGATCGAGGTTTAACTGATAGAAATAAGGCTGTAGAAGAAGCCATCCTTTACATTGGAAATCAGATTCAGTTTATTAAGGCATGTCTAACTACCTCATGTTATGCTAATCATAAATGCATTTGTTTTGCTCTTTTGCCCTATAATGGATCGGACATGTCCTGGAATCAGGTACAGGCACACCTAGGAGGCATTTGGAATAGTTCACAACTTGCTATTAGCTCTGCACTCTCAAATTAGTGCCACCAGTCATTTATATTTAAGGGATCTTCTGCAGAAGGACTGGATAGCCATTTTTCTAATGCGATTAAAAATTTTGTTGAAAATAACTCCTTTTGGAATTTCCTTAAAAAGTTGGGAATTACTGTAGGATTAAGCATTTTCCTTTTGTTTATTCTTCCAGTCATCCTCAGACAACTAGGAACTTCAGATCATTCTGCCCAGAGAGAAATTCACAAGCTTCATTTAATTAATTCAAAAGGGGGAGCTGTCAAGAACCAATCATGCAGAAATGGATTTGAGTAAACTGGAGGTACCCTACTGCTGCCATATTCGTAATGGGCATGGCCTCGTAGGCAGAGCCCTGGGGACTTCCTCTCTCAATTGCTTCTTGCTGCTGATTGCCTTTCCATACTTGTATACTTGTCCGATATACATGTGTGTATGCATACATACACAAATATATGTGTGTGTGTCGCATAAATATAGACCATAGCATTCTGTTTTATGTTTACAAGGTGTAGTTTAGAGCAGATAACTAAATATAGATGTGCATTGCTTAACTCAAGTATGCTAGCCTTCGAACCTGTCAGAGATCTGCTGAATACAGCATTTAACATGTGTAAGCTTATTGTGACAGAGTCCCAAATCCCAATAGTAGCTCTGCAAGGTGGTCTCCAAGAAGATTTGGACACAGTGACAAATGACTTCAACTCTGGATTGTGGTATGCTAACCACTGGACAAGACTGCCCTACCTGGCCCACTGCTAAGGCCCAGCCTGTACTGTAGACAAACTGGACGCCCAGGGAGTTGTTGTCTCATGTTTGCATAAATAGAGGTAAGGTCAATCTCTCACATGTCCTCATTCCAGAGTAAAAACCTTCTTATCTTCTCCACCTGATGACCAGACTGCCCATATTGCAATGGAGACCTGGGACAACTGTCTAGGTAATGGACAATGACTGTCATTGTGATTAAAATCTGTCATTTTGATTAATACACAGATTCATTTAGATTGCAGTTTATCCTTCTCTGGTCTCTGATTATGCTGACAGCTAAGACCAGGCATTAAGCCTGACTCCTAGAGCTGCCACTGTCTGATCATGGCACAGTCTTCTCTGTCACACACACACACTTACTTTACAATGACTGCTCACAGCAGTCTCACCTATATCTCTTGGTAAATAGAAAAGGACCCAAGGATACAAATGTTTAAGTTATGAGTATGATATTATAATTCTTGATAATGACTCCTAAATTGAGCTAAGTGGTTTGTTTTTTTTTTTTTTTAGCTTCTTTTGCAGAATACCTATATCTACTAGGAACTCTGTCATTTTTCACTTGTTTCATGTACCTCATTTTAATTAATTTGAAATGGGGAGATGTCAGGAGCCATTCTGTTAAAAGAGCTCATTAGGTAGGTGGGCTTTCTCGAAGGAGATCCAGTATTTTGCAAGGTCTGTACCATGATACACACCAGACTTGCTTCCAGTCTGTGACACTCATTCTCTGTGCACAGCTGCATCTCCCCATCATCTGTTATACTGTGAATTGTCACTTTCTGGGTATTTACTGCTGTTCAGATTAATTAATTCCTGATTGTGGAATTCCTGACTTGATCTAAACAATTTTAAAAATTAAATTGTTTTAGAACTTCTTAAACAACTTTAGAAAGTTTATGGTTGTAATAAATACCTTTGTGGCCCTCCAAATGCCTCACTAGGAGACAGGTTTAAAGCAGATTTGTAGCCTCAGATAGCCTTCATTCACAAATCCTGGTATAGGCATAAATATAGGCAAGTCGGCTTAAACTTCCCATGATCCCAAATTATGTCATTATATACAAACTGTTCTGTTGTAATTCCTTATACCTTTTCACCTTATGGCATCATATACTGTCATTTTAAATTTACTCTGTAGGGTTAGAGATATGGCTTAGAAGTTAAGAGCATTGGCTGCCATTCCAAAGGTCCTGAGTTCAATTCCCAACAACCACATTGTGGCCCATAACCATTTATAATGAGATCTAGGGCTCTCTTCATTGCAAGCAACATGTATACTGTATAAATAATAAATACTGTATAAATAATAAATACTGCATAAATTTACTTTGTTTCTTGGAATGAAAGACAGAAAAGATTATCACCTCAAAGGTAGATTAAAAATGTGTAGCCAGGTCAGTCCTGATTAAAAAGACATAGATTCTTGTAACTTTTAAACCCTGTCAACCTTTAGGCCTTGTCTACCTTTGTCACTCTGAACTTTCTATGAACTTATGTAATGGACACATAGATAAGAAATATTTAGTTTTAAAACATCCATCAAAGAACTTAAGGACAGTCATTAAAACATGGAACCAACCTACTCCCAGCCTTTTCTCAAATCCAGTCTACCCATCTAGCCTTCAGTTATCGTTCCATTTTACATACTTACCCAGAAAAATTTCGTGTTAGGCATAGCTCCGTTCAACCTGCTTTCTTCTATTTTTTTTTAAATTATTTTTTGACCACTATGGTAACAACCAATTTTTTCCTATACCACATTTCTCTGCCTCTTATGTTATCTAAAAGCTTATTTACAGAACGCTTCTTGTTTCCAAATCAATAAATACAGTTGGATTTTAAAGAAGAAAAAAGGTAGAAACAAACAGGCATCACAACTAAGACTATCAGTGACTCATCTACTTTCTAATATTTCTTCCTATATTTTTTTCTGTAGAATATAGCAAAAGATTACTTGTTAATGACTATAAAATTAAATACAGATAATTAAAAAAAAACATGTAACCTGTTGCATTTTGGAAATCATGTTTTTGTGATTAATCACCTTTTTGACTATGAGATAATTCCTTTTCTGGGAGCTTTGGCTCAGAGGGAAAAAGACAATACAATAAACAGTGGCAACACACACACACACACACACACGTTTGGCAGAGGCCTGGTGGTGGAAGCCCCTGGTGAATGAAAGCTGGCTGGAATATGCTTCATCCATGAGTTGCAAATATGTATATAGACATGTGTTTACTATGTAAATATGTCCATCTGTCTGGTTTTTGTATATACATTACATGAATGTATATCAGTTGTCTGTGTGTATGGAGCTCCTTTTGTATCATCTATTCAATGTGTATATGAATATATAGAAGTCTATATGTCTGATTGTCTATGTGTAGCGAGTGGTCTTTGCTTACTTTCTCCCCCTTTTTCTATTTCTCACTGATTAATGAACAAGTTAACAGTGATTCAAGATATAAAAATCAGCCTAGATACGCAGAAAAAAGTTTACTTTAGCCTGTGGAGGCCTCTCTGTGACCCGCTCCTGCACAGAAGCGAATCTCAGATCAAAGAGCCCCTTTTTACAACCCTTGCAGTTTTGGCTAGAAGCCACCTTTAGAGTCCTGGCTTCAGGAAAAAAAAAAAAAAAAAAAAAAAAAAAAGATGACCAGTTAAAGTTTCCCCCCTTAGTAGCAATGTAGCCAGTCCCTACACCTAGAGAAAAAATCCTGGGCCCCCTCTTCTATTGCTGTTCCTTTCAATCATCTTTCCTGATTTCTTGCTGATTGGTTGCCCAAGCTTCTGATCAGCTCTGCGCCCCAAAGAATTTAATTTATCAAGCGAACAGCGGAACTCCGCATCCAGTCCCAGATCCTACCGTGGGCCAAAGCAGAGACTTTGGCAATCGGTCCGTAGAAGACTTTAACAGGTAAACTTTCCCTGACTTCCTCTGCAGCACCCCCAATCCTTCTACCACAAGCATCCCCCTTTCACCATCATCTCACATGTGCTGCATCAGGTAGGTACGCTTGCTCACCCGTGTTAACTGCTGCCCCGTTCACACTAGCAAGCAAAATAGGTCAGCCTCGATGTTCATCAACAGATGAATTGGTCATGAAAATGTGGTTCATATATGCAATGGAATTTTATTCATTCATAAGGAAAACTTTGCAGGAAAACGGATAGAACTAGAAAATATTAAGTGAGGTAACCCAGACGCAGAAAGGCAAACAAACACATATGTTCTCTCACATTTAGATTCACTTCTAATTCTTATATATGCATATCGACATGGGAGTGAGGGAATAGATGTCAGCAAACTAGGAAGGGGACCATAGAAGGGAACTGGAGGCTTTAAGGGAAAGCAGTCAGGGAGGTCTGCAGCACATTTGAGATGATAGTGAAAAGGGAAATGCTTGTGGTAGAAGGGTTGGGGATGTTTAACCAAACACAGGAAGTGCAAAACTGCCATAAGGAAACTCCTCATTTTGCTAAAACAATAATAAGAAATAAAAAAAAAAAGCAAGATGCAGAGAAATGGATATGGAAAAAAAACTTTTGTATAAATTAAACTATATGTAGCACAAATATGTTTTCAGCTTTTGATTGCTAAAAGATACACCTAAGCGAGTGCGGTGGCACATGCCCTTAATCCCAGCACTCGGGGAGACAGAGGCATGTGGATCTCTGTGAGTTTGAGGCCAGTCTGGTAAAACAGAGTGAGGTCCAGAAAATAATCCTGTCAAAAAAAACAAAACAAAAGATAAATGCAAAACAGAAAAAATAAGTTAAATCAATTTAAAGGTATCATTCAAAGGCTAAAACCTTGGGAAGGGAAGCTAATTTAACTTAATATAGTTTTAGAATAATTGGGCTATTTTTTTAAATGCCAAATTTTTAATTTTTTATCTTTAAAAATAATTTTATACACTGGTAGCTTGTATTTACTGTAGCAGACTCTTATAACCAAAACTAAAACTTTACCACAGACCTAAAATAGATTTTTCCCTTATGTCACAGAATACATGCTCACAAGAATTATAAAGTAATTCCTCTTTTCTCCTAACATTTACTGTAAAATAGATGTATCAACTAGAGGGAAAAGACTTCGGGTTGTTGTTGTTTTTTTTTGTTTGTTTGTTTTTTTGTTTTGTTTTGTCATCAAAATGGCCTCCAAACCCATGGCATTCTGGGAATTGCAGACTCTGAGGAGACTTCTAACTTGATCTTTCCTGCTTGTCTTAGTTAGGATTTCTGTCAAGAAGCACGGCAGCATGCAGGCAGTGGTGCTGGAGAAGGAGCTGAAAAAGAATGGAGACAAATTTCCCCCAACAAGGTGGCAGGTACTCCAGAAATGTCACACTTCCCAATAGTACCACTCCCAAAGAGCCTATGGGGGCCATTTTCTTTAAACCACCACATCTTTCATCTAGCTTCCTTCCTGGGCTCAGCTGAGCACTCAGAACCACCCTGACCCGGGCTCTTTCCTCTGTCTCCTTCCGTCATCCCCTGATCTCCTAGTCTTCAAGAGTTGCCCCCACAGCACAATCCGGACTCCAAAACCGCTTCCTTCTTTCTCCTTTAGGGGAAGAAATTGAATCACTTCTAGTGTGCTTTTCCTCATCTTAGCGGGCTCATACCAGCCTGTGCGGCAGGTCTGCAGCCACATTCTCTTTCAGGAGGTTTTCTTTGCCAGGCCAGCTCCCCATTGTTCACCCATATTGGTTTACTTGATAATACATATGATTACACAGACTACTCTAACTAGGTAAATTTTAGCGTAACGGCAAAGCAAATTGATGTTTTTAATTTTTATTTATTTATTTTATGTATATGAATGAGTCATTGGTTTTTTGTTTGCTTTTTCTTCTGTTTTGTTTTGTTTTTATCCATTCAATCACTTTTCAGCCTGATCCCAGGTATATGAATGTTTTGTCTGCACGAATGCCTGCACATGCCTGACCAGAAAAAGGTGTCAGATGTCCTGGGACTGAAATTATGAATGGCTTGAGCTGCCATTTGGGTGCTGGGAATCAAACCTGGATTCTCTGAAAGAACAGACAGCACTCTTAGCCATTGAGCCATCTCTCCAGCCCCAAATTAATATTTAATAAAATGAATATCTAACAACTAAATATCCAATACTCTATAATTGGCTTTACTTGTCACAAATATATGCCCAAGACAGACGGTTGTGGCTACCTCCTTTATGAGGGGAGAAGTGCCATATGCCAGGGCAGGTGGGAACTACTTTAGAAACTTTTTGCCTTTCTGTCCTCTCTGCAATGGAAGGATACTTATGTGATGTTACATATAAAGCTTCAACAGACATTAAAATATTGTTCCTCTTTTGTGGACTTTCTAGCCTCCAGAAAAACAAAACAAAACAAACAAAAACAAAACAACAAAAAAAAAAACCTCTTTAAATTGCTTAAAAATCACCTAATTGGGGTGAGAGGGTATTGGATTGTTTGGTTACTTTTGTTTGCTTATTGTTGTTTTATTTCATTTCATTTCATTTCATTTTTGCAGTACTGAGGGTTGAACCTCAGCTCTCTACCGTTAAGGTGTATCCCCATCCTACTGTTCCTTTGGAGACAGAGTCTTGTTAAATTGCCCAGACTTCCCTTGAAACCTGCTCTGTAGCTCTGCCTTCTCTATCTGTGTCTCTGCCACCAGGATCAGCTCAAATGTTTTGGTATAGCATACAAGTGGACTAAGGCATACAGTGCTACTACTTACTGACTTTATCCTGGCAGATGGCCTGCCAAAATATATAGAGTGCTTCCTGCACAGCACTCTAACATACTTACATACTTACGAGGGTGTGATAAGTGCTGTAACCAAACTAACTGCAAAGGACCCTGTGGGCCTCATAGGCCCCAGAGAGGGATTCAAGGAGAAGGTTAATATTGATACTGATTCAATAAAAAAAAAAAAGAGCATGAGTTAATAAGATGTACAGAGCAAGAGGAAACATTACATCCCAATAGAGATGAGAAAGCAGTCATGCAGGGTGATTAAGTAAAGAGATCTGAGGTCAAAGTATGTAGGTTCAAATCCTAGCTAATACATTCACCATTTATTAGGTACCTGAGTGCCTGTGCTTTGCCTAAGCTTTCTGTGTCTACCACCTAAGGTTTTCATTAGGGCCCAGCAAAAGCCTTAGCACAGTGTTGCATAAATGCTATAAAACATGC
Organism: Meriones unguiculatus; assembly: GCF_030254825.1. NCBI lineage: Eukaryota > Metazoa > Chordata > Mammalia > Rodentia > Muridae > Meriones > Meriones unguiculatus. The sequence continues at coordinate 165,017,705 of NC_083350.1, read as the reverse complement.
TCAGCAAAGTTAAACTCTGAAATCAGTTAAGTGTGACTAGAACCCAAAGGCGAAGGGAAGAGTTTCTAAAATGATGTTGCAGGGAATGATTTATGACCACATCAAAGAGTTTGGATATTGTCCTAAAGGGGCTCCAAAAGGATTCTAAACAGAAAACTGGGATAATCAGAATGATTTCTCCCTTAAAGAGTTCACCCTGGCAGTTTATTCAAAGGAGTCAAGACTCTCCTTTAAAAAGAAAAAGAAAAATCACAGTAGTTTTGCACAAGGAAAGTGTTCCAAGCATTACTTCCCTCACACAAGTATTTTTGTGCTGTTTGGGTGGTGAAAATGGAGAGGGACAGGTCTTACAAACTGACCATTTTTCAGTTCACAGTCCCATCTGCTGAGGAAACACCGCATCTCATCTCACTAGTGTGGATCTGACAGTCACAACCAAAGTATCCAATTCCTGCTTTGCTGAGGGGAAAAAAAAATGTCCTTAGTCATATAATCAAGAATCTAGAGGACCTGATGCCCTCTTCTGGTTTCCATAAACACCTGCATACACATGGCACACATTCACACACATGAGCACAAATAAAAATAATTTAATAAATATTTCTACCTACCTTAAAATAAACCTTCAGGGGGGAAAAAGGAATTCCTTGTTTTAACCCATGGTTAAGCTCCTATGAAAGGGTCTCTCACTGGCAAATACCAGTTCTCTGAATTTCCTTTTCAGGTGAAAACTGGCTTATCTTTCAGCTTGTTTCTTCTGTGAAGCTGGATCCAGGACAGTCCTTGGGATTCTGTACATGAGCTGACATCATTCAGAAAACCTTGGTGTGAGACAGATGTGGAACCAGATGTCGTAGCACACACCTGCAACTCCAGCACTTGGAGGCTGAGGCAATAATAAGATCACCACAAGTTCAAAGCCTGCAGAATTCTGCCTTGACGCACACAAAGGAACCTGATATGTTGGCCAGAGTTGGAGAGGGCACAGGCTTTCCAGAAAGACAGTATAGACATGAAGTGACCAGCCCCTGCCATGCCATGCAGTTTCTTCTTTGAGAAACAGAAGGCAGTAATATAATTATGGTCCTTTTCCTCAAATAAAAATTGTCAGCTGAGGTCTGCACTCTTCTATGTAAAATGTCTGCATTGCGAGAGACTTAGTGACATGTATGAATGGTAACAAGACAGTGAGGAAGAAGGGTGTTGTTTTCTAAACAAGTAAAACAAAATCACCATAAAACAAGGTTTGGTAGAATTTTCGAGGAGATACCCAGTCAGGTCTTCCGAGTTTCAGTTTTAAAGGCATGGGTAAGTTACTCCCTCCTGTGTTATCTTCCCCCAACCAACACTAAAATCAGCCTTCAGTGCCTCGCTCCTCCACGGAAAGAGTCTCCTCTTTGGGCAGGAATTGGAAATAGAACTAGTAATAATTTAATAGTCATGAGTGTCTCCAAATGGTCTCATTTGCTATGAGAAACCCTGTAGACCGTCTCTGTCCTTTGTCCAAAAATGTATGGCCCTGTTGAGATGAAAGTGAGGTTGTCGTGGCTAGGGTGTTGGATTGGAATGATCTACGAGTACACTCTGAAGATTTCAGAGAACAGCATGATGCTGAATGAGTAGAAAAAGGGCCCTCCCTACTGGTTCTGCTGTCAGTTCCCTAGGTATACAGACAGTTCTTTAAGAAGCCCTAGGACCGTTGGTGCTAAGCAAATCCTTCACTGACTCCATTTAGCCTGAGACTTGGAAGTCTTTGGGTCTGACATTACCAGTTGGAGGAGCGGAAGCAGACGGCTCACCCACCAACAGGCTAGATTTCTATGCAAGACACTAAAATAAAGAAGCCTCATACTCAGCCTGATAGAAGAACAATATTATCTGCTGAGAGCTATAGCTTCATAATAGTAAATGGCTAGAACCGTGTACTCATCTGCCCCAAATCTTCTTCTATTATACTTTTAAAAACTAATGCTGACCAGGCAGTACTACAGAAGATGAGCATATGAAGCAGGTTGTGAAATTTGTGCAGAGACAACATTTGAACTCTGCTTTGAGGCAGACACGCTTGGCTATCACAGGTCCATTTCCAGTCTGTTATCTGGAAGTTGGACTTCTCCCCAGGGTATTCACTAACAGAGGCGGAGACACCCCCTTCAGTAGAGGTGCTCTCCTGGTGAGTCACACGCATCATCATGTCCCGTCATGGTGTCTCCATTTCTTAGTGATAGTCTTTCTAAATCTGTGTTTTCCTGGGGAACCCAAAGAGGGAGGCTACGCCTGTATGTATTCGAAGAGACATCTCATCTATCTCTCACTCTGGAAACATTTCTGAGACCCACGTGTGGTAGCACACACCTACATTTGCAGCACTTATGCAGCTGAAGCAGGAGGATTGCCATGAGTTTGAGGTCTATCTGGGTTACACAGTAAATTCAAGGCTGTTTAAAAAAAAATCCAGAGACAGGTGGCCAGGTGGCCTAGATATGAAACACTCTAATGTTCCCTGGCGGTGGAGAATGTGGCCAGCCTCACTCACTGGCAGAAACAATGAAATTAGGCAAGTTCCGATGATTCTGAATTCCCTTTCTCACAAGCTCACCAAGCTTTTCTGTGGCTTCTGTACTTGAAACAGAAAATAATCCTTCTCAGAGCAGAAAAAGATCTGCTCCAGTTCTCAGTGCCAGCCCTAGACGTTCAGACTGCACATGCTCAGACGGCATGAACGGCTCTAAACTGCCACCCAGTTATCTCTGAGGAATCCCTGATCTATTATACACTGCCATTATTCCGAATTTAATTATGTACACATATCACTTCTTCCCCTAGATTAGAAAGTCTAAGAAGGCATAGATGATATCTATCGTCTCTTTAATTTTGAAAATAAGCCTAAAAATATACATATACACATACACCTTCCCTCTCCTTTCTCCCCTCCCAAGGTCCCTCCCCTGGTTGCCCAAAGCCTACCACAGTACCTTTCTGATGATTTAATAACTTTAATTGGATGTTATTCTTTAGCCATTAAAATGCATTTAAAGTAAAGACTGACTGACAGAGACAGGTTGTAAAATTCAGATTGTATCCCGTTTCGTCAAGAATGGCCACATAGCAAGCTATTCGTAAATGGGCAACACACAGGGAACACTAGCATGTTTCATTATTCTGAGTAGAATTATTTTTACCATTATTCATACAACCAACAAGGTTTTAAAGGGGTGGGCGTTGGTGTGAGGGGATTTTGGTTGTTGTTTGTTTGTTTGTTTTGTGTGTATTCCTATGGCCAGAACTCTATGTTTGCTGTCTCCACCATATTTCACTCACTCACTGAATCTAGAGCTCAATGTTTCTGCTAGACTGGTGTCCCAAGAAGCCGCAGGACTCTTTCTCTTCCCACTTTCCTCGTGCTTTAACTACAAGCGTGCACTGCCAAGCCCCGCTTTTATGTGGGCACTAGGGATCTGACTCAGTTCCTCACTCATGGACGGCAGGTACTTCATGGACTAAGCTATCACTCCAGACAGCTGAGCGAGGACTGTATTTTGTAAATGAGCTCATGTTATTTTCACAACCAGGAAAATATTTCTTGAAACACAGATGTATAACTAACTGTTTATGTGGAACTGTATCACATCAAAATTTACCCTGAGAGCTTAAGACTTGAACAGAGACAAGAATACATGACCCACTGTTTCCCTAAGAGGCCAGGATTTGCCTTCTCCACACCATTAGAACTTCAGTCTGCAGACAAGTCTGTGTTCACCTCTGCAAAGGGGCATATCTGTGCCTCTGGAGAAGTGATGGATGAACAGAATATCAAGCATGAATCTAGAGCCTCTGAGAACATCTATGAGGCCTCAGTGCAAAAGCAGCTCTCCTCCCACAGATGAGTTTTGGAAAGGCCATACTCCTTTGCCAGGTTTCGTGAGATTAGGGCTGGCTCGCCTCCTCCCTCGTTGGCTGTGATGGTGTAACTGTAATTCTGCAGTCTAGTCAATTCTAGGTAACGCCTGAATAATGATGATGACACCTTTGTCAGCTCTTCTCTAAGGGATAGCACCTTTCCCATATATACCAGCAATGGGAGAGCATTTATTTCAGTTTGCTCATATTCTTGTCTACAATGGAGTCAATCTTCTGGATTACCCAGCTTCGCTTCCCAGTAGAGTAGTCATAATTATTGGTTTTCTTGCTTGGTGACTTTTAATTATTTTATTTTATTATTTTTGTTGTTTTGTTTTGTTTTTTTCTCTGTGTAGCCTTGGCTGTCCTGGACTCACTTTGTAAACCAAGTAGGCCTCAAACTCACAGAGACTTGTCTGTCTCTGCCTCCTAAGTGCTGGGATTAAAGGAGTGTGCCATTCCCACCAGCTGCTTGGTGACTTGGTAAGGCATTCTCAAGAGGGGCTGTTTGGTGTCTCCCACCACAGGTTGCAGGTGTCCTATTAACCACTGCCCCTCCCTCCCTGAGTGCCCAACTGGCTGCTCATTGCTGGGTAATCTGTCTTTGCCCCCACCCACTGCCAACGCCTCCTCTTCTCAGCTTCGTTCTTACTTTGCACTTCTATATTTTTGGATGCAGCTGAACAATTTCTTTATATTAGAAGCCATTTGCAGTTGCTTTCCTGGGAAGTCTTTATGTCTATCTTTTGTCTGTTTTTCTTCTTCTTTTTTTAAAAATAGTCTGTTTGTTTTCAACGGATGAATAACCCAAGGAAGAATTTCATTAGAGCAAAGAACAGTATCAATTAGAAATTCTGAATTCTAAAAATATAACCTTCAACAAATCTAAACACAAGCAAATATTTGCTGCTATTCTCAATATCCATGCCCAGAACTTGTCACTAGCTAAAAAGAAAAGCCACCTCCAGCAGCCAAGGCACCAGAGGACAGTTATGCCAATTCTTTTAAATATAATAAGAGTACTTTTCAGATAAATTGATTTTTAAAACATAAAATTGTTACTAGCATAATTAAAACATTTATTGTATCTCATGAAATATTTTCTTATACTAAAAGCTAATTTCACATTATAAAATGTTCACTATTTGTATTTGTTATTAATTAAATAAGAAAATTGTATACTACCTGATGGATTAATTATTTTAAGCCATACTTCAACTTTCTTCTTTTGTTAAATAATAGAGGGAATTTTAAATGAAGTATCCAAAAATAAAGTTATTTCAGATTATTCTGAAATTCTATTATAATTATTTTTAAGGACCACCAGGGTTTCTTCATGTGCCCACATTTAGTTGTGGAACAAATACAAAAGCTGAATATATATATATATATTCAGCTTAAATATATATATATATTCAGTTAAATATATATTTAACATATATATGCTAAAAATTATGCCAAATTATTATAATTTTTAATAAAATAATTATTGTAACTTTTTATTAACCTTATTCTATAAGTATTGTTCCAAAGAACCAGAATGCCTAAGATGGGATTTATTATTGGCTGGAAACACACAGAATTGTGAGAGATAGCTAAATAGTTTCTGCAGGGCTTTTAGTCATCCAGTCTGATGCTGGACAGGCATTAGGAAGGTCTGAACAAGCAAGAACAACAAGGTCTGAACGAGCAAGAACACACACACATGCATGCACATGCATGCACACACATGTACACACCACCAGGAGCCACCTGGAACCTGAGTCAATTCTTGGGGTCTGACTTCAATAGTATGGGTGTCTTTCAGAGGCCAGGACCTTTGCTGACACATACAAACTGGCCCATGAACCACAGAAGCTAAAGGGGAAGGAGATACAGGGAAAAGTATCTGCAGATCCAACTGCCCCTTGCCAATGAGACAGCAGAAGCATGACAAGCTCTGTGGACTGCTGCTTCACCAACCTCCAAGCTCCCCTCTCCAGCCCCAATATTCTCTCTAATTGGAAACACGTAGAAAAGAGTGAGCCTGCGCAGTGGTTTTCCACCCTGACAATTTGACACTCTTGAAACGCACAACAATCTACGGGCTGTGAAGGCAGCATGCGCACACACATGCTTAAACTGTGTCTCCAAATAAAGACAAAAGTAGCTGCACTTTGACACGACAGGAAACAAGGGTCCCGCACAACCAACTCACAGCAGTCCTCCCTTAAGGAACAGTTGCAAGGTGCCTACAGTATCTTTCACTTCATTCTCACACAGTCGCTTCACATTCGTATCCGGTAAATTAGGTGCTGGGTAAAAGTTAAATACTTTTAACACATCTTGTGGTAAATGACCAAAGGATCATAAGGGGAAAACACATTTGAGCCGCACATAGCAAATGACAAGAGAAATATCTTCATTCCATGTTTGCAGGTGGCCCCCGCTCAGGTTCTTATTTTTCACAGCTCTCTGCTCTCTGCCAATTTCTCAGCTAGCCATGACCCCCTGCTGAGTGCAGTGTGCAAGCCAATTCTATCAGAGCCTAGTGAGTCGTTTAAATAATAATTTCACTGCCTTTGTAATCTAGCTTGCAAGTTATTTCTCAAAGACTGTTATAATATCTCTTGAAATGTTCAGGTTTCAAATAGTTGAATGCTATACACCATTATGGCAAATTCCTTCCTCTCCCATAGATGTGAATATACATCTTGTTTCTTATATCAGTTAAACCAATAATAAGAGCAGACTAAGCCACTCAGCAGTGCCTGGCTGTAATAGTTACACTGAGAAGGCTGAATCCGGGGGAGTCTGTGGTCAAGGCTAGCCTAGAGCAACATAGTGAAAATATCACAAAATACCAAAAATTAAATTAATAAGAAAGTGCTGTTATTGGGCTGGGGAGATGAACTCATCTGGAGTTCTGAAAACTCCAGAATCTACATGAAAATATGCAGGTATGTGGAGTGGTGGCATGCAATTGTAACCCCAGCACTTGGGAGGTGGACACAGGTGAACTTTTGGGACTCACTGGCCTGCTAGCCTCCCCTATCTGGCAAGCTCTAGGCTAGTGTGAGACCCTATTTCAAATAGAAGATGGACAGTACCTGAGGAACATCTGTGATTGCCTTTGCCCTCCACACAAAGGCATACATACTTGAACACAGTCACATGAACATGTACAAACACACATATACAACAAATAGCATGATGCTGATATTAATCTTATTCTAGAAATAAATGATATGTCTAGACACATAATTTTATTTTACTTCTAATAGCAGTTTAATATTTGTTGCTTATATGTTCATCAAAAATATAGTATGACTGTTTTTGAGACAGTCTTCTTGTGTAGCCCAAGTTGACCTCATCTTCACAATCCTGTTCCCTCATCCTTCTGAGTGTTGGTATTACAGGCATGTGATACACAGGCATGTAATTTTTCTTTATCAACTATACACACATGTACACACACATCATACAAAAAAAGTATAACAGAAATCAACTTAGGTAATGCTCTTAATAGTTAGAGCTTTAAAGTCACAGGAAATAAAACTAATTATGAAATTTCTTTATGTATTGTTGAAAATATCATGAGGAAGTCAATAAAGAATCTTCAAGGAAGGAGAGGGGGACCTCCCGTATCAGTGGACTGGGGGAGGGGCATTCATGAAGAAGGGGAAGGGAAGGTGGGATTAGGAGGGGAGGAGGGAGGAGCTTATGGGGGGATACAAAGTGAATAAAGTGTAACTAATAAAAGTTAAAAAAATATAAAAAAGATATCATAACTGTCAGTAAAGTAGCCTGTATCTAATAAAATTTCTATTAACACTGAAAAAAAAATCTTCAAATGTATCATGTCGAAATAAACTTTTATAGGGAAATACAAGCTCATGGAGAAAATATAAAATGATATGTTTTAAATATCACAAGAAGATTTCCACCTGAGAAAAATTAACCCATGTGTTTTCAAGAGATAGCAGGCATCAAGATATTGTACTGTTCAGAGAGATTCTATTAATAAATATAAAAGATTAACACATGAATTTTAACTTAAAATATTAGTAATTCTATTGGTATTATTTAAGTGTGTGGTAAAAATTTTAAATAATAATAAGACATATTCAACATCATCTAGTGGAAGTTTTGGTTGTGTTGTGTGGATGTTATTGTTGTAGTTCCAAGTGTGTGATGCAGAAATGCTTTGTGCATAGCTAGCAGCCCTGTGAGAGGGCACCTGATTCTTGTCTTGGGGTGGGGGTGGGGGTGTTGGTCAGCTGTAAAACATCCTTGTGTGGACTTTAAGAAGGTATAAATAGGAGCCCACAGACAGAGAGAGATTGACTTGACATCGCTTTGCTTGGCACCTCTTTTCTGAAGAGAAAAGCTCCAGGAGATCTCTTCATGAGGCTTCTGCTGAACCCTCCTGCTAGTGTTGCTGGACCTTGTTGCTGTTAGTGTTGCTGGCTTGCTGGCTTGCTGTTTGACTGGACTGATGGTATCCTGATGACGAAGAGTGGAATCATCCCCAGAGAACTACTTCTAGAAAAGTCCATATATTCTGGTCCCTATTAACCTTCTTTCTCACCTACCTGGTGTTGGGGTGTTGGAAGGGATTGGGCTGGAGAAGGGAGAAAGACAAAAGAAACCCCAAATAAAATAGTTTTTAAAAAGTCAAAGGCTACAACACCTTTTCAGAAGAAAGAACATTTTTACATATGTTTATATGAACAAATAGAAAACATTAGTAGCCAATGCTGTCAGAGTCTGACTACTTATCTCTGCATTATGCTTTCCTCATAATTAAATCCTCTGATGGTGGTGGTGCAAGGTGGGTGTTCCTTTGTCCTTTTACAAGGTGCAAAAGGCATCCTGTCTTCTGTTATTTGTTTTCAAGTATCTTAACATACTGTGTTCTATGATTGTGTTTTAGGCCACTCAGAAGTGACAGTCACCACCCTAATCAGGAATATACACTCCAGGGGAGTTTGTTGGCATTTAATCAGAAGGCCCCACTCCAGAGGGGATCACTGCAAGATTCTCAGCTATTTAAATAATCTCTAGTCAGCACTTGCTGTTTTTATCACTAGCATAATAGGTGTCAGTTGATACATTTCCCCTGATAAAGTCAATAGTTTGCTTAACATACATGAATAGCTAAAGTCATTTAAAACACCCACTTACAGGAGTGGCATATGCATGGCCCCTATGGATGTCCTCCCATCTTGATTCATTAAAGAGTCCTGTGTCTAATTTGAAAGGATTCTAGTTTGCCAGACTCCAAAGAAGTAACTCACAAAACCCTGCCACCAGGACTGCATTTGTCCCAGCTTCAACTTTCGTTTGCTCATGGGGCACTGGCAGGCAAGCTCACTTAACCATCTGTGCACTGTCTGTACCTTGATAGTGAGCACACATACAGAAAACCTCAACCTAAGGCTTTTATAATTCAAACTCAGTGGTGAGACTGCGGTAGCTCAGTCTCTATTACTGCAAAGAGGTGCTCAGTGTCTCCCACAGCCAGATTGTGCTCCCATGACCAACCTAGTTTGGGCATGAGGTCACAAAAGGTCGCAAAACATACCCACGGTCCTATACACTGGGTAGTGATAAAAGTAGGTTTGGAGCCGTGGGCTGTCACCCTGAAAACCTGCCCTCTGTACTGTCCTGTTCCGTAGTCCTAAGGGACAATAACTCATGGTTACAAAGATGGAGCAATGGATCAGATTGAGCCATTCAAGTTGCCTTCCTATTCATAAGGTTGAGACTTAGTTAAAATGCAAATTCCCAAGAAGTGGTGCCTGAGTATTGTGGACACCCTGGGTATGTTAGCTTTCTGGTTATCACAGGTTATTTTTTAAAGGGCAAATAATACATAGTTTTGATCAGTGAAGAAACTGAATTTGAAGTTGTTGTCACACAGGTGTTTCACTTCCTGGGTTAGAGGTACACAACAACATTTGTATTATTTGTGGCTATTGTAAAGGGTGTTCTTTTTTAATTTTTTATTTTATTTTTAATTACACTTTCTTTACTTTGTATTCCCCATCTAGTTCCCTCCCTCCTTCCCTCCCAATCCCTCCCATCCTCCCCCTTCACCACGTATGCCCTTCCCCAAGTCCACTGGTAGGGGAGGTCTTCTTTTTCTTCCTTCTGATCCTAGTCTGTTAGGTCTCATCAGGAGTGGCTGCATTGTCTTCCTCTGTGGCCTGGTAAGGCTGCTTCCCCCTCAGGGGGAGGTGATCAGAGAGCAGACCAATCAGTTCATGTCAGAGACAGTCCCTGTTCCCATTTCTATGAAACCCACTTGGATACCGAACTGCCATGGGCTACTCCTGTGCAGGGGTCCTAGGTTAAATCCATGAATGGCCCTTGGTTGGAGTATCAGTCTCAGGAAAGACCCCTGGGCCCGGATTTTTTTGTTCTGTTGCTCTCCTTGTGGAGTTTCTGTCCTCTCCAGATCCTATTTCCCACTTCTTTCACAAGATTCCCTGCACTCTGCCCAAAGATTGGCCATAAGTCTCAGCATCTGCTTTGATAGTCTGCAGGGCAGAGCCTTTCAGAGGCCCTCTGTGGCAGGCTCCTGACTTGTTCCCTGTTTTCTCTTTCTTCTGATGTCCATCCTCTTTGCCTTTCTGCATAGGGATTGAGCATTTTAGCAAGAATCTTCCCTCTTGATTAGTTTCTTCAGGTGTACAGATTTTAGTTTTATCCTATATTATATGTCTGTATGAGTGAGTATATACCATGTGCATCTTTCTGCTTCTGGGATAGCTCACTCAGGATTGTCTTTTCCAGTTCCCACCATTTACCTGCAAATTTCATGATTTCCTTGTTTTTTATTGCTGAGTAATATTCCATTGTGTAGATGTACCACAATTTCTGTATCCATTCCTCCACTGAGGGGCATCTGGGCTGTTTCCAGCTTCTGGCTATTACAAATAAGGCTGCTACAAACATGGTTGAGCAAATGTCCTTACTGTGTACTTGAGCCTCTTTTGGGTATATGTCTAGGAATGGGATAGCTGAATCTTGAGGAAGCTCTATGGGCAGAGTGCAGGAAAAGAAGTGCAGGAAAGAAGTGGGAAACAGTAAGATCTGGAGAGGACAGGAACTCCACAAGGAGAGCAACAGAACCAAAAAAATCTGTGCACAGGGGTCTTTCCTGAGACCGATACTCCAACCAAGGACTATGCATGGAGATAACCTAAGACATAGATGTAGCCCATGGCAGTTCAGTATCCAAGTGGGTTCCATTGTAATAGGAACAGGGACTGTTTCTAACATGAACTGATTGGCCTGTTCTTTAATTCCCCCTGAGGGAGAAGCAACATTACCAGGTCACAGAAGAAGACAATGCAGCCACTCCTGATGAGACCTAATTCACTAGGATCAGAAGGAAGGAAAAGAAGACCTCCCCTATCAGTGGACTTGGGGAGGGGCATGTGTGCAGAGGGTGGAGGACAGGAGGGATTAGGATGAGAGGAGGGAGGGAACCACAGGGGGGATACAAAGTGAATAAAGTGTAATTAATAAAGAATAAATTAAAAATGAAAAAAAGAAAAAAAATTTCAACACTGACACTTCAGCAAGCAATCCTCAAACTTCTTGTTCCTGCTTAATTAAAAAGAAACCAGAGCTTTAAGCTGGTCACAAAGCTAAACAGCAAAGTAGTAGTAGATACAATTATAAATTTCTTTCTAGCCTGAAAGTAGCAAAAGCTAACAGGTAAACTCAGTGATAAATGCAGTTAGCTATCTCCTATTTTAAATACCCATCCTGAGTTTTAGGCCACACAGAATAGCCCTTACTTAACTGCCCACAAGTGAAAACAATAGTAATTCTGGTGGGCCTTTCGTTTTGTGCTCTGGTACCTAGCCTTCACCAACAGTTCCACCCAGCCAACAAGTAAAACCAAAATTACCCAAAGATATATGATGCGAATGCCTGGTGAATTTCATTTACTTTCCGCCTTTATCTGACAGCTGTATTGCTTAAGATGTGCTCAATAAAATACAAAATAACAAAAGCAGATTTCAAAGTCCATGCCAAACAATAGTCTTCACCAATAGAAACTGGCTAACTTTCTATGTAATGGGAAGTTATACAAAAGAGGAAAAAAACCCTACCTGTTTATATGGAAATATTTCTGGATCAAAAAGTTAGATGGAAAATTTATAGAACAATGCTAGAATTTTTTTTAACAAAAGTGAATGGTATATAGAGTCATCTTTTTACATCCAGGGTGGATTGGGCTCAGAATTTCTCAAATACTAAAGTTAAAGAGGATTTAAGATCTTTATGTAAAATGGTATAGTTGTTGCCTATACTCTAGGCACATCTTCCTTTAAGTAGTAGATAATATCTACATTACTTTCACCTAAAACAAGTTTTGTATTCATAATTATACTATAGTATTTGGAGGACAATGACAAGAAAAAAGTCTACAACTTTAAAAAAATATTTTTAAGCCACTGTCTACAGTAGAATACAGGAAAATGAAATTCACAGATAGAGAGGGCAATAGAAAACAAGGAAATCGTGAAATTTGCAAGTAAATGGTGGGAACTGGAAAATATCATCCTGAGTGAGGTATCCCAGAAGCAGAAAGACACACAGGGTATATACTCGCTCATAAGTGGATATTAGATATATAATATAGGATAAACATACTAAAATCTGCACACCTATGGAAGCTAAACAAGAAGGACAGCTCTGGCTAAGATGCTCAATCCCCATTCAGAAAGGCAAAGACAATGGACATTGGAGGAGGGAGAAAACAGGGAACAGGACAGAAGCCTACCACAGAGGGCCTCTGAAAGGCTCTACCCTGCAGGGTATTGAGGCAGATGCTGAGACTCATAGCCAAACTTTGGGCAGAGTGCAGGGAATCTTAGGAAAGAAATGAGAGGTGGTAAGACCTGGAGAGGACAGGAGCTCCACAAGGAGAGCAACAGATCCAAAAAGTCTGGGCACAGGGGTCATTTCTGAGACTGATACACCAGCCAAGGACCACTCATGGAGATGTCCTGGAACCCCTGCACAGATGTAGCACATGGCAGTTCAGTGTCCAAGTGAGTCCATACTAATGGGGACAGGGACTGTCTCTGGCAGGAACTGATTGGCCTGCTCTTTGATCACCTCCCCCTGAGGGGGGAGCAGCCTTTCCAGGCTATAGAGGAAGACAATGCAGCCACTCCTGATGAGACCTGATAGACTAGGATCACAGGGAAGGGGAGGAGGATCTCCCATATCAGTAGACTGGGGAAGGGACACAGATGGGAAAGAGGGAGGGAGGGTGAGATTGGGAGGGGAGGAGAGAGGGAGCTACAAGGGGGAGACAAAGTGAATAACCTGTAATTAATAAAAATTAAAATTAAAAAAATTAAAAAAAAAAAGCTGTGTTAATAGGGAGAAACAAAAAAATAAAGAAATTTATTCAAAATGGTCACACTGGGAAAAGGAACAAAGGTTCAGCAGCCCCAGTCCCAGGTCCATCTCTGGGGTTCTTGGATAAAGTTGAGGTTCTGGTTCCTTGCATGAAGCAGTGCAATCGGGTATTGTCCCATGTTTCACTGACCCATCACGGTTGGGCTCTAGTCCTTCCCAAAAGGCAGTCTGAAAAAATACAAATTTCTTTTAGGAAGGCAAGTTCTCCCTCTGTCTGGAAATTCCAATTTCCTGGCACCATCATTTTAATATCCTGGGAGCCAAAGTGAGGGTCACAAGTGTCTCTAAAATATCCCTTTTCCTGTTGGGCAGGCTGCTTACATATAAAGAAGGACACATTTGAAGAAGCTAATAAATAATATCAAGATCAAACATTTGACTCCTGATAGGGAGGAAAGACAGAATAGTAGGGTCTGGCAGAATGGACAAGGGAATAAAGTAGAGAATTTGGCATGCTAAATATTATTTACAAGATCGCTGTGACATGCTGACATTATACAAACAAAAGAGGCTCCTGCAGACACAACTGTGCCCACAACAGATGGATGCTTTCTGACCCGACTCTGGGCAAGGCACTGGTTCTGAAGGACAGCCTGGAATTTTGCAGCATAGCTTGATTTATGCCCTTTCTGTTGGAAGCGTTTAACAAAGACTGCAGTAAGCTGCAGGACGCACTCTTCTCTCCACAGGAGGAACCATACAAATTAAACCTTCACTGCAGGGCACAAAAATAAAAGCCTTTGCCCTGTGGGCAATGTGCTTACCAACCCCAGTTGCTGGAAAGCAGAGGCCTCCAGAACGGTTACTATGGTGAGGGAGGAAGCTTGACACTCACCTGACAGGAGGTATCTCCTGCTTACTGTTGGCTTCACACCTGCACATTCTCAAAGGATCAATTGTATAGATTCTGATGCACAAAGTCCTGGACTAAAAGCCTAAGAAAGTCCCCAGATAGCTTGCTGAGAAAGAAGTGTCAGCTTCTAATCAGCAGTGACCAAAGGCAAAAAGAATACCATACTCATACCTGTAACTTGACTTCATGATTACTTCCTTAATACCACATTCTAAGCAATAAACTACTTGACTTCAGTTGTCTTTCATCAAGACTACTTTGCCAAAGAGGTAATATTTTTTCTTCAAGAGTAGTGTTAATCCCAAAGATAGAAAAAAGACCACTGATTCGAATTATCATGGCTAAGTTAATTAAAGCAAGCTTGTTTTTTATTCATATACACATGCTGCCTCCTTCTTAAAGTGGTGTTTGAAAGGTCAGCATTGGATGTGAGGGAGACAAGGCTTCTATAATTCAGGGGTAGGGAGTTGCCAAATAAAGAAAAATAGGCAGAGTTACAGGAGCAGAACTTAATGAAAAGACCAGATCTGACCCCCAAAAGTCATCAGTCCCAGGAATTAAGCCATAGGTCTCCAATTCCAGGATAAGAAAACCATAAAATTCCCTACCCAAGGAATTGCCTGGAGGTAACCACAAGAAGGGGAAGGTATCTTACCTTAGGATGGGGCATCTGTGCTGGGCAGCCCACTGACCTAACATTCCTGAGGTCTATAGATAGCTCACTCAATGTCAGTTATGTTAGTTAGCCAATCACTCTGTAATAAGCTTGCCCTTGCTGAATGTCATCCAGTCGTGTAATTGCTAATTTGAGAATTCCTGGTTCTTGATGCAACCCCAAATAAAAACCCTGCCATATAGCTGGTCGGGGCTCTCCTCTCTGATCCACTGCATTTGTGACAGTGGAGAGACCAAGCTTAAGCCTGAGTAAAGCTCTTAGCTCTTACATACGAGTGGTCCGGCTCCTGGTGGACTTTGGGGACCTTAAGATCTGGACACAACATTTGGGGGCTCATCTAGGATCCCCAAGACACGCCCCCCTCCCCCGGTAGAGCTGAGCGCTGGCTCTGTTCATGTCTGACTATGTCTCAGAGATACTGGTTTATGTATTGTGTTTCTTTGTTCTTCTTTTGTGTGTCTGTTTTGTTTCTGGTGTCTACTTTTCTGGTTTTGGTTTCCTTTTGCAAAAGGAGTGGGAACTGGCCCTTGGGATTAGCGGTCGTGCTGCAAATCCCCCAGCCTGAGGTACGAAAGATGTTCTTGCCACCTCGAGAACCTCAGTTCTCATTGGTTTTGGTTTTGGGGAGAGGCTGGAAGCTCTCAAATTGCTTTTTGGTTCTGGATCCAGCGAACCGTACGACTGTAGTCTTCTGGACAACCAAGATTTCCCCGGGAGCCTCTGTGTCTATTTGTGAATGTCCTTGTTGTTTTATGAATTGATTTAATCATGGGTAAAACGAGTTTAGTTCTAGCCAGCAGAGCCCGGGTCATGGGGGCTCAAGCACAAGTCACAGGTCCCTAGCAGGGCGGCTGGAGCCCTGGTCCACAAGCTCTGCTCTTCCAGCCTTTAGCTGTGGGTGAAAACGAGCCTGCTGGGAAGGCAGAAAGGCTGGCAACAACGGCGGGAGGTGTACAAACAAGCCTGGCCTTTGCGGGGGAAAAATGGTGGTGGTGGCCAGAAGTCAGCATGAGAGGGCAAAGGTGAGGGGGCACACCAAAGGATGGCTGCAGTGTGTGGCTCCCCCGGCCACACTGCTAGCAAGTAATGAAGGGCTTGAAATTACAGCTGGAAAAATAAGGAAAGTTTTGTCTGTTTTAAATGTGTGTGTGGCCATTGCATGTTTATTTCTGACTGATCGTAAATGGTTAATGTGCTCTGTTTGTCTTGGTTATAGGTTAACAGTTATTGGATATGTTTAAAGTTAAAATTCAAACTGTTGTTTAAAACACATACGTGTGTGGATATGTGTTTGTAACATGTATAGTAACAGATGTTTTTAAATAGCAGCCAGGTGGCCTGCCGGTGATGTGACCTCACCATCTTGAAATTGCCACGTGGTGTGGCGTAGGGAAAAAAAATCAGAACCTCTTATTTGGAATGAATCATTTATCATCCTATCTCCTTTTAGACTAAGAAGACAAGTCTTGTTTTTCATTTGTATTGATTTTAGATATGAAGTTGCTAAAATTTGGTTTTGACTTCTAAAATTATGGTTATGCTTTGTGACTTTTGAGGACTTTCACTCCTAAAAAGAGTACTTTATTTTGATATTGAAGAAAACAGATTTCTTTTTTAAAAAATATGTTTAAAGTTATGAAACATTTTAAAGTTTATCAGGTATTTTATGATAATTTCTTTATGGAATATATATATTTCAAGGTTGTATTTTTGCGGCATTCTGTATGTGTGATTCAACCCTGGTTTGTGAACATCTATTCAGATTAATAGGCTGATTTGAAGTGCACCTGGCTGCCTGTGTTTCTGCCAGTTCATGAAAAAACAACAACAACAACAAAAAAAAAAAAAAAAAAAAAAAAACGGATTAATGCTGCTTCTTTCTGACCGACAGGTTTGGTATGGACAGAATAGTTCGAGTACGGTTTTAAAATTGTTCTATACTGTTCTATTATGTGGTTGATTCTAAAACTTATTTGATTACAATGATAGAACTTGGCTATGGGAAACTGTAACTGCTCCACAGTGCTGTACCATGGGAGGCAGCAACACCATCAGCAACATCTGATGGCCGTGTTTTAGATTGCCAGCCACAGCCTGTAACAACATGTAGCTGGCCACCATGTTGGTTCAGAGATAAAAAGGGTAAAGCCGTGGTTTTACCACCATCTTTGTTGAGGGCTGCCAGTTGTTTAGTGCTAAATGCTTCTTCTGTCCTCTAGGCTTTTTGCTGTTCAGTTTTAATGTAATATGGTAGGATCAGCAAGATTTGCCAGGCCCTCTATGAACTGTATCTGATTGAAAGTTTTGCTTTGATTTTAGAAATATAAAGTTCAGAAATATAAAGTTATGTTAATGATTACAGTTGGTTATAAGTTTGAGCTTTACCTAGTCTCTTATTTATATTTTCAAGGTTAAGCCTAGGATAGGTGACTACAAAGTTTGCTGATGTAGCTCTACTTGAAATACATATGGTCCTAAAATACTTATCTAAGGAATATGACAGAATTAGAGATTATAACATCTGTTTTACAGGATGCAGTTTAGAGCAGATAACTAAAGATAAACAAAGAGCAACTCAGATATGCAGATATGCTGGCCCTCAGGCTTGTCAGAGATCTGATGAATGTGGCATCTCATGTATGTAGGTTTTATTATGACAGAGAGTCCCAAAATCCTTGCAGTAGCTCCCCAAGGTCTCCAAGACGATTTGGGCACAATGACAGAAGGCTTCAACTCTGGATTTTGGTATGCTGACCACTGGAGAAGGCTTCCCCAACTGGTCCACCTCTAGTGCCCATTCTAAACTGTGGGCAAAACTATGGACACCTGGAGAGTCATTGTTTTACATTGCTGAAGATAAGGTGAGGCCAATGTCTCATGTTCTTTTTAACTCAGAAACAGTCTCTCGTCTTCTGTGCCTGATGACCAGATTGCCTCTGCTCATGGTGCCATGAAACGACAGAATCGCTAATTAGATGGTGCCCTGTTGCCTAGCTTTTGACTAGCCTGTCAGCCTTCCTGGATCCCCAATGTCTCCACCCCAATCTCAGCTTGAAGAAGCTACAGAAGAAGAGAAATATGTCAGCTTTTATCCTACCTAACAGGCTAAAATTCTAAGTCAAAAGGGGCTCCCTGGCCTAAGGAATAGGTTCCTATATTGTCAATTGACATACCAGAATATTGACCCTTAGTTCTGTTTCTTCTAGTCATGCTTTGTACCCCTTGCATGATTTATGCCTAGAAAAAAAAAGTCTCAATACCAGTCCTTGGACCCATCTCAAAGATTTGAGATTGTATCCTATTGGAGGGGGGAAATGAAAGGACCAGGCCTGACCCCCTCTCCCCAAAAGTCATCCTTCCCAGGAATTAGGCCATAGGTCACCAGTTCCAGGATAAGAAAACTATAAAATTCCCTACCCAAGGAATAGCATGGAGGTAACCACAAGAAGGGGAAGGTATCTTATCTCAGCATGGGGCATCTGTGCTGGGCAGCCCACAGACCTAACATTCCTGAGATCTATAGATAGCTCACACAATTTTAGTTATGTTAGTTAGCCAATCACTTTGGAACAAGCTTGCCTTTGCTGAATATCATCCAGTCGTGTAACTGCTAAGCTGGGAATTCCAGGTTCTTACTCAAACCCCAAATAAAAACCCTGCCATGTAGCTGCTCAGGGCGCTCCCCTCTGATCCACTTCATTGGTGACAATGGAGAGACCAAGCTTAAGCCTGAATAAAGCTCTTAGCTCTTGTATATATGGTTAGGCTCCTGGTGGACTCTAAAGACCTTAAGATCTGGGCACAACAATAATAGGTGGTCAAAACGAGGTACTCACAATAGGTAGTCATAACAAGGCAGTTGTAGGTTATTATAACCTTTTGAAAGAAAGGTAGAGTTGCAGGATGGTTATAAACAACTTTTGGAAATGAAGCCAAGATTGCCATTGCTGGAACAGGCAGTACAGAATCATTTGTAGTTAAGGTTTCAGGTTGGGCATAGCCCAATCCTTGAAAAACAGGTTTAATCATATACCTAGTTTGGCTTTACTGTAAGATAGTGTTAAAGCCTAAGATGAAGGTAGGCTGATTCAGCAGTGGGTGTCCAGAGGAAACTGTGGACTAGAAATTGTTTCCATGTGGCCTGATTATATAAACTGAGGACATGATATAATAGCCAAAAGTTAACCTATAAGCCCCACTTGCCCAAGGACAAGATAACTTCCTGGAATGCGAGGAGCTATAGTTCTTGGAAATAATAAGCCAAGTGTTTTCACTCCTTTGAACAGGTTTGTTTGAACCAACTGCCCCAGATGTACTTGATCATATATAGGCAGAAAATACATCGGGATGTACGCTTGCTCCAGATTGTACCTGATAGGATATGTGGTTGAATTACAGGTTTTGCATTTTTAAACCTCTGCAAAACATAACTTGGGGCCATTCTCTGGAAACCCAGGGTTGGACCTTGCCAGAGTCCATCTTCCTGACCAGTATGTAATTAAAACTTTCTTCAAATTTGGCTTAAATTGTTGGAACTGGTATTTCTCTTGAAAATCTCAATATTAACAATGGCCATTCCAAGGTATGGTTGAGGGGGAAGCTTTTATTGTAGATGAGAGAGAGAGAGAGAGAGAGAGAGAGAGAGAGGAGAGAGAGAGAGAGAAAGAGAGAGAGAGAAAGAGAGAGAACAGACAGGGGCATCTGGAAAAGTCCAGAGCAAAAAGAAAGCAGATTGAATGTGGCAGGAAACTGGACTTGGCCATGAGAGAAGGAGGTGGCTACAGAGTGAGATATGGAGACAAAGAGAATATGGGCAGAGACCAAAAGAGAGAGGCAAGTGAGAGGGGGCTAAGAGAGGAAAACAGAAAGACAGATGGATGGACAGATTGATGGACAGACAGACAGACAGATAGAACCAAAATAGTGCGGTTATATGGGAATGAGAAGCTGGGAGAGCAAAGCGCATGAGCTGAAGTTTAGGGTTAGCTAAAGAACTGAGAAAAGCCACAGGAAATTTTGATACTGAGAGATCCTGGAGGCCATTATGCTCTTTGGTATGCTCAGAGGCACCACAAATAGCCATTTGTGCCTTCTGACAGTGATGAGGAAATGGCTCCTTTGGTAGAGGGGAACTGGCACTAGAATTTGGGGGAATGGAGTTTCCTTTGGACCTGACACTGATAAAGAGTTTGGAAAGATGGATTATCTCAAAGTGAGGGAAAGTTTCAGAAAGTCAGAAAGGTCAAGGATAATAGGGCATAGGAAAAGATAGGAAAAGAAGGGAGACACAGAAAAGAAGGTAGACACAGCTCTTGCCCTGTGGCTTCTGCAGGGAGGAAGAGAAGCAAGGGCTCCTTTAAAAAGAGGAGGTGGAAAGAGGCTGGGATTCTACACTCTGGGCAAGCCTGCAGCGCTTACAAGCCTCAAAATGAATTGCACCACTTGGTGAGACATTGACTGTCCACTGTCAGCAGTGGAGAAGAATCCCACTGCCTTGCACTGTTTGAGTTGGTTGGCAGCACCCAGGAAGCATATTGAAAGAGAACTTCTTGTTTACTTCTTGTTTCTGATAGCTGAGCAAGTAAAGTTCAAACCACAATAAAGAATAAAGAACACTAAGGAAATGATTGGGAATGATTCATCAAGAAGATAGAGCTGTTATAAGCATGCACAGCAAGTTTGGTTTCCAAATCATAAAGTAAACTCTACTAGACATAAAAGGCCTGATGGCTCCTGACACAACAGCAGCAGGTCTTTTAGTTCCCTGCTCCTGTCTTGAGATATGCTATCCAAACTAACTCAACAAACTTCAGAGTCAGGCAGGTATGATAGCGCATGCTTGTAATCCTAGCACTTGTAGGGTAAAGGCAGGTAGACCAGAATTTCAAGGCCATCTCAACCACATAGTGATATGTGGGCAATATGAAACCCTTTTTCAACAACACTCCTTATTCCCACCCATCTGAAAAAGACAGAGAGGAGGTAAGAGGAGGAGAAGAGAGGAGGAGAAAGGAAAGGGGAAGAGAGAAATAAGGCAGGAAGTTAGTTTAGAATTATACCACAGATCAAATGTACCTAAAAGACATTTACAGGGTATCTCAACAAGCAGAAACATAATATTCTTTTCAGCATCCCATTGAACCTTCCCTAAATCAAACCACATTATAGGACAAAAAGCAAGTTTTAGAAAATACAAAAGAATTGAAATAATTTCTTATCATATGATAGTGAAATGAAACTAAACAGCCAAGAGAAACTGAATAACTATCTGGAGATTGAACTGTATGCTCTTGAATGGCCAGGAAGTCATTAAAGAAGTTGGGGAGGAAATTTTTAAGTTCCTAGAATTAAACAAAAATGAAAACATGCCCTTGAGATACAGATCAGACAGTTCCAAGAAGAAACTTTTTAAAAATATGAGCTCTCCAATAACCTCACAAAGCAGGTGAGGGTTTTGAAAAGGAAAAAACAAAACAAAACAAACAAACAAACAAAAAAACAGCCAAAGTCTAAAACATAGGAAGCAAAAAGAATAAAGCTTGAGGCAGAAATGAATGAAGGAATGAAGTAGTCACTAAAGCAACAATATATTGATTCATCCAAACAAACACAGATAAATAAGATGATCAAACTCTTATCCAAAATAACAACAAGAAAGAGAGAAAAATCTTCATTAATAAAATTAAATTCAAGAGGCGATGTCAGAGCAGATTCTACAGAAATCATTATGGAATAAATAGATAACTTATATACCAAAATACTGGAAACTCTATGGGTAATGGATGAATTTCTAGACACATATGTAAGATCACCCACCACTATTAAATGAAAAGGGGATAAGTAACTTAAACAGATTTGGAACAAGCAATGAGAGTGAAGCAATAATAAATGTGTCCTTACAAAGAAAAGTCCAGGGCTGGATGAACTCACTGCTGACCTGTACCAAATTATTTACAAAGACCTAACACCAATGCTTCTCATACTGTTCTTCAAAATGGGAAGGGAAGGTACATTACCAGGTTCGTTCCACAAATCCAGGAGTATCCTGATACCAAAACTAGCAATAAAACAAGAAAGCCAACTATAGACCAATCTCCACAATGAACAAAGCTGAAAAAAATCTTAAAATGTTAGCAAATTTATTCAACAAAACATCAAGAAGTACATGCATCATATTCAAGCTGGTCATTTCAGACATTCAAAATTAGTCCAACATATTCAAGTCAATAAATACAATACAACACATAATGGATTTAGGTAAAGAAATCATACAATTTTTTCAATAGATGTAAAAAAGTCTATTGATGAAGTTCAACATTCCTTCCTGATAAAAAGCCCTAAAGAAATTAGAGAAAAAATGGTTTCAACATCATAAAGGTGACATACAACAAACCAATAGTCAATATTACACTAAGGGAAAAAAGGAAGGCATTTCCTATAAAATTAGGAATGAGAAAGGGGGCCCACTCTCACCACTCTTATTCAACATAGTGCTTGAAGCTTTAGAGTAGTAAGTCAAGGGAATGAAAGAAACAGGAGTCAAAGGAATAAGGGAAGCAACCAGAGCATCTGTTTGCAGAAGCATTATGCCCATATATCTAATAACCCCATCAGGAAACAGTAAGTCTGGAAAATATTTTCAGCAAGGGAGACAATATAAAATATATATGCCAAAAAAAGTAGCTTTTTATGTATCAGCAATGAACTTGATGATAAAGAAATCATGATGGGGAAATTTCATTCATAATAGCTTCATGAGAGAGAAAGAAAAAAAAAACTAGAAATAATCAAAACCAAGGAGGTGAAATAAAGAAACCATAGAAGACACTAGAGGGTAAGACTCCTCTCAGGCTCATGGTTGACAATATTATAAAAATGATTGTATTGCTGAAAAAGATCTAAAGATTTAATATAAACCTCATAAAATTCTAATTACATTCTTCTCTCTCTCTCTCTCTCTCTCTCTCTCTCTCTCACACACACACACACACACACACACACACACAAATCCTGAAATTCATAAGCACAAAAGACCCAGAATAGCCAAAGCAGGGGAATGCTGGGGGTATTACAATACCTCATATCAGAGTATACTCTGGGGCCATAGTAACGAAAACAGCATAATGCTGACACAAAAACATTTAGGCCAATGGAATAAAAGTAAAAGACCCAAAATAAGCTCACAAAGCTATGGTCATCTAGTTCTTTTACAAAGGTGCCAAAACATACAAAGGGGAAAAGATAGTCTATTTGACAAGTGGAACTGGAGAACTGATATCTACCTGTAGGAGAATCAAAATAGATGTTTATCTCTCATCCAGTCAAAAAGATCAGTTAAGAATAGACCTAAGACCCCAGCCTTTGAACTCGCTAAGGAAAACACTTCAATAGAGAGAGATAGATGAGGGCACTCTGAAAAAGATTCCAGTGTTGTAGAGAGCGACACCAAGAATTGATAGATGAGAACACAATATGGAAAAAAAATGTTCACTAACTGTTCATCAGACAAGAGATTAATCTCTAGTGGAAAGAACAAATATTAGAAAAACATGTCATCTAATCAATAAATGGGCTAGGAAATGAAATGCACATTTCTCCAAAGGAAAAAAAAATGCAAATAGCCAATAACATTTGAAAACTTGTTCAACATCCTTTGACACCAGAGAAATGCAAATTAAACCACTTTTGGGATTCTGCCTCATCTCAGTAAGAATGGCCTCCATCAAGACAACCAAGGACAGGAAGTGCTGAGGAGGACATAGGAAAAGGGACACTATTACACTGCTAGTAGGGGGTGCAGGTGTTATAAACGTTAGTGGGAGGTTCCTTGAAAAACATCAATAATAAATAAATACATAAATGCCATGTGACCCAACTCTACTATGATATAAAGCCAACCATACCATTCCTATGTATATACCCAGGAGTCAACATGCCCCAAAGTCACATCCTTGCACATCCTGGTTTGTTGCTGGGGACAAATTATTCAAAAAAGCTAAGAAATGAAATCAGTCTAGATATCCATCAACAGGTGTAGGTGTGTGTGTGTGTGTGTGTGTGATATGAATGTAGAATGGAGAAAGTGAGAGGAGAAAAGAATGTGAAATGAGGTGAAGAAGAAAGAGTAATCTAACAGATATGACATGAATGCAGAAGAAAGGTGTGCTGGGAGTTTTGTCAACACTATTTTTTGTCATCTCTTTCTTTCTTTGTTCATTTGTTGTTCTTTTTTGTTGTTGTTGTTTTGTTTTTGTCAACTCTGGCAAAAGCAAGAGTCATTTTAGAAAGGGGAACTTTAAAAGAGAAAAATCCCCCCCCCAATTGGCCTGGGGTAAGACTCTGATGCATGTTCTTGATTGTGACCAGTATGGGAAAGCCCAGCTCACTGTGGGCAGTACCATCCCCACGATGGTTGTCCTGATTCCGTGAAAAAACAAACAAATTGAGCAAGCACTAAGCAGCACCCCTCCGCAGCTTTTGCAATGGCTGCAGCTCCAAGATCCAGCCCTGTTTGAGTTCCTGTCCCAACTTCCTCCTATGACGTAGTGTGGAAGTACAGGACGAAATAAACCCTTTTCCAAGTTGCTTTTAGTCATGGTGCTTTAGCTCGGCAATAGAAGAGTAACTAAGACAGGAGGACTCTCTAGAGAGGGTTTCAGGAAGTGAGAGGGTACTGGGGAATGGGGATAAATACGAACAAAATACAGTTTCATTCATGTATAAAATGTCATATAAGGCCTATTACTTTGTATTAAAAACAGAAGGAATGGGTGTCAGAAATCTGCTCCATGGATGGAACCTTTACAGACCTCAGGGCTTCTGTGCAAAGTACCGGCAGCCCACACCCACACGGCAACATTGTTGTTGTGCATGTACTTACACTGAGCATTTACTAAGTACTTTGCACACTTGACCCTTTTTAATTGCCATAACAGTTGTATAAAGTGTTTTTATCCCTAGTGTAATGATGGAGAGGCTTAAGGAGTCAGGGATTAAACTTACTTGCTCACCCAAACCACAGTGTTTCCTCAGAGTAAGGTGTCCACTTCCTTTTGTATGCCACTAAGATGCAAAGGCTTGCCACCAGTCAAACTGCGGCGCCGTCAGAGTTACGAGTCAGATATTTGCTGTGAAAGGATGGGAGTCTCAGATTCTGAAGGGCAGTGGCGCATAGTGAAAGTTTTGTCGCTTCCATAAACTGGTGTTCCCATCACCATTCTCAAATTTCTTTCATAGAAAAATTCTGTGCCATGTAAAGGAAGCATAGTTCTCTCCACTTCAGCTGAGGAGAATGGATCAGAGTAGGAAAGCCATTTGCCCAAAGCCACACACCTAGCATGCATGCATACCAAAAGCCCTCGGCTCTTGGCTCATAATGCAGAATTTTCTGTACTATGAGAGCTGTCTAAGCAAGGGTGATTAGGACATCTCTATCACACACACCAATAACTTTACAGTGCTGACCTCTGGTTCTGAGTACAATGCTGCCCTGTTCAATTTAACTTATTCGACACTTAAAGAACACTTACTTCGGGTTTACAAAGGAGACCCAGTTGTTTTAACTTTATAGGGAAATCCTCAAACATTTAGACAATTGAGGAACAAGGCAGGGAGACCTCATTTCCATTTCCACTCAGGGCACCAATGTTAACCTTTAGTGTATTTGTGTTTATAAACTAAGAGAGCATGATCGGCAGAAGTGAGAACATTTCAGCTTAAAGATTTCAACCCCTCTTCTAATAACACAGACAGTCATCTATAGACTCATCATACCTGTGCCTGCCAGCTCAGCTGCAGCCCTTAATTATCCAGATGATGCTGTGTAGGCTATTTACATGTCTTTGAAGGCCATAGTCAGTCTAATTTCAGTTAAACCCATCTTGGTCTACGTAGTAAGTTATTATATAGCCAGCCAGGGATATATACTGAGACCTTGATTTTTTGGGTTTTTGTTTTTGTTTTTTAAAAAAGGTTGCTTTTTTTTTTCAAACAAAAACAATAGATTCCTTTATTATTTTTCCTTTATTTTTATCAAATTCCTAGAAAGCTATTGTTCATAAATGCAAGCATTCCTCTTATTTATAAAACCTAACTTACAAGCAGCCATATTTTGTTCTTGTCAGTCCTTTAACATACCAAGGGAAGGTAGATGGAGTCTCCATGACCATATGCCCTTCTCTGAGCAAACCAACGTCCTTGTCTCAGTTGGCTGACTGCGGCCGAGGCCTGGAGCTAATACTCCATGTCTAATAGGAAACAGCCCAAAGCCTGGGTACACTCTCATACAGGCCCTGGGATTGGCCACAGAGGCAGCAACTGGTGCCAGATGTAAGCCCTCGGCAATTTTCTTGCCCAGTGAGCTAGTTGGCTGCACTAGTTTCTACCTTTTGTTTCCTTATGACCTGAGTTCTCACCTGTGACTACAAATATCTTCCAAATACCTCAGCCAACTCCACTGAAGTGATAGTAGAGGTCTTGATGTAGACAAAAACTCCAGGGTGTGACATGCATTCATACTATTTATAATCAATATTCACTATTCGGGGTTAGGAAGGAATTACTGAGTTTCTCAAATTATCAGATCAAAGTTTTGGTTGGTGCTCTCAGTCTATCGGTGCCACTGTAAGAAAACCCCTGCTGGGAGTGATAACACACACCGTTAAGCCCAGCACTCAGGAGGCAGAGGCAGATGGATCTCTACGAGTTCAAGTCCAGCCTGGTCTACACGGCAGCTTCCTTTGGTAGCCTTTTTATCAATATGAAATACAACCTGGAGAGGGAAAGGATGACTACTGGTGCAACAGAGCAAATGAGGCCTGTCACTATGCTAGCACCTCTCCATCAGTCATGTCTGCCTGGAGCATGGAGTGAGCATTGCAAGAAAACAGGTGACTTGCTCAAAAAAAAAAAGAAAAGAAAAAAGAAAAAAAAGTGCCAAGTTTAATTCATAACCCTGTCCAGGGGTTTGGGAGTGGGAAGAGAACTAGGCGTGTGACATGTTGCTGAACCCAGGTCTGGAAATGAGCTCCAGATATAGTCAACCTCAAAGGTTGTAAGTGGAAAGGCCTGCAGGCCTCAAGAAGGTGCAGTGACAGATGTAGCCCATGGCAGTTCAGCATCCAAGTGGGTGCCCAAGAAAGGGGAACAATGACTGTCTCTGACACAAATTCAGTGGCTGGCTCTTTGATCACCTTCCCCTGAGGATGGGTAGGCAGCCTTACCAGGCCACAAAGGAAGACAATGCAGCCAGTCCTGATGAGACCTGGTTAGGGTAGGTTCAGATGAAAGGGGAGGAGGACCTCCCCTATCAGTGGACTGGGGGAGGGGCATGGGAGAAGAGGGAGGGAAGAAGGGCAGGATTGGGAGGGGACAAAGGAGGGAGCTACAGCTGGGATACAAAGTGAATTAACTGTAATAAATTTTTTTAAAAAGAAGGTGCAGTGAACAAACAGAGCAGGCATTTATGTGGTTACCAGAGGCCATGGATAGGGGCTTATTTTGGCATCAAGTAATAAAAAACCCAAGTGAACTGGTTTAGATGATACAGGAATGTGTCATTTTACCTAAAAAATCTTTGAGGGACAGAGTATGTGTAACAGTGAAGGCTTTAGTTCTATTCCTCAGCCCTCTCTTGGATTCCTTTCCTCCCTGTGGATGGCAGGTCACAGCCATCTTCACTTCCTGGAAACATTTGCCTTAAGAACCCAGCTTAAATCACCATCCAGGTTTCCCAGGACTGGTCCAGAGATGAGCATACGGTCCAATTTAGCCTACTCAGACTTCAAAGAAAGCTTTTTTTCATGGTTGAAGGAAAGTTTCCTCCCCTTCTTCTGCCTGTAATCAAGGAAGCTGCCTTCTCCCAGGCACTGCTGATAGCATCTTGGACAGGAAGGAAGCACGGGGAGAGAAAAGTGGTGAGCAGAGCCACACCCACAAGTAGAACCAGCACTTCTGGTTCGATGACTTTGAAAGTTCAGCACAGGTCTCACAGCATTGTGATCAAGAGGTGGACAGTGCTGAGTTTCTTCTGGAGGATCCCCTTTCCTTCCCTCTCTTCCACTCCCCTCCCCTCCCTTCCCTTCTATTCCCTTCCCTTTCCTGGGTTCTGAAGTAGCCCGTAGCCTTTTCCTCTCAGTTCAAAGCTGGCAATGTCTCACCATTACTCATAGTTCCTTATATACTCAGAAAAGGGTCTCTGCTTTCCAAGACCTGTGTAAGGAGAGTGGGCCCACCCCAGGAGTGAGTGGTTTACCCCAAATCTTTTCATGGATCATACCTGCAGTTTGCTTCCGTTGCATGGTAAGGTACTCACAAGTTTCTGTGATTAGGATTTAGCCTGGGAGAGTTTATTATTCAACCTACCATACAACTCAAACGCTTGTTCAGGCCCAGACAAGAAGACTTTTTGCTTCTATATTTCCAAACAGTTGACAGAAGCCAAAAAAAAAAAAAGTCAAGAAAAAATAATCCCCAGAATAAAAAGAAATAAATTAAGTGGGTTCAGCATTGCACTCCATTTGATGGATAGTGCACAATGAGCTATTCAAAAGGCTCCACAGGTTGACTTCAGCCCAGTGAAGGCATAGCAAATCCCATATTAAACTGTGCAAGTTCCGTGAAGACACTGGAAAGCCTGCAGTGTGACAAGAAGGTCACAGGTGATATTATCTTTTTATAACCCCAACCATGGGGATGAACTTACTTAGCAAAAGAAAACTGCCTGGGGATGAACACAGGATTTGGCTACAATTATTAGCTTTTCTCACTTAGCTTGGTTATTCAAGGGAGAGAGAAAGGCAAGGTGAGGCCATCAAATGCAAGGAGCAGAAATGAGGTTTGCCAGTGACATTTTTCTAGCCAGCAATGTGGGAGTAGGGAAAATGAACACAAGTATTCAGCAGACCTGGGTAACAGCCCCTACTTGGATATCAACTATTGTTAAAACCTCAGTCAAAGGCGATTGGTCTAGGTTAGGAACCATCTTTCTCCCTTCTTTCCTTCCTTCCTTCCTTTTTTCCTTTCTTTTTTATGGATGTCGATACATCTCTGTGTAGCCTTGGCTGTCCTAGAACTTGCTGTGTAGACTAGGCTGTCCTTGAACTCACAGAGATCCACCTGCCTCTGCCTCACCAGTGCTGGGATTAAAGACATGCACCAATGCAACTGGAAAGGAACCATGTTTCTTAATCTGTTTTTGTGAGATTCTAAATGTATTCACTTGCTCTTTACGTTTAAAATGCATTAAAGAAAAAGCTACTAACACTCCTACCCATGCCAACACAGGCAGACCTCTTACCACACTCCCAAGAGACAAAGGTCTGGTGAGCGTTGTACCTGCTTTCCTCACCCTGCTGTGCACAAGCATTTGTTCCTATAGAAGGAGCTAGAATACTGCATTCTTACAGAAACTTGCCTATATTGCATCCAACACTACAATTTACTGTTTGTTCCATGAAAATAATTGTAGCTATCTTCTAGAACAATTCATATAGATCAAATTTACCTTAGTGGAAATTGAATTTATAATTATGGCAAATTATGCTTACGTCAAAATAAATACTACTGATGGACATTCAATCATGTGTCAGTTTCATCTTGCCTCTACAAAGTCATGAGGACTCAACCCTACACAAAGAATTACAGGCAACTAAGGAAGGTTGAGAGTGAGAAAATAGTCTTCCCCATGAAAGAACACACTACACCAATAGTTATCCAAAACCAACGGTCATCCCTGAAGACATATCCATACAAGTAACATCATACAAACGTATTAGGTTATATTTATGTGTTTAGGAACACATACACGAATATATATAACAACAATTAAAGAAAAAAGAGGCCATGGATTTGAAAGACAGCAATGGGGTACAGGGGAGGGTTTGGAAGGTGGAAAGGGAAGGGAGGAAATCATTACACACTTCCTTCACTACAACACATCCTGCTGTGCTCTGAGTTCCAAAAAACATCAATAACTGAATCTGAGCTACAATGTCTGAGGAGGCCTTTTTTTTTTTTTTTAACCAAATTGTGTGGGTTGGGTATGCTGTTAGTCCAACTTTTCCACTCAAGGAAAGCATTATTTAATTTTGCATTTCTAAATGTTAGTAAGGTCATTTATCTAACTTGTTAATGAATCTCTATTGGTATCTAAGGAATGAGACAAATCCTATCTTCATGAAAGAAAAAAAAATGGAGGAGTTGAAATGACCAGCAAAAGCTCTGTAGCTGGTACCAGCATCTGAGAAAAGATCATACTTTGGCCATTAAATAATTACACCTTAGCTGTACATTAAGAAAGAACGTTCAGAGCCTTCCAGGGATTGCTAAATTACAAATAATTAACACTACCACAGAAGCAGGAGAGATGCCTATCTCCCGCAGCATGAGCAGTGATGGACATCTAGGCATTCCTCATCTGAAACAGTGGCAAAATGATGGTGACCACTGAAGTCTGGGTAAAGGGGCACTGTGGCTGATGATGGCTCAGCAGGAAAGAGAGATACTGACTAGTATCTTATGTCATGGGCACAAGAGCACAGAGGAACCATATCCCAGATATAATCTGACATTTCTCCCAAACTCGAAGTAGAAAAGTTTGAGGCGAGGCCCTAAGGTGTTGGGGAAATTTGATATGAGTAGGGGAAGTCCCTTCATATTCCTCCTTCTCAGGAAAGGGACAAAGGGCCTTCTTTCTCTTCCTCCTTCCCTTCCTCTCCAATCCTCCCTTCTTTGACACTGTTTCATCTTATCCAAGAGTCATCTGAATGAAATCAGCGTGGGGAAGAGGGAGAAGACAGAGGTCTCTTTCTACATCCTCTTTCTACTAGGAAAGGCCCGACTACACAGCTGAAAAGTGAGATGTTAGTGAAAGCTCAAGTTAGCAAAAAGAGAATTGTAGCAAAAAAGACAGGCCAACTGACTCTGATTCAGTTTGGCCAATTAGCGTTTAAGCCAGAAAAATAAAAATAAATACAGAAAGCTTAGGAGGCCTGCATCAGTGCTCCAGCCAGGAATTGCATCCATCTCTGCCCCTCTTTTCTCCAGTATCAGTCCCTCCTTTATCAGGACATGGCCTGACCCCTAGTGGTAACACTGCCTTACGTGGTACCAGATGGACGTCTTTGATGTAATGGTTTGTCAAAACATTTGGTGACTGATGTGTGTGTGCACTATTACAGCAAAGAATGTGCCTCTACTTTCAGGTCAGCTCTAGAAATATCAACTTCAGAGAAAAGTAAACACAAAGGACATAGCAAGCCTTTGTCATGTGACAGGACAGCAAGGCTTTTTCCCGGAATCAGCATTCTCCTCTGAGCATAAACTCAGGTTCCAAAGCCTTGACCTCTGTGTAAAAAAAGGAGATGATGATTTAAGAGATGGCTTAGCAGTTAAGAGAGCTTCCTGCTCTTCCAGGAGATTAGAGTTCAGTTCCCAGCACCCACACTGGGTGGCTCCAAACTGCCTGTAAGTGATCCAGCACCCTCTTCTGACCTCCTTGGGTTCACACACACATGGTATGCACACAGAGAGGCATGCAAGTGTGCACATACATAAAAAAAAGTCAAGCAATTCAGTCAATATAGTGTCACCGCATTCAAGGAAGTATCTACACACTCACAGTTCAAAGCCCTCGTTGCTCCAGTTTTCAGAACAGGGGATAAACTTTGAAACCAGAATGTGTTCACACAGAGCTGTAAGATTTGTGAGTTTGTGGCTGGGGCCATGTAAATAAGCCAGGCAGTTAGAAAACACGGCTGTCAATATTTTGGTCCTTACTTTATTTCACAGAGCATTACACAAGAGATGGGAAGGAGTTGAAAGCCAGGGCAAATGGTTCTGACTGAGCCACACCTAAGTCTACTCCAGAGTCTCGCTATCCCACCCTACCCAGTCAGAGGTGACTCAGGCACTGGGTGGACAGAGCTCCTGGAGAAGGACAACTGAAAGGAGCCAGCACTGGGATTTCCAGCTTCCCCATTCCATACACATGCCCAAAACTGACCCTAAGACCCAGATTGATTTCAAAAGCAGGGTGACTCCTAGCTTTTAAAAGGGGACAATGTGAACAAAGATCTAATCAAAGGAAACATGCAGGTGGACATCATCCATTTTTAAGGATGTGTGTCAGAAATGCAGATATAGGGATCAGAGTGTAAAGGGTTAAATAGACTGCAGGAGAATTACAGGGAGGCCTAACTGTGCAAGCAGAAACCTCATAGAAACCCAAAGGACATCTCTGCAGGAGCTGGACAGTGAACCTGTTAGAGATCTACTACAGGTGCACTGAAGACTCTGAGTTAACTGTAGAGCTACGGTGTGAAGGGCCAGGCCAGGTCTGGCAGATGGTTGTTGGTAGGTAAAGAGGCAGCAATTCCAGCTGGCCACATTGAGCAAAGCGATGCTGCCAACCTGAAACCCTTGAGACAGTTGGGAGTTCTCTGTCTGTTGGTACCTTTCTGTACATACTGGGTCAAGAGATGCCAGTGTTGGGTGTCTTCAATGGGTTCGGGTGGAGCCATGGTACCCTTTCCTCAGTCTGATGTATTCAATAAGTTCAAGGACGTTGTTTTCCTTATATGGCTTTAATACACTGGTGTGCTCGTATCGTCCCAGTTCACTTTAAGTATACAGGATGGCACCTTTTTTTTTTTTTTTTTTTTTTTTTACTTTTAGGAAGAAATCTCTTCAGTGTTTGGCGTGTGGGAGGTGCTGAGCAGATGACATTGCTTATGTGCCCAACAAGATACAGAGTCATCCCGCCTCTGTGTTTGCACTCGAAATAGAGTCAAAAACTGCTTGTAAAATGGAATCTTTCAGGTCAAGTCAAAACCTGAAAAAACTCTTTTATACAGTGTGTGTGTGTGTGTGTGTGTAAAGATCTTATACATAATTTGTCACAGGGAATTGTGGCCCAATAAAATAATAAAGCAATATTTTACATTGACTCCAATAAAACAGTAAACATGCATGAGTCCATATGGGTATAAATAAATAATTGAATAAATGACTCAGAGTTAAGACAACAGACTAGGGACTTTCTCCATGTGACCCAATTGAGGAGGAAAAAAAAATGGTGTAAGAAAGAACAGATTCTATTCCAAAGAGAGGAAGTGTTGGGCTTTGAATTTTCACAAAAATACTGAAAGAACACCTGAAAAAATAACAAGAAAAGAATGGCAACACAGTGAAAGGAAGCAAGCTGAGCACAGCTCCAGCCACTATCTCCTGGGCAAAGCCTCGTGTAAAATGAAGGCAGGTGACGCTGCTATAAACAGCCTGGCAGTCCTAACCTCCAGATGAGCCCAGGGCCCTCCCAAGCCTCAGAGCCAAATGCAGGTTTCGATGACACAGTGATGCTTTTGCTGAATGGGGCCAACAGTAGAGAGAAACTACATTGTCACTCCATATGACTCCATATGACAGGCCAGCAGCTGAGCAGCATCTTGAGAGGGAAGCTATAATTTAAAACTGAGCTCCTCTGGCTCTCGCATGAAGTGACCATGAGTCTGGGAGCCTGAATTTAGCCTGTTATAACCCCAAAGTGAGGGATATTCCTAGGAGGCAGTTATGGAGACCAGGGAGGCTGGGTGCAAGTTACAAGGAGGTTCAACTCCATCATTGAAGTACACAGCGAAGTACACAGGAAGGGCAGTCCTACCTTCGGTGCCTGGGAACAGATGCATTTGGTGAGAATAACTCTAGGATCTGATCTGGATGCCTTGACAGGAGGCCAGTGTGCGGGTTGACCTCTGGAGCCTTTCACTGCTGTAGAGTCTAAGAACTGTGAAGCTGCACTGAGCATCACAGCCATCTCCCTCCAGCAGAGTGATTAAGACTAAAAGGACACCAGTCCTCCAGCTTTCCAGACGTCAGCACTGCCGTTGTGTCCTATATCCCCGCATACCTGTCCCAGATAGAGGATGCCATCTGGAGATTCTCCGCACAGCCCACACACCACAATGCTAAGTGTGGCCATCAGAGGACCCTGTATACAGATGAAAGCTTGTAGGGTGAAGACAGCTCAGGTGGTAGCAAACACTTGCCAGAAACAGTCCAGGGTAGAGAACAAACAACTGGAAGGACCAGAGTCCGGGGATCAAATAACCCTCCCCCACCCCTGGCAGTCTCCAGTTCTTGAGGTCCCAGAAGGAAACTCCTCCAAAACTTCATCCTTTTTCTTGTTTCCCTTTTCCCCCGTTTTATTATCTTCTCATTTTACTACCCCTTTGTAATACTTTTATTATATTTTAAAATCACCCATTTATTTCTATTTTTAGTTCATCCCCATTCATACATTCACCTAATTTTGCTAACATATTTTCAGTATTTCCCATGATAAAAGCCCTGAGATTTGACAAATCATGAGTCATTCCTAGAAGTACAATTATGGAGGCTTTGATGGATCCTTAGAGAGTGAGGCATTGCACAATGTTAGCGGTGACTCGCCCACACTCATAAAACAAGCCAGGCCTATCATCTGATACCCTATAGGAAACTAAGACACAGTATGACCAGACCTGACTTAGGGGGTGATTCAGCCAGACAGCTGCTCAGGACACTCACCTATGAAGCTAAACTATCACAGAGGCACTAAA
This sequence comes from Meriones unguiculatus, assembly GCF_030254825.1. Taxonomy (NCBI): domain Eukaryota; kingdom Metazoa; phylum Chordata; class Mammalia; order Rodentia; family Muridae; genus Meriones; species Meriones unguiculatus. The sequence continues at coordinate 164,983,249 of NC_083350.1, read as the reverse complement.
ACTTCCAAGGAGAAGTTTTACAGAGAGTGGGGTAGGGCAAACAGAACTTTCTATAGACTTCCTTAGGGAGGTAACTTAAAGTTTCCGGATAGGCTGCAAATGCTACTCACCTCCCAATATTTCTGAAACACAGAAAAGTACATCTCAGATGTAAACCATCCCTGTGGCAGTGTGGAGAGGGCTTTCCAATGAGTGTCTGGTTGGATTTATATATAAACAGTTCTGAAGCTTCCTTTCAAATAAGGAAGGTGTGGGGCTACCCCTCCCAACCCACCCTCAGACTGGGGGTTGCAGAGGTGATCTTGCACATGCTTCTTAGGAAGGAGGGGTCATGACCCTCAGGCCTCTTGCTGTGCTGCAATGACTGCAGATGTGGGACTAAGGAAACCTTTTTGCTCTTTCCCCTCCATACTGAGCTCAACCCCTTCTCCAAACAAACCAAAACTAAACTTTAAAACCTATAGGTCTGAAGGATGGACAGATTATTAACTTGCCTAAGGCACACTAGCTCAACCCAGTTCCGAGAGGGCAGTATGCTGGGGTCAACGGGTTAAGGCTTTCTAAGGATTCTAGACTTAAATCTTGCCTGGGGCACTTCTAAGTTTTGTAGCTTTGAATTGAATCTTGACAGCTTCATAGTCCCCAGATTCCTCTGCTGTATAAATAAGACCATTTTAACCATCAGATTTTTCAGCTGTCAATGACCTGGCCCATGGCGGGGTCTGCATTCCTTCCATAGCATACAGTATTTGAGGAGACAGACTTCACTTGTCAAATCTACGGTGGGACGTCCCTCCCACAGCTCCATTTTCTATGAAGAGGAAGAGATGCCAGAGCAGTCTCTATTAAATTCTCTCCAAGATGCGTTCTCACGCTGTCAGTCATGGGTATGTTGTGTTGAAACATAGATAACATGTTTGTATCTTTCTACAACATTAGCATTTATTGATTAATGATAAATTCACAAGGTACACAGGGTGTTTCACTGGTAGCAGTCATACCTCTGACAAAGGCAAATGCAGAGCCGTTTATTTTGGTCTTAATTGCTAACATCAACTTAGTCTCCTAGAAGAACTGTTGCAAATCAGCTGCAGGTCAGAGTTGAGCTGCAGGAGCAAGGAAACTGTGGTGGAGCCCACAGAAGCCAAGGACAGCACTGCATAGGAACTTAATACAGAGCACAGGCTCATCTCAACAATCATAAAAAAGACCCCTCCTCCCGAGACAGGTCCTGGCCCCACCGTCCCACTGCCCACCTTCCTCAATGTAGACTTGTCTTGGCTCAGCCTTCTCTTGAACAAGGGTCAATGACATACCAGTGCCAAGGACATACCCCAGTACTGAGGACATACCCCAGTACTGAGAACATACCTCCTTATTCACTTTCAAGTCTGGACTCTACATTTATTCCCTCACTTGAACAGTGAGTCTGTATCTAATCTAGAATATATTTGAGGCTTGCTCAAGGGTCTCAGTTTTTAAGATAGACAGTTGGATGGATGGCTAGACAGACAGACAGATTTCCCCTTCTACCTCACTCCAGGTTTTCCTCACTGAACCACATCTACCCCAGCTGTGCTGGCTTCTCCCATCCCATTTCTCTACCTGACATTTGGCTCCCACCCCACAACACCCCTAGGAGTGTGATCCAAAATCAAGCCACACAATCCCTAGGAGTGTGATCCAAAATCAAGCCACACAATCCAATCCCAGGCCACTGGAAAGCTCCAGTCCCCCAAGAAACAGTGCATAAACCCTGCTTTCTTCTCAGTTCCTGCTGCTTCTCACCCAAGCAGAGGCAGCCATCCTTCTGGAATTTTTCCCTCCCAACAAATCTCTTGTGTTGAGTTTGTTGTGCAGTGTGACTTTGTAGTATTCCTTGGATCTGGATTACCAGGATTCCTTTCCCAAGAGAGCTGTGACACTTGCTTTGGGGAAGCATTTCCCTAGAGTGGAGTTGTTACCATTGTACTGGGAAAAACTCCCACCTGCTGGAGCAGAGCTGTGACACTTACAAACCCCCCTCCCAGCCCAAATAAAATATGCCTAAAAGGCCATCAAATTCTCTCTACCCCACAAGACAGAGCTGAGACGCCAGATGTGGGCACCCAATGTCCTGCAGAGTGTTTATATGGCTGGTAAAGGAAAACTCACCAATTAGCCATTGTTGAATGGAGAGAACAGGCACTGCATGGTCTAGAAACTGTGAAAACTGGGTTGGGGGTCCTGTAGACCAATGTAAGTCACAACACCAGTGAAGACCTCAGTGTCAGCACAAGACACACTGGGACACCAAGCACTCGGCACAAAGAAGATTTATTACCTCAGAGGAACAAGCAGGCTGCCTCTGGACCGGGAAGAGACAGTAGTGGCTAGTGTGGGCAATGCCATTTTGTCGATCCAAAGATGGGAAGCAGGATCTACATAGCAGGATTCAATTGACCAGGAGAATTTCCTTAGTTTGTGCACTTTGGGAAAGGAGAGTTCAGATGCATCCTAGGAAGAAGGAAAGCCTATTCAGGTGCATTTTGGGAAAAAGATGGGTCTAAGCAGGTGCATTCTAAAAAGGCAAGAAGGCATACTCAGGTGCTTTTTATGAAGGCAGGACGATGTACTCAGGTTCATTCTAGAAAGGAGGAACAGCATGCCATCATTTTAGTAGCCTGGCACTGTTTAAGGGCAGGGAAGAATAGGCCCAGGACCAATATTGGATGTCTGACTTTGAACTATTGCTTAAATGGCATCTCTTCCACTATGCCTGTTCCTAAGAACAGGCTTTGTGTCTGTGGGCTCTTCCCTGAGTGACTTGCAATGTGTCTAACAATAAACACTGACAGAAAGAAAGAAAGACACAATTATAAAACACTGGACAGCAATGCACTTTTGTGACATGCTCTCATCTCTGCCTCTACATCACAGCATCTCTAGGGCAAGATGAAAGTAAGATGGAGCTGGGATCCGATCTTTTCATTCTATACACTATAACTCTTCATCTTTGATCCCACATAGGCCTTTCTGTGCTTGCACATTGAAGAGAGAGCCCTCCTCCTGCTATTGATTCAGACAGAATGCCAATAGACTGATGAAGATGGAAGAGACCCAGGAAAGGCCAGTAGAAGACAAGTAATAAAAGATTACTTGCTGACACTAAAAGTCTTCTAAGTCAAGATGATTATGTAAATCATTCTTGGCAAAAGTCAAGAGAAAGCCAAGACTGAATGCAGCAACTCTCAGCCTCCCGCTCAGCCGGTTTCTCTTTCTCCTTCTGTTGCCTCTCTACCCAAACTGAAGGATCCATAATTCTTTTTGAAAAATGAAAAGCTGTGTCTTCATGTGTGTTCTTCAATGTCAGTCTACCTCTGTGTATGTTCATATGGCGTGTCTCTCCCACAATGCTGCAAGGACTGTATAAGTTAGTCCACGTGAAGGGACCACACACTTGAGCACTGATAAGGTAGAATCAGGTGAAAGGAAATAAGAAATACAAACAGAAGGCATTTGTTTTCTGTCACACTGATGCCATCATTAGACTCCCAAGCTGAAATCAACCTTCCCTTCTTCTCTCAAAAGTCCAGTAGACCTTTGTTAGCATCACTATTTGTAACATTAACCTGGTATCTCTGGCATACAGAGGCCAAAGCTGTGACTGTTTGCTCAGCACTCACAAGACTCTGAGTTCCACACTCAACACTCCAAACATAACATTTTAACAAAACATAAAACAAAAATAAATTTTAAAATAAATAAAAATGAAGTAAATAACCAAAAGCTGTGTTTCTTCCAAAATTTAAAAAGTGACCCCAGATGGACCTGTCACTCCTTAGACCTTGACCCTAGGGGAGGAAGCTGTGATATCTCCCAGGTCCCATCACTTCCAGCACACAGGGTGCGTGCCGTGAACAGTTGCTAAATCCAGCAGAATTGCATTATTTAACAGCACATAAACCTGATGTGCTCAGCACGTTACAAACAACGTGTTCCTGTCACCGGGAGTTTCACTACTCCAAAGACAAGCTTTATTTTCACAGCTAATAAGATGCATATGCCCAGAATAGGAACAGTGCCCTGACACAGAGAGATGCTGTGATGTACAAATGATCAGTGCTCAAACAAAGGGCCGCTGTTCCTGACTCCCAAGCTAGTAGTCAATGTAACTCTTTTACTTTGGGGATGATACTGGTGCCCTTATGATAAACCTGAAAGGCTGGACAAGATCAGCCTTAAATAACAACGCACTTTAATGTAATGTAAATGTACTTTTCTTTTTCTTGGGCTGTTGGGGAGACATGAAAGCCATGACTTGGGTCAGCCTTCCAACACACACAACCAACCAATGTTGAGATGTATAAGGCAGATGAAACCCACGACTACTTCCCATTATTTATCCCCCTAATAATCTCCTAATCACTACGCTGGTTCAGATATATAAGTGGCTCAGAAAGAACTAACCTTGACGTAATGGCCTCTTTTGACCACCTGCAAGCAGTAGATAGACCCTTTATGGCCTCATTAGATTCTCACAATGGTATCAAATAAAAACTGACAAATGACTTATGTAGACAAAAAAAGACCTAACTAGATGCTGCTAGCACTGACTCTAAGGCTCCCTTGACCACCCTGTTGTCTTTGAGTTACAAGATGGGAGTTCTAGCCTTGGACATCACGGTCACGTTTAGAGGAAGGATGTGCGTAGGAGAGATGCCACTGTGTGTTTTCCCATCACCTCCTGTTCTAGCTGGACAGCACGCAGAGAGTGACAGGCTTTGGAGCACTTAGCCCTAGGTAGCCTGTCTTTACTGAACTCCTCCTCTCCAGGTTCAAGAAGGGAAGGCAGAGAGTGTTTGAAAGCCATAAGTTACGGGTCGCTCCAAGGAAACAGCATCTTCTAGACACAACAGGACTGACACACACATGAACTGGCACACTCTGGCAACATACACAGGACCTACACAGGTTTAAGCCAGAGCAGGTCCCAGCACTGAGTGGGGGAAAGTAGACTTAAGCTCCCATCCCTAACCAAGAACCTATTTGCAATTGATACCTACTAGAAAAAGGAAAGTCAGTTTTCTCCAATGGAGTGACACCAAAATTACCAACCACACTCAAGGGCTGGTCACATGACCAGGAGTGGTTGGCCAACACAAACCGGACTCTGGTTTTCATGTGTGCTTTTTGTTTTGTTTTGGTATTACTTGTCTTATTGATTCTTTCTTTTCTTTTTTTTGTCTGTTTGTTTATTCTATTTGTTTGATTTTTGCTTTTTGTTTGGAGTGGGAGTTTTTTGAAAACAGAAAACAAACATGAAGTTGGGTGGGCAGGGAGGTTGGGAGGATCTGGGAAGAGTTGGAAAGGGAAAAGAGTGATCAAAATATATTGTATGAAACAATTTAACTAAAGTTTGTGAACCAGCCTGTTGGTTATGTTGGTGTTAGGAACCAAATCTGGAAGCTCTACAAGAACGGCAAACACCGTTAACCTTTGCACTGTAGCACAGGCTGGCCTCAAATTGGAGATCTTCCTGCCTCAACTTCCTCAGTTTTTAGATAACCAGAGTGTGCCCCATATCTGGCTTCTCACCACCCTGTATTCACAGAAGGGGAGATGCTTCCCAATAAGGACACTCTTGTATAAGTGATTTGTTCATGGCTGGCAAACATACAGGTTCAGCTGTCATCTCTCCTCAGCTTGACCCATAAGGCCAATTTCTCCTGTGGCCAGCAGATTTCCAGTCAGTCGTTGTCTCCAGGGAACCCTAGGGTTGGCATAGCTCATCAATCATTTCGAAGCAGGAAAGTTCCCTTTGGCTCATGTCAAGCCATAGAGGCTGGAAGAGGACCCTCTCCTGGGCAGGTGAGCTGTCTGACACTGTATTACAAAGATTCCTCATACATACCTGTCCACAATGAAAATGTTTAGTTTTCCAACCCTTCCAGTACGATGTGAATATCTCCTACTGTCACTCAGTGATATGTTCCAGAACAGATCCTAAGATAAGCTTGTTTGCTATGGAGAGAGACCTATTTTCCTCATTTGCCAAGTTACCTTACAAGTACATTCTTTAATTGCATCACCAATATAGTCAGGAAAGTATGTATTAGAAAGCTGTCCAGCCTATGAGGTGGATATAAACTTGCCAGAATTCTACCTTTTGCTTGTTAGCATAAATGTTGTCATTAGTAACACATGTCAGTTGGTTCCCCTGATGTGACAATCATTTCATTAAATAAAACATCTACCAATTGCTTACATCTGAATAGCCATAGTTTTCCAGTCATTATATAGTAAAATGGTGTTCTGAAGGGTACATCACTTTCAGCTCAAGACTGAAGCAAGAGCCGGGCTCTTGTCCCCTGAACCACTGCTGTGCTGTGGAAAGCAGAATGAACCAGCCTGGCAAGGATGCTTATGAATCACCTGGTCTTTGCTCCTTCCTGGCTGCCTGGCAATACAGAGCATGTGAGGACAATGCAGGTTGGTGTCTGCTTTGCTTCATGTTGGGCTCAGCTAGTTTGTAAGTATCAACAATAAAAAAAAAGGCAAAAGACATTTCAGAATTATTGTGGAAATTGCTTTGATCTTGCTGACCCCTGAAAGAGCTCTGGGACCTCCAGTTGGAGAATGCACAGATCTTTTTTAGCATCCTGTCTGTCAATTGGTTTTTAAAGAGCAAGGGGACTAGAGGATGCACATGTGTCATCCTCCTGATCTCAAGAAGAAGAATTTCTTGTTCCTCCCTTTAATAGTGCAGGTTGTGAGTCACTCCTGGTCAGTAGAAGTATTCAAATCCACTCAGTTCTAACCATTTACAAAATCTTGCTCAAAGCTTTTAAAATATCACTAAAAAGGACAGGCCCTGGAATAAGATGAAACTTTACAGACTGATCCCAGCCCCCTCCCTTCTCTCTTTCCAGTCTCGCCCTTACACCCCTGTTCCCCCCAACCATCCTCCCCTTCTTAGGGGAGGGCCCCATGGGTACCAACCCACCCAAGCACATCAAGTCACAGCAGGGATAAGCTCATCCTCTTCCACTGAGGACAGACAAGGCAGCCCAGCTAGGGGAAAGGAATCCAAAGGCAACAGGGTCAGAGACAGCCCCCACTGTAATTGTTAGGGGACCCACATGCTGACTAAGCTCCACATCTGCTACATATGTGTAGGGGGTATAGGTCCAGCCTGTGCATGTTCTTTGGTTGGTGGTGCAGGCTCTGTGAGCCCTTATGGGCCCCCATTAGTTTACTCTGTAGGTCTTTCTTGGCTAACACTATAAATGATACTCTGCTACGCTTGCAGTCGGGAGCCCAGCATAACTGTCTTATGAAAGGCTTCATCCAGCAGCTCTGGGGGGTTTTATGGAAGAATGTGAGGAAGGACTAAGGGAGCCAGAGGGGTCACCTGCCCAATCTTAAGCACACACTTTTCCCCAGCAGTCTGACATCGTGGTTGAAGCCTGTTACCAAAACAGTAGATAGTTGCCATAGAGATGGTTAATGACAGGTAACAGAAACAATGCTTCTGAAATAGTGGAAAGGTCTGCCCCAAAGCAGACATGACAGTGTCCTCCACCTGAGTGTCAGAATTTACTTTTGACTGCCATGGCAGGCAGTCACAGAAAACTGTAAATCAAAATGCATTCCCCTCCTTAGAATTCAAAAGACAAATCGCATTTTCAATTCTAAGATACATAAGCCACCTATAGTTCTCTAGACAGGAGTCTCCCAGGCTTGAGGAGTTTAAGGTCCACCAAGTATTCATTATATTTTTATGAAACCCATGATCTGGTGTGTGTGCATAATGTCATGGCTATTTAATTTCCTCACTACTTACCAACAGGCCACAGTAAAAAGTCTTCCTATTGCTATTTCTTGAGGAAATATCTTTGGGCCAAGACACAGTCCTTCTTCCATTACTTGACAGAGTAAACATTGTTTGCTGGATTTTTGTACCACAATTGTAGCCCAGGGTGCAAGTGGAAAAGCAAGAATTTGGAAACTGGTGCAAGAACACTGGGGACAAGCACGACCAGCAGGTTATTTTGGTATCATGAAAAGCACCAGCCAGAGTGAGGAGTCACACTGCCCGTTGTCTGGCTGCACTCCTTCTGGAATGACCCTGTGTATCTGTAGACTCTCCATACTCAGCATTCCCAAGTTCTCAGCCTGGAACAGAGTCTGATACACATAGACTGGAAACACAGCACATGGTATCCAGGCTCAACTGAATTTCCTGCATCCTGCCCTCATACATATAGATGGCTCAGGGGTCAGGAAGAAGGCAAGACTGAAATAGCAAACTGGTAAGACAGGGGATCAGCTGAGCAGCTTGGGGCCACAGCTCAAGGATGAATGCTGACACTCTAGACAAAAGGTGACATAAAGGGGATTTGTGGTTCACAGGCTTTCTGGAAACAATACACATAGGAACTACACTTATTTAATTAAATACCAGATATATTTACGCACCTTGTAAAACATTTTTTTCTCACTTGACACGGTACTCATATTTAATGGATGAAAATATCCTCATCTTTTCATTTATAAGGGAAACAAGATCCAAAAAATCTTAAATACCTATCCAATATTACATTCCTGCAAGTGGTACTTGCTAAATGAAGCAAGAACCCTTGGGAGTGATCTCCATTATTAACAATGCTTCGGGGTGTCCTGTCCTTTAGGTTCATTGAAAACCTTTCAGGGGAAAAGATGACCATGTCCATCAAGTGTTCCTGCTGCCATCTTTCTAAATCACACTAAGCATGCGTAGAGGTGTTTTTTGTTCACCATTCTAACCTTTTAAACATATGCTATGTCATGCGACTATGCCTGGGGAGACATGAACAAATGCCTATTCACAACGGACAGGTGAATGACAACAGACCAATGAAATAATATCACTCAAGTTTAGCTTTAGTGAACCAATGAGTTTTAGAGTTGCTTACACAAGTATGGGTGAGGGGTCACTTATAAGAACAGGGATGACTCAGGCAGCTGCCTCATCACAACCTACCCCAGCATGGGAGATGACTCACCAAAGCTGCCTCCCTGGAACGGCCTGGAACCTCCTGCGTTGCTTGCAGGCAGTTCCACAGGTCTGAGAGCATCCCTTTCCAAGCAGTTATTACTGGTTGCATGGCACCGGGGAGGAGCCCTGTGACTATTGTCTCAGCTTCCTGAGTCTTGTACATGTCATTTACTTTCTAAGTCTTACAAGTGTTCTTTCTCCTTCTAAGAGGAAGTATTTCCATCTGCAGGAAATCAACACAAACAATGCACTCTAAGACCTTCAACTAATCATCTCCAGGAATGTGTCTGCCATCTTCGTTCTTAAAACTATTAACAAGACCTTACTGAGCATGTTCTGTAATGGACACCTTAAACTGGGCATACTTGAGGACATACCTAGCCCCAAAGTATTTTCCAGTATGAATCTGTATAGCCTTCTCAAATTAAATCTCTGCTTGCTTTGGCTGGCGGTTTGGGGTGGGAGGGTGTAATAGTTTTAGAATGACTTTAAAGGGCTCCTTACATGCTATGGACAATAAACCTTCCTCCACTCACTATCTTCTGGTTGTGCTTAATGGTACTGTACTCACTGGCAGAAGACCCCTCTGTGTTTGGTTTTGTTCTCAGATATGCCTAATGTCCTTAATACTATTACTATTATTATTATTATTATTATTATTATTATTATCCATGCCCACACTAAACAGATTTGGTCATCTTACAACAAAAGTTCCAATAAATCACAAATACTCAGTATGAGTTGACACATGATCCTGGATATCCAGCTTTGGAAGAAAACAAACTATTCAGTTCACTGAATGTCTGCTATTGGCCCAGTTCACGGGGAAAGACTGCTGTCTCTAATGGCTGCAGGCTTTCCTTCTCATGCCCTGCGGACGCAAATCAATGACTTCGCTGGTTGTCCTCACCTGCTTAGCACTTAGGGACATTAAAGTTGGTTTCACCACCTCTTTTTTTCTAGCATGCACTGTCATTCCAGACAAAAGAAAGTGTCTAGTAGAAAATCCAGAGACTCTCATGAAGCATATACTGTCAAATGAAGCATAGAAAATTCACCTCTGGGGTTCATCCAAATAGTATTTCAGGCCGTGTTCAGGGTTTGAACGCTACCTCAATCAAAGTGTCTTGATTTCGCTTTTATTGCTGCTGGGATAAAATGTCCTGACAAAAGCAACTGAAGGGATAAGGGCTTGTGTTAGGTCCCAGTTCAGGATGCAGAGTCCATCATGGAGAGGAAGACATAGCAGAAGGCAGGAGGGGCATGGCGACGAGCAGAAGGCTGGCTAGTCACATGGACCCACACTCAGGAAGCTGGGTACAAACAGGAAGTCGGAGTGCCCTAGTAACCCTCAAAGCCCACCTAATGCCCACTTCCTGAAGCAATGCTTCACCTCCTAAAGGTTCCACAATCTTCCAGAAGAGCTCCACCAGGTGGGGACTAGTGTTCAAATGTATGAGCCCAGGGGGACGTTTCGCATCCAAACCACAGCACCCACCATTTGGAAGCATGTGCTCTTCTCTTTGCCTTCTGAACATAACACAATGTGCTGCCTTTATTCAGAGTTTACTGTGGGAAATACCATTTTAAGAGAATTTTCACTGAAAGAGGACAAAGCTACGCTAATAGGATACTTGAACTTGAAGCCAACAGGCAGATCTACGACGTAATACTTGTCAGCTTCAAACAAGCAAAACTAATATCCTCCTCCTCAGCAACCAAAAATTCTAAACAACAATCAAGTCACCAAAAATAATGTCTAAATCCCCAAAATCACAGAAAGAAAGAAAAAGACAGATGGGGGGGGGAGAGAGAATCAAATGAAATAATTCACTGATGACTCATTTTTGCCTTACCTCAGAATGTCAACCCAGTTTCACCCTCAGACCACTTCTTTATGCAATCAGATATTGGTTTTTATTTGATATATTAAAACTAGGTCTTGGAATTAAATTCTGTAAGGGATGTAAAGAGCTTAAAGAAGTATTTAACCAAGAACTTCTGTTTTATAGAGACCAAAACTGGAAGCCAGAGAACATAAATGATTTGTCCAAGGTCACGAAATGGCAGATAAAGAAAAATTTAAAAAAAAACACCCTTACCCTTTATATTCTGATATGTATGTAGTTACTACATATAAATTCTTCCAAGTGCTCTGAAGATGTGTGACTTGGTTGCAACATCTGTAATCTACTTTCAAACACGTCAGCTCTGACAGTGTGATATAAACATGCGAGCTTGTTAAGCCTTAATCTAGGGATAGTAAGTCACCCTAATCAAGAATTCAAAGCCTACATCTAGTGACAGCACCACATGCCACAGAAGACGACCATAGGCTTCAACTGCTTTCAATCAACACTAGAAGCCCTGCTAATCATAATAAACATTGTTAATATGCCTTCATTGGTAATTATTTGAAAATTATTTTAAAAATTATTAAATAGTTTCTTAATATAATAGGTGTTATAAATGGACTGCTTTTAGTGGCTCTAGTACTATTCTGTTTTAGAGCTATCCTCCCCTCTTCACCATCATGATGAACTATTGAAAGCCAGCTCAATCTGAGGCTTTCTCAGAGCCCCTGATAAAAGGACAAAGGGAACACTCATTCTGTGCCTTTGCCCAGTGGCAGACTTGGCAAGGTCTGGTCTGTAAGACCTGTGCTGCTTAATAAGCTTACCTGACAATAAGTCACCAGCTTAGGTAAGACCTCCTGGTCCCTGCTATAGGTCTTCTTTATTTCTCATCCCTGGTCCTCTCTCTGGACCTCACTGTTTGGAGTCCTTAGGCCTTCAGGTTCCTATGAAGATTTATGAACTCCTCATAAAGCCGGCATACGGAGTTTGACTGGAAAAGATTGTCAGTCAGCCTTATTTCCAAAGGCTTCTGGTTGGTTGACAATTAAGGCAGGGTTAACTGAATCCTCTATTCTAGCTGAGATATCAAACTCAGACAAATCCTTTACTCAAGGCAGAGTGAGATCCTCTACAGAGAAGAAAGCTGGGACCTCTTCCTAAAAGTATGGAACTATCCTTATGAACTGTCCCTGAGCTTAAAGACACATTTATTTAAGGGCTGTGAATTCTGTCTTTCTCTGCCAGCACTGTCATCTTAAAAAGCAGCTGTAACTACCTGAAAGAAACCCCCAAGAAGGGGTCAGTTGACATTCACTCCCCAAAGGAGCATTGAAAAGCCAGAAATCCAGCTGTTAGAGCACCTTCTGTATTCTACCCCAGCTGTATGCAGTCTTGAGAAGTGTCTTAGAGTATATAGGGGCACAGGGTAAGCCTGAAGAGGGGACCCCATCTCTGCAACTATGGAAGTCATCCTCTGGGCTGGGGTGACTCTGGTGATGCATCTGTTTTGTCCCCATGAGCAGCCCCTCGCCTAAGCTCATCCAAGGAATCCCAGTAAGCCCACTGATTCACCAAGCTTGACTTAAGTAGAATCATTACTTTGTCTCTCCTTGGTATTCTATAAGTGGGAAAATATGCTTGTTCTCCCTAGGAAACGTTCACACGCCAGAAGTGTTTATTTGAGTGCAGGAAATTGACTGAAGACTCTCATTAAAGATAAAATATCTATTTAAGCTGTGGGCTGGCTTTCCCCAGGGTCCGAGGATTGTTCAAGGTTCCTGAATAAACTGCATTGAAAAAAAAAAAACATATAAAGAAAAAAAAAGATAAAATATCTAGCTCTCCCCAGCCTCACCCCCTTCTGTTGAGTTTGAAGCTATGACAGCCATGGCAGCTGTGGTGTCTGACCTAGAGTCCAGGCCAGGGGACTTCCCTGAAGAACTTGAAGTGGATCCTCCGGAGCGCTGGCAGAAGTCTAATAGGATGCTGAAGCTTTATTACCGCCTTCCTCTCCGAGAGGGAAGCAGTGGGGGTTACTCCTCGGGACCGGACCCTCTGGACCCAATAAATCTAAATGGGGTGCATTTTGACCCGGAAGTTTATGTGGACAAGCTTTGTAGAGAGTGCCCTCTGGCCCAGCTGATGGACAGTGAGATGGACATGGTGGGGCTAGATCCGGGCTTTAGACAAGCGGCATGCAGACCATGGTCTAAGAGAACTACAGTAAATTAATCTCAGCTACAGACACCATTCGGAAGATAAAGAACGACTTCCAAAAGATGGAAGACAAGATGGACCTGCTGGCCATCAACATGGCACTGACCGCCAACTTCAGCGCATGTATCAGCGCCACACTGTAGGACTAACAAGAACGCATCACCAAGCCCGCTGCGGAAACTGCATTTCGCTTTTGAGCTGCCCTCACCAAGTGTGTGGAGCTGGGTGCCTATGGGCAAATACCAGGGTCGTGCCAGGGCCGTGCTACAGCACCACCAGCACCGCCCTCCTTCCACACCATCCAGGATGACTTCCAGGTCATCACAGCCCACGTGGCCCCACGGCTGCGGCAGAACTTCAGGGAAGGCTCCTCGGCTACCCCGAGCGCGGGGAGCTGCTGCTGGCCCTGGGTGAGCCGGCCAAGGATCTGTGCGAGGAGTTCCCAGCAAATGGTAGAGGAGGCTTAGGGTTGGCTAGAGGAAGAACTGAGCAGCCTGGAGACTGAGCTGGCGTCCTCCTCTCCCGAGCCAGACCTGTTAGAGTTCACTGTCCTCGGAGGCAATGGCTTTATGGGTCGCCTCTGCCAGTTGGAGCTGTTTGCCGCTCCGGGCCCTGCTGGTGCAGAGAAGCATTCATGCAGAAGGTAGGCGGTTGCTACTCTGCACCGGTGGAGATAGTGGCCCTGGAGCAGCCGAGCCAGCATCTGCAGGGTCTGCAGGCAGCCTTCCAGAGCTGCCTGACAGAAGTTCGTCAGGCCCTGGCCACACCTCACCTGGCTAGGGAGGAGGGCCCCAGCTTCTCTGAGTTGTTGGCAAACGTGGCCAGCTCCATCCTGAGCCATAATTAAGACCTCTCGGTGCATCATTTCACAGGCAAGGAGGTGTCCTTCTACAATAAGCCATACTTGAGGGGTGAGTTCTGCAGCCAGGGGTCCGTGAGGGCCTCATTGTGGGGTTCATCTGCTCCAAGTACCAGACAGCCCAGAGCTTCCTGGAGAAAATGAAGGTGCCACACTACCTGCCCTGCTCCTGCTGCTCTCTTGCCGTTTCCTGGATCCTCACTCACTGATGGACAGTTTCCCATGCAGGATCAGTCTCCCCTTACACCTGCGAGTACACTGTCTGCAGAGGCCAGAGAGACAGCAAGACGGCTGCTGACTCACTCTGTGAAGGTACAGGGCCTAGTCATATCCCGCAGATGCTATGTTGGAGACACCAGACTGGCTCAGTGCTCTGGAGCCCCGGAATGTGCGTGATGTGCTGTCATGAAGCGTGTTGTGGAGAGCACAGCTATTGATGTGCAGTGGAACTCCTATATGCAGAGGGTGTCTAAAAGGCCCAGCAGCTGGAGCAGCTGGACCTTCTCTGTATACAGCAGCTCCCGGCAGCAGGGCTGCTATCCAACTAGCCACACTGCCAGAGCTCCAATGGACACCAACTTCTTGAGCAATATTCAGAAGGTGTTCTCCAAACGAGAGGTCTGTTCAGTCCTGTGGAATTCAGTAAGGTGTCGGTGCTGGCTAGTGTCATTAAGATCGGCCTGAAGACGCTCCTGTAGTGTGTGCGGCTGTGCTTTGGGCTACCCCAGGTGAAGGTGGACTGCCACTTCCGCAGCTCTAACTGTGGCTGACAAGGAGCTAGCGCACCTGCTACTAGATGAAGTAGGTGTATGGACCCTTCTAATAAGCTTGTGTGGCCTTCTCAAAAAAAGATAAAAATACATAAATATGTATAGAAAGATCATTAGGAAGTATCACTTGTCTCTGAGAATGATGGCCACTGACATCAACCACAAAGATTCTAATGCTTATAAATTAGGAGCTGAATTGTGTCCCCATGTAGTCCTTTGTTGAAGCCTTAACAACCAGTATTTCAGAATATAGGATTTGAATATAGGGTATTTACAGAGGTAATCTAGTTTTGATGAGGCCATTCAGAAGGGTTTCAATCTGATATGACTAGTGTCATATAAAAGGAGAAACAGAGAGAAAGCAGATACCAGATGGGAATAAAGGAGTTAGTGGAAACCAAGAGGCAGACCTCAAGCTAACTATCAGAAGCTGGTGGACAGGTGCTCGCAGGACACAGCTCTTCTAGCTTTTGTTAGAAGATGGCTTCTCCCATCTAGAACCATGGGACATTAAGAGATTACTGTTTAAACCTCCCATTCTGTAGTCTATTTCTTACTTTGGAACATACTTTGAAAACTGATACAACAAACTAATGGGCTTAGGTCTGTTGCAAAGAGGCTTCAGTAACTGTTCGAACTATATATCCAGTTTTGTAAGGGTCAGAGATGGCTACTGACTACATAATTCTCCGTCTACCTAATTACACTGAATTGTATCCCTACTTTAAAATCTTAATAGACATTATAATGAAAGAGGAGACCACAATCGATCCGAGCCTCTGCTGCTCCTCCAGGGAGACACCTGTAATCAGGGTGGTATTCCTATTGCACTGGGAAAGGGACAGCATTCAACGAAAGAGTCCCTGGGGCATTAAAAAGGGCTAATTCATTTAAGGCTTGGGCTGTAGTTCAGGGAAAGAGAGCTGTGCTTCATCAGAAAATGAAGGATTCTATCATCAGATGTTTTACCTATTTACCTCATTAGTAAGGTGTTTGTTTGTTATTGTTGTTGAGGTTTGGGGGAGAGGCTTGTTTTGTTTTGTTTTTGAAACCGGGTCTCTCTATGTAACTCTGGCTGTCCTTGAACTCACAGATCTGCCTGGCTCTGCCTCCCAAGTTCTGGGATCAAGTGTGTGTACCTCAAGGGGACTTCTAATTGTCACCTGGAAAGCAGAAGGGAGGGGTTGGGACTAAGGCTGGAGGGTGTGGAGAAGCAGCAGCCACCCACAGAGATCACAATAGGGATTTACATTTGGAACAATGGTTTCAGGGTGTGCTCAGCGTTACTTTGTGTCTTGCTCCCTCATGCACAGAGCATAACCTTGAGTGATGGTGGATTTTCTTTGAAGACGCTGCTACTCAGTAGAGAACTATCAATATTTTGGCTGGAGCTGCCGGGCCCGTGCCCAGAAGGCCCGGCCTTTCTCATCCTCATGTGAGCAATCTTATCACCATAATCAGAAGGCACCAGGGCACTCACTATACACCCCAGATATGATGCAAGAACCCACACCACCCCAGAGGAAACCCAGTGGACAGCAGCAGAGAGGAAGGGACTTTAACACAAGTCACATATGTAATTGTGGCTTTATCAGTGACCACATCACCAAAGCGAAACTGAAGAAGCAAATTTAATTTTAAAATATATCCCTGGCTAGTCTGTCTGAGATATCCTTTCATATAAAAGCAGCACTTATAATAGTAGCAAAATTTTCTGCATTCTTTTTCATAACATAGTACGTAGCACACATTTTTTTTTTTTTACCTTTAGCACATTTCAGTTGAGACCATGTTGGTGGGCTCACGTGGCTAGCAGCTGCCATGCAGAGAGCACTGTTGATGACTTGACCCCTGATTTTGTGGAAATATTAGAAATAAAGAACTGCCTGCCTCCATCAGCTAGGATTTGTGAGATTCTACAAAGAGGATTCAGTGTCTTCAACAGATAAGTAGTAAGAGGGCAGGGTAGGGATGGGAATGGTGACATAGGAGACTAAAATAAAATGAAGTCATTCTGGGTGACACAGATACATTTCATTTAAAATAATGATTAATTAAAAGGGGTGGAGATATATCTTACAGGTAAAATGCAAGCCTAGCACGCTCAAAGCCCTGGGTTCAACCCCCAGTACCACAGGAAGAAATGGTAAGGAAGAGTTAAAGGGGGGAAATGTTAATAAATTAAAATATTCTTTTTTTTTTAAATCTACTGAGTGTATGTAAGTGACATGCATACATCTGGTGCCCTCAGAAGCCAGAAGAGGGTACAGGATTCCATAAACTGGAATTATGAATGATTGTGAGCCGCCATAGGGATGCTGGGAACCAAACCCAAGTCCTCTGCAATAGCAGCAAGTGCTCTGACCAACAGCTCTCCAGCAGCTGATTAAAAGATTAAGGGACTTATCAATCAGATATAATCAGCATACTTTGCTTGAACCTTGATTTGATTTTTTTAAAATGGAAGACATTTTTTGCAGCCGATACCAGAGACTGACTTTTTTTAAAAAGATGATATTTTGAAATCATTATTGTGGGGTTTGGGGGGGGTTCTGGTTTTTTGTGTTTTGTTTTTTTTGTTTTGAGCTGATACTGCTACTGTGGTCACATTGATGTAAAAAGCAAGTTAAAGACATAGGCTATGTTAAAGACATAGGCTGAAGTATTCACATGTAAAGCAATGTCATATTCAGAATTTACTTTAAAATATTCTAGGGAAATTAAAATGTAGGACAGTGGTAGATGAAAGAAAAATGGCTGAGTGCTGACGTGGTGGTGGAGGGTGTCCACCCCTCCTATTATGTTTACTTGAACAGTCCCATTATGACAGGTGCATCGGCACAGAGCTTTAATCCCAGCACCCAGGAAACAGACACAGATGTCTCTCAGTGTGAGACGATCCTGATCTAATAAGACCCTGACTCAAAAAAAAAAAAAAGCTAAAAACCTGAGATTAAATTGCAACTATCGACTCAATTGTGTCACCAGTGTGAAAATTACCCAATTGTACACTTTAAATATTACTTTTACCAATTTTATGTCAATTAAACCTCAATGCAGCTATTTAATAAAATAGTCCGTTAGGAGCCAAATGCACTTGAGAACCTAGCATGGACACTTTTCACATGCACCATCTCAGAGATCATTTGTTAGAATCTGTCTGTTGTAAGAAAGAAAAAAACAAAACTCAATTTTTCACTGCCTAAGAAACAAAAATGAGTGCTAGAGAGTAGGCTCCTCAGTTAAAAGCCCATGTTGTTCTTGCAGAGGACCTCTGTTCCAGCCAAAGAAGTGGCACACAAACCACTCAGACACTGGTCTCGGCTAGATATTGATGGTTTATTAGAAAGTCTTTTCAGGGCCACAGTGAGGACTCGGGAGCCTAACTGTGACCTCTACAAGTCACAGTAGCGTTTTCATAGAAAGAACCAAACGCAAAAGACATGTGGAGGGCAGTAACACATTTGGCTAACCATACAAAGCAATATTGTGTTTTTGGCTAACTAGACAAAATATTCTTAGCTAATCTTTAAGCTGATTGATTCTAGGTGAGGTAAGTGAGGGTCTTCCAAAGCACAGCCCCAGTGCAACCAGCTGTATAAATAACAAGGGTGCAGCCAGAGTGTAGCCTAGTGTGTAGATAACAAAGTAGGAATTACGACACTATTGGATCATACAAAGTATCAAAGTATAAAGTCGGCTCCACCCTCTGGCAGGATCTGTGGGTGTAAGTAACTTGCCTCCTTGGCAGGGTTTGTTGCTGTCAGCTATAAACAACTACTTCTAGAAAGCAAGGTTAGAAGTTTAAAACTTTGAACTTAATTTCACCTTAGAAACAAAATGGAAGCTGAAAGGGCTGTGGTTATGGCTTAACACAGACTCCAACAGTCAACAAGCCCATTGCAGTTCCCAGCACCCACAGGGTGTCTCACAACCACCCGTAACTCTAGTTCCAGAGATCTGACTCCTAATTTTCAAAGGCAGCAGCGTACACGCAAAATAAATCTTAAAACAAAAACAAAACAGAAGTAGGTAAAGAGTTGCCAGTTCTGGTATTTAATTACACCATGCTTACAAGCTAAGGAGGGAGTCAAACTATTTTAATGGTGCTGATAAGTCAATTACCAGTGACTTTGCTACTCATGACATAAAGCAGCCTTGCATCAGCACACTTTCACGTGAGGCCATCCTGAGTCCTGCAAACGGCCCACACTGATACGTTCATACAGTAGTCTTCATTGCAGCTGCGGTGTACTTAGCTTATAAAACCCATCTCATTTCACATGTGTAGCAAGCAATAAAAAGTTAGGTGGGGAAGATCTGGAAGGAGATAAGAGATATGAAATCATGATCAAATGTGTTATATTATGTAAGCAAAAGTTTATTGTGTAATCAAATGTTGATTTCTATACTCCCCATATCTGGCGGCAATCCTTGTTCTGAGAATCTCCTGTCTCCATGTTGTGTAAATACTGCTCCCCAACTGCTTCCTGATATGCCAATAAAGCAGCTCACAACCAGTCACAGAGCAGGATAAAGAACAGGGATGGACTTCCTGCCAGCCAGGACGGGAGGAGCTAGAAGAGGAAGTAAGAGATTCAGCCATGGGAGATGTCCAGGAGGGACAGGGAGAAAGAGCTGAAACAGGAAAGCTACAAAGTGCAAGTATCCCTGGGATGTGTGTACTGGGAGGAAACCAAATTAGCTTAGAGGGTTATAAATAGAGTAATAACTGCTCAGTTATTATGTTGTGAAACTTATTATTTGAAAGGATCAGACTAACTTTGTAACCTATATGTCTTCTAAAGCCTATAGTTTTGAGTTTTAGGCCCAGGTTAAGCTAAAGCCTCGTAGTACCTTTCCAGAGAACGAAGGAATCTGACCCTGGCCATCTGTGAGGACAGATATGAAAAAGGGAGCAAGCAATGACCTTCACTCAGCAAAAACAATGACCAGACCCTTGTCTTCGAGATAGTGTTTCTTAGCAACCAACCCAGATGGCCTCAGTTCTTCTTCTAAGTGGCCTCTGACCTCCGGCCAAAAGCCTCCAGCCCCGATCTTCAAGGATGAGCTAACCACCCCCATCTTTTATTGCAGCCGCATCTACACTTGGCAGGACTGGCCAAGCTTGAGCACCTAATACTAAACAATTATCTTACTTTATAGCTTCCTTATCAAATCCTGAATTGCCAAGACTGCAACCGCTAAAAAATCCCATGCCTTGTCCTTTAAAAACCCAAGGCCTTTGTCTCCCAATGCCACTCTTTGCTGACCGGCAGGGGTGACCCCATAGCAAAATGGTTAAAATAAACCTCTTGCGATTTTGCATCGATGAGATCCTTCTCCTGAGTTCTCGTCATCCCTTCTGGATATTAGGCTCATGGTGGGCCTAACATATTAAACAAATATAAAAGAGTCTCAACTATTTGTGTGGTAGGATTAAAAGAGAAACTGAGAAACACAGTTTTATAAAAATAACCATAGCATGTTGGCATATCAAGTGGAGCCCGAACTTACATAGAAAGTAAAACTAATGAGCAGTTTCTTGGTTCTGTTCATCTAGAGAGCAACCACAGTTTCTAAGGCAGGAGCTGGAAGCATCCTAATAACTTCCCTCCCCACCCCACCCCCCACTCTCCCCACTCCCTCCTCCCCTTCCCCCACCCCTTTCCCAGCAGAGCAGCAAGGTCTCCAGCCCAGCCAGAAGCAGAAAAACAAAAAACTGGTACAAACCCCAGAGAGGTTCTTTTAACCTTTGCTAAAAGTGGCTCTTCAACACAGCAGGCTTCTCAAAGCCAAACTTTCCTAGTCAAGGCAGGAAGCTAAATACCTTTTAGAAAGGGGCTTTTGCTGGCCTGACTAGTACAGGTCAGAGGAGAAAACACTAGTGGACCCAGTAACTTCCCAGGGTGGGGGAAGTGTCAGGATCCAGTGAGGAAGGCAGAAAAGAAGGCTCTCCCTGGAAACA
Organism: Meriones unguiculatus; assembly: GCF_030254825.1. Lineage (NCBI taxonomy): Eukaryota > Metazoa > Chordata > Mammalia > Rodentia > Muridae > Meriones > Meriones unguiculatus. Next base: position 164,962,560 of record NC_083350.1, on the reverse strand, counting down.
GGAGATAGAGACAGACTGAGAAGCCTCAAGCATCTGGACTGATAAGGTCTAGAAGGAACACTAGATCTAAGAAAGTAAAGTCCTTATGGAGAGCTGTAGAAATTAAAGAAGATTATTTTCTATTTTGAAAATGGAGGAAGACACAATGACGCAGTGCTTCCGGGTTCCATCTGAGTTTGTTCCTCTTAGCATACAAATATTTTTCAATGACAATTTCAGTTATATATGTACATATATATAAAGAGGATATATATACAGATACATATATATACACATATATCTGTATATATATTTATATATCGTCTATGAGCAATCAGAATAAGACAGACTTAAAGAAGAAACTAAGAAATAATCAGTTTTATAAAAATAACCCTAACAGTATTAAAATAACTTATTTTCAATAAAAAAATAAAAATGTGTAAATCTGTATTTCAAAACAAAAAAAAAAGTTTGCTTTTTCTTTTGGAGGAAGGCACCATCGCACTCCTCACAATTGCTTGCCAGGTGAAATGCCTCAAGTAGACAGTACTGAGGGGCCTGTGTTCTTGTCCTGCTCAACAACATGAACAAGAGCAAGAGGAAGCCATAGAAAACCATCTCAACAATGTTTGATTACATGATTGATAAAAGCCCAGGGGTAATTCTATAGCTTCAGGTATGGTTGGATCAAGGGCCCCACATACTTCATGAGTTGGTTTTCTTCCCCTTAGCTCTTTTTCCCTCAGTGTCAACACTACTCTGAGACAAACCTTTTGTGTGGTGTGATTACATCCCATTTACCTGGTGGAGGAATTTTAATTCCTCTTATCTGTGGCTAGGTAGATTGTTCTACCTGATTGGGCAGTTTGGGTAGTACACAAACCATCATATGCAAAGAAGCCTCCACTCGCACTCTATGTGTCATAATTAGTATATGAACTGCAACAGTTTCAAACAGATGGAGATGTCTTCATGCACGTAGGTGTTGTGTGGGTAGCCCCTGTTTGGGCGATGTGTCTAATCTCCTGCTGTGAAGTCAGTCTTACTGAAACCAGAGTGGTTCCCTAAAGTGATACTTGGGAGCATTTAGCAAATGTGAGGTGAATATTGGATACACATACACACACACATGCATGCATGTACACCAGCAGCAGCAACAACCACCACAGAAGTCCACCACACAACAGTTCTATTACTAGCAATTCCCAAATGATAGTCTTAAGCCAAAGATCAAACCCAAAGCTACACGACTCCAGAACACACCCAGTTTCTGCTTTAATTTCCTGCCATTAGTGGATCAAATCTAAACTTGTGTATTTTTGTGTTTACTTCCTTTCAGTTGAAAGTTCATCCTTCCCTGTGTCATGATTACTCTCTATTATCAACCAGATGAGATTTTGAATCGCCACGAAAATAAATCTCTGAGCATTCCTGTGAAGAGTTATCTAGAATAGGTCACATGAGGTGAGAAGATCTACTCTAGATGTAAAGAGCATCAGTCTTTCTTCGGGTGCAGGACAAGAAAAGCGAGAGCTAAACCCAAGCACACACTGCAGTGTGCTTCCCAGCTGAGCCAAAACAAACCTTTCCTTCCTTCAGCTCCTTTGTCAGGCATTTTGACACAGCAACCGGACAGGTAACCTATGTAAATACCTAATCTCAATCACTCAAATTATATGTACCCTGCGTAGTCTTGACTACCTTTACTCATTCTTTTTAAGAACCTCTGTATTCTTTTTTTTTTTCACTTTAAATCCTTGTGTGGCTCTACCCCTCCTCTCCTCCGAGTTCCTCCCTCCTCCCCTTTTCCTCCACCGCAGCTCATCAAGTTGCATCAGGACTGAAAGTGTCCTCTTCCCCTATGGCATGTCAAGGCAGTCCTGCTGGGGCAGTTGATCAAAAAGCTGGCAAGTGGGCCCATGTCTGGTGTGGTCCCCACTTCCCTTACTAGAGGACCCACATGAAGAAGCCTAGGCTGCCCATCTGCTACATCTTTGTGGTGGGCCTAAAGAATCTCTGTATTCTCATTTGAAGTACATATGCTTCCCAAAACTCATTCCTGTATGTTTCTTTAAAGCCAAGATCAATATTTCTATGTTAAATTACAAAATTACTCCCACAAAAAACCCCCAAATATTTCATATTTGTTTGTACTAATCACAACTCACTACTTAATTTTCTCAGGGGTGAGGAGCTTTTCTTAAAAGGTCTTTTCTTAAAATACATACAACAGCTTTTGGAACATCAGACCAGACCAGCCTCTCCCTCATTAGAATTTTTTTAAGCTACCAACATGGAACCAATATTTGCACAAAGAGGCTGTCCAGCCCAGCCTTTGCTGACTGTACTGGGAATAGTCACCTGGCCTAGGCTGGCCAAGCAAAAGATCTCTCCTGAGACTTGAACCTGAACCTAAGATCTAAAATGCCTTGTCCTTCCAGAGCTGTAGAAAGCTCTAACTCAAAATCTGAAGGCTACCAGCTTTTGACCTTGTGTTGTGGGAAGTGGAAAGAACCAGTTTTGCAGAAAGAATCCAGTAAATTATTCATGAGGAAGAATTGGAAAGCATTAGATGCCTGCTTACTGAAGCTTCCAGGCACCTGATTCTAGGTTCATAGGCCTGCTGGCACTGCGTTCCCAAGTTTTCCAGGCAAGACATCCCAAAATCTGCCTAAAATAGGTTCCATACTGTGCAAACAATAGAAGATACAGCCGACCTGACCCAAGACCAGCACAAAGAAAACATTTACTTTTTCACACAGTGAACGTTCTAATAGTACAAATGCTTGTGTCTCACTCACTACTAACTGCAGAGTTAATGACTTGTGACTGTAGTAGAATACAGTCAGCATTCTGCTCTCACAGGTCCTAGATCTGTGGTTCAACTAACTGTGAATTGGGAGTGTTTGAGGGGAAAAGAATCTATGCTGAACATGCATAGACCTTTTCATTGGTGGTCATTAATCCCTGTGCAATACAGTGTAACAACCACACTATCAGAACAGCACAGCATTTGCACTGTATCAGGCAACATGGTAATCCACAGATTACTAAAACTACATGGAGGTGTGTGGGTTATATGAAAACACTGCTCAAGTTTACATTCAAGACTTGAACATGGATTTGGTTATGGGGTTGGAGCGGAATCTTGAAACCCATTTCCTATAGATGCTTGCAAAGGATAATTGTTCCTGAGACTAGGTTATTTAAAAGGCTGAGAGTTGATTTTGGCTCCTAGGTCTGGAAGCCAGGGGATCTAAGAACCTAGTGTGAGAATCTGCTCAGTGTCTGCGGAGGGTTCATGTACAGAAAGGCAGAAAGGCAGCAGACTGTGGAAGAGGAGCACACGAGGGGCAGACTTGACAGAAACTGCCTCCGGGCCCTAAAGAATATCAGTCCCTCTCAATGACCCAGGCACCTCCCAAAGTGCCCCCACCACTAACACGGCTGCAGTGACAATAGATCTTCAGAGTTTCAGATGGGGCAAACTGCATTCCAGCCAGAACACATGGCACCCATTACTCATTTGCTGCGGTTATGTGGTGTGTTCTGGAATCGGTGGAGAAGCTAGTGAAGGTGGCGGGAAGCAAAGCACGGGTCACTTGTGCAGGAAGAGCCTGGTAAAGGCAGATGCAGCAGGATGGTGGGCAGTGCCACATATTCAGGACCATACAGAGGCAGGGCTAAGAGAGAGAAAGGAAACTCCAGAGTCCCAGCAGGAACAGAGGGACAGTAATTGGGCCATCCATTAAATCCAAGAATATGGAGAAACATTGCATTTGTGGGAACCTGCAAACTCTGGGAGAAAGATACAGGCACAAGCTTCTCTGCCTTCTATGAATTTCTACAATAAGAACAGCCAGATGAACCAATGTTAAAAATCAGCTAGTACGGAGTCAGAGACTCCCTTTTAGTATCATCTTTCCTTCTGACTCAATGATGGCCTGTAACGGGTTGTTAATGTGATGAAACTGATAACCAAAGGAAATGAATGTGTTTTGGAGACCTCAAGGTCATGTCAATTGTTGCTAGTTCTCAGTGATCCAACATGAAGGAGCCTGCTGGGGAACCCTGCTTCAAACACAGGCCTGCAGTGCTGAGGACTCTCTCTCTGCCTTCCTTCACTTTTCAGACGACCTGAGGACAGGAATCTAAGACCAGTCCTCATCCAGGTGCCTGACATGCAACAACCTCAAGAGTTTTGGGGGAGTCCGTAAGAGCATTTGCTGTACAAGGATGAGAACCTGTGTTTGGACCCCCAGCTCCTCTGTAAGAAGCCAGGCATGGCTGAGAGTGTATGCAGCTCCAACACTGGGTAGGGGTGTGGAAACAGATCTCAGGAGCTCACTGACCATTTAACCTAGCTGGCCAAAACAGTTCAGTGTGAGACTGTCTCAAAGGAGTATGGCAGACAGCAATAGAAGGTACCTGCAGTCCTCCTCTGGCCTACACATGTGCATACACGGGTGTGATCCATGAGAGCACACACACTTATCCAGTACACACAATGGAGATGACATAGACTAACACACGTCTCCAAACAGGTCAGCTTAAGAAGCCCCATGACGAAGATGGTGTACCCTCTTGGCACTGCACCTCTACCCTATTCTTTGCTCATCCCATTTCTATTCCTGCTATATTCTTCATGCTTATCCAGGAAGTGCTGTTTCAGCCTCCTGTCTTCCCTAACTCTTAAGAGGGCTTTTGTTACACTGCATTAGATTTTCCAAAGCATTCCTGGCAAGAGAGCTGAATACCTGAAGTACAGACTGGCATTAATACAGCCTACAGCCAGTTAGGACTCTGCCCTTTCCCAGCTATGTGGCTGCTATCAAGTACTAAACTCTTGATCCTTGCTTCAATTAACTGTAAAATGGAATAGCAGTACAAACAGTTCCCAGAAGAGTTAAATGTAATGTGCACTGATGAATGAACTCAGAGTTAGCTATTCTTAATATTGTTGCCTCTCTAAGCAATTATCTCCCTAGGAAGGCAAGCTTTGACACTGACTATCTTTGCATTTATTCATCTGACCAATGACCACAACTTGGCCCATACCTCTACTCTCACCTCTGCCTGGGGCTGAATTTCTGCCTTTCTTGGGCCACAAGCCCTTTATCTTAGTGCTCTCCCTCTCTCTTTCTCCCCTAGCCCTCCCCGCTCCAGTGTTCCAAGTTTTATTGTCATTCTGTCTTTGAATTTTAACTTTGATGGCAGTGGCAGCATCGGTGGTGGCGGGGTGTGTGTGTGTGTGTGTGTTGTGTGCACAGATGAGCCTAACCTTGACAATTTCAGTGGACTTCCACCTTTAAGTGGGTTCTAGGTACTGAGCTCTGGTTTTCACTCTTGTTCATCAAGTGTTTTTACCTACTGAGCCAGCTTACTGTCCCTGAATAACTCTTGTCAAAGCACCAAGTTCAGGTACTGGAGAGAAAGCTGAGCAGGTAAGAGCACTTGCTGCTCTTCTAGAGGAGCCTAGTTCACATCACAGCATCCACATTAGGCAGCGCACTGTCGAATGGAACACTAGTTCCAGGGTATCTGGTGTCCTTTCCTGATCCCTGTGACTATCTACAAACATGTGGCACATGCGTACATCTACAGACGCACCCGTCCACACACACACACAAAATCTAGAGAGTTTAGCAAGTCACTTCCCATACCCAAAAACCACGGAAGTGAAGGTCCCACCTCTTCTGGCTGGCTGATGTTGCATCACCATTTTTGTATCAGCCCCACGGCTAAATGAATCCTACGCTAAATGATTCCAGAAAGCAAGGTCAACTTTTTGTAGGAACATAAAAACCATGCATAAAATTCTCATGGCACAAGGAGAGAAAATACGGGACCATAGAGACAGAAAGTAAAAGTCCCTCTGTGTCATTCACTCTCTGTGTCATCCTTTACTGTCTTTAAGACCTTTCCATGTTTTCATGATGAGACAGTACTTTGGTTTTGTGTGGTTCCTTTTACATAATTGGGAACATACGGGGTCTGGGGACTTATCTTCATGCAACGATTAGTTTTAGAAACCTTTTTAAATTGCACAACATTTTGAAGGATGGCTTTTTGTTGGTCTCTAGAGTTCATTTTTCTGTTGCTAGACATTGAAACTGTTTCCAATCTAAATAATGACTGCATTCAATCACATCTTCAAGCACATTTAATTGCCATTTTAAAATATGAATTTTAGGAGCTAGAGAGATGGCTCAGTGGCTATGAATACTAGTTGCTCTTGCAGAGGACCTGGGTTGAGTTTCTAGCACCCACTTGGTGGCTAACAACACCCTAACTATAGTTCCAGGAAATCTGATGTGCTCTTCAAGACTCTTCAGGCAGCAGGCACACAAGGAGTGCACATAATTTAAATCATTCATGCACCTAAAAGAAAAATAAATCTCTAAAAGTTATACTTTAAATTATTCTAGTGTTGTTGGTAGCCAGTTTCTGTGTTTACAACTATGTATAATATTCATCAAATTGTAATCATAGATTTGCATAATTACATACATAATAAAAATCATTCATAGGGACAGAGTAGAAGCTTTGCATTTTGGATTTATTTTTACATATACATTCTGTGAATTTAGATAGGTGTAACTTCACACTTAGGTGTAACAATTTATCTGGGAACTGTGGTTGAAATTGGCAAACAGGCTTTTCCTCACTTTCTGAGGTTCGGCTCAGCTGGGCTCTCTAGTATCACAAGTGCAATCAATTGTCAGTAAGGGCTACAGTAACCACAAGGCTCAGCTTGTGACTCCACTCCCAAGCTCACTCACTGTTCACAGGGGTGCTCAATCGCTGGTGACCAGAGACATCAGCTCCTGGCCCTGAAGCTCTTTGGGTAGTCATGTTCAAGATCATAGCTGGTTGCACTGACAAAGGAGGCTCAGAGAATAGTGGGGACCTAATTTTTGCATACCCCCAAAAGCACACTGAACCTCTACCCTCTACTATGAAGGCATATTCACATTAGATGATGTCATAGCAGAGATTAATTAATGAAGAGTGCCCAGAGAGCATGCTTCCTGTCTCACAGCATAAAGACAGTAGGGGAAAAACTACCAGACCCCACTGAACCCTTAACCTGCATGCCTTGATCTGGGACTTCCCAGTCCTACACAACTGTGAGAGATAACTGCTTTTTATTTTATATCACCAAATTTACAGTATTTTGAAAGAGCAGTGGAGCTGAGTTTGAGAGCCATGGACAGAAAAAGAGAAATTGTGGTCCTTTTTGTAACATCATCTCAGAAGTGACATTTTATTGCTACTCTAGCAACATTTGTCCTAACTAAAGGGAATCATCTAACCAATGGGAATCATCTCCTATAAGCAAACTGGCTTCTCTGTGCCTCATTATAAACCTCTGATTTATTTTTTAAAAATCATAAGGAATCAAAGAGTTAAAATATGTGAAGTCCTTGGAACAGTACTAGAGAAACATGAGCTAACTCTGGAGATAAGACAATACAGACGGAGCGAGACTTAGTGTCTGTAGAATAAAAGGTTCAAGCTCACTTCCAGGTTTGAAAACCCGTCATCCCTGAGCTCAAAAACCCACCAAATCCTGATCATGAAATCCCACCAATCCCTGGGCTTGCCCCAAGCTCAGGACCTGAAATCTCACCAATTCCCACCCTGGAAAACTCCACCACCTAGAAACCCTATGGAGGGCTACCTCCAGCTCAGCTCTTTGCTGCTTCTCACCCAAGCTAAGGCAGCCACTCTCTTATCTCTGTGTGAGGTTTGTTGTGTGACGGGACTTTGTGGTACTGCTTGGCCCCTGACTGGCAGGATTCCTTTCCCCTCAGAGCTGTACCTTAGTGCTCGCACCTGTAATTCCAATTCTTGAGACGCAGTGGGAAAGATGGCCAAATCCAGGGAAGTCTGTGCTACCTAGCTGTGCCCGGGCAAACTAAGCAAGCATACACTGATCTGTCCAGTTCAAAGAAGTCTGCAACTGCTCGTTCAAGACGCATTCTAGATGACCCAGGGTCCTTCAGAAGAAGCTGAAGCATTTTAAGAATGCAGAAATTACCCACTTTACAGTAACTTTACAAAGGCAATGCTGTGACGGGGAGGCCTCATAAGGCATCACCAAATTTCCCATAAACTTTCCCCTGGTCAGAAAATGTCAAGCTCTAAAACAAACCGTCATTTCTAGACCTGAACAGGAAAAGACCTCCCAGGTTCTGCTCTGCAGATGCAGACTACTTGCCTAACTGCTGAATCTGCCCACTTTGCAAAAAACCACACCATTTGTAAGCCGCAGAAATAAGGGCCCACTTGTCTTCCTACTATAGCATTTCTCACTGCGCTCGGCAGACAAGGTAAGATTAGGCGCTCACCCATGAAGGTGCTGAGTTTTTGTTCTTTTCAAAGACGATTTGTTACCAGTTATTAGTGTCAAGGCCTGTGCTCTAGCCTTCCTAACCAGCCAGACACTTGACCACTTATCCTCAGCAAGCCGATTAAAAAGTCAAACCGTGAAAAGCAGAAGAGAGAGGTTTACTCAGTGTCACATTACAGAAGAACGCCAGAAAGACCCAGAAACCTCACCACCTCCAAGCATAGTTGCAGCCCAGGTGCGGTCCTGCCTAACCCTGACCCATGATTGTCTCAGTTCCTGGCTCTCCTGACAGATGATCTCAAAGCTGCCATGAGTGTGTGAAAGCTTGGGTCTCCAGGCTTCAGCCTTCTTTTTACAACATGAGATTCCCAGGAAAAAAATCTAATTTCTTGGAGGCCACAGTCAATGACAGCCAACAGGAGAGACACAAATGCAAATATCCTTAGTCCTACCAGGCCAGTTACAGCCATGCTCTGGGAGTTTAAGGCAAGAATTAGTCAGTACATACATACCCAGCATGAGGACTGGGGAGGTGGCTCAGTGATTAAGAGCACTGGCTGCTCTTGCAAGGAACCTGGGTCTAGTTTCCAGCACCCACATGGCTACACACAAGCCTCTGTAACCCGAGTTTTAGGGTTTATACCCTCCTCTTCTAGCACCAGGCACACACAGACAAACATATAGGCAAAACACCTATGAACAAAAAACATGTTGGTTTTAATCGTTATTTGAAAAAAAAAAAAAAAAAAAAAAAGCACAGAGCAGCAGATGAGTGAAGAGAGGTGTCCTGATTGACAGGCTATCTAAAATTCAGTGGGTGGGAGGAGGTTAACCTTTCATCCAGATGTGGAATATGAGTCATGAATCAGGAGGATAAAGGAGGGCTCACCCCGTCTCCCTGAAACCGAGGAACACCAATGTTCCCCAGGGCAAAGAAATCTCAAAACAAGTCAACTCCGCACAGAGCACACGCTGAACACTCACGAGGTGGAAGCTCTGAGCTACAAGTTCCTGGCATGCGAGGGGAGCTCAGGCTCACACCGTGGAAAGCCGGCCTCTCTTGCTCAAGCCCCTCAGGAAAGAGCAATGAGGCTGGAAAGTCCAGTCTAGCAGCATGGAAGGTTATTGATGGGCCACTAGGCCTGTCCTCCTTCCCACCAACAGCAGCTGCACAGAGATGTCTCATTAGCTTTTGCTTTTGTTTTTAACTACCCTGGTCCATTTAATCAGCAGTGCTGCCTTTTAGAAGAAAACGATTCTCTGTACCAGGTGATTTATCTGCCAGGGTAAGGGTTGATAGGTCAGCTGTAGTTCACAAACCAAACTCTCTCAGCAGAGAGTTGCTTTTTTTTTTTTTTCTCTCCACCCTCTGAAGCCATACTTCCTTTTGAATTATCAGGGCCTGGTAGAACCTGTCCGTACAGCCACGGCAAAGCCCCCACTTCTGCAAGTGAACATTAGCACGCTTGAAATGGGGAGTCAACAGAGGACAGAGACAGGGGAATGCAGTCTGTCATAAATTCCAGCTGCTCAGGTTCTAACTTGAGTGGAAAGCGAAGGTGAGTCTGTGGGCACTTTTATTTCCTACCACTGCTTTTGCATTCTTTGTGCTCAGCAGAGGTGAAAACTAAATACTATGGCACACTGCCTCTTTTCAGACCAGCTGAAAATCAGTGATGATGGCCCACACGAGGCAGCACTTCTTATGGTCTCTCCGGCTGCTTTCTGACTCACGCTGAGCTCATCACATCGTCTCAGCAAAGCAGGAGTCAGATAAAGGCATGGGCTCTGGAGCAGGTTCCAGGCTCCTCAGCTGTGTGACCCCGAGCAAACTAAACTGCCTGTGTCCGTTTCCTCAGCTGTAACCACAATATCCATCCTATAAGGTGCCTGCGGGGTCTAAAGAGCCATCTTTGCCCACATGGTGGGTGCTCAATAAATATTAGTTACCTCATCGTGTTCACAGCACCAATGTACAAGTTCAGGTTCGGTATATTGCAGAGCTTTAAAAAAAAAACAAGCAAAAACCAGTGATTCCAGGCAAATGCCTTACTTCGTCTAGTTGCTGTTCATATGCTAGCCTCCCAAGCCGACATTCCACTACATATAGCCAGTTCCAATCCACCTGTAATATATCCTCTCTGTGCATTCATGTCTCACATTGTCTTTCCAACTCCATAACCACTCTGTATATTTTTTTTTCCTCTTTGCATTACTAGAAATTGAACCTAAGGCCTAGCATAAGCCAGACAAGCACCCTGTCCCTAAGCTACATCCCTAGACTTTCTTTTCAATTGAGGACAGTATTGCTAAGCTGTTCATGCTGGCCTTAAAGTCACTCTGTAACTCGGGTAGGCCTTGAATGTGGCATTCTTCTCACTTAGCCTCCCAGGAGGCTGAGACAGATTACAGCCCTGAACCACCATGCTTGGGTAGCCCTAACCTTCCTTTCCCCTGAGTGGTGTGCTGGCCCTGCTTCCTTCCTACAATGTAAACTAATAACTATTCTCAGAGCCGGGACAACAGCAGGCACACACGAATGCTAGGGAATATTTGCTGGGCAACTATATCACGTTTATACCTAATAAGTTTCTTTACAGCTTTAGATAACCTGTTTTTTCACTAATATTAATAATATTCAATGTAGCCGGGTGGTTGGTGGCACACGGCTTTAATCTCAGCACTCAGGGAAGCAGAGGCAGGTGGATCTCTCTGAGTTCCAGGCCAGCCTGGTCTACAGAGTGAGTTTAAGGATAACCAAGGCTGCACAAAGAAACCCGATCTCAAAAATTAAATAAACAAATATTCACTGTATTTTAAACTGCAGCTAACATTTACAAGGTGCTTATGACAGATGAGATTCTACAAGAACAACAAACTCCTTTAAACCTCAGTTAAATTGTCTAAACTCCCTTTTACAGAGTAGGAAATGGGAGCCAGGAAGACAACTCAGCAGGGTGTTGGTGCCTGCCATCAAGCCTGACAACTCGAGAAAGCTGACTCTCACAAACCCGTCCTCTGACCGCCGCACGTGCACAGACAGCCACATGCAAACTAAGTCAGGATATTAAAAGAACGTGCTCAGCGTCACGGGGGCACTATTTTCACCATGCCCTGACTAATCTGTTTCCCCTACAAAAGAATACCCTACTGGCTTTACCAATTCCGGTGTCATCGGCTCCGGCATAAAGCTTTTGCCCAAGCAATTATGAGCAGGATGTCTCCATTAAAATACAATTCACTCCAGGCTCTCAGGCTCTAACTTCTGTGGGTCCCGCATGGCGAGTACCCGGACACAAGTTTTGAGGCTATAGGAGCCCTGCAAAGTTAGTTCTCTTATTAGTACAGGGAGATGGACTGTAGAGGTCCCCTGCCCGTGGCCCCGCCCCCGCTTAAACTTTATTTTCGTTTATGGCCGTGTGTGTGCACATGTGTATGTGCCAGACGGCATCGGATGCCCTGAAGCTGGGGTTACAAGCAGTTGTAGGTGCTGGAAATCAAAGTCTAGTCCTCTAAGAGCAGCGAGTTGAGTCGTCTCTCCAGCCCCCTTAAGCGTCCTTTATTCGACACCTCTGAGACCTTCCACGTGTCGGGATATACAGGGGATCTAGAGAAAGGACCCGGGAGGAATCCAGCACCAATACTGCCAAACTGAGGGTTGGGGCAGGTGCACTGGGCTCACCCTTCCTCCTCAAGCCCCGGGTAAGCCTCAAAGCCTAAGGTTTGGTCCAGAACTAGACAGTAAGGACTCAGGCACTAGAGGGTCCCCTGTCATTCTGGGCTTCACAAACAAACCCCGCGTTTCTGGCATTCCTTGAAGATTTTAAGTCTCCAGCCAGCCAGAGATGTCCAAGGTGTCTCCAAATCGGAGGCGGTCAGTTCCAAGAAGCGTCCGCTGGTGGGCTTTTCAACGGAGAACCGAGATCACCTCCTAGGCCGCCGGGGCAGGACCACTGCAAAACCCACCGGTTTGCCAAACTACCGGGCCCCGCCGTAGGCCTTGGCCCGGCTCCCACCCGCCTCGGGGTCCCGCCCCCGCGCGGCAGGCTACCCGCCAAGCAGCTGGTCCGCAAGCTTCTCCTGCGCATCAGTGACTCAACCCCAGAGAACCGCGGGTATTCCGAGCCCCGGCGTCCCCGGCGTCCCCGCCCCCGGCGCACTCGCGCTCCGTCCACGCCCCCGCCCGAGCAGCAGTTGCCTTCCCGGCCGGGGTCGGGTGCGCGTGTGGCGTAGGTCCCGCGGGAAGGGTCGGGGGCGGAATTCGGCAAACGTCCTCTCCCCGGGCTGCCGGCTTCCGCAACCGCCGAAGAAGCGACCCCGCGCGGCGGCGGCAGCGGCGGCGGCGGCGGCGGCGGCGACCGACCGACTCGGCGGCCCAGCAGGAAACGGCTCCCGCGCTGCCAGCGGCGCCGGGCGGAGCCGCGCGGGTCGCGAGGTGGCTCTGCCAGTCCCAGCGCGCCGGGTCGGCCGTCCACGTGTCTCGGCGTCACGTCCGCGCGCGCCCCCGGGGCTTGCGTCAGCGGCCGCTCCCGAAGCGGGTGGACCAGGGCTCTCTGCGCCCCGGAACGCCGCCGGAGGAGGGCACCGCACGGCCGCGAGCCCGGTGAGCGTCGACCGCTCCGGGAGCCGCCGAGAGGATCGGCGCGGTCCGGTCCCCGCCCCTCCCGGTGGCCGGTCGGGTCCGCGCCGGGTCTCCGGGGCTGGGCGCCGTGGCGTTGCCCCGGAGCCGGCCACCCGCGGGGCGCGCACCGCCTTAACCCGGGCGGCCCCGCGGCAGGCAGACGCCCGCAGGTCCATGGTGGGTTCGGAGCGCGATGAGCCGCCCGTCCTCCACCGGCCCCAGCGCTAACAAACCCTGCAGTAAGCAGCCGCCGCCGCCGCAGACCCAGCACGCTCCGTCCCCGGCTGCGCCCCCTGCCGCCGCCACCATCTCGGCTGCGGGCCCCGGCTCGTCCGCGGTGCCCGCCGCGGCAGCGGTGATCTCAGGCCCCGGCGCCGGCGGCGGGGCCGGCCCGGTGTCCCCGCAGCACCACGAGCTGACCTCGCTCTTCGAGTGCCCGGTCTGCTTCGACTATGTCCTGCCCCCCATTCTGCAGTGCCAGGCCGGGCACCTGGTGTGTAACCAATGCCGCCAGAAGTTGAGCTGCTGCCCGACGTGCAGGGGCGCCCTGACGCCCAGCATCAGGAACCTGGCTATGGAGAAGGTGGCCTCGGCAGTTCTGTTTCCCTGTAAGGTAAGTCCGGCGACCACCGGCAGAGCTGCCACGCGACCTTACAGGGTTCTGGTGCCCTCCAGCGCACTCGGAGGCCCTAAGAGGCGAACAGCACGTCACTGCTTCCATCCGTGTGTGTCTGTCTGTCTGTCTATCTCTCTGTCTCCCCCTTTCCCTCTCTCCCTCGGGAGTGCGCGCGCGTGTGCGTGTGTACCTTGTCCATTGTCTCCGTGCCCACCTGTCCGTTTTGGGAACTAGCTCGGGGCTGATGTTTGCCGGAGCACCGACTCTAGATAAGTTGTCACTTGCTGACGTTAAGAAGCACCCCAGCTCTCCCAACCCAGTGCCGCGGTGTCCTCTGCAGCATGTGCTCAGTAGGGCTGGACAGCTTAAACGAAAACGTGGACAGGGAAGCTGGCCACGGACATGGTGGAGGAAGGAAACAGCACGGTTTCCAGCGCTAAGCTTGACAGGAAGGGTCCTCCTGGACCCAGCACCTAAAACCCGAGAGCTCTTGGGAGTGCAGCTACAAAGGAGGAGGGGGAGATAGGGATTCTGCCAGCTTCACTAGAGTACAGAGAAAACCCTGCCAGCCACGCCTTCTCTCATCTTCCCAGGGTTGGGAAGGACTCAGAAGTTGTGGCTGCTGTTTTGTTTTTTACTAAGTGCAATGAACTCGAGTCCACCAGGACTTAACGTAGACACTCGGGGGGGGGGGGGGGGGGCGGGAGGGACCGCAAGGGAAAGTCCAAGCTCGTGGACTTTGTCTCCGTGTCTACACCGGCTTGTGTTTAGGACCTGTGTTTATATCCTCACAGCTAAATATAGAATCATTAATGTCTGTCTCTGAAAGCTGTGAAAGACCCGCACAGAGATGATGCTTTTTCTCTAGCAACCAGCTCTTCAAATCCTCAGCTGCTTCATGTCTGACACTTGACCTCCGTGTCTTAAAGGACTACATTGTGTGGTTATACTGCAACATCCTGTTGCCTACACCGAATCCCTATATTAAAAAATCCTCACACTCTCGTTTATATGCCGCTTTATAATCTAGACCTCTACTAAGGAGTTTTTTCTGAACTTACAAGTGGAAATAATGCTAATACTTCTGAGATTTTTTTTATGAAAATAATTGTTCTACCTGCAACTGTTTAAGTTGTCTTGCATATCTTTGCATAATGTTGGTTAGTTTTGAGGGCAAGAGCTGTTTTAAGTTAAAAATAATTCACTGGAGAGTTTAATTTTAGACTTCAGAGTCAAGTCAGTAAAATGAGTGACTTAATTTTTTCTTCTGCCCAGCTACTAATCCAGTTAAAATAGCTTGTTCAAATAAGGGTTTGGATGAGGGTTTAGGCTGTGGGGTTGCTTGCCCTCAGCCACCCCCCATCCCCAGCGCTTACTCACTCACCCAGCACAGGTGCAATTCAGATATAATATTACCATGGCTTTTTCCCTCTTTTATTGAAAATAGTTGTTTTTTTTTCTCCTATAATACATCCTGGTTACAGTTTCCCTTCCTCTGCTCCTCAGTCTCTTCCCACCTCCCCTTCCATCCAGATCCGTTCCCTTTCTGTCACTCATTAGAAAAGAACAAGCTTCTAAGGGAAGACAGTAGTAAGATTAAAAAAAAAAGCTAACTCCTCAGACATGGGTAGAAAAAACAAACAGAAGTAAAAGGGCCCAAGAGAAGGCACAAGAGCCAGAGACCCACTTGTTCTCACACTCAGGAATCCCATAAAAACACTAAACTGGAAGCTGTGATATTTACACAAAAGACCCTTTGCAGAGCCCTATAGTCCTGGTTCATGTTCTGTGTCTGTGTGCCTGTCCTCCATCCCCTGTGAGTCACTCGGGGTGTTTGGTTTTTTTCCTAGTTTCATTTACCTTCAGGTTTCTTTCTTCTTGATGACTAAGTAATACTCCATTGTGTAAATGTACCACATTTTCTTTATCCATTCTTCTGTTGGGAGACATCTAGATTGATTCCAGTTTCTGGCCACTATGAATAGAGAAGCAGTGAACATGTTTGAACAAGCGTCTTTGTGGTAGGAGGAAGCATCAGTTCCCATCTTCCTGAGGAACCACCACACTGACTTCCACAGTGGCTGTACAGATTTACATTACCACCAACAGAGGATGGGTGTTATTTTTATTCCCTATCCTCACCAGCATGCACTGTCACTTGTGTTATTGAACTTAGCCATTCTGGCAGGAGTAAGGTGAAATCTCAAAGTCATTTTGATTTACATTTCCCTGATGGCCAAGGATGCTGAACATTTCTTTAAATGTTTCTCAGCCATTTGAGTTTCCTTCCTCTGTTGAGAATTCTGTGTTTAGATCTGAACCCCATTTTTTTAAAATTGGATTAGTTTGTTAATGTCTAGCTTCTTGAGTTCTTCATATATTTTGGGTATTTGCCCTCTGTCAGATGTGGAGTAGATGAAAATCTTTTCCCATCCTGTAGGCTGCTGCTTTGTTCCTTGGTGCAGAAGCTTGTCAGTTTCATGAGTTCCCATTTATTGATTGTTGATCTTAGTGCCTGTGCTAATGGTGTTGAGTTCAGAAATTCTTTTCCTGTGCCAATGAGTTCAACGCTATTCCACACTTCTTCGTCTATCAAATTGAGTGTATCTGGTCTCATGTTGTGATCTTTGATCCACCTGCAGTTGAGTTGTGTGCAGGGTGTTAAGTATGGATCTATTTGCATACTTCTACATACAGATATCCAGTGGGACAAGCACCATTTGTTGACGGTGCCGTCTTTCCAGTGTGTATTTCTGGTCTCTTTATCAAAACTTAAATGTCAGTAGATATGTGGATTTGTGTCTGAATCTTCAATTCCATTTTGTTGATCAACGTCTCTGTTTTTGTGCCACTGCCATGTTGTTTTTTATGAGGTAGCTCTGCAGTACAACTTGAAATTGGGAGTGGTAATACCTCCGGCATTTCTTTCCTTATTCAGGATTGCTTTAGCTATCATGGTTTTTTTGTTGTTTTTTGGGTTTTTTTGTTTTGTTTTGTTTTGTTTTGTTTTGTGTGTGTGTGTTTCCAGAGGAAGCTGAGGATTCTACCAAGCCATGAGCATGGGAGATCTTTTCCATCTTCTGGTATCTTCTTCAGTATCTTCCTTCATTGCCTTAAAGTTTTTATCATACAACTCTTTAACTTGGTTGGTTAGAGTTACCCCAAAACATTCGATGTTATTTGATGCTATTGTGAAAGATGTTATTTCCCTGATTTCTTTCCCAGTCTGTTTGTCATTTGTATATAGGGAGGACTACTGATTTCTGAGAGTTAATTTTGTGTCCAGCTACTTTGTTGAAACTGTTTATTAGCTGTAGGAGTTTCCTAGTGGAATTTTTCAGGTCACTTAATGTATACTATCATCTGCAAATAAAAGTACACATGTGAATACTTTTCTCAGTCTATTCCATAAGAATGCAGCTGGGTCAAGTTATCCTGCAGACCAGAAACCAAGCTTATGAGAGGTGTTAGGGTTACTTTTGTGTGCGCATATTTAAGATGTGTGTAAATCTGGAGTGTACATTTCTTTCACCTGATTAAGCAGGGCAGCTCAGCCACTTGGTGTGGGTAAGCCAAATTTGGATGTGTACTTGCTGCAGCTCCCAAAACCATTCATTGGAGATGAGAAATATTAAGGAGTAAGTCCTGCGTCAGATTCAAAACAAGGAGGGTCTGTGTACCTAGCTTTTTTAGCCTGTCACCTGAGGCTCCTGGAACCCCTGGGGACTGACTGCCTTGTCACTGTCTCCACTCGGTCTTTCTGTGAGCTAACTGGTGCAAGGATAGTGCTGAGTATTCAATGCCCAGAGTCTCAGGAGTGGGGCAGAGGAAGCTTTGAGTCCTCATCTCTGAATGAAGGGCCCGGCTGCCTGACTTCTAAGGAAATTAGTTTTCAATCCGTGAAAAATAGGGAGGCTGTGTGGAATGTTTTACGTTCCTTCTTTGTACCAACTAACTTGCCAGGAGGCAGCATTTATTAGTTTGCCTCATCTTCAGGTGAGGAACCTCAGGTCTGTAGGCTTGTTAAGTGTTAATTACCTTGTCTTTGGCGTACTCCTTACTACATGGGAATGTTGAATCAGAACTTAGATTCCAAGCTTCCAAGTTAAAATTCAAGACTGAAACTAGTAACCAAAAAAAAAAAAAAAAATATTTTCTGGAAAAAAAAAAAGAAACTAGTAACCAAGTCATCGTACTGTAGAAGCTTATCACGTGACACCGTCCAATGTTTAGCTTTGAACTGTTGGAATTTAAGGAATAGATGTGTTGACAAATAGGTACCCTTATGGAAAGTGTGAGGCCACATAATTAAATGTTAAATGCCTTTGATATAGGAGACTACATAAATTGACTCAGATTTCCTCTTTAAGGCTCGTATCAAAACATTGCTCACTTAGGTTGTTTTCCATCCTTTCTTCATCTGTAGCTGAGAACTTTTGACAGTCTGTTCTGTATCTCAGTGGAGAGTGGGTATAGGGAGCAATGTGAAGGTTGACGTGTCAGCACTTTTCACCACTCAATAGTATATTTCAATGTATTTTTATTAGTTATGTGTGTCGGCACACTTTGAGGTGGGGCTTATAGGACAGCTTGAGAAACTCAGTTCTCTCCTTCCATCACCCAGGTTAGGCTTGGTGGTAAGGGATTAAACTCAGGCCATCAGCTTGGTGGGCTTCACCTGTTACCTGCTGGGTGACATCAGTCAGCTATATCACTGTCTCCTCATTAGTGTTTTGGTATCCCCCAGGAGTTTCTCTCCTCCATGTTGGAAATACTAAACCTCTCTAGTCTACTTATATCATTATATGACATGTTTCCCATTTTTGTCTTCTCTGAAATTCCTCTAATATGCCTGCATATCATCACTGAATTTGAAAACCTCAGCACGATAAATAAGTCTTTTCTGAGGTTAGACTGCAACAGTGTTGCTTCTTGAAAAAGATACAGTGAGACAACCTAGTGTACTCTTTAAAGGAATAGTGCTGGGCGTTCTAGTTGAGACAAACTTTCCCAATACTCCCAGCGACTAGGAGTCCAAGGGAGAAAAGTAACAGACACAAATAGCCTCCAGGGCTGGGGAAAACTGTAGAGGGGCAGTTCTCAACATTCCTAACTCTCAGACCTGACCCCCGTGACCTTTTAATCCCTGTCATGGCCCCTAACCACAAAATTATTTAGTTTCTACTTTATAACTGTTCTTTTCTTACTGTTACAAATCATAAGGTAAATATCTGTGTTTTCCAGTGGTCTGAGGTGATCCCTGTGAAAAGGTTGTTCTGCCCCCAGGTTGAGAACTGCTGTTATAGAAGAAGAGAGGCTGGGGAGCTCAGGCCCCTGCAAAGAGGGCAGCACAAACGGAGTGGGATCACCTGAGCACAGAGTCCAGCTGGATCAGGATAGTTAGAGTCTGTGTCACAAAAACAAACCAGCGGACAGCCT
Source organism: Meriones unguiculatus (assembly GCF_030254825.1). Taxonomy (NCBI): domain Eukaryota; kingdom Metazoa; phylum Chordata; class Mammalia; order Rodentia; family Muridae; genus Meriones; species Meriones unguiculatus. The sequence goes on along the minus strand of NC_083350.1, from coordinate 164,943,549 downwards.
TTACTCTTGCCTAAGAGCTGGGAATGTGGAGGCAGCCATGCCAGGCATTTGTAGGAGAAGAAAAAGGGGGGAGGGGAGAAAACAAATGAGAAACTGGACTTTTGATATCAAATCTCAACCCCTGATCACTCTCTCTTTCAACTTTGGCCAAATTCAAACATAGAGCCAGCACTAATAGCCACACTATATCTACCGGCCAGATTCCTACTGCTTAGGGACAGGCAGCCTTTCATTGGTTCTGTTTTAGGCAGTGTTGACAGAGCCTAGACTCTTACTTCATTCTCTGCATTCCTAATTTGGAACTCTGACAGCCCCAGCAGTGATTTTGTAGCTTTTTTTTTCACCTTTATCTGCTCACCTATAGTCTGTAACTGTTGTCCCAATGATTAGATAATTGACTTTTGCAAAGTGGTTTATTCTTTGCACTTGTGGGTCTTTAGAAGCAGGGGTAGGACTAAATGATTACACCAGAGATTTTTCCCACCGTAAAATCCTAGAACCTGGTAATTGGTGAAGGGAACAAAATTACCAGACACAAGGCAGAAGATCTGAGTTCTCAGAAGTCCTGGCAATGGTCTAACCATGGAGTTCCCTGAGCCAGTAAGTTCATCTGTTAAAATGAAAATATATATGTGGTGAGAACCTTGACATCAGATTAAATGGGCCATACAGGGTCCTTCTCACCACTGCAAATAGAAGCCAGGTGGTACTGTGCTGGGCCAGGAAACACATCAGTAAAAAGACTTTCAAAGATTTCTTCTTAATCTCGGAATTTCTCCCAGGAGTCATTTTCTTTGGAGTGTCTTTACAACTGCCTGAAATTGACCCGGTTGACCCAGAGACTTAGATAGAAAGTACACGAAGACTCAGAACTCACATCCAGTTCAGTACTTTGATAGTAGTGCTGAAGTTTAATGTTGATTCTAACGTAATTAACCGAACAATTTCCCGGGGTCACCATTATCTGAAACTGGAGTAAACTGTCACTAAAGCTTATCCTTGCTCCAGCCAGACTAGAGGCCAACGAAAAAGTATGGCAGATGTGGCCTATAAAGTGCCAGCTTGAGCTCTGATTGGAGTCTCTGATTGATCCTTACAGCTCTTTCTTGTAAGCCCCATACAAAGTGCCGTATTGATGAGACTATGAAGGCCAGGCTAAGAAACACTTCTTACTCAAACATATTAGGCCTGCACTTAAGAAAGGCAAAGATGGCTATACATTTGCTCACCTGAATGCCAGCACCCACCACCACCAAGTACCGCTGGTGATATGTGATCATACCTGGGAGATTAGAATGAAGTTCCATTCTGCACATCCAGAAAAGGAACCTAAAGATATTTCCCTGGTTAAATGTGTCTTCATACTTCAGATACATTCAGGTCTTATTGGCGCTCCTGAAAATTATCTAGTGGTACTTAATTTTGCATCAAACACCTTTTTCTTTTGGTTCCTTAATAATTGGCCAACTTATTCACGTCCAGTTTGGTAAAGATCTTATGGAATGACTTTTAAGATACGTGAAACTGTGGAATAAAAGTTACCGTAGGGATAGAATGGACAGTATTTCTGAAGTGAACATGTGAGTTTGTGCCCTGTCTTAAAACTTGGAGGGAGCAAAGTTTCTCTCTTCAGTCGCTCCCGCCACCAGGCTCCCTGGCTGTGATGGTTTAGGCCCTAGTCAAACCTTCTGGTTTGCATCTTCACTCCGTTCCTACTATAGCTGGCTGGTAACTCTGCTAAGCTCCAGCAGCTCTTTTGTGAAATATGCTGATGTTGGGTTTAGTGGTAATAATTCATGCAAAATGCTCAGCACTGCCATGGCACTAAATACATGCACAGTTAGAAGCTCACAAGAAGCAAATGATGGGTATGTGTCACTACAGGCGGGCATAAAGGTGAGAGAGAAAATAATCACTCTTATTTCCTCCCACAGATTCTCTCACTGGGCTTCAAGTCCTATGAGCTGGGTGACACGGCCCTGACATTAGTTCATTGGTGTTTCAGGATGAGAATTTTTTTTCATTCTTCCAATTTCTGTAATCTATTTTTCTTTCTCTCCTCTCCTTTCTTCCTTCCTTCCTTGCTTGCTTCCTTTCTTCCTTCTCCCTTTCCTTCCTTCTCCCTTTCCTTCCTTCTCCCTTTCCTTTCTTCTTTCCTTCCTTCCTTCTCCGTTTCCTTCCTTCCTTCCTTCCTTCCTTCCTTCCTTCCTTCCTTCCCCCTTCCTTTTTTAATTGAGAAAGACAAGCCTTGTTGTTTATCCCAGGCTGGTCTCAAAGCCACGCTCTTCTTGCCTCAGTCTCAGGGAGCGTGTGCCACTGTGTACAGGATCTGTAATATTTTAATGCCTGGTTTGCAAGGCATCACATTTAAGTATATACATTTTGTTTTATATATCTTATTTTAAACATTTTAAGTTATAACTCTTATTTACATTTTTTTCTGGGGGAAACACAGTACTCATTCCTTTCAAATATATAACTGAACAGAAAACGATATAAAAATCAAAATGCCCCCACAATCCCCCACACATGCACCTAAAAATAACCATGATACCATTCTGTAAACTTGCGTGAAAACATACCTGTAACATAATGGTTTCTTTCACTCATACATTCCCCACCAAGAAAAAGCAAGAGAGATGAGAAGCGCAATTTCTCGTGCTGTTTCTTGGCTTTTCAGATCTTGCGCATCGTGGCTGCTCTTCTGTTCTGGTGAGTCTTTGAGGTCGCGTTCAACAGCTGCTTCGTGCTGCATGCAGTTCCCAACAGCACCACAACTATCCAGTCGGGTTCCTGTTGGTAGTCATTTTTTTGCTTCGTTTCCTTGCTGTGATTTTTTTTTAAGTACTACTAACCTGAGTCTTTGTCTATAAGATGACCATTTGCTAAGGATGCTGTTTCTAAGGTTTCTGTAGTACATGAGAAAGGGACAAGTGTGCGTTGGTAAAGCCAAAGTACTTTAGACCTTGAAACTTATTTGCAGTTCCATCTCTTGCCATCATCCCCATCACTGGGTGTTGTCCTTCATGGCCTTAGTGTTGCTAAGGACTGAGTGCTTCCTGGAGTAAACTCAGACCTGAGCTGGTTGCTGCTCATGACCCATTGAATTCTAACCACCTCACTCTTACCTGACATCTGCCTACAGCCCCAGGTCCGTTCCTTTCAGTGACCCACCTACCTGCCTCACGTGTCACTGTTCCCCGTTCATCTCCCTTGCGTCTAACAGTAGAGACAGATGGGCTAGCCAAGCAGCAATGGTCTCCTGAAACAGAAGGCAAAGAGAAATCATGTGGGCGGGGGGGGTGGTGGCTGGACTTTGCGCCTGTGGACCCCGGGAGGCCAGCTGGAGAGAATACTTCCTTTTAGGTGCCTGACAGCTGTGTTGTTTCCCCTTATCCTCCTATCCTCCTCCTGAAGGAGGTAAGATGCAAGTAGTATGCCTCCTGAGAAATGCACACTCTCAGATTTGTCAGTTTGGACAACACAGACTCCAGTCTGAAGCACCGACTTTCTTAGAACCACCTGTTTCTTCTTCCATTCATTCTACTTGGCTGATAAACTCTGGTCACCTTCCACTGCAGACTCACGCACTGGCTTTTCGAGGGATGGCTGTGCTATCAGAGGGGTCTTCTTCTAAAGTTGCCAGATGGAATTCAAAATGCCTAGTTAGATTTGAACTTCAGTTAAGTAACAGATAACTTTGGAAGGACATTTATATGTGTGTGTGTGTGTGTGTGTGTGTGTGTGTGTGTGTGTATGTGTATGTATGTATGTATTAATGCCTGGGAGATACACTGGGTGCTTTGTATTTGATTTCTTTAACAACCCTACAAATTCTTTTGATGAATCTGGCTGTTTTAGACAATAAAAGACTGATAAGGAATTACTATTTCAATCTTGTCAGTGTTGTCACCACAACTGTGCAGGTGGGAACCTGGCATTAAAGAGTGAGAGCATATTGAAAAGGGTCAGTCCGTTTGCGAGTATGATGGCAGAAAGCCTTTGCTTCTGGTAGCTTGTTCAAGTGCCTTTGTCTGCACCAAAAGGATCTCACAAAACTGTTCACAGTGACAGTGTGTGCTTGCTTGCTCACTCTGCCTGTGGACAAGATGAGGAACACATGGTCAAAAGTCAACTGTCGCTCAAAGTTTCTAGGATTAAAAATGGACTGTTGCTACCTCAAAGAGTTTACAAGGCCACATGGCCCCTGTCTCCAACACAGAATGTTCTCAGATCTCTGAAATAATAATCGTCCCCAAAGTCTTCCACCAATCCACCGTTCAGTAGGAAACTTCGCTAGTATGTGATCTATTTTGTCTTAGGAACAAAGGGTAGTTTTGTGAACTCAAGATTTTCATTAGAATGGCCCTCTTCTAAACAAACTGTGTAAGGTTAACACTATCTCAGTCTCAGCAGTGTTTGATGGCACTGGGTGGTGGTTCTGGGGCTAAGCGATGCTCTCGTGTCATTTATTATCTGAGAAACCCTTACTGCCCTGCTGGTTGATAGTCGTCGTTGCCTGCCTCGGGAGTGGAGGTGAGGAATGTACCACTGGAGATACAGGAAGATATGCTGGGGTGTTTAGAGGAAGAGCTCAGCAGATACAGGCTGGACAGCTTAATTTTATCCTGCTGTTCAGTAGTTAACTTGACAAAAACACACTCTTTCATTATTAATCGTGTAAACAGGCTCGGGGTCAAACAGGGCACAAGTAACGGCATTCTAAACACAGATACTCCAGCGCTGGTTGTGGTCTATTTCAAGAGAGGCACACAGCCATCAGAAGAACAGCCGTGCTGTTGTTTTACTCTGTGGAACATTTAAGAAGAGTCACGAACACCCCCACTCTAGTCATTTATATAGATATGTGAACCATCTTTACCAAAAAAGATTGAATAAACCTATAATTCTGATATTTAAAAATATGAACATTTTTCACATGATCCGAAACTACTGAATCCCTCTTTTACCTACAGTAAGATTCCAGTTGAAGTAAAATCGCATAGTGGGAGACCGTCCATCATCTGCAAATAAACCTACTATTTATTCATTTGCCAGTAAGTACCAGGTAGGCCAGGAGCAGGTAATAGAACCAGCAAATCGGAGCTTAAACAAAATTATTAGGCCTATAAAAAGATGAGCAATAATCTGTGGTATTTAGAGGGCAGATAAACATGTTAATCATAAAAACTCTAGTTTGAGTTGCTAGAAGGCTGTCTTTTTGTTTTTAAGGACTAAAAAAGTTTTCATGATTTATTTTTATTTTATGTGCATTGGTGTTTTACCTGCATATATGTCTGTGTGAGGTACCAGAACCCCTAAAACTGGAGTTACAGACAGGTGTGAGCTGCCATGTGGATGCTAGAAATTGAACCTGGGTCCTCTGGAAGGGCAACCAAGGCTTTTAAGCACTGAATCATCCCCCCAGCCCCTATTAGCTCGCATTTTTTAAAAAATGGTTATTTTAAGGTTGGACATGTAGTTCAAGGGTGTGCCATTTACCTCATATGCACAAGGCCCCTACGTCTGGTGCCCAGCACTGATTACTAGTTACTCTTGATAAACCTAACTCCTGCCATACTGAGTTTACCGTTCTACAGTAGGTTCACCCGAAGTTCCCACTGGAGCAGTCTGAGAAGTGCTGAGAAGATAGACAGCGTCTAAGTAGCTGCCTGGGTATCTGCTGATCTCATTCATGATAAACTGCAGATCCCTTCTGCTGAGCTCACACATCCCACTCCGTTCCTGGAGCCTCTGTGAGAAAATGGTGGATTGGGCTAATTCCATTCCTGGAACTCACCTTTTAGATGGGGGTCCTAGAATGGATCAGACCTGTCCAAGTGTCAATAATGCCACCGAAGAGGACAGAAATGGCAAAGCAGGCCATAGACCAACAGTGACTTCCAACCTTGGAAGGATCAGTGAATGTTCTGTCTTCTATGAGGACCAAAGAAGCAGTGCTGTTTTTTTGTTTATTTGTTTGTTTTTATAACAGCATATCTCTTCATTGCAAAACTATGTTGCTTCACTAAAATGAGTCCCTCAGACGTTGAGAAAAAGGAAAAATGAATCATCTTGGTTTGTTTTCATGTAGACGTTGTATGCTAGGAAAATAGTAGGAAAAAGTTCAGTTCATTCAACCAACTCCTCATAAGAAACTTTTATCCTTTAAAATGTAAACATGTTAACATCTCCCCTGGATTCCTTCCTACATGTTTAGCTTTTCCATGATATAAGCATAGACAACAATTGCAGTATTAGTGTGAAAAAGAAAAATCCCAAATGGCCTCTATCCAGAATCTCTAGTTCCTTCTTCCATTTGTGTTTTCAATTCACTTTTCAACTCAGATATATATTGTTAAACATTTAAATGTAAGCTGCAGGCACCCTGCCTGGCCCCTAAATCTCTCCTTGTGTCTCTCTTAAAAACCAGGACATCTTCTACTGTAATCAGGAAACAAGACCCAGCACAGACTCTGCTCTAATCTGCAGAGCACATGCAGAGCTCAGTGGTTGTCCTAGAAACGCCCTTTGCAGAGTCAGGGTTCCCAGGCCAGAGCCACCAATTGTATTTAGCCATCACTGTGCATTTTATGAGCATTACAGCTTACTTAGATTAGAGCAAAGTGCTTTTTGCTTGTGCTTACTCTGGAAAAGGTCAGTTCTTGAATTTGATTCACATACAACAGTAGATTATCGGTTATAGTTTAGTATCTTTTTTTTTTTCCTTAACTTTCTCATTTGAGACACTGGTGTATATCCTGCTAATGAGGTTGAGCTGTTTCCTTGGAGGTAAACAGATGGAGGCAGGGCGGTTACCTCACAGAGCCCCAGAGGAGCCTACTTCTGCCATGGAGCTCTTGGCACCTCGTTGTACTTGATGACCAATTGTTGGTGTTCAGCTTGTCATTCTGCGATTACACAAAATCAAATTTAATGAAACAGATTAAATGACTGGGTCTAAACCTACAGCACACAACCTTCCTTAGCAGTCTGGCTGAGGGAAGAGTATTTAGCTCATAGCTTCATTTTATGAACAAATAGTATTACTGTTTATTAGGTAAATGAATGATGTCTAGTGTTCAGTACTCCGTAGTGTCTCATTATATGTATTTGTGTGTGAAGAGGTCCTGTATTTCTTTATGAAAGGATTTCTGTGCCAAAAAGGAAAACCCTACCTAAATTCCACCTTAAATACAGCCTTTAAACCTCATGCCCAGGAAAGAATGGGAACTATTTACTGCTTTCTGCAAAGACTTAAACACAAAGCCGCAGGTTCACGCAGTATTTCAGTGGCAGAACATGTTTGCACAAGATTTTTGCGTGGCAGCACCAGACAGAATGCTACAAAGATGTCCTAGGTGTGATATCCACATCTTTCTCCTTCTGTCCTCCCCACATTGATTAGCTTTGAGCTTGGCCTCCCTCGTCTCTTTTTTTCTTTTTTCTTCTATGCCTCTTTTTCCTCTTCTTTAGAGAGGTTTATTTAAAAATAACCCCACCCTTTGGGAGAAATGAGCACATCTTTCCCAAAGGAGAAATCTCATTTATAGCTGTGGGTGTGTCCCAGGACACAGAAGCCTCTCTGCAAAGGAGCCCAGGGGCCCCTCTCAACTGCACTTGGGCATAGGAAAGAACCAGGCCTGTAAACAGAAATGTCACCCCAAATGTCAGGAAGAGAATCATTTGCTTCAGCTGGTCCTAGATCATTGACTGTGTCAGGTGGGAGCATACACAGCATAGGTAAGCCAGACAATGGGGTGTGACAGGAGTTAAACAGGCACCACAAAAACAAAAAAAGGTTTGAACACTCTCTTCTTGGAATCATCTTTAATCCATTTACCACAGAAATGGCCTCAGTGGTCCTAAAAATCTACCGCAGGGGTGAAATGAGAGAAATAGGTTGATCTTGAAGTTCAGCTGGGTTAGAAGAAACAGAGTAAAACACCCAAGGCTTTAAAAACATGTTTGAGTTGGTAGAGCCGGTAGCAGGTTCTTCTCAGGAGGCCATTGTCCACACGTGTACAAGGAAACGCCTATTCTCCCTGTATGTAGCTTGGGGAGTGACCCTGAAGAAGAGTTGCGTGTGTGAAAACCAAGTAACAGCACATAAATGTTGCTGCCTGAACAGGGCAAGTTCCCAAGCGAAGCTGGTGACAGAAACTCTGGCTCTAGACGTTGGCTCTGGGAGGCGCAGTGGACTGGGGCTGTGGGGGTCTCAGAAGGTGCTCTTCTGGATGCCTTTGCCAGACTTCGCTTCATTCCTGGCATTCATCCTGGCAACTAAGGTCAACAGCCCATTCTAAGCCATTTTCCCATGCAGACACTGAGCCAGGCTCTGAGAATGTCTTGCTATTTTTTGTTGTGTTTATGTGTGCTTTAAAAACTCTGGACTGAAGGGCCTCACCCACCGTCCACGGGAGACCACCAGGAGGCTCCATGTCCTTCCCACACCCCAGATCTAAAACAGTTCATAGGGACTTCTTTATAAAGCTTTGAAAACTTGAGAGCACCGAATGTAAATAGAAATGGGTAAATCTATTTCTCTTTCTGACCAAGACCTTCTTTTTACCTGAACTTTTAAAGTTAGTCGACGGTTCTGACCTGTGAACAAGCAATTCCTGTCAGCAAACCAGAAACACAGTAATAATTCAGCCAAGGTGCTGGAGGCATGAGCTACTTTTTTGCTTTTTGTTTGTTTGTTTGTCTGTTTGTTTTGTTTTGAGATTTTATTGTTGTTGTTGTTATTTTGTTTTTTGAAAGAGTTCTGTATTTCAGAGAGAGCCGGAAACACGCAGTCCTTCTGTCCCAGCCTCCAGATCTCTGGCATACAGACATACCCTCATACCTCTCCCATGCTCTGCATTTCTTCCAGTGTCTTTCTTTGAGTTCCCTGTGGAGAGAAGCTATTGTTGTCTTGGCTTCTGTATCCTCTTGCAGACCCCAGCTCTGGTGGCCTGAGTGGAGAAGATATTCAAGACCCCCTGGTTGCTAGAAAGACATGCTGTAGGGAGAACTCAATTCAACCTGTGGTGATAAGGGGCTTGTAAGTCAGGGTATGGAGAAGCGGAAACAGCTGTGAGGTCGGTGGTGGCTTTGCTTTCTTTTTTTTCTCTTAATATCTTAGGAAGACAGCCTGATGCAGTCCCTTCTTTGGTGCCTGCATGCTCGAGTGGAGGACTGGAGAGTAAGTGCAGTAACCTAGACAGTCTCTCTGCCATCCTGTGCTTCAAAGATCAGAGGCTAACTCCTCCCTTTACCTATAAAGAGTGGTTGCCATTTCTTAATTCTGTGACCACAGTCAGAGCACTGGATAGACATCTGTTGTGGGCTGACCCTCCCTCCCTCTGGCAACTGGCATTACCATTGTCATTCTTACAAAAGTTGGGAGCTGAAATACTCCAGTTTCTTTTAGTGTGGGCTTCTTTCAAGATGGACATGATGGATCTACTGAGAATAGGAAGGGAAAGATTTTGTTTCTCTGTAGTAGTAAGGAAGTATCTGAAAGACAGACTGTGTTTAGAAGTTCATTCAGCTCCCCCTTTCCCAGCCTGGAATGAGGACTTCACCAACTTCATCAGGAAGAGATGTGTGCTTGACCACAGGGAACTAATTTAGGAAGACTTAGTGGTCTTTAAGGAGAGGGTGGGTCCACTTCACCTTAGCCTCTACTAAGAAGGCAGTCTCGAATGTGATTTCTTTACAAACAAAACAAAAACTCGTAGGAACAACACTTGCAGGGCAGTGGATACAAAGGAGACAGCAAGCCTGTTCCACCCTCCTAGACTCTTCCACTCATGCTTGGCCACCCTAGCAGGCCAGAACAGGGAACCTTCTCCACTGACAGGTTGACCTGCCATCAGTCTAAGTCAAGGAGTAGAGCAAGGCTGTGCCATTTTCAAGTCATCTATTCATAGGAAAAGCCTGCAGGTGGTCCAGTATTCCTTGTCCACCCCACTTCCAAGCAGTTAAATTCTTAAAAGGACTCAGGGGTTATCAAAAATGAGAAAGGGACCCTGTTATCTCAGTAGTTTTGTTTGACATACTTAAGAATGGTAGTTCTCATCCTTGACCATTGTCGGGATGAGGGTCTAGAAACCAGTGCCCTGACTTTATGCACAATGCTATTGACAATGAGTAGAAATTGAGACTTGTCTGAAATATTTGACACTCTTTAAACAAAAGTAGTTTAGATGAAGAATCTGAGCCCGGGAAACCTGGGTGGGGGTAGGTATGCGTAGCTGTTGGCACCAAGGTTTTGAGACAATGCCGTATGATGATGCAGTATGTTGCTTTCTGTTTCCGCAGTATGCTACCACGGGCTGTTCCCTGACTCTACACCATACAGAGAAACCAGAGCATGAAGACATCTGTGAATACCGTCCCTATTCCTGCCCCTGCCCTGGGGCCTCCTGCAAGTGGCAGGGGTCCCTGGAAGCCGTGATGTCTCATCTCATGCATGCCCACAAGAGTATCACTACCCTTCAGGGAGAGGACATAGTCTTTCTAGCTACAGACATTAACCTGCCAGGGGCTGTGGACTGGGTGATGATGCAGTCCTGTTTTGGGCACCACTTCATGCTGGTACTTGAAAAGCAAGAGAAGTACGAAGGTCACCAACAGTTCTTTGCCATCGTCCTCCTCATCGGCACCCGTAAGCAAGCTGAGAACTTTGCCTACAGACTGGAGTTGAATGGGAACCGGCGGAGGCTGACCTGGGAGGCCACACCCCGGTCCATTCATGACGGTGTGGCTGCAGCCATCATGAACAGTGACTGCCTTGTTTTTGACACAGCCATAGCACACCTCTTTGCAGATAATGGGAACCTTGGAATCAATGTCACAATATCTACATGCTGTCAGTAAGGCTCCAGGAGGCTTTTGTAACCCTGGGAAGTTATTTGGGCATAGTGCTCTATGTTTAATAAAGTTTTTTTAATAGATGTTTTATTCATATGTCTTCCCAAGTCAGGACCCACAACTGTCCTCTATTCTGTTTAAATGGCAGCTTCCTGTCTGGCCCTGATGAAAGAAAGTTCACTGAACTGTGATAAATGGGGTTGGCCTGTTAGTAATTCGGAGGTTGTTCTGTGATCTCAAATCAACTCTATGCTATTTACTTCCTGAACAGCTCTTGACAGATTGCTCAGGACTGCCTCCCACCTGCCTCATCCTGAGCTGACAAAAGTACAGTGGCTTTCATAAGAGTTCTTTTATATTTAGGAGGTCGGAATTGCTTGAATATCTTCAAGCTGGGCAGCTGACTAGTTTACACAGAATCACCTGTTGCACTCATCTCCAACACAGCTAGAGAATCCATAGTTGAACAACCTCATCTTTTCAGAATTTGAAGATTGCTGCCTCGAATTGTAGAAGAGGGTCCAGGATCTAAAGGTGCTTTAAGGCCACCCTCTGCTGCCACCATTGGTCTCTACTGTTTGTTCCCACAACCTCTGCACACACGTTTAAAACCAGAACTCTAAATCCATGTGGACGCACTCCTGAGGTTTGGTCGCTCTCATGCCTTCAGTTGAGGTTCTCACATAGCTAGTTCTTACCATAGTACGGATGACCTGTTTACATATGGCTTCCCTTGGAAGCCCTTCTTGACTGTGACTGATATGAAAGACTAGATCAGTAGTTGGGAAGCCTTTATAACCAATGTCACATGCTTGCTACTCTAAAAGCATGTGTTGGTTGTGTGGGTTTGGTTTTTCTTGGTTTTGTTTTTGTCTTTTCCCACCCCCAACACTCACTTTAATTTTTTAATAAAATTTTTTCAAAAAATAAATGTTCTGCTTCATTTTCCTGCTTGAGACATCTTCTGTGTACAGATGGCATAAAACTTTTAGCATGGTACATCCACCATACCTCAGTGAGCCAAGTCACCTTGTCCAAGGTGGAGGGCAAACATTTTATCTAAACCCCTGTCTATGCTATAGGTTGTCATTAGTGGCACAGGACTATTTACTGTCTGACTGCCAGCTGTCACCTGGGAAAATACCTCTCCCATTTTCCAAAATCAGAAGAGTCATGGTTAGAGGCCAGAGATCTTGAGGCCCTTCCATGGTGCCACACTCTCCTTCAAAGCCCTAAGTGACAAAAGAATTCAGATTGGCCCTGAACTTTGTTAGAGTTCAGTGCCCCCTCAGTGAGGTGACTGAGCTAACATCACAGCAGCTAGAAGTGATGGCTTTAGAGTTATCTTTGTTCTCTACAAGAGACGCGTGTTAAGCTTTTATGTAACAGTTCTGGCAGGTAAGGAAGTGCTGTGCTGGCTAGTTTTATGCCAACTTGACACAAGCTGGAGTCACTTTGAAAGAGGGAACCTCAATTGAGAAAATGCACCCACCAGATTTGCCTGTGGGCAATTTTCTTTATTAATGATTGATGTGGGAGGGCCCAGCACCCTGTGGGCAATTCCATCCCTGGGCTAATGGTCCTGGGTGTTAAAAGAAAGGAGGCTGATGAAGACAATAAGCCATGCTCCTCCATGGCCTCTTAATCAGCCCCTCCCTGTCTCCAGGTATCTGCCATGCTTGAATTCCTGCCCTGACTTCCTTCAGTGATGGAGTCTGGTGTGGAAGCATAAGAGAAAGAGAAATAAATCCTTTACTCCTCAAGATGCCTTGGATATGTTTTATCAAAACAATAGAAACCCTAACTAAAACATTGCTAAGGTAAATTCTAGGCCATTCTTCAAATGAAAATTAAAAAAAAAAAAAGTGTACAAAAAGTAGGTACTCAAAATACATTTGCAAGTGAAGAAGAACCTCTGTTGGCACCACCAACCCATCACGTCTCACACTGGTGGAGGTGAGCCAGCATCCAGGAGCAGGTGGGGACCCATCTGCTCCCATGATTCCCCAGGCGTGTGAACTAGCCGAGCCTGTCAGCACTGCTTCCTGTCTAACCCTTCCTGGTACACCTGAAATCAGGACTGCCTGTGGCCCACAACACAGGAAAAGAGAAAGCTACAGAGAACTGGAAGGAGGACTTGGTAGAAGCATTTTAAAAGCACTGCCTCAGATTTGCAAAAGCGGTAAAGAGGGGTAGCCAGTGTAGTGGCTAGTGACAGGAGTGGCCTGGGGTTCAGGTGCACTGAATCCCCAGGCCCCCTCGTGTAGGATTTAACGAAAGTCTGTGAACCTGCAGACAGCAAAACTGAGCTCTTCCAGTCAGAAGGTCCCATAATCTGGAGATCACCAATCATGACCTTTACTTTCTGGCTTTCCTGAAATTTTGTTTTCTGAAGAAAAAAAAAAAAAGCTGAGAACCCCCAGATTATAGAATTTCAAGAGGAAGTGAAAGCCAGAATTGGTTCTTATGTAATTCCAACTGCCATGCAGTTTTAACAGTATGATGATTAACTGTCAAAAAGTCATCGTGTGCTCTACTTGCCACATCTTTTGAAAATGTAAGATTTTTTTTTTCCTTTATCCTGCCCTTGATTAAAGCCTGGCTGATCGGAGAACGGTGGCTTCAGCCTGTGTCGTGTGGTATTACAATGCATTTATAACAACTTTCTCAAAGGACTCTAGAAAATATTTCAGTCATTAAAAAAAAAAAAAAAACACCCAAACCCAAGAATAGGAGTTCTCTATCAGCATCCTCATCGTCACTGGAGAGGAATTGGTCTGTGTCTCTAAAACATGGGTTTCTGACTTAGAAGCTAGATGCCCAGTAAGAATGACAGAAAACTTCAGAGAAGCTCCTGAGGCAACAGCTATCTCAGATTCTCAAATACAACCTCAGGCCCAACCAGAATGTCCAGGTGAAAACTGGCCACGGTTGTGTGAGCAGCACACAACTCCCTTACAATTAATTGCATTCTCAGGAAAATCATCTCTGTGCTAATGCTATTCAGGTTCTTGGAATGTGCCATGGGGCCAGCACTGTGACCCTAAGTCAGCCCCAGGAACATGGTTGCCAACCAACAACATTAGAATAATTATTTTCTGCATGTTGTATGTAGCACTAACTCCTGTGAGAGGATATTCAACTTCAGAGTTAAGGCAGACAGACCATGCAGGCAGCCTCTGCTGGCGGCGACTCTGGGAAACCTGTCTGTGACAGGTGAGTCATGTTTCAGCTCCCTCTTGACTCCTGTGAGTCAGGGCTGCAGATGGTGCCTGCACATAGAGAGCAGCTTTGCTTTGTAGTTCTTCACTCAAAGAGTCTGTGGCCTTGACCCCTGCTTGAACCATGAAGCTATTCATTGACACGATCTTTAAACCAAAGAACCCACTGCTACTGCTGCTGCTTTGAATTTTATTTTCAGTGAATACTGTTCGTGTGCCTTAAAGTCTCCAAATGACAAAAAAAGAACTTGGAGTCCATGGACACTGACGCTGTCACCATTACCATTTCAAGAGTGAATGAACTAATAAATAATGTGTAATGCTTCTTCCAACATCAAGGACTGTACATCGGAGCTTCTGAGCACGGTGGCTGGCCGAGTGGAGGCTGTGTGATTCAGGGAAGGAAACTGTCAGAATACGAACAGACAATCCCAAAGAGAAAAACAGAACGGGTTTCCAAAATCCGCTAAGGAAGTAAAGGATACCAGAAAAATGTGAGGGTGGGGGACCGTGACACTGAGAAGGAAGGAAGTGAAACAGCTGTGATTCCCCTGGGCCTGGGGAAGAGTGGGCAGAAGTCTGTTAGCTTTACTTTTTATTCTGTTTTATTTTGGTTTCTTATGCCTCTTCCTCCCTTCTCCACCCCAATCCCTTCCAACACCTCAACACCGGGGTAGGGAGGAAGGAACATTTAGTGGAGAGAAGGGTTGTAGCTTTCCTTAGCTACTTCCTGTTTGCTAGGGTTGATGGGTTCCTTGGGGGAAGTTCAATCTTCATTTCAGGATATCTCCAACTTGTGCTCATCAAACTGCATCAACAGCCATAAGGAGCAGTGGGGGGTGGGGAGTTGCAGCACCATCATCCTTTCACTGAGCTTCCTTCTCTCTCTGGGCCCCTGCCATCTATTCCCTCTCCAGAGTCCTCAGATTTAAACTATCCGCAGCTGGCAAAGGCCTTTCTCCAGAGCCTGCACAAGGCAAGCTGTAGACAATTTGAAATCAGTCCCATATCCTACACCTGGGATCAAAACAAAAACACATTTACATCCACAACTGAAGCCACTTCCAGGAGCTAAGTCAGGTGAAAGGTAGGCAGTGAGTGAACACTGCAGACAAGCCTATGCCCACACCTGTAACCCTTACCAGTCTAGATGCCAAGTGCAAGTTTTGGAAGGACTGATTCTCAACAGGTCAGGGAAAGAGTAATCTCATTTTGTCATACTATATGACTCCAAAGGTGGGTGTGGGAGTCTTGAGAAAATCTTTTATTAAGAACTGAACTACCCAGGGGGCCAAAGATCTGTAAATGTCAAGTTGGGGGGGGGCGCTCTGAATGAGAGATGTGGAAAGCAGGAGGTTCAGACACTGACTAGACACATGGAGCAGACAGCCTGAGACTGACCTACACTGGGAAGGTATAGGGGGAAGAGGGCTGTTCTTGGTGGCCATCCGGGAACAGATCTCAACTGAGAATAACCCTGGAACGTGATGGCTTTCAGCCTCAGGCTTGCTGGGAGATCAAACTCTGGATTCTGGGGATTGAAATTAGATCATCAAGCTTTTGTGGCTAGTGTTTTTATTTCACTCAGTGAACTGTTTTGTCCCCCTTTTACTTTTTTAACTTTGTATTTTTTTTCTAAATCCCTTGCTCTTTTTTTCTTCCCCTCCATAGTTTTTTCACTCTCCTTCTTTCTCCTGTCACTTACTGAATATTGCTTTGCTTTTCACTCCCTGTCTCCTTCCCTTACTTCATTCTCACTGTCTTCACATGTGCAGCAGGTCAGTCACTTTCCATTGCATGGTCGTTACTGGGCTGTGATCCATGTTGAATGTGCTTGTACAACTATGGTTTTTTGCCACTCTCTCAGTTTTTCATCCTCAATGAGTAATACTTGGGATTGAGCCTTCCAAAGTAGGCTGCTCAAAGGCCAGGGTGGTGGCCCAAACCTGTAATCCCAAGACTTAGGAGAAGAGGGCAGAAGGATCAAAGGAACAAATCACCTTCTGATTGGATTTAAGCCTTGCTTCTCTAGATCTGCCTGGAACCATTGACTAGGCCAAATAAGCCATGACTGCCTAAATCTGCTATTCTTCTAAATTGACATGGTAATGAAATTCCAACTAAGTTCTCACTCTTATTCCCATAAAATAGGGCATCTCTCAATACCCATCAGAAAGGCTTTTTGAAGCAGGTGGCAGCCAATACAGAGAGCCACAATTGGTCTGTAAGCAGAGAATAAAAGACTGGATTTCTCAGCTCTAAATGGACATCTGTAGCCACCTCCCCTCCGAGGCTCTGGGATCACTGTACTAGAGGGAGTAGAAAAGTTTTTTTTTAACTTTATTTTTTTTTCTTCACAATTTATTCATTATATATCCCAACTGAAGTTCCCTCCCTCAACACCTCCAAATCCCACCCTCCCTCCCTCTTCCCTCTATCCCCTTCCCCTAGTCCACTGAAAGGGGAAGTTTTCCACCATTGCCATCTGCCCATAGCTTGTTAACTCTCATTAGGACGGCCTGGATCCTCTTCCTCTGTGGCCTAGCAAGGCTGCATCACCAGGGGCAAGTGATCACAGAGCAGTCAACTGAGTTCACGATAGAGGCAGCCCCATCTCCCCTCACTCAGAGATCCACATGGAGACTGAGCTGCCAATCAGCCACATCTGAGCAGGGGGTCTAGGTCCTCTCCATGCATGGTCCTCCACTGGTGCATCAGTCTCTGCAGGACCCCCTGGACTCAGATCCTTTAGCTTTGTTGGTCTCCTTGTGGGGCTCCTGTCCCCTCCATGTCGCTCTATCCCCACCCCTCTCTTCTTCCATAAGACTCCCTGCTCTCTGCCCAAAGTTTGGCTGCGACGCTCAGCATCTGCTTCAATCCCCTGTTGGGTGGATCATTTCAGAGGACCCTCTGTAGTAGGCCGCCATCCTGTTTCCTCTCTTCCACCGCTTCTGGTGTCTTTCCTGTTTGCCATACTGAATGAGAATTAAGCATCCTCTCTAGGGTCCTCCTTAGTGTTTACCTTCTTTAGGATTGTTCCACGAATGAACTCATAGTGACTGTGACTCCATACACAAGACCTGCACACATACACATAAGCAATTGATTGATGCTGTGTTAAAGGTTTTTTTAATTGTGTTTGTTTCTCAATTTCTCTCTTATCCTGCCTATCACCCAAATAATTGAGACTCTATTATATTATTTTAACAAGTTTAATGGCAAAATAACTGATCATTAATTACTCTATTCTTATCCCTCTAGGCTGGTCTGGCTTCCTACCAGCATAAATCCCCAAGATACTTGTAATTTATGGCATTCTGTGCTCCAGCTTCTTTCTCCTGGTGTCTCTTGGTCTGCTGCCCATGGCTGACTCCCCTGCTTTCTCCTCTAACTCCTCCTCCCCTGGAGGGCAGAAAGTCCAGCCCTATTATCCCCCTTGCTCAGTGATTGATTATAAATTGCTTTATTGGCATATCAGGGGACAATTGGGGAGCAGTGTTTATACAACATTGAAACAGGAGATTCTCAGAACAAGGATTGCAACCAGATATGGAAGGTACAGAAATCAGCATTTGAACTGCACAATAACCTTGTGCCCAGATCTCCACATTTTAGTCTAATAAAAGAATCTTTCTCTTACAAGAACAAACTATATGTAATAATAACAATTATGAAAATTATTAGGTAAGGTTTACATCTGTATATTTGGCACCCTTGGATAAATTATTCTATGTTATCTATCAATTTCCATCATCATAAACAATTTAAGTTTAACTGTGAGGCTCTAAGTGTCTAGTTTCCAACTCCATCAGAGACTTAAGGAGGAATAAATATTACCTGAATATGTAGGAAGAGTAGGCAAGGAACTTCCAAAGGCACAGAAATGACAGAGATATCTGGCCTGGACCGTCCTGAGAAGTTCTTCAATAACATTGGAGCATCATCGTTAGCCTTCCAGCTCAGAATATTTGACAGACCTCTCTGTGAAGAAAGGACTTGCCTACCTTGTTCTTGCAAAGCTCAGCAGTCGACTTTCCCACCTCCAATTTGTCCAGTTTAGACAGTATTTTGTCTGTAATTGACACAAGGGCATTTTCTCATCCAGTGGCTAGCTTGCCACATGTGAGCCTTTGAAGCTCTTTGAAGTAGAACAGGGGTGCTTCCAGGAGCAGACTTGTCTCATGGTCAAAAAAAAAAAAAAGCCTTAAATTAATAAAATATCTTTAAGTGCCGTATTCTATAGATCTCTGAGGTTTTTTTAAGATCAGCTATCTATTTATCTTATCTGAATTGTTTGTTTCAAACTATTTTTTATCTGTCAATCTAGGAAGCATATTTTTAATTTATTAGACTATCATTTAACAAGGCCATGAGTTTGCTTGTCTAACTGCTAGTATACATTTCTTACATATCATAAACAGTTCTTAATAGCAGTTTTCAAAAGAACTGAAACTTATACAACCACTTTGGAAATCAATCTGGCGCTATCTCAGACAATTAGGAATAGTGCTTCCTCAAGATCCAGCTATACCACTCCTAGGCATATATCCAAAAGATGCTCAAAGGACATCTGCTCAACCATGTTTGTAGCAGCTTTATTTATAATAGCCAGAAGCTGGAAACAGCCCAGATGCCCCTCAGTTGAGGAATGGATATAGAAATTGTGATACATCTACACAATGGAATATTACTCAGCAATAAAAAAACAAGAAAATCATGAAATTTGCAGGTAAATGGTGGGAACTGGAAAAGATCATCCTGAGTGAGGTATCCCAGAAGCAGAAAGACACATAGGGTACATACTCACTCAAAAGTGGATATTAGACATATAATATAGGATGAACATACTAAAATCTCTACACCTATGGAAGCTAAACAAGAAGGACAGCTCTGGCTAAGATGCTCAATCCTCATTCAGAAAGGCAAACATGATGGACATTGGAGGAGGGAGAAAACAGGGAATAGGACAGGAGCCTACCACAGAGGGCCTCTGAAAGGCTCTACCCTGCAGGGTATTGAGGCAGATGCTGAGACTCATAGCCAAACTTTGGGCAGAGTGCAGGGAATCTTATGAAAGAAGTGGGAGATAGTAAGACCTAGAGAGGACAGGAGCTCCACAAGGAGAGCAACAGATCCAAAAAGTCTGGGCAAAGGGGTCTTTTCTGAAACTGATACTCCAGCCAAGAACCACTCATGGAGATGGCCTGAAACCCCTGCATGGAGGTAGCCTATGGCAGTTCAGTGTCCTTCATAGTAATGGGGACAGGGACTGTCTCTGGCAGGAACTGATTGGCCTGCTCTTTGATCACCTCCCCCTGAGGGGGGAGCCCTTACCAGACCACAGAAGAAGACAATGCAGCCACTCCTGATGAGACCTGATAGACTAGGATCAGAGGGAAGGGGAAGAGGACCTCCCTTATCAGTGGACTGGGAGATGGACAGGGGTGGGGAAGGAGGAGGGTGGGATTGGGAGGGGAGGAGGGAGGGATGTACATGGGGGATACAAAGTGAATAAACTGTAATTAATAAAAATAATTATGTAAAAAGGACTAGAATTTAACATTTCAGTTTTAAGAATTATATAGGTACAATACCTTAGCATGTTGTAACCAAATATAATCTTAAATCTGTATTAATATACAAAGATTTATATCAATGTAAGAATTTTGGTTTATTAATGTTTTGTTCTAAAAGTAGATTTAATAATCTACCCTTTATTTATCATCCCTATAACAAATCCCTTTAAAACAATAACAAATATCTATCACCCATAGAATGACCAAAAAAAAAAAACAAAAACAAAAAAACAAAAACATCCACTATCTCTTGGGAATGGGTGTAATTTTCTTAAATTGCTTCCTGCTGATTTGGGACATAGTTTTTCTTTTGGAATGACCAAGAAATTGGGATATTGTCCAGTCTTAAGAAAGCTACCTGTAACTTTTGCTGTACAGTCTCTGAATGCTGAGAAATTTCAGAGCTTAGCTGAAGTATTCACTGGAACAGTCTGTGATGCTGGACTACCTAGCTAGCCATTTTGCAATTGTCTCAGATGCATATATTTGAGGAAACAGTTATTGAGGTCACCTGGGCAAAGACAGTCTTGTCCTTTTTGATGTCTGCTCCTTTTGCTCTGAAAAATATATAAAGTTTCAAAGGTATTATACATATTGTATTAATATATGAATGGGTTGTACACTGAGCACAGTTCAGTTAAAGATGATTCTTGCTCTCTGAGCAGGTAAGGCATTTATTTTTCTATACAGGTTTGTTGGACTATATAACCAAACTGTAAAATAAATTGTTTTATTGATTTTTGGTTTGGGGGGTTTTTGGAAACAGGGTTTCTCTCTATAGCCTTGGCTGTCTTGGATCTCCCTTTATAGACCAGGCTGGCCTTGAACTCACAGATATCCAACTGCCTCTCTCCCTGAGTGCTAGGATGATCAAAGGTGCGCACCACCACTGCCAGCTTAAGAGCCCCTTCACAAAAGGATTTGGCTTCCTGCCTTGGCTAGGAAAGTCTGGCTTTGAGAAACTTATTTGTGTTAAAGAGCCACCTTGCTTTTTCTCAGCAAGGGCTTCAACTGCTTCTGCTTTGCCTCTCTGGGATTTGTTTCAGCTTTTGTTTTTCTGCAGCCATCTGAGGCCTTGCTGCACTGTGGCAGGGAGGAGGTCTTCTGATCAGGAAGCCGTGAGCTCCTGCCATAGAAACTGTGGTTGCTTTCTTCATGAACAGAACTAAGAAACTGCTTTCAGTTTAAGTTTAGATTCCATGTAAATTCTGGCCCCAGCTGGTATGCCAAAATATTAATGTTATTTGTACAAAATTGTGTTTGTTTCTCAGTTTCTTATCTTAGCTATCACCCAAATAACTGAGGCTCTATTATATTATTTTAACAAGCTTCATGGCACAATAACTGATCAGTTATTTGAAGGAGTCTGGTAATTGGAATTCTGCCTCCTGGCCTTGGCAGATGTGGGTCTTATCCATAGCTCAGTTTCTCAGAGACTGGCCTTGACAACCTCTGGGAGACTGACCCTGGCAACTTTTCCTGCAGTGTGTTCTGAGCCTGAGAAGTAGATAGCAAACTCCGTGCAACCCTGGGAACCAGACAGCAAATTTTGTGTAACCTTGAGTGAATTCTTGGATGCCTTGCCAGGTGACACAGATGTGATGTTACTGTGAAAAAATTTGCTTGTTACCCTTTGTTTTGTAAGTGTTTGCACTTTCAGTAAACTGACCTTGATCAGAAGCCTGTCTTGGTCTCCATTCTTCATGTCTCTGTCCCCACATTTCCACTCCCTCTTTCAGGTAGACCCTGTTTGACTAGCCTGTGGGATGGGTCAGTTATTACTCTGTTCTTAACCTTGTAAGCAGTCTGGCTTTTTACCAGCATAAATCCCCAAGATACTTGCGCTTTATGACATTCTCTGCTGTAGTTCTTTTCCTGATATCTCCTGGACCTCTGCCCATGGCTGAATCCCCTACTTCCTCCTCTAACTCTTCCTCTTCTGGAGGGCAGGAACTCCAGCCCTATTCTCTCCCCTCCTCAGCAACTGCCTATAATCTGCTTTATTGGCATATCAGAAAATTGGGGGGCACTGTTTACAGTAGATTGAGACAGGAGTTCTCAGAACAAGGATTACAACCAGATATGGAAGGTACAGAAGTCAGCATTTGAATTACACAATAACTTTATGCCTACAGTACTGGTGGATTGAGAGCCTGTAGGGGTGTGTTCCTGGAAATGCTGCTCACGCTCCAGTAGATGGCCTACAACAACACACATACAGGCAAGCACTAAGTAGACTCCATGAGCTTAAAACAAAGCACATGAAATGGGAAACGTGGCAGCAGAATAATGGAAGACTTAGAATGGAGAAAATGGGGTGAGTTTCAAAACACATGAGGTATTTCTATGAAATTCTCAAACTTCAGATTCTCCTACCATCACTTCACAAATGCTAGGATATGGGCCTGCACCACTACATCTAGATATGAATGAAAGGCCTTAATGTAAGATCTTAAACTTTAAAACTTTTAGGAAAAAAAAAAAACATAGTTAACTTCAAGATATAGGCACAGGCAAGCATTTCCTACAAAGGACTCCAATAACACTAAAAGTGATCCCAAGAATTGATGGATAGAATTACTTGATATTAAAAAGCTTCTTCATACCAAACAAAATAATCACCAAAGTGAAGAAGAAGCCTACCAAATAGAAAACAAATCTTTGTCAAACTACGAAAATTAAACACTTTGAATCCAAATCATCCTGTCAGTAAACGAAACAATGAACTCAACAGTCAGTTCTCAAAAGAAGAAATGCAAAGAGCTAATACATCCTTGAAAAAAGGTTTACAATATCCTTAGCTAACAGAGGAATGGAAACAAAACTACTTTGAGGGGTAGTGAGAGGGCCTTGGGGGTTAAGCAGCTTGCTGGTAAACCAGGCCAGCTAGATTTCAATCCCTGGAGCTCAAATGGTGAGATGAGGGAACAAGCTCCTGCAAGTTGTGAGAGTGGTCACTGTGGCACACATACGATGTTTAAAAACTGCTTTGAGAATGCATCTCACCTCAGTCAGAATGGTTGTCACCGGGAGAACAAGAAAGGAAACAAATGACAACAAATGTCCTTCTCAGATCACCTGAGACAGTAGCAAAAGACTGCTGGAAGAACATGGGGCCAAGGCATCAACAAATCCTCCTCAGATTCTCCATGGAGAAATCTGCTGATACCATATTTGCTGAGAGAGTGATAAAAACCGTGAGAGGTAAGGATTCATGGCCCACAGGAAGGAAGCTGAGGTGGCTCCCCTTACAGGGGTTCCTGCCCCAAATCAGCACTTGTTAAGACACAAAACTTTCCCTGTACTGCATTTTTATCTTTAATTGATAGAATCATAGAATTAACACAGGCAGAAAATAGCCCCTTTGGGGCAACTTATTTGCTAACTCTGAAGTTCTTAAAGAAAACACAAGTGTGACTTCATACTTCTCTGTTGTTATTTTTAAATTATTTTGTAAAATGCACATATGAAATTTACCATTGTAGACATTTTAAATACCCAACTTAGTGATATTAAGTACACTCACACAGCTGTGTAATGTTTTAGCAGCTTTCTTCTTGCATCTGTAAGCATATGAAGCATTTTCATGATCTTTGCTTTTCTGGAATCCTTCTCACTTAAATTTAGAAATGAGCTGGAGTACAGGCAAGGATAACCAGCACTGAAGTTTGAGAAAGTCTAACCCACTACTGTGGAAGCTTCCATGTATATTCATACACATGTATGGGCAGATGGCAGTGCCTCCACCAGACACCACAGAACAACAGAAAGCACAGTGCCAGGAATGAATTATCTTTTTTGGAGCTGGAGTTGTTGGCCACAGGCTACAGCCAATGCTTTCGTTTCCTGCTGGAACTTAAAGTTAAAGACACCACATAATTGAGTTGCAGAACATGAGGAAATCAAGCTAGTACTGACCTGGAAACTTCATCCCTACTTACTAGCTTTCATAGTGCTGAAAAGGGCTATACACACTGCCAAAGAAAACAGTCACTGTGGCCCCCATTGGCTTATAGATTTAAAGGCTTAGTCACCAGGGAGGGGAGTGACACACACAAGGGAGGTATGGCCTTGTTGGAGGAGGTGTGGCATTGTTGGAGGAGGTGTGGCCTTGTTGGAGGAGATATTTCACTGAGGGTGGGCTTTGAAGTTTTAAAGTCCATGCTAGGCTCTCTCCCTCTCTCTCTCTTTCTCCATGTCAGAATGCAAAGCTCTCAGCTAATGCTCCATTATCATGCCTGTCTGCTTCCCACCATGATGCTCATGAGCTAACTCTCTAAAACTGTAAGCAAACCCCCAATTAAACGCTTCTTTTTCTCTTTTTTAAGTGATAGAGTACTAACTATGGCAGTCACTATCAGTCACAAACCATGTGAGCTACAAAACAACCATTCTGGCAAGACATGCCTATTGGTGCACTAGTGGCATAAGAGTATCCAACAGCTTTCTGGTCGTATTTAAGTCCTATTCCATTAGATAAAGATCATACCTGGCACCATCCTCACCCAGGCCAAGAAACTGTAACTAAGAGGTCATAGGCACTAGGAAAGAATGAACTGCTATTATTCTATTAAAAGAAGCAGAGTATTAAACTGATTCCTAACAACTTCTTGCTATACCCATAGATTGGTATATCCCTCAACTCTGATCAGAGAAGCTTCTTATTGAATTAGATGATGGTTAAGACAGGACCCATAATTGGTCAAGGTACAGAGAATAAGAAACTATAGAATGTTCAGCTCTAAATGGGACATCCATATCACATTCCTCCCCAGTAGGCTGAAATCACTGTGGAAGAGGAAAGACAAAAGACTGTAAGAATAAGACGCGGTAGATGATTACAAGGAAACTGTTTAAGGAACAAAACAGGACAGTTGCACATATGAATTCACAATGACCGTGACAGAATATAAGATGTGCGTAAACTGGAGCCAAACAAAAATCCTAGCACGGAGAGGGGAGGAGGGCAGAAGTTTCCACCCTTGGCTAAGGACTGATAGCTGCTTGGGGGAGAGTCCATTTTCTTTAAGGATGTAACTCTTGGTAGGTTAACCAAGCTCTCGTGGATGGCCCCATACCCAAGAGCATCCGGACAACATAAATTAGACTCAGTGATTTGGGTTTGTTTGTTTGTTTGTTTGTTTGTTTGCACGAGTATGTGAATATGAGCAGAACACATTGACATTTCTGAAAGAACTAAGAAAAAATGAGGAAAGGAAAAAATACTAAAATGAAGTGGAAAGGGTCTCAGGGACACATGCATTTTCTCTTAGAACATCACTAACAATCATGTGCCAGGTGTTTTCACATAATGTATAACAACCCTGTAAGGGAGATTAGTAGGTGAAGGAAGCAAAGCAGCATTTGATGGGAAACAAGGAGTGCATCCTTCCTTGGGAGGCGAAAGCTAAAGGTCTCTCTCAATTTCCCTCATGATGAAATGGGACACGACTCCCTCCAGAAAAAAATTCAAGAAGGAACAGAAATGAGGTGGTCAAGGGTTTTGCTCCATCATAAACTGGTGCTTTCCAGTCTCCCTTAACACCAGGATGAAATATTCTTGAGGACTGCCCAATTCCTGGTGGGAGAGATAAGCCTGTCCTACTTTCTAATTTTGCTTCCTGGTGCAATGACATCAGAGAGCATCTCAAAGGGAGAGTTCCCATTACCTTGGACAAAGTACGGCTATGCATATCCTTGGATTATAGGGGCTTCTTTGGTAAGAGGGGGTGGGGCCCTGCTTGCTCATCTCACCAAGGGACTAAAACACAAACTCTGCTGGCTGTGCTTCTTTCTTCCCTTGTCTTCCAAGCTTGCCTCTCCCCAGCTCAACACACACCAGCCTCGGCTCTGACCTCACCTCCTGTGCTTTCTCTTACCTCTGATATAACTTACCCTTATAAATACTTCACAGTAAGCTTTAAAATTTTCCAAGTTCACATAACTTTTTGTTTGTTTTGTTTTTCCAGACAGGGTTTATCAGTGTAGCCTTGGCTGTCCTGTACTCAGTTTGTAGACCAGGCTGGTCTCGAACTCATGGAGATCAACCTGTTTCTGCCTCCCTGAGTGCTGGGATTAGTGGGGTGAGCAGCTGTACCTGGCTCAAAGTCATATAACTTGCAAGCACAGAAAATGGTGTTTAAACACAGAACTGGGTCCTCTTTAAGTTCTAACTGCCTGAAAAAGTGGCAAAAGCTACAAAGCTTGATTTCTAATTTTATGTCACCAAATGGATCTTAATTTCTTGGTGGTTAGAATAGGAATGGCCCCCATAGACTCATGTGTTTGAATGCCTGGCCCATAGGGAGTGACACTGTTAGGAAAAGTGGCCTTTTGGTGTGGCCTTGTTGGAGAAAGTGTGTCACCATGGGAGCTGGCTTTGAGGCCTCATATGCTCAATGTCCAGTGCCACAGTCTCCTCCTGATGCCTTTGGGTCAAGATGTGGAACTCTCGGCTCCTCCAGCACCAAGTCTGCTTGCATGGTGCCATGCCTCCTACCATGATGATAACAGATTGAACTTCTGAAACTGTAAGCCAGCCCCAATTAAATGTTTTTCTTTATAATAGTTTCCTTGGTCATACTGTCTCCTCACAGCAAGAAAACCCTAAGACAGTTTCTTACTGTTTGTCTTGGTATGCTATCTAGATTTCAAAAACTGATGGAAAATGTTAATAGTGTAGCACTAACTTAAAAGACTGGGAGATTTCTCTGAAAGCCTCTTTCCTGAGGATTGGCATTCACAGTACCAGGAGGTACTCTGCAAGCTACTGAAGGAGGGAAGCATTCAGTAGCCATACCAAGCTGCGATGCCTATAAACCACAATGACCAGCATGGAAAGATATCCCTAAAGGTACAATCGGGACACATATCTTGGCAGTAGCCAATGGCTGTCTAACTGGATTTAAGGCATGACCAACAGTACAGAAAGTATGCCTAGTAGAGGAAACCTAGCCAACTACTGGGGCTAAGGAGATGGATCATAAAGGAGAGCCTACTTCTGCCATTTACTAACCCGGTATAATCCCTAACCACATTAAAAATCTGTGTCCTTTCACCTACTCACCCTCATCACAGACACTTCTCTTTGCAGCAGTTGGAGACCATTACAGAAAGTCACAGATCTTCAAAAATGCAGAATCACTGGTTGTGGGGGCTCCACCCCCAAATGATTCACCTATAACCCAACCTCCACATCTAAGACTCAGAAAACATAGCTGAAGAAAGGGCAGAAAGATAACGCCAGAGGACCAGGAAGTCGGCTTTGAGATTGTGTGCCTTCTAGAAATGTCAAGGAAACTACACCCATGATCCCCCAACAATATGGCTGCCTAAGCAACAGCTGAACCATGACAACACAAATGGACATGCTAACATGAAAGGAGGAAATCTCGTGGGGCCCCACCTCTACCGATTGCTGAGAGGGGATGAACTCATCTTCCCCAGGGAGATGCACCATAATTGGTTTTCTAATACAAAGCAGTCAGCACAGAAATCATATTCACATAAGCAATAATGACAGACTCAGCAGGCTGTGCTTATGTATTAATTCACATATCTATGAAACAATAATAACTAAAGAAAAATAATAACCAAAGGATAACTGAATTTGAGAGGGAACAGCATGGATAATCTAAAGGACTGGAGGGAGGATAGGAAAGGGAACAATTATTTCATTGTATTTTAATTTTTTTCATTTGCCAATATGAGCTGGTTAGTTTTTCTAATTTATGTCAGATTTAGAACTAATCCATTATTTTTTTTAAAGACAAAAAAAAAGTGAGGAATTTTTTGCAGTATTCAAATACCATCGCCCAGTTTAGCAGAGAATGCACTGATAACCTCTATGTGCTAGTCAAATTCTGACAAATGTCTTCAAGTTGCTTCATGTTAATCTTACTGGTGTCGACCAATATTTACGTTGTAGCTATATCTGATTGTCAGCTTCAGCCTCAGGTTGGTTACTGATAAAACAGACCAGGAAAAAGCAATTAAAAAACTCTGATGGAACCAGTTAACAGGCACAGCTGGAATTTAAAGCTCATTTTGGGGAATGTATAGTTCATTTTTGGACTTACAGTAAACAATACCATAATTTTTTAACTTTGTGCTACAGTCCTTTTATGTGAGTACAATGTACCAGAAAGTTACATGTATGTACAGATGGAAAAATATATGCACGCGTGGTTTTTGAGGAGCCTGTTATGAATTTGCCAGCACATTCACAATCCACTTTCAAATCCAATTTTACAGGTCTTAGAAAGCAGGCAGATAGTGGGAAGACAGGCCTGCAGGGACAGGCAAGCAATTAAGGGATGGGCTTACTTCATGAGCATTCTGTTCTAGAATGTGGAATATGGGGCCTGTGAGATGGATCATCAGCTAAAGGTGCTTGCCACCAAACACCTTTTCAAACCCCAGGACCCACAAGGTCAAAGGTGAAAACAAGTTTCCACAAGTTGTCCTCTTACCTTCACACATGCATCCGTGCCATGTCACTCACGTGCCCACACACATACACACAGCTTACATGCACACAAATGAATAAATTAAAATCTAATAAAATAATTTTTTACTAAAAATATTTTTTACGCATGGTATAGACTCACTTATAAGCGGATATTAGCTGTATAATACAGAACAGCCATACTAAAATCCACAGATCTAAAGAAGCTAAACAACAAGGAGGACCCTAGGGAGGATGCTTAAATCTCATTCAGAAGAGCAAACAGGATAGACCAGAAGCAGTGAAAGAGAGGGAACAGGATAGGAACAGGATAGGGTTCTCTGAAAGACTCCACCCAACAAGGGATCGAAGCAGATGCTGAGACTCATAGCCAAACTTTGGGCAGAGTGCAGGCAGTCTTATGGAAGAAGGGGAGATAGAAGGACACAGAGGAGGCAGAAGCCCCACAAGGATACCAACAAAGCTGAAAAAAAAACAAAAAACAAAAAACAAACCTGAGCACAGGGGATCCTGCAGAGACTGATGCACCAGCCAAGGACCATGCAGGGAGAGGACCTCCCTGCTCAGATGCAGGCAGTTGGCAGCTCAGTCTCCATGTAAATTCTGAAGTAAGGGGAGGAGGGGCTACCTCTGTCATGAACTTGATTGTCTGCTCTTTGATCACTCGCCCCTGGTGATTCGGCCACCGAGGAAAAGGATCCAGGCAGTCCTGATGAGACTTAAGCTATGGGCAGATGGCAGAGGAGAACTTCCCTTTTCAGTGGACTAGGGGAAGAGGATGGAGAGAAGAGGGAGGGAAGGAGGGAAAGTGGAAATGGGGGAAGCTGAGGGAGGGCCTTCAATTGGGATATATAATAAATAAGCTGTAAATTTTTTTAATTTTAAAAAAAAATAATTTTTTAAAAAAGAAATTGGAGTCATACATACTACAGACCAGGAATTTCCTTATACATATAGTAATGGTAACTTCTTTTTGTGGTAGGTGAACAATTCTGACCCTAACTTCCTTATACCATCACTCTCTGTCTCTGTCTCTGTCTCTGTCTCTCTCTGTGTGTGTGTGTGTGTGTGTGTTGTGTTGTGTGTGTGTGTGTGTGTCAGCCTCTATCTCTTTCTTTCTCTGTGTGATCACTCAGAACCTCCCTGACTCTATGACTCAGTATTATCTGAGAGTTCACGTGGTTTCGGAAGAACGGATTCCTAGGTTTTCCGGTGCTTCTCGAGACTTGCAACAGCCAAAACTGCAGCAGAGCCCTCAGTGACGTGGCCTGGGTTGCCCGGCACTCAGAATATCATGAGAGATTTTACCAGCCAGTTCGGAAGTTGAATTGGCAAAGAAATAAACATATCAAGGTTACCACAGGTTGGCATGACCTCGTGACGTCATCTGCCTGGTCTCTCTCACTGCTCTTCTCTATGCTGGGCTGTTTTGTTTGTCAGGAACAAAGATCTGTCAATCCTCAACTGACAGCTATTTGCTCTGTTACAAGGACAGCTACAACAGTATCGACCAGCGTTTGTGCTGAGTTCCCTTGGCTCCAAATTGCACCTCCACACTCTGTCTGCCCCAGGCCAACCTAGCAGGCTGGCCTAAGGAAGGTTTCATGTCTCACCCGCTTTCCCTTTGGTGTTTGCTTGGACTGAACTTTGGAGTGGGGCGTGCAGGCTGGAGATTAGAGCGAGGGCAGAAGGCTTAAGGAAGCTATCATTTCCGCGTCCATCAGATAGGACCAGTCAGGCCCAGCTACATCCTGCAGAGCACACAGTCCCTACGCTGCAGCCTCCGTGGAGACTGCCGTGCGCCTTTCCACACCGCGAAGCCAGTGAACCCAGCTGTGAGACAGTCCCTTGTCAGTACCCTTCATGGATCCACACTCTTCCGTCACCGTTCTCCCCCAACCCAACCCCCGTCCTGCTACCTGTGGACGGAGTGCCTGACACACGCCTGGTTCTTCTCCACCTTTCACGCTCGGCATCCCATTCAGTCATTCCATCAGCCTCGGGAAGGAACATCAGCATCAGCCTGGTTTACAAATGAGGAAACTGAGGCCCGGTGTGGTCACTTGCCTAGTTCCACAGGTCCAAGCAATGCATCTCCCAACACGGATGAGTTATATGCAGGGAAGTTGTGTAAATGTTCACCGCTCTGGCAGCCTAGAACAAGACATACCAGCAGGTTGCGGGGAGTACGAAAGGGAAGATCCTGCAACCCAGTACAAGTCCCAGAGCCTCGCTGTATCCCTGCCCCTAGCGCTGCCTTCTCACTGTGGTGCAGCCACACCCTCTCCCAGCTTCTAGTGAGGCTGGAAAAGTAGGATTAAGGTCATGGGGTAAAAGGGCCTTGAATAAACAACCTGAAGCTTTGTCTGGTAAATTCCTAGGAGTTACTGAGGATGGCTACGTGATGCTGTAAGATAAATGGCAATACCAAGGGAGAGGCGTGGGTTGGCGTTCGCCTCCTCCCTCATTAAAGCCAGTCAGCCCTTTTCCGGGACTTCCCAGGCGCTAGCACATAATGACAGGCAAAAACAATGCAGTTGCTAGTCCTGATCCCCGGATCAGGAGCCGCTCTTGTCCCTCCATGCAGAAATTCAGCCGGCTTGATCAGTTTGTAAATGTTTATTCTTTGTTTATAAACTTCTTTTAAGACCTAAAGGAAGAGGGGCTCCAGGAGGCGTCCTATCTGGACACATGCAAGAAGAGCTGGCCTCTGGGGACAGTGAACATTTCTCTTCTGCCTCACTACTCTGGGCAGTACGAGGCTTCGTTTTTCTTCTCCTGGAGCTGGTGACACATTGACATGAAGCTCCTCCATGGTAGCTTTCATGGTAAATTAGATTTTCCAGAAGAGTCAAAGATCAAAGGCAGGATGAGAGATGATGATTTATTTTCTTGTATGAGTCATAGCTGGGATCACCAAACAGAGAGTTCACCAAATGTTTTGAGCAGGGATGACAGTACTGAGACAAAATTACAGCTTTCTGGTGTGATGTTTAATTAAAACTTTTCACCTGATTAAAAGCACTGTCACTGTTGGTGACAGTGTAAATTACCCATCACCCAAAACTTCTTCCTCTGGGAACTTACCCTAAAGCTCTCTTAAATGTGCAGGCTAAGGCTTAGCTACAGTGGTAGTCCCTAGACAGCTTTTTAACAGTGCAAACTTTCAGAAACAAATCCCCCCAAAAGATGAGAATAGGTTAGAGACGGCATCCTCATTAATAGGCTACCACTACGGTCCGTGCTGACCTAAAGGTATACTGACATAGTGTTGGAACAATCTGGTCTCCCCTTTATTAATATCTCGTTATTAGCACATCAAATGTTCTTTTTGTTTCCCACCCTGTTAAGAACCTGAACTACTTCTACGATATAGAAAAAAATTACAACAGGCCCAGACCCGGCCACCATAGCACCTACGTGTGTGCTAGCTGAGTAATTCCTTGCTCCAGACTCCCACCCCTGTCACTCACACCGCCCTGCCACACCCAGGCCTTCTCCCACCCTGCCTCTTTGCTCACGTGGATCAGTACACACTGAAGTTACCATATCACTATATGCGCCTACCATGTGAGTTCCCTACACCTTTTCACTTCCTACCTCCACGCCCAGGCCCAACTCAGGGTCAAACCTCCACTTACCACGCTCTTCCGTACACATTCCACACCTTGTCGGCATCTCTCCACGCCCAGAGTGCACCCACACACGTGCTGGTGGTGAGTCGCCTCAGCCCCACCCCTCCTTGCCCAGGCCCACCAGGGAGTCAAACTCCCACTCTCTGTCGGCGAGTCTGTCCCAGATCCCTTCCCCCACGTGGCCCTTCTGTACTCAGACCAAGTCCATTTGCAGGTTTCCCCAGTTACCACTAAATTGGAATCAAGCCAGTGTCTCCAATTAAAAATTAACACTGAATACTAAGATCTGACCTACAAACTCCTCATTTCTGATCTGAAATCAACCAATTTTGAGAAACAGCAAAACTTCCATCCAACAGAGATAGCAAGATTGTCATTTCAGACATACAGCCAATAAAGTAAGTCCATATGCTCAGGTCACATCACACAAAACAAAATCTGAAAGACTATGACAATATGTCCCTCACCACTACCACCTCCCCCCAAAAATTAGTCCCGTAGAATTGTTTTTCACTTAAAAAGTGCCTAGATGAACTCCAGGACATAAAACTTAAAGAAAAAATTATAAACATGATCAAAGAATTCAAGAATTTTACAAGGACATGAATTACATGAATTCCCTTAAAGAGAGGAATAAATTCCTGATAAAAGTCCAAGAAAACACAAGCGTACAGCTGAATGAAATGATGAAGACTGTGTTAGTTACCGTTCAGTTGCTATGATAAAAACACCGTGACCAGAAGCAACTTACACAATGAAAAGTTTGTTTGGGGTTCACAGTTCTGGAGGGTGCAGAAGGTGCCCATGATGTCAGAGGAAGCATGGGAGCAGGTGGCCCGAGCAAAGAAGCTGAGAGGACCGAAACATGAAGCAGGGAGCGCAAACTGAAAGGGAGGCAAGGCCACAAACTCTCAAAGCAAACCCCAGGGATGTCCTTCCTCCAGCAAGGAAGGCTCTGCCCTCTAAGGTCCCATCCATAACCTCCCCAAACAGCACCACTGACTGAGAGTCCAAGAGATGACCAAGTACAACCAAGAGGCTACGAAAGAATATATAATTATTGAAACATAAAGTTGAACTAAGGACACAAGCAGCAAGAAAAAGCAACAATATGACAACAATCAACACAAAGTTTTCAGTAATAACTGTAAATATCAGCGGCCTCAACTTCTCAATCCAAAAGCACAGGTCCATTGATTGGATTGAAAACAAACAAACAAAACATATTTTGTTGACTACAAGAAATTCAACTGACCTTCAAGGATAAGGACCACCTTAGACTGAAAGGACAACTGAATGGTACCTGGAAAAAGCACTCAGGAGAGAGATACTACTGTCATAATATAGTCTGAAAAGAGGCTTCAAACCAAACATTTCTCAGAAGAGATAAAGACTTTTCATTCTGATGGAGGAAACAATTAGTCAAGAGACAGTATAATCCTAAACATCAATGCATCGAACTCAGGCACACCCAATTTAATACAAAGCATACAGATAGACTTCAGGAAACAGATTAACCCCAAACCAGTAATATTAGGTGATTTCAATACTCCACTGTGTCCAGTAGACAGGTCATCTGGACAAAAAATAAATAAATGGAGAAACATCAGGATTAAAGACTAAACACCAAATATCTGCAGAGATTCCACCCAAACACCAAAGAACACATGTGACTCAGAGGCCTGTGCAAGTTTTTCTAAAATATACCACAAACTGGGACAAAAAAAAAAAAAATCCCAATACAGAAAAGTTCATAACATCATCTATCTTATGTGACCACAATGCAATAAAGCTTGAAATCAACAGCAAAAGCATCTCTAGAAAGCACACAAAGTCAAGGAGATTAAACAATACAATACAGAATGGTCAAAATGAAAATGAAAACAGCACAACAAAGCCTCTAGGGCATATGGAAAAGAAGTAGTGAGAAGGATATGTATAGTTCTAAGTAACTATATTTAAAAATAGGAACAAACAGGCACATAAACAGACAGACACAAACACACACACACACACAGAGACAGAGAGAGAGAGAGAGAGAGAAACAATGTAATAAGGCAATTCAAGAATTTGGAAAAAGAGCCAGGTGGTGGCTCACGCCTTTAATCCCAGCACTCAGGAGGAAGAGACATGAGGATCTCTATGAATTTGAGGCCACAAGTTCTAGAACAACCAGAGCTACACACACACACACACACACACACACACACACACACCTGTCTCAAAAAAAATAATCAAAAAAGGAAGAAGAAAAGAAAACTAGAACTTGGAATAACAAAAAGAAAGCAAACCTAAATTCAAATCCAGCAGATGAGAAGAAATAATCAAAATCAAGGCTACCAAGTCTGAGCCACCTATCTGAGGAAAACTCCTTACAAGTGCTGGGTGTACCACCCATGAGAACTGGGGCATAGAGAGCAGTGTTTGGGAAGCCGATCTTCTGCCCTCCTTAAGGCAGACGCGTGTGGGGACAATGCTGATGCTATCCTCCAGAGGAACTTCCCATAGTACCTCCCTCCCATGGAACATTACATCATGTTAAAGAGTGCGATTTCACTTTTTCTTGGCACTAAGCCTACCTGCTGGTCCTAGCTGCTGAAGCTTTACTGTAACAGCATGCTGCCCCCTCTGTTCATCTGTATTACTACATCCTGTTGTAATGGGTTGAGGCAGAACAGAGGATCAGAAGGGAGAAAAGATATAAACTGACTGGTAGTCAAACTGCCAAAAACATACAAATAACAGCCACAAAAACTGTAAGATGTAATACATTATTCTTTTTGCTCTCAGAATAAAAATGACAAATTTTGGTTAGGATAATAGCTAAGAACTAGCACAATACTAGGCCCGCTACAAATACCGCATCATTTAATCCTGTCAGTGTCCTAAAAAGGGAGAACTTCTAGTTTCTCACAGCTTGTATCTAATCTAAAGGATGAAGAGATAAAATACCACATCAAAACAAAAATATGTCAATGGTGTGTGATATGCACAGAGAATGCTAGAACGCAGGACCACATGAAGATGTCAGCGCTTTGTTGATGTTATGTTAGCTGCTTTCATAATGTCTGGCTGGGTCTGGGAAATGCAAGTTAAAATGGCTTAGGGATTCTATCTCACCCCAGTCGGAATGGCTCTCATCAAGGAAACAAATGACAATAGATGTTGATTAGGATGATGGCAAAAGAGAATCCTTATCTACTATTGGAAATACAAATTCCTCGTGGAAGTTGGTGCAGAGATTTCTCAAAAAGTTAAAAATAAAACTGTCATGTGATCCAGCTGTTTCACTTCTGGGCATATATGCAAAGGAATCAATATCCCATGAAAGAGATATTAGCATATACATATTCATAGCTGCCCTGCTCACAGGAGCCAGGAGAAGAGCCAGCCCAGATGCCTATGAACTGGAGAATGGATAATGAAAATGTTGTGTGCAGTGAGTACAATAGAATGTTACTCTGCTATAAATAAAACATAAAATTTGCAGGTAAATGGATGGAACTGTCCCCAAAGATAAATGCTGCATGTTCTTCTTCATTTGCAGATCCTAGTTTCAAATTTTAAAATTATGTGCTAAATTTGGTGTGTCTGCAGAAATCAGGAAATTAGAAATGGCCCAAGCAGATCAGGATAGGTCCTGAGGGGTGGGGAGGGAGTTAGTAAAACGCCCATGAGATGAAAATGGAGGCAAGGATAGAGGAGGTTAAAGGTTTAAGTAAGGTGCCCTAGTTACTTTACCATTGCTGTGATAAAATGCCATGACCAAGACAATTTATGAAATAAAGCACTTAATCTGGGCCCACAGATTCAGAGTCCACGGCCATCCTGTGAGCAGCATGACAGCAAGTAGGCAGGCAGAGACCCGGGGCTACATCCTGATCCACAAACACAAGGCAGAGAGAGCGAAGTGGGCATGGCTAAGGCTCTCAACCGCTCAAAGTCCTCCTCCAGCGAGTCCGCCTCTCCTGTTCTCTCCCAAACAGTTCCACCAACTGGGAACCGAGAATTTAAACATGTGACGCATGAGGACGGGTCTCGTTCAAACCACCACAAGAGGACAGCAGTGGAGGGATAGCGAAGGTTGGGGCGCTAGGGGCAGAAGGGTTAAGGCTGGAGGATGGATGGGGGGGAGGAGATAACCAAGACTGGGGATGTATGAAAAGCCTATGGGAAGCTGCTACTTTGTAAAACAAATAAAAAAAGTTAATATTTTAAAAGTGAGAGAGAGAGAATTTGAACAGAGGTATCTCACATGGATAATACTGCTCCATTGGCTTGGTTATTAAACAAAAATTTCAGTTCCAGGAATGGGATACCTCCCTGTAAGTTACTTCAGAGAGGACCCAGAGGCCCCCAAAACAATACAAGTTATTGCCTTCCATTGCTCTTGTCCACCCACCAGAACCACATGGTCTGACCCTGTTGCTGAAGACATGGTGCGCTGTTGCAGGACATCGATGCATCAACTTGGAACCATCTTGAAAACACCCTGCGTGCTGGCTAACTCTCAGTGCTGGAAGATGCTACGCAGGCCACTGAAGAAACATCATCAATGATCCCATCAAGCAGTGGACTCTGCATACTACAGGACTGATCTTCCAGACCAAAAAAATGTCCACTGATGCAATAGTGGAATGAATATTATGGGGTAACCAATCACTTTTGGATTGGATTTTGAGGCCCATTTCACAGAAGGTCATTCACACCTGACACTATAAGCCTGGTCAAAAGCCCATGACTGGCGAAGTCAAAGAGAGCACCTGCTTCTGTTAGTTCACTAAACAGATACATCAAACTCTGTTCTACATATTTATGTTCATTCCCATTGATTGCTAGTACTCATGCTCAATTTTGCATGGGGTTGTGGTTAATAAAGAAACCCGTAATTGGAAAAAAAAAAAGTAATGATATGAAATGATCATTGAACACATGCCCCAAAATGGCATATCTATATTACCCTCTGGGAACATTGTGAAAGAGGAGGCAGTAAGAGCTAGAGAACGAGGAAGAGTGCTGTGAAGCGCTGTCTTCTGTCTGTGACATTGCCATTGTACTCGTAAATGTATAGCAGCCATGGTTACGTGCTCAAGCTCTTTGTGAGATGCACCTGTCAATATTCCTGCATTGACAGGAGAGAAGCCGAGTATTGTGCTCCCACTGCTAAGATGCTATTGACAGTTAATGGTTGCTACGGAAGAGGTCATGGCCCTCAGTGGCATATGGGTAAATTGCCCATAATACACAACCATGTGCGGACAACTAACGCTAATTAAACCCAGTTAGTGACAGAAGGGAACGGGAGACTGTTGGGGAGAAGAAAGTTTCCAGGAGTGGAAGAGGATAAGAGGGACAATAAGTCTTTCTTGTTTGTAATGAAGCAAAAGACTGTGCTGAGCACTGGGAACAAGGTCAGGCCACCACAAGGGGGCATCTTCTGCCCTCCTGGAGCTTAAGTTTCTGTCAGGGAGGGTATCTGTAAGTAGCTGCTCATACAAGTAAATAATTACAGTCACGGGACCTCTGCAAAAGAAGGCGTGGAAGCTCCAAGGCATACAGCAAACAGTCCAGTTTCCTCAAGGGAAGCAAAGTCTGGGTTTCAGGGTGGACACAATGTAGAGGAGGCACTGATTGGTGCTGGGGGTCATAGGCATAGAGATCCAGGCAGGTATGGGAGTCGGGAAGTTAACCAATGTGGCCACAAGCATAGACCAAGTAAAGGAGAGGCTGACAAGGGGAGGCAGCACAGGCAAAGCATCATAACCTGTGTTCATGGTTTCAACTTTGTTCCCATAAAATGCCAAGGTTTAGTTCCAAATCAGTAGATGAATTGAGATTGGAACCAGGTGTGGTAGTCACGCATTTAAGTCCGTCATCGGAGAGACAGAGGTAGGGAGAGCCCTGTGAACTTAAGACCAGCCTGTTCTACATAGCAAGTTCCAGGCCAGCTAGGGCTGCATGGTGAGACTCTGTTTCGAAAATAAAGAAGAGTTAAGATTGTCTTTGCAATTTGAATTACCACTCCAGCTGCAATCTGAAGGATGCAGAAGGATATGAGAAGTCTTTTGGGAAGTGACAACACAACTAAGATAGACATAAATAATCTAAGACATGAAGGAAAATTAGAAGAGATTATATAGAATCTTAGTGAATTGTTGGATTTGTGTCTAGAAACCAGATGGTATCAAAGATGACTTTTTCAATTAAACAACACATAGGTTCTCTTTCCCAGCACCTGGTAAGGAGCAAGTGGCAGAATTCCTAAGTTTATATGGGGGGGGGGCGGAGTTACATTCTCAGAAAACACCACGTGGAAAAGTGGAGTGAGTGGGCTGAGTGCAAGTCTGTACCTCACGACTAGGAGCCAAGAGAGAGGTCCACATATGGATGTCCAAGTCCAGATGGCAAGTGTGCCATTGCTAAACATGAACTTAAGGTAAAGGGATGGCATTAAAAGAGAAGGGAGTCCAGGGGTGAGATAAGAGTCACGTCAGTATTTAAAGACCATAGAAAAGGATTCAGAGAGCAGAGCAGCTGAGTGGAGGGCTTGTAGGTATAAGATGAGAACTGTGAGAAGGTATGCAAGCCAGATGGTGAGAAGGTTCAGGGAGAGAATGAACAGCAATGCTGGACCAAAGGTGAGTTTAACAGCTGAGATGGCATGATGACCTCAGTATGGGCGGATAATGTCAGACAAGGCAAGGAGAATGCGGGAGGTGAGGAAATGGGTGCTGTGATAAGACAACTCCTCAGGCCATGTGGAGCAGCTGAGGGCCCTATCAGCTGAGCAGTGTGTCACACAGCTGAAGGTAAAGGAGCTCTCCAGTGGACTCACCAGCCAGACACAGGGATCGGCCAGCTGGATCATGTCGGAACTGCAGAGCTCAACTACAGAAGCATGGACTACATCAAACGATGTCTTGTTTGATTATTATTTCCTCAGAAACTGTGGAAATAATAGAAGAGGCGAGGTAACTGCAAGGTAATGTGCAGTCAGCAGATTGTTAAACTGGGAGCTGGAGAGATGACACAAAAGTTAAGGGCACTTCCTGCCTTTGCAGGACACCAGAGCTCCTTTACCTTCTTTGCCACCTGGATCTTGGCCTATAATAACAATCGATTTAAAGGATTGCTTTGTCACAATACCCTTGCATGAGCAGGATAGGGAAAGGTTTGCTTTCTCGGTTCCTACTCTGGACAATAGTGGAGATGCCACCGGGGAGTGTTGCCACAGGGAATGTTAAATAGTCCAACTCTTTGTCAATATTTTGTGCAACAACCATTAGAAATAATTTGTAAGCAATTTCCTCAGTCTATCGTTTATCGTTACATGGATGATATTTTGTCAGCTGATTCTAATGCAGATTGTTTAGGGGAAAAATGTTTAAGGAAACACAAATAATTCTGCTATGCTTGGAGTTACAGATTGCTCCAGAAAACATACAAAGAGGAGTTTCACTTAGCTGTTTGGGTTATAAAATAAGTCAACAAAAATTTTGACCACAAAAGGCACAGATCCATAGGGATCAATTGCAAACTATTAACGATTTTCAAAAATTAATGGTAGATATTAACTGTCTGAGGCCTATGACTGGATTAAGTACTTATGAGTTCAGTAATTTATTTCAAACATCACAAGGAGATTCAGACTTATACATTCCAAGGTGTTTAACAGCTGAGACAGAAAAAAACTAATTCTGGTAGAAGAAAGATTGCAAGATGCATATGTGGATCAAATTGATCCTAAACTTGAGGGTCTTTTGATCATTTTACCTTCAGCTCATGTTCTCTGTATAGCCAAACTCTATTACCAGCTGGGAGCAACCTTAGGGGTACCAAAAGGAACAAAATCTGGAATATGAGTGTGTTTCATTCTGCAGAATTTGGAAAGCAAAGGAATGTACACCATACTATAGGTATACACTCAGGGTTTCAACGGGCAGCTGCTTTAAGTTCTGAAAAGGCTGACTGTGTAATTGCACATTCGTTGGAAATAGTGGCAATGACGGGGATACCTGCACAAATGAAGGCTGGAATGTGTCCAGTGCGATGAAGCACATTACAGGCATACCTCACAATCCTACAGGACAGGCAGTGGTAGAAAAAGCCACTCGTACTTTAAACACGATGCTTACTAAAAAAGGGGGGAGGGTAAAGACCCCCAGGGTCAGGCTGGAAAATGCTTTGTTAATTCTAATTTTTCTTAATGCTTGTGAAAAAGGAACAGCAGCAGCTGAGAGACACTGGGTTGTAGAAAAAAACTGGAGATTTAGAACAACCCATTTGTTGTAAGGATATGTTGACAGCAAATGGAAACCTGCAAGAGTTTTGAGATGGGACGTAGTTATGCTTATATATCTACAGGGAATGGAGAAATATGGTTACCAGCAAAACTTATAAAGATTAGCTTTGACCAGGAAAGACCTCCTACTGGCCGAGACTTGAATGTCTTCACATGGTAAATGAATCTTGTTGGCTCCCTGGTCC
Source organism: Meriones unguiculatus (assembly GCF_030254825.1). Lineage (NCBI taxonomy): Eukaryota > Metazoa > Chordata > Mammalia > Rodentia > Muridae > Meriones > Meriones unguiculatus. Next base: position 164,903,303 of record NC_083350.1, on the reverse strand, counting down.
TAATGATGCAAAAATGTACCTACAATATTACCTTTAAAAGTTTACTTTCAGGCAAAAGACCAGATAACAATGAAGATAAAGTAAGCCCAGATGATTTCAGCCTCACAGACTGCCTCAGTGGCTGTTTCCTCAAGAATCTACACCCAGGTCAACTTCAGAAGGGCTGGCCTGAATGATCGATTGATACATAACCAACTGCCCCAAAAGAGTAATTTTTGTGTCTTAAACTCAAACAAGACATCGTTTGATGTAGTCCATGCTTCTGTAGTTGAGCTCTGCAGTTCCGACATGATCCAGCTGGCCGATCCCTGTGTCTGGCTGGTGAGTCCACTGGAGAGCTCCTTTACCTTCAGCTGTGTGACACACTGCTCAGCTGATAGGGCCCTCAGCTGCTCCACATGGCCTGACCTCCCCCAGGGATCAGCCCAGGCTCTGCTGCGCAGTATTCATAGGTAAGCCTCTGGCTGCAAAGGCACTGTCCAGCTTCTGTTTGTGATTTACTAATGCCATTTTTACCAAAGCATTGGAGCGGGGGAGGGGGGGAGGTATTGGAGGGTCACAAAGTTCTATCACAAAGGAGTACACCACAGGAGGAGGCGTGCTTGTGACCCCTCCTCCATGTACCAGACTCCCCAAGGCCTTGCACAGAGCACCTGAAGACCTCCAGGGGTGTCTCTCCTAGAAATCCTATCTGGTCAGAATGGGGAGTGTCTCCAAACACAGAGCAGCCTTGTCTAAAAGGGAGAACTGTTCCCACCGAGCGCCACAGCCTGGAGGGAAGATGGCTGAGATTCCAGAACTGTGAGGCAGTGTGCTGACCAGGCCTGGGCTAGTCAACCAAGGCACCTGCGACGAGAAAGGAAAAGGCTAATTGCTACATCCGGAGGACATGGCGAAGCACCCCCTGGTTTCTCACCAACCAGGAGAATGAGGTCATCCTATGTGGAAGGCTCAGAGTGGCAGCCTGTGTGAACAGCTTCCACCACCCTGGCCGTTAAGGACATTTGTGATCATTGGAAAACAATGACTGACTATATTGCCACAGCCTACGGAGAAGCTTAGCTTTATGTATATAGGCATATATACGTATATATATGTATATATGTGTGTGTATGTGTACATACATATATGTGTGTGTATATCATACATATGTATATATATCAATAAAAATATGCCTCAAATGTATAAAATTTGTCACTATAGACCTATAAATTGTATGCATCCCTACATGTGTAAGTTACATTTAAAAAAATTCTTCTGCATTAATCGTAAGACAGCCAAGGACACACAGAATTCTTGTGATTTTGTGGAGGTAACATTAGCATGGGAACCAAGGGACTTAAATTCTAGTTACTTCGCTGCAGCTAGTTCATGAGCTGAGACGAGCTGTCAAGCTCTGAGTTATTCATCTGAGAAACATGGGGTTATGTTTAGTTTTGCCTAAAAACGGCACTTAATCTTGCTGTGCTCTCTCTAATCTGAGGATGTTCCACCATAGGAAAGAAGACAAGATATATTCACTTCTTTGTGGCATTCACAACCTAACACATACAAACATTCAAACATGGAAGCAGAAACTACATATGATCTATGCTCTCTGACAGGAACAACAGCAGAAAATTGTGGTATTTGGGGATATAAAATACTGGAATTTATAAAAGATAAATAGGTGTTAGGTGGCCAAGGCACAGAGGGAGAAGCAAGCATAAGGACAAAAAGGCTGTGCAAGATGGAGTGGCTGATTTAAAGAAAACAAGACCTCCACAGGACCTGAACACAGGAGTAGGGAAGAGACTTAAGGAATAGGCCTTGCTGACCTATTCACATGAATGATGGTGAAGTGAAAGGTGAACACCTCCCATACTCCTGAAACACCTTACCGTGCTGCAGGCACTCAGAAGAATGAGGTGGGAGGGTTGTAAGTTCAATACCAGCTTCACTTACATAGTGAGACTCTGTCTTTTAAAAAATAAATGGAAATTTAAATTATTTACATCAAAAGAATAAAAATAAAAGGTATATCCAGAAAACAGTAAAAAAAAAAAATATTCATATTATGCTGTCCATTCCCCTGACACATAAAGAGTGACCTGTCCTTCATTAAATTGCTCATTTGCTGGAAACCTGGGGCACTGGGTGGGCAACATGGCAGAGCCCGATGGGCAAGAGCTTGCAATCTACTGCCGCTTCCTTCTTATCTATAAAGACTCTCAGGTAATGCATCACCTGCAGCTATTAAATCTCTTTTCTTTGCCTTTCTACTTATGTTTCTTCTTACTGGAAGGTTGTTTAATAAGATACTTACATGTGTAGTCTCCATACCGTGAGTTTGCTTGGTGTTTGTTGATCAATCTGCCCCCATTCCCTGGCTGGTTCTTCTATTTCCATGGTTACAAGCCTGCAATGAGTCTTACAGTGGCTAAGGTCAGCAGGACAGGAGCACTCTAGAGGAGAAATTAAAAAAATAAATAAATAAAAGAGAGTGGTATGGTGACGCTGCAAGGGATTTCTATGAGTTGACATTTGAGTTAAGGGCTAAGTGAGGATGAACCAGCTGCTCATCATCAGGATGATGAACAAATATAACAGCCCCTGTAATGGCCATCAGCTTGGCACAGTGGCTTCCTGTGGCTGCTTTTAACAAGTTGCCTCACATAAAAAATTAAGGGCAAAAACTTTGGACAGAGTTCAGAGAGTCTTATGGAAGAAGAGGGATGTAGAAGGATCCAGAGTGGACAGGAGCCCCACAAGGAGATCAACAAAGCCAAAAAGTCTGCAGAGACTGATGCATCAGCCAAAGACGGTGCATGGAGAGGACCTATTTCCCCTGCTCAGATGTAGCCCATAGACAGCTCAGTCTCCTTGTGGGTTCCCTAGTAAGGGGAAAAGAGACAATATCCAACATAAACTTGGTTGCCTGCTCCTTGATCACTTCTCCCTGGTGGGGTGACTTAGCCAGCCCACAGAGGAAGAGGATCCAGGCAGTTCTGATAGGACCTGTTAGGCTAAGGTCAGATAATTGGGGAGGAGGACCTCCCCTCTCAGTGGACTAGGGGAGAGGGATAGGGGAGGAAGAGGAAGAGTGGGACCGGGAGGAGATGAGGGAGAGGGCTACAACCAGGATACAAGGTGAATAAATTATATAATAATAATAATACATTTTTAAATGTTAAGGGCAAACCCAGAGTCTTACAATAGTACACACTGATTATCTCACAGATAAAGCTAATGATGTGTCTTCTGCTTCCAGAATATAATATTCTGGAATATAATATAATATGATATGATATAATGTCATGTAATATAATATACCCTTCCAGAATATAATATACAAGAAGTGAAGGGCCTTGTCTGTCCAATTCCATGTTTGAAGCGTAGGACTGAATACATGGATTAGTTGAAGCTAGCAGAGGGTAGTATAAAACATGAGCCACACACTTCTCAGAGGAACCCCGGCTTATAGAAAGCAAAGCCCTCGTCGGTGTTTTGCCTCCCCATCAATCATGTTTGCCCCTGCTGTGCATACACATCTTTCCAGGTGATGTTCAGAGCCAGCTTCTTCCCTTCCTTAAGCCTGGTTCGGATAACATAGTAAGTCACTTGAGAGAGTGAGATCCAGAGAGCCTTACCCAAAAGCTGCAAAACTGTCAAATGAAAAATGCCAGTTGGTACTTCAGTGTCTGAAGGTGATGGATGTTCCATGATAACTGTAAAACAAGCACTCTTTGGTGGAGACTGGAGATGTTAATGAGACACTCTATGCATGGGATTGTATAACAGTTCATGTGATGGAACATGCATAAGAAAGCATGTGCTGCGCTGTGCTGCGGGGTGCTGTGCTGCGCAAATGACCAAAAGCCTTGAGAGTCCTTATGTTTTTGTGCGTATCGGTCCATCTAATAAACTCTTTATCCCTGTTCAGGCTCACTTCCTCCTTTGGAAATACATCATTTTCTAATAAACTGTTCCTGTTTCTGCTACTATTCATATGTCCCCATCCAATTTCTTGCTTTGGGACAGAAGCAACTTGTAACCCTTCCAGAGGTGCCAAATAAACTTGATATCCTCTACTATCAGTGACCTGTGTGGTAAAAAAAAAATCCCTGCTGATAACTGTACCCGTCTCCTCAACACTTTGTTCCTATCCATCGCATTTTGACATGCTGATATAGTAACTGTCATGTGGCCTTCTTTCAGTGAAAGAACTTGGGAGTGACAGCAAAAATCTTCCTTTTTCTATTTCCCAGAAGTTGAGAACAATAGCAGTGGTGTAATACTCAACAACTTTTTTAAGTGAGTTCAGTGTGCTGAGTCCATGAATGAGTAGAAAGTCCTTAAAGAGTGAAGGAGGAGAAAAGATGATCCTGGAGCCGTTGGCATCAGCTAGGATGAAGAGCATGTATGTTTGTTTTATTTTGCTACTACAGAAGCAGCTCAAAGACAAAGAGAGTTAGGTTTTCGGATCCAAAGAGTTGAAGCTACGGGGGTGATGAATCTAGGCTTGACATTAGAACTGAGTGCAAAAACAGAAAGCAAATGGATGGAGGGAGTGAGAAAGTGGGAAAGACTGATTTCTTTCCCTACAATCCTCCCCAAACAGTCTCAGATACAGTATCAAGAACAAAGATAGAGCAGATGTCACTGCTAAGAGGTAGCTGGCCTTTCTCAAATCACCTTCTAAAAGGAGTTCTCTAATTGGACTTAATACCTGTCCAGTAAGTCGGGAAATCATGTCGGGTACTGGAAAACCAGATAACTCCCTGGGGCTTAGTGAGGTCATGGATCTTAGAGAAGAATCTATTGCTGCCACTTTACTAAGCCAGCATAATTACTAATTACATTCTAAATGCTCATGCTCATACCCACAAATGAGTGTAGTATTCACTCCTCATTAATGAAACTTCTCTTTGCAATAGACAGAGATCATTACAGAAAACTGCTCAAAAATAAGAGAACAACTGATCATGGGGTGCCCAACCCCCAGTGGATAAATCCACAACACAACTCTTGCACCTACAGCTCAGGGAATGTTGGCGGAAAAGGAGGCCAAAAGATTGTAAAAGCCAAAGGAGCAAGAAATTGCTGCAAGAATGTGTCTCTTAAAAAATAACAAGGAAGCTATACCCTTGATACCTCAACAACGTGGAAATGTCTACAATCTTCTGCACACCAACAAAAAAATTGGATTGTACAGAAACTGAAGTCTTGACTTTCTCAAAGGACTAGTATCATGGCAGTAAATGAAAAGGAAAACAAACAGCTTGTGACAACAAAGAAAACAACTACATAATCTTGTATATCTGTGTCAGGAAAAACATATTTTGTTTTGTTTTGTTTTAATACATATGAATGCTCATCTGAAGATCTCAAGACATTGTTTTAAAGACTATAGAAGTTATTGGTATTTTCTAAACAGAATCACATGGATCTAAAACAAAATGAATAAAACACAGGATCAATTAAAAAAAAATAAAAAACCTAAAAGAACAACCAAATATAAAGGTACCAACTGATTTTCCAATGTTTACAGCAAGGAATGAAGGCATGGTTACCTCAGTGACGGACTCTGTCTAATCTCAAGTCCCAGATCCTGAGAAGGCATGGGTAATGGGGGTGGGGAGAGAGCTAAACTATCCTCTGTCGGAATGATGAGGGGGTGACCTCTAGAGAAACAAGACTCTGTCTCTGTGGAAGGAGCACCCCTAAAACTTTTCAAAGGAGGCTGGACATATCCAAAAAGGAATGCTTTTTAAATGTGGCTCACAATGTAATTGAAAAAAAAAAAAGGTAGCCGTCATGGAAGCCATCCAGAGGCAGGTAGCCTTGACTAAGTATCCCCCTACGTCTCCCCACAGCTTGACGGCCCTCTGAGATCTCTGGAAGCAGAAGCACAGCTGCATTCCTTTCACGCAGGACTTCCCTACCTGGAGGGCCCGCTGAATTCCAGGACCAAAGGAACTGCATAAAACACCGGAATGCTCCTATGAGGGCTTAAGCTCTGTGGTAAGATGCACACCACCTTAGCACCCATTCTCAACGTTCTAAAATTGTCTGGAAAGGACTTTTTCTTCTTAAATCCCGCTTATCTTACTCACTCCCCCACTGCCCCAGGTCTCTGGAGTGCCTTCCCTGCCCTGAACCTGCTACCCACATTTGACCTCCCCACCCCCTTTTTAAGATTTATTTATTATGTATACAATGTTCTGACTGCAGGTATACCTGCAGGCCAGAAAAGGACACCAGGTCTCACTATAGATGGTTGTGAGCCACCCTGTGGTTGCTGGGAATTGAACTCAGGACCTCTGGAAGAGCAGTCAGTACTAACCTCTGAGCCATGTCTCCAGCCCTTTGACCCTCTTTTTAAAGCAACCCATACACCTGGACTGCCTCACTAGCCTGTGACAAGTGTTCCATAGGCCTTCAAGATCGTTCGTACTTTTCTAAATACTCTGTGCAGTTTCTCTCTGCCCTACCCCCCTGCAATGCTGGACAATTTGCACCACTCACTCCCTTGCCCAAATCCTAAAGCCAGCTACTTTTACTGAACCCTGAGAGGTAGTTAGGTACTCTCACCAGCTACTTAGGCAGGCTTCTGTCTAGTGCCCCAGCCCTGGACCCATTAGGGACCTGGCTCACAGCAGTCTTAATAAATGTAGTCCTGATTAACAGCCATAAAGCATTGCTCAGTGAACTGACCACAAAACAGGACCAAAGGTAAGGCCCCTGTGCCACCACATAATCCCATCGTGGAGTTGCCCTGACTTCTGACAGAAACACTTCCTTAGATCCTCTCCCAAATGGCTTGAAGGAAGTCTGCCCTTGATAGGACCCCCCAAAGGCAGAGCGCTGCAGCTAATCCCAATACCTCTATCCCCCTACAGTTGTGTTCTCATCAGTCTTTGGATGGAATCTGTTCACAGTTACACGCCACCATTCTATAGCCATCGATATCCACAAATATCTTAAAGGCATCATTGTTCCCAGTTTCCACCCCCAAAATAGTCTGGCAGAGGTCATGCGGCAAAGCAGAAGTCATGCAAAATAAATTCCAGGCCTGGCCGTGGGCATCTAATGAATGAGTCAACCGGCATATCATCCTGGATGCCTTTTTGAATATGGGCAACTATTTCGCACACACATTTAAAGTAGCGTGAATTGAAAAATCCCCAGAAAGTGGTCCGTGATGACCAGTATCGCAGGTGTTTGCTGTTTCCAAGACAAGAGGATAATTCAAGCAATCAGCTGAACTGCGATAGAATGACCCGAAATATCTCAGCTACAAAATACATCCGGTGCCAAAAACACTCACTAAACAGCATAAGGCAATATGCTCATAAGTCAAGTCAGCAAACTACAGATCAAAGGATGGAGTCTAATATTGCAAGCAGAGTTTTATTGGAATGTCCAAAAGGCATCTTTCTACTAAAAATCAAATTCCCCAGCTCCTTCAAATGCCAAGTGGCGTTGTGGGCATCCATCTCCAGAAACCACGCTCTCTTAAGAAGAGGGAAGGGTTGGCTCCGAGGAAAAGGGGGCTGTTTCTCTGCAGGCTGGAAGGGGCTCAGCCATCTAGCGAACCGAGGCAAAAAGGGTGAGAGGGTCCTGCCTCCACTTTCCTGCCCAACCACCGGGCGCGCTAAAGGGATCCTGTGGCTTTAAACCGGGAAGGGGCCAAGGTTGCCCTGGGAGACAGACGCTCAACCAACAGGGGCTAGCGCTCCTGGACTGCGAGCAAACATGTGGCCCAGTCCCCAAAGGAGGGAGCGGGCGAAGAACAGCCCAAAGGAGTCGGGGAGGGCCTTGATGGGGCGAGAGGAGATGGTGGAGGAAGAGAAGGAAGAGGAGACGGAGGGGGTGGAGCAGATGGAGAAGGTGGAGGGGGCGAAAGGGGCGGAGAAAGAGGCGGACCAGCCGCAGAAAATCCTGGACCCGTTCTTCGAGCTGTTGGCCAGTGAGGAATTCTGGATGACCATGGACCTCACTGAAGACGACTATGAGGAGGACCCCTACGCCGACTTTCGTCCCCGCCTAATTAGCGTGCGCACCCCCAGCCCGAGCATCACTCCCCCGCCCAGCGAGCGGTCCAGCGCCACGTGGAGCGATGAGGACCGAGTGCTGTTCAGCGAGGTCTTAGAGGAGCACGCGCTGCCCAGAGAGGACTCTGCTGCGGGGGAACCGGGGCCCAGCGAGGGCTCCACACCGGGGGAAGCGGGGCCCAGCGAGGGCTCTTCTGTGGAGGAAGGGCAGTCCAGCGAGGGCTCCTCTGAGAGGCACGAGCTGTCCGTCGAGGGCTCTTTTCCCGCTTCCAGCAGCGCCTCCTCCCATAAAAGTAGCGTTGGGCTTCTCTTCCCTCGGGATCCTGTCCCGGGGCCGGCTGATGGGGACACACACACACACACACACACACACACACACACACTGCCCATACACTATTAAGTCTTGGCTGAGTGCCTTCATGGCTCCTACTGTAGGATACAAGGAATCTCTCGGTAAATGTAAAAGGTGGAAGTTGGGGTTACTCCTGTAGGAGACTGAGGTGCTAAAGCAGTTCTGAAACAGCTAAAGCAGTGCTAAAAGAGCTCTCTCCAGTGCCTTGAACTCCCTTGCTGGCACCCCTCCACCAACTGTCTTATTTAAAAGGGAAACAGGGCATTTACAACAGGCTTCTCAAAGCTCTGAAAGGTCGCATTTCGCATTTCCCTGCTGGAGAAAGGGTGGTGTCCTCTGGCATCTTAAGATATTCTGTTTACCAGCACCCCTGGCCTTCTCTGCCCCTGATTAAGGCCCTTGTAATTACACACGGGCATGTGCGCACACAGAATCGCACACACTCCCCTGTGACAACCACGCTGGCTTCAGCCCTCACCAAATGTTCCCTGGGGACGAAATTTCCCTTAGGGAACCCCCAGGCAGGGAGTGGTTGAACTGTTTAATGTTTCATTCAACAGGTTTTCCTAAAATATTTCAAACGTTTAAGAAAAACTTGTCTGAAGTGACTGTGGACAGGTAAGAGAATGTTTTCAGTTGTCATGTTTTTAAAGAGCGGGCACCGTTGGCCTTTTTCGATAGTCTTGTTATGAATAGCACAAGGCCTGTACAACTTACTCAAAAGCTTTTTTGTTTGTTTGTTTTTGTTTTTCCCAAGCATGCTAGTGCATGCTGTACTCCCAGCATTTCAGAGACTGAGGCAAGAGGATCCCAAATTCAAGGCCACTCTGGCTTACACAGCATTAAAAACAAGCAATCCCCACACACATACATAAGCAGGCAGTTTGTCAGAGATAAAGATGAAAGTTTTTGTCTTCCTCTTGTTACCCAACTCTAAGTATGATGTGTTCGCTTATCAGTATGATACAAGGTTAATAAATATGAACCATGCAGACAACAGTAAGTGCCAGGGCTGGAAAATGGCTCTACAGTTAAGCAAATGTACTGAGCTGAGTTTCCAGCACCCACTTGGGGCCTCTCACAACTGCCTGGAACTCCAGTTCCAGGCTCCAGCAGGATCCAATGCCTCTGGCTGCTACAGGCCTGGCGCTTGTACTCACCATTCCCACCCCCATACGGCACAACACCATCCCCACCCCACCCCCACACGGCACAACACCATCCCCACCCCCACACGGCAACACACGCAACTGAAGCAGAATGCTTGTGTGTTTTTATCCATCTAATTCAAATTTCCGATAAAACCTGTGGTTTAAAAAAAACAAAAAACAACAAACTAAAGTATATCAGACATATGACAGTGAAAATCTCCACACTGGTTCTTCCCTGACTCACCAGACAGAGTTTCCTTCCATTTGTGTGTGTGTGTGTGTGTGTGTGTGTGTGTGTGTTACTTATGTTCTCGTGTGTCTATACCAATGCATAGGCCAGCAGTCACCTGAAGTATTGTCTGTAGGTGCTGTCTCATTGGACTGGAGGCCAGCCATTATGTTAGATTAGCTGGCTAGCAAGACTCAGGGACCTATCCGTCTTCACCCTCCCATTGCTAGGATTACAAATGTTAGCTGCCGTGTTCAGCTTTTCAACATGTATTTAACCTGTGTAACAGAACTCACAGCCTTGGGTTCACACAGCAAGCACTTCACCGCTAGCGACCTCTCTACCCCTCCAATGACAATTTTAAGTTGAATTCATCAAATTTTCCCTCAGTTTATCGAATTCTGACTTAAGTATAGGCTTCCTCTCCAATTTTTTGATATTTATATTACTTTTAATTTCATAGGACTTAGAACTGTAAAAGATTTAAACCTCTACTTTTTGCTTTATCAGCATTAATGTTGACTTATAAAATATGAACACCAAATTCACTACTGCTTTCTTCTATCTCTTCTCGTCTAGTTTTTCTAATTAACAAGTTTATGGAGAGAGGAGGGGAGAGAGAAGCAAATTACATTAGCTATACATTCATATAAAATTATATTACTTTGCAGTTGTTTAATATGCATGTTGTTTTCTTAGTTACAATTGATCATTAGTACTTTGACTTTTAAAAACTGAAAACAAATAAACATACTCAATTGCATGTTAAGAAGCCTGTATATTGGATCGATGGAAGAGAACACGAAATCTGATGTTAGTAAAACTTGTTGCCTAAAAAGTAAGATTTTTCCACTCAGTTGTGTTCAGTTGCCTTCACTTTTTCTGGGCTGTGCCAGACATATTCCCTTGATTCCCAATTTACCATCTTTTCATTCTTTTCTATTTGCTGAGACAATTCTTTAGGTAATATTTTTTTTTCATGTACTTCTCACAAGTACTCAAAATTCTAAGCTCTTGTCTGCTGGAAATGTCTCCATTTTACCACCAAGCTTGATTATGAATACAACCTAGCATAAGAGAACATGTTGTTTTTTTTTAAGATTTATTTATTATTTATACAGTTTTCTGACTGCATGCTAGAAGAGGGTGTCAGATCTCATTATAGATGGTTGTAAGCCACCATGTGGTTGCTGGGAATTGAACTCAGGACCTTTGGAAGAAGAGTCAGGGCTCTTAATCACTGAGCCATCTCTTCAGCCCCAATAACATGTTTTAAAGCACTGTTCTTCAGAGCTCCGAAGACATTGCCTCATTGCCTCCCAGGAACCAGTGTTGGTGATCAGTCTGTTTCCCAACCCCTTCTGATTTTCATTTCCTCCCCTTCATCTCTCTTCTTCCCTTCAGAATGAACATTGTGGCTATTGGCTAGGATTCTCCATTGTTCTATTCTTTTTTATATTTTCTATATCTTCAAGAGTTTTGATGTTTCTGTACAGCCTGTGTGCAGTTTTATTCTGTGATGCATGGTTGTAATTCTGAGAACCAGTTACTGTTGTTGTTTAGAACACTTTCTGACTGTTCTTTACTGTCTTTGAAGCCACTCAGACCCAATAATGCATTAATATGTAAAGTTAATGTACTTTTATTTCTTTTTCATTGCTCTCTTTCTTTTCTAATATCAATTGTTTTTAAATAACTGACAATCCTTAGTTATTCATTTGCATTTATAAAGGGTGGCTGGTGGGCAGCTAAAATGGGACCCTCAAGCCGGGAGTACTCTACTTTCCTAAGGTAGGAGGGCTTACAGGAAACTTGAGCAGGTGAGGGAAACATGTCACAGCCAGTTTCCTCATTAGCCTATGACCCCACCATTATTAGAGTTAAGAGGAAGATACTGTACTGTCTGGCTAAAGTTCTTCAAGACGGAATGGTCCATCTGTCTCTCTCTCTCTCTGTCTCTGTGTGTCTGTGTGTGTGTGTGTGTGTGTGTGTGTGTGTGTGTGTTTCCCTCTCCCCTCTTTCCTCTCTCCCTCTCTCTTTTTCCCTCTTCCTCGCCCACTACACCTCCCTCCTCCTCCCTTCTTCTTTCTTTCTTTCATTCTTTTGTCTTTTCTCAAAACTTGTTGAATCAACAACTGTGTTCTCTGTTTCTCATTCAAGGAGAAAACTTTCCACTTTTCAACAACAAGCTGTTCTTTACGCTCTTTTAGAAATAGAAAACTACTGGGGCTGGAGACATGGCTTGGTGGTTAAAGCACTTGCTGCTCTTGCAGAGGAAAATAAGTTGCCAGCATCCACATAGTTCGTAACAAACATCTGCCACTCTATCCAGTTACAGGGGATCAGACACCATCTACTGGTCTCCAAGGTCACCAGGCACTTATGTGGTGCACATGCATACATGCAGGCAAATCATTCATACACAAAAAAATTAACATAATTAAAAAAATAAAACTGGTACCAGTTGCCTCATATAAAGGGAGAGCAAGGAGCTTTCGTAGCTCCTTGTCCTTAGGCTGTCCTAAGGTCATTTCTTGACCTACTATGATGAGAGCCATCATTCCCTCCTTTCTATATTTGATTTCATGAAGATAGAAGGTCCTCAGAAATTCCCTTTTGGAAAAACTTTCTATTATTTTAAGATGCTGTATCCTCTGCTCTGGTTTTCCTTTGACCTATAGTCATGTTTCCTTTTTTCAGGGAGATAAGATTACTTATATACCAGGTAGAGCATGTTTTTAGGGCTGGATGTTCAAAGAACCTTGGTTTTTTGTTTTTTTTTTTTTTTTGGTTTTGTTTTTGTTTTCTTCCCTATGAAAATCTACAAAAGGAAAGGAGAAGATTATGCACGGAGTGGCTTTCAGCTATGTTATTTCAAGTCCATGGGAAGCTCTCTCTTCCAGACAAGATTCTTGTGTCTCACAAATATTTCTAAGAAGACGTTTATACACAAACTAAATGAAACACAAACACATTTCAAAGTATTCTTTACTGAACTTGATGAGACTATGGGTGAAATTTTTTTTTTAATGCCCTAACAATGCAACCAACATCAATTCAACTTTTATTTTCAGTTGGCTTACTGCTATTCATTAAAATGCAGAAAATTTAAAAGGCAGATTGTGGTAGATTGAGTGAGAATGGCCCCTGTAGCCTCACATAGTTGAATGCTTAATCATCAGAGAGCAGAAGTGTCTGGTAAAGTTTACAAGGATTAGAAGGTGTGGCCTTGGAGTAGATGTGGCCTTGTTGAAGGAAGTGTGTTAGTAAGGAGTGGGCTAGTAGGTTTCAAAAGCCCCTGTCAAAATCCCAGTATCTCTCTGTCTCTTTATGTCTCTGTCTGTCTCTGTCTCTCTCCCCTTTCCTCTCTCCTCTCTCCCCATCTCTCTCCCCTCTGCTTCTTTCTCTCTCCCCTTCCTCCCTCTCGTCCCTCTTTCCCCCCTCCTCCCTCTTTCTCTCCCCTTCAACCCCTCTTCCCTGCCTGAGGACCAGAATGTAAAGCTATCAACTATTACTCCAGCACCATGCCTGTCAGCTTCCCACCATAATGACCGTGGACTAAAACTGGAAGCAAGCTCCCAACTAAATGATTTATAAGAGTTGCCATGGTTATGGTGTTTCTTTACAGCAATTTCCAACACACACAGATGAAATGGAATAAGACACAGATGAAAGTGACAAAACAAGTTTTAAACTGGTTTTATAGATGCCCTTTTGTCTCCATGGGCCTCCGTTTCCTTGCCAGTGAAAAGGAAATACTAAGGCTTTGATTATCTTTTGTGAAGATAATAAAAATATCATAGGTAAACCAGTATTCATTCCTAGCTAGTATGCTCCCCACAAAGTGAATTCTTTGGCCATGCTCACTCAGCTTCCACCTAAAACTTGTAAAAGATTAAGGAAGGCCCGGATACTTAAATAACTAGTGTGTTCATTTTTGTTAGCTATTGCTTTGGGGGGCGGGGAATACACAGTAAACATCTCGGGATTTTGCTCCCATGTTGCTTTACTGGTAATCCCCACAGCTTGTCTCTCAGGAAGGTTAGATAAACAGGGTTGCCTCAGAGACTTGCACAAGTGCCCTCCACAGAGGAGTTCTTTGCCTATTCCAGGACACAGTCACTTCAGAACTGAAAAACAAAAGCACTTCACTGATGCAATTTGCCAGGAAACAAAGTATCATCAGTATGGCAGGTGAAGACATAGTTGAACTATGATGAAAAAGTAACAATACTAAATGAACAAATTGAAGCAAGGTTGTTTGATCATTTTAGAAGATGCAATTTTTAATTAAAATGCAAAGAAATAAGGGAGACGAAAAATTATGTTTACTTGTTACTCTTAGAGTTATTAAATTCCTACCTCCCTGTCATATGAATGAAAATTCAAATGAAACTACTCAAAGAAGAAACAGAGGTCCCTTAATTACAATGTGTTTGCCTTAACATTAGCAACTTTCTTAAAAGAAAAGGCTTGTATAATTTCTTAGCATTCAGGAGGTATAGGCAGGCAAACTCAAGGCCAGCCTGGTCTAGAGAGCAAGTTCCAGGATAGCAGGGCCACACAGAGAAACCCTGTCTGGAAAAATAAAGCAAAACAAAAGTTTGTATGATTTCTTGTGTGTGATCACGTGTGTGTGGAGTGTGTGTATGCATGTTTGTGTGCCAGTGCAGTCATGCCTCCATGAGCATGTGGAGGCCAGCAGTATCATCCTTCGTCGCTTTCTTTCTGTGCCTTCTGAGCTAGTCTCTCACTGAATCTGGCATTCACCATGGTGGCAAGAAAGTCTGGCCAGCAAGCCCAGCTCTGTGTCATTTTTAAACTAAAGAAAGTGAACATTTCGTGCTAATTTAAATTCACGTAAGTGTATAAGTGTGCACATCACTAGCACAAGCAAAAGAGTCCTACGAAGGCACAGTGATAGCACTAGTAAACCCTACGGGAAAAGATGACATCAGAAACCTCCAGGAAAACCTGCTCAGTCTGGGCACATCTCTTTCTTTACCCCCACGTCTGCCACAAAGGAAATGCCAGGCACTCTTCTGTGGCTGTCTATGAATCTGTGATCCTCAAATCTTCAGAGAAAGTTTACCAACCACCCCAAGCAACCAAAAGCAACAGGTGGCATCCTGTATGATGGACAGTCACTGAAAAACCAAATCTTTCCCACTATCTCTGCTTCTTGGGCATCAGAGACAACCAATCTACACTGAGTGTACTTGTCTACATCAGCTACATGTCATGGGGCCTCCCCTAACCACTGAACCTCATGGGCCTGAACTCTTTTTAGAACTACCCCACCACACCTGTCTTATCTATGGCATTAAGTAAAACTCTTACCCAAAACAGCAGTTCTCCTCATTGTCCCTCATGCACCTCAAATCTGCAGACTTTCAGGAAGGAAGACTTTCCAAAGAATTGATTTGATACACATATCATGTTTAACATTACTGAAAATCTAGGAATGGAAAAAAATGTTTTAAAGAAAATATCAGAACTTTCTATGGGCGTGTTATTCAACTAAAAATATTCTATGTAGAGTAGATTTGTAAACTACCATATAATTATACTCAAACTAACATTTTGACTTAAATTTCAGAAGTATGTATCCAAGTTTATATGAAAGAGTTCAGATATCAGTACAAACAGAAGAAAGTTGGCTTCAACAAAAGGCTGCAAGAATGAAACTACGTGAGTAGTTCGATTCCTAAGCGTTTGACAGGAGGGTGGATTGCAAACTGGAAATTCAACCAGTATGAAGGGCATTAAAGCCGATACTAATCCAAACAGGATAAATAAACATTGAAGACTGATGCACTAACCAAGGACCATGCATGGAGAGGACCTAGACCTCCTGCTCAGATGTAGTCCATAGGCAGCTCCGTCTCCATGTGGGAATCCCAGTAAGGAGAGCAGGGGCTGTCTCTGACATGAACTCAGTTGCCTGCTCTTTGGTCACTTCCTCCTGGTGGGGCGGCCTTACCAGGATGTAGAGGAAGAGGATCCAAGCAGTCCTGATGAGACTTGATAAGCTAGGGTCAGATGGCAGGGGAGGAGAGCTCCCACTTTCAGCAAACTAGGTGAAGAGGATGGGGGAAAGAGGGAGAGAGGGTGGGATTCAGAGGACTTGAAGGAGGGGCCATCAATCAGGAGGTATAGGCAGGCAAACTCAAGGCCAGCCTGGTCTAGAGAGCAAGTTCCAGGATAGCCGGGCCACACAGAGAAACCCTGTCTGGAAAAATAAAGCAAAGCTAAAGTTTGTATGATTTCTTGAGTGTGATCACATGTGTGTGTGGAGTGTGTGTATACATGTTTGTGTGCAGTCAGGATATATAATGTATAAGTTGTAAAAATAAAATAAAAAATTAACTTATAAAAAGGAAAAACTTAATAATCATAAATGCTCTCTTGTGTGCGGGTACATGTAGGCAGAACACTGTACATAATAGATATAAATAAATAAATAAATGAGATAATAGGCAAATTTGTTAATCTCATCAAGCCTCAATTACTTTATGCCTTAACAAAAAGTAACACTGCACAGGAATGCTGATAATCAAAATTAGACTAAATATTTAAAATCCTTGGTACATAGTATCTGAGAAAGAATAATGATTTTATTCATCAAGAAATAATCTACCATTAAGACAGAGTATGGTGGTATTTACCTTTAATCTTAGCACTCAGAAAGCTGAGGCGAGTAGATCTTTGTGAGCTCCAGGCCAAAGATACACAGTGAAACTCTGTCTTGAAAGAGAGAGATTGTAAGTCTCATTATATTTCTGATATATATCTTTATATTTATTTTATTTTTTGTTTTGTTTTTTGAGACAGGGTTTCTTCGTGTAGCCTTGGCTGTCCTGGACTGGCTTTGTAGACCAGGCTGGCCTTGAACTTACAGAGATTGGCCTGCCTCTGCCTCCCCAAATATAGGTGTGCTCCACCATGTCCAACTCCTTTATTTTTACTGTAAAAATGACATATATACTCTCTTAAAATTTTTTCAAACCATTAATAATATTAAAGCTGTGGTTGAGGATGTGGAGACTCTGGATGAGTACCTATCTAGGGTGCAAAAGGCCATGGTTCCAACCCCCAGCACTCCAAGAAGAAAGCTAAACATTTAATTTACACAGTATAAATCTCTAGAAGATATCATGGAGAAGGAAGGTTTACAGTTATAGGCTTCACAGTTCATTGTGAAGGGAAGTCAGAGAAGGTGAACTCAAGCAGAAACCATGGAGGAATGCTGCTTGCTGGCCCATGCTTAGCTAGCTTTCTACCATAGCCCTGGACAGCCCGATCAGGGGAATGGAGCCGCCCACAGTAGCTGGCCCTTCGGTCTCACCTTACAATCAAGACAACACCCACCCACCCACCCACCCACAGACAAGCTGTGGTGGTTTAAATGAGAATGGTCCCTCTAGGTTCATATATTTGACTGGTCTCCAGTTGGTTGAACTATTTGGAGAACATTTGCCGTATTACCTCACCTGAGTTAGGTGGTATTTAGCTGAGACTTTGGACTTGGACATTACTTTGGTCCTGAATGGACTCTGGGGGCTGATGGATTGCATTGGGTTTATTCCACGTGTGTGAGAAGGCTATGAGAGGAAGGGGGCCGAGAAGAATGCTATGTTCTGGATATATGTATCCCTGAGCCGAGCCTCTAAGTCCCCACGTTGAAACCCAAACACGCTTGGAGGCTGAACTTTTGGAAGTTTATTTTATCATTGGGGCTCCGGCCTCACAAATGGAACTAAAGCCTTTGTAACAGGAGCCAGAGACCTGCCTTTTTATTCTGGTATCCGAGAGCACAGCTAGAAGGCAACAACCATTAGCCAAGAAACAGGCCCTCAAAGCAACAGCAAACCCGTGGGCACCTCCTGGTGCTTTGTGGCAGCAGTCCCAAATGAACTAAGACAGTGTGGCCACTTCTCCATGTCTCGAGGGGCTGTTCCTCTGACATGACTACTCAGTACTCCCTCATAGGGTCATTGGGCATTCCCAGGCTGGTTGTTGTATTAAGCCCAGAGAAGGCCTTAATTGTAATCTTGGTGCATTGGTTTTTATGCCTGTGTTAGCATTTCTGCTGAACGTGACTCCTTAAAACTTATTTGATGTTTTTTTCAGACACCACACATCCCCCTGACAATGACCTTCTAGTCCTGTCTCTAATGACTCTTACTGTCCGATTCCTCTGGGAGAAAGGGCTGTTACATCTCAGCAGCCATCTTCTTTGTCTCTGGATTCATCTTTCCAACTTTAGCTGCTTTCAATCTAGGAATTTATGCAGACTGGTTGACAGCTGCTCCTATCACTCAGTCACTATTTAAGAGGAGAGGGGGTTCAAAATAAAGCAAGCACAGGCACTTACTTTTCTGGGATATATTTTATTTCATATTCAACTTATTTCTCCTGTTTGAAGATTGATAATACATATATACTTTTTTGTTGTTGTTAGGAAAATCGCCATCTCTTGAATTAAAGGAAAAACAACCAGATAATCTAGCTTCTAAGATAAGAGGTAAATGGGTGTTTGTTTTCATCCCCTTTTGCTGGAAAAGACAAACTGTCAGTAAGGATCAAACCTGATTTGCACAGTGCTGAGAATGCCTACAAGCAAGTAATACAAACGATGGGCTTGGTGTGTGTGAGAGTGAGTGTGTGTGTGCGCGCACCACTCTCATACACATGTACACTTGTTTATGTTCGAGTATAATGTCCTAGTAGATTAGGATGGGAGAGAATCTCTAAAATAGAGAAAAATAAAACACACTGCACAACGGTTTGCAATTTTCCATCTAAATCTATCCTTTCTCTTCAGCAAAATGGGTAGTTAATCCTGAAGAGCCCAAACTAAGTGTTTTATATGAGATGGAGGTAAGAGCTATTTGTCATAATAACTAATGCATTGTTCCTGTAAAGTGACTTCAGTTCTCAATTGTTTTTGCTCTCTCTCTCTCTCTCTCTCTCTCTCTCTCTCTCTCTCCTTAAAATTTAGTTTAATGAAGACTTTGTAAATTTGTTTGAATCTCCTCTAAGGACATTACCCAGTATTGGGCCACCGACTATTCTGGCATATAGAAAAGACCATTCCTTTTTGGACATTAGCTTGAAGGTAATTCAATTCATATGCTTTATCGTTTCTGTAATGGGCTATATGGGGCCACAAAGTGATGTGTACAATAGAGCTGAATACACTTTAAAAGAATCAAAGCAAAGGGTTCCTTTACTTGGAACAGCACAGGACTTTCCTAAGTCCTACTAACTAAATGCTGTAAAACAAAGGAACCCCTGCTCTATGATTCTGGAGGTAGAGGTCTGGCTATTAACCACATGAAGAGAATATACATTCACAGCTCTGCATTCCCTGGATGACTTCTAGGATATACCAGGTGATATCTTGTCATGGTAAGAAGACCCCAGTTTTGCCCCAGCACCACAGCACATATGCAGGACTGATGAGGCTCTGTGTGAATGCACTGATGTGCAGCTCATTGCCATCATGCACATCAGTGGGGCTGTGTGGTACTAACAATGGGTAGCACATTAAATACCACACAGCATAATACCACCAGCTATTGGATGAGCTGTTTATCCAGGTTTGGAAACTTGATACTCAGTCTATGGACTCTTCAGACTGGAAATTTTACCTGAACAAAGCACTCTCCTTCCTCCAAGCCAGAAAGGCTTACATTCAGAGAAATCTCTTGAGCCAGAGCTGTTCCTCTGGCTCCCAAAGATGGCCTGGACCATAAGGAAGGCCTTTGGCTTCTTCTTTAGGCAGATGTCCTGACTTGGACAAAGCTGGCACCTCTGGCTCTAGAGGCAGAGGAGCATTAACATTAGTTGAGTTCAGGAATGGCAGCAGCTGGCTCACCTAGACTTCTTCTCCATACCCTCTTCACATGAAGATTCCAATGCCACCCATGGTCTTTCGAAAAAATCTCCATTTTGCTTCATTCTTAGGTGCAGGAACAGAGAACTCATGAGCCAAAGAATGAACAACCAAATCTCTTGTATAGAAATAGTCCTCATTTCATAGTGGTTTTGTATTTTCCACCATCATCTCTCCACTGCAAGACTTTGCCTACTAAGCACTGTGTTTTTAGCAGTGCATCAAGTTTATTGCAGGATGGTTTGACAGACTATAGATGTCTTTACTTGAGTGGCCTCTCCCTAGCTGCCCTAGCTAACCCAGTCATCTTTATCATTGGATACCCTGTCTTAGAGGGTGATTTTGATGGGAAATACAGATGTGCTAGTGCTGTTCATGAAAGGCATATCTGAATATTTTTCTAAAGGATTTTTTCTGAGGCCCAGCTACTTACCTCTCCAGGCTGTCCCATCCAGGCCCTAGCTCTCTGCTTCCTAACACCAGAGGTCATGTACCTGGCCATTTCACATTCCTGCTGCCACAGCCACAAGCTACTACTGTCACCATGCCTTCGCTGCCACAATAGACTGTATCTTGTAAGCCATGAACCAGAAAAAACCCTTCTTTATTTAAGTGGTTTCTGTTAGGTACTCAGTCACAGAGAAATAAAAGTCGCAAGCACTTATGCAGTAATGGCAAGGCTTTTTCCTACTAGCAATTACAGGAAAAGTTTTATATCTAAACGCCCAAGACTGTTTTGTAGCTGCCTGTAGTTACATACATACATACATACTTCTACCCCTTCCAGAGGTCTCTGAGGTCATCCTTTTTGCAATGAAGTCATCATTGTACTTACACAGCTCCAACACTCTTGACTCTGCTCTGTAGAACCGTACCAGAGAGCAGCATTCAAAATGCACCTCGGGCTCCTTCTTCTCCACTATCCTTTGAGTGAATAGGCTGTCTTATGCTAGACCACACAGATCTTGCTGGGTTGGCCCCTTCAGCTACAAGATCTCAGACCCTTAAAAGTTCTCCATCAATTATTTCTATGACAAGTGTTCTCAAATAAATTGGCACATCCCCCATTGCCTTTGTGGCCCTGCTGGACATTCATTGCCCACAACCCTATTCCTATTATTGCTAAGGCTGCTCGACCTTAAGACATTTCTTCACTTTCTTTCTCTTTCCCTTTCTCTGAAGGATGAAGACGATCTGGTACCCAAGTGTGAATTTTGTGGAAATGATCTGCCATCATTTCTTTCTAGTATGGATATTTACTCTGGCAACTTTCGGGCTAAACCAAATGTACACGTAAGTTAGTTCTAAATAAGATTTGACTGAGTGACTTGTGTTATTTTTGAACATTTGTTAATTTTCTCCTTCTTCTTCTTCTTCTTCTTCTTCTTCTTCTTCTTCTTCTTCTTCTTCTTCTTCTTCTTCTTCTTCTTCTTCTTTCTCTTACATTAAGAGTTCTGTTTTTCCTTGACAGCTATGTCAAGGAAATACCAATAACAACCCCATCACATTCACAGCTATAATTTAAAAGACCAATAGTAATAAGGTATTGACAAAGCTGTGGAGAAATAGTATAGCTAGCCCAGTGTTGTGACACACACATGTCATCCCAGAATTCAGGAGGTAGAAACAAGAAGGTTGAAGGCCAGCTTGGTATACATAAGGCCCAGGGATCGGGGTTGGGCCTGGAAAAGAGAGGGAGGGAAGAAAAGTGGAACTGCTAACAAACTTTCAGTCCTGTGTCATTCAAGAGATTTCACAAAGGAGAACAGAGTCTTGAATACAAAGGGTGTAATGGCTGGGCATCTGAAGTTGAAAGTGATCACATAAGAGCAATCATCAAAGCTGATCATCTTACAGCTACAAGAGAAGCTGCCAAAGAACTCAGCACAGACCATTCGAAGGTCATCAGTTCATTCCACATTTGAAATAAAATGGAAAAGTGAAAAAGCTTGATAAATAGATGCCTTATGAAAAAACTGGAGGAAAAAAAAGAGAAAGAAAAGCATACCATTTTGAACCTTAATATGCTTTCTAAGAGTTTGTTGAGCGTGAATTTTTAAATTTTATCTATTCTTCTCTCATAGATTACTTCCCAACTGCAGCTTCCCCTCCTTCATCTCCTCTCAGTCTCTCATCCTCTGCCTTCTCTCTCCATAAGATCCACTCCTTCCCCATTTCCCTGTAGAAAAAAAGGCAGGCCTCCCAGGGATACCAACTAAACATGGCATAGCAAGTTACAGTAAAACTAGGCACCTATCCTCATATCAAGGCGGGACAAGGCAACCCAGTAGGAGGAAAAGGGTCTCAAAAGCAGTCAAAAGAATGAGAGACAGCCCCCACCCTCACTCTTAGGAGTCCCACAAGAACGCCAAACTACATACCATAACATATACACAGGATCTAGGTCAGACACATACAGGCTCCCTGATTGTCACTTCAGTCTCTGTGAGCCTCTTTGAGCCTCTGGATAGTCGATTCTGTGGGTCATGTTCTCCTGCTGTTCTTGACCCTAGTAGCTCCTACAATTCTTCCTCCCTGTCTTCCCAGGATTACCCTGTTCTGCTTGGCTATGGTTCTGCATCTGCTCCTGTAGCAATCTGTAGCTTGCTGTTGGTAAGGTGGCCATTTTTACCTCTTGAATGAATTGATCCATGAGCATGAGAGATCATTCCCCCTTTTGATACCTTCTTTAGTTTCTCTCTTCAAAGACTTGGAAAAGTCTTTCACTTGCTTGATTAGAGTTACTCCAAGATATATGTGGCTATCGTGAAGGGTGTTGTTTCCCTGATTTCCTTCTCAGCCCATTTGCCATTTGTATGTAGGAGGGCTACTGGTTTGTTGTTGTTGTTGGTTTTAGTTGTGTATTCAGCCACATCACTGAAGGTATTTATCAAGTGTAGGAGTTCCCTGGTAGAATTTTTGGGATCACTTATATATTATCACATTATCTGAAAATAAAGATACTTTGCCTTTTTCCTTTCCAATTTGTATCTCCTTGATCTCTTTTAGTTGTCTTGCTGCTCTAGTTAAAACTTCAAGTACTATCTATATTAAATTAATATGAAGGAAGTGGACAGCTTTGTTTTGTTCCTAGTTTTAATATAATTGCTTTGAGTTTCTCTCCATTTGGTTTGATTTTTAACTATAGGCATGTTTTACTCTATTGAGGTATGTACCTTGTAGTTTTGGTCTCTTCAAGACTTTTATCATGAAGGAGTGTCAAATTTTGTCAAAGGCTTTTTCAGTATCTGCTGAGATAGATGATCATGTGGGGGTTTTTTTCTTTTAGTTTGTTTATATGGTGAATTACATTTTCAGGTTTTTATATGTTGAATCATCCCTGCATCACTGAGATGTAGCCTACTTGATGATCGTGAATGATCTTTTTGATATATTTTTGGATTCTGTTTGTATTTTACTGAGTATCTTTGCATCAATGTTCATGAGAGAAATTGGTCTGTAAGTCTCTTCATTGAGTCTTTGTATGGGTTAGGTATCAGGGTGACTGTGGCCTCATAAAATGAATTTGGCAATGTTCCTTCTGTTTCTATCTTGTGGAATAATTTGATATTAACTCTTCTTTGAAAGTCTGGTAGAATTCTTCACTAAAACCATTTAGCTAGCCATGGACTTTTTTGGGGGTGGGTTGCAGAGGACTTTTAATGAATGTCTATTTCCTTAGGGGTTATAGACTTATTTAAATTATTTATCTGGCTTTGATTTAACTTTGGTATATAGTATCTATTAAGAAAATTGTCCATTTCTTTTAGAGTTTCCAATTTTGTGAAGTATAGGATTTTAAAGTGTGACCTAATGATTCTTTAGATTTCCTGTGTCTGTTGTTATGTCTCCCTTCTTGTTTCTGAATTTATTGATTTGGACATTCTCTCATCCTTTTAGTTAGTTTTGATAAGAGTGTCTGTCTTACTGGTTTTTCTCAAAGAACCAACTGTTTGCCTTATTGATTCTTTGTATTGTTATCCTTGTTTCTATTTTATTGATTCAGCCTTTAGTTTGATTATTTCCTGCTGTCTATTCCTCTTGGGTGTATTTGCTTCTTTTTGTTATAGATATTTCAAATGTACTGTTAAATTGTTAGTATTTTTTATGTAAATTTTTTATGTAGACACTTTGTGCTGTGAACTTTCCTCTTAGTACAACTGCTTTCATTGTGTCCCATACGTTTGGGTATATTGTGCATTCATTTTCATTGAAGTCTAGGCAGTCTTTAATTTCTTCCCTTATTTCTGTCTTGACTCAGTGGTCATTAAGCAGAGAGTTGTTCACTTTCCATAAGTATATAAGCTTTCTGTTGTTTCTATTGTTGTTGAAATCCAGCTTTAGTCCATGGTGGTCTGATAGGTATGTAGGGGAGTGTTTCAATTTCCTTGTATCTGTTTAGACTTGCTTTGTGAACTAGCATATGGTTGATTTTGGAGAAGGTTCCATGAGGTGCAGAGAAGAAAGTACATTCTTTGTGTTTGGGTGAAATGTTCTATAGATATCTGTTCAATCCGTTTGGTTCATAATGTCTGTTAGCTTTGTTATTTCTCTGTTTAGTTTTTGTCTGGATGACCTGTCTATTGGTGAGAGTAGGGTTTTAAAGTTTCCCATTATTAATGTGTGGTATTTGATGTGTGTAATTTAAGCTTTAGTAATGTTTCTTTTATAAGTGTGCATGCCCTTGCATTTGAGGCATAGGTATAAGAACTGAAATATCATCTTGGTGGATTTTTCATTTTATGAACTGTAGTGTCCTTCCCCATCTCTTTTGGTTAATTTTGGTTGGAAGTTTATTCTGTTAAATATTAGAATAACTACACCAGCTTGCTTCTTCTATCCATTTGTTAGAAGGCCTTTTTCTAGCCCTTTACTCTGAGGTAATGTCTATTTTTGTTGCTGAGCTGTGTTTCTTGTACATCCATTCTGTTAGCCTGTTTTTTTGTTTTTTTTTTTTTTTTTTTTTTTTTTGCTGTGAATTGAATCCATTGATATTGAGAGATATTAATGACCAATTATTGTTAATTCCTGTTATTTTGGTAGTTGTGGTAGTAGTGGTGATAGTGCGTGTGTGTGTGTGTGTGTGTGTGTGTGTGTGTGTGTGTTTATCTTCTTTTGGTTTTGCTGGTGTGAGATTATTGATTTCTTGTGTTTTCATGGGTGTAATTCACCTCCTTGAGTTGGGGTTTTCCTTCTAGTACCTTCTGTAGGGCTGGATTTGTGGATAGATGTTGTTTAAATTTGACTTTGTCATGGAATATATTGTTTTTTTCCATCTGTGGTGAGTGAAAACTTTGCTGATATTATAATCTGGGCGGGCATCTGTGGTCTCTTAGAGCCTGAAAGACATCTTCTCGGGCCCTTCTGGATTTTACAGTCTCCACTGAAAAGTCTAATAGGTCTGCCATTATCTGTTACTTGGCCTTTGGCCTTTTCCTCATTGTAGGTTTTAATATTTTTTTCTTTGTTCTTTGTTTTTAATGTCTTGATTATTATGCTGCAAGGGGTACTTTCTTTTCTGGTTCAGTCTATTCGGTATTATATGGGCTTCTTATACCTTTATAGACATGTCCTTTAGGTTAGAAATTTTTTTCTATGAATTTGTTAAAATATTTTCTGGGGTTTTGAGCTGGTATTCTTCTTCTTCTATTTCTATTAGGTTTGGTCTTTTCATGGTTGTAGAGGAATTTTAATCCAGCAACATGACTGCTCTGGCAAGGGATCACATCCAAAGACCTTCTATGTCCTTCCAGGCCTGGCCGAAGTGCAGACGCTCCATACACCTTTAATTCCTCTGACTGGAATACAGACATACCCTTAGTGCATACCTTTAATCCCAAACAATGTTGTCTAATTGATTTGATAGAATGAGTCGGAGACAGGATATGACTAACTCTCACAAAAACAAATGGGAAGGAGAAGCTACTTAGGAGCAGTGCAGGGAGAGAAAATAGAGTTGAGTTCAGAGAAGGTCAGTTGAATTTAGTTCAGTTCCTGCAGTTCTGTTCAGTTTTTGGAGTTCAGGGACAATTTTTCTAAGCTGAGCAATTCAGTCAGGTGCTAACGGAAGCGGGATTGAATCAGCCAGCTTGGAGAGGAGCTTGAGCCAGAACAGCTGAGTTGAATCAGTCAGCCAGAGTTCGAAAGGAGTTAAGAAAGGGTGAGCTTATTCAGCAGTAAGTTCTGGAGTCTGAAAACATTTTAGGTCTGAGTTAGCAGACAGAGCTGGAAGCTGAAGCCTTCAAGGTCTGGACTTACAGAAAATTAGATATATGGAAGCTAGAAGTGTCCAGGCCTAGGCCTAGGGATAAATAGAACAGACAGAAATTCTCTGGGCTTGGACCAAGCCATGGATTTGTAAAGCTTGGGCATGGCTCTCATCTCATCCCCTCATCTGAGGAAATAGAAGCAACACTTACATGTAGTGTCCCAGATTTTTGGATGTTTTGTGTAAGGAATTTTTTAGATTTAACATTTTCTTTGACTGATGTATCTATCTCTTCTATCATATCATCAGGTTTTTTTCCTTGGGTATAGATATTATACCCAAGAAAATGGAAAACACATGTGTACACAAAACTTGTAAACCAACACTCTTAATTCTTAATCCACACAAGTGGAAACACACATCAGTACAATCTGTTATTATTCAGCTAAACAAGATAGACATCTTGAAACATACTACAAAGTGGATTAGGCCTAAAAACACTATGCTAAGTGAAAGGCCAGTCTCAAATTAATATGTGTTTTGTGGTTTCAGGACCATAATCTGTGAAAAGCAGGCAAGTTTGGAAAGACAGAAAGCAGGTTAGAAGCTAGGGCTGAGAGTGAGCTTAGCTGGTAGTACTTGCCTATCATGCACAAAGCCCTGGGCTTTATCTCTGCTATTGCTTACGGGAGGCATGTGTAAATCCTAAAGATAAAAGCAGAAAGACCACCAACCCACATCACTATGGCCAAGTTAATTAAACTAAGCTTTTTCACTCATGTACACAGGCCACCTCAGGTGGGGTTTGAGAGGTCAGCATTGGATGTGAAGAAGACAAGGGTTTTATAGCTCACAATAGGGGATTCCTAAATGGGGAATTTGATGGGCAAAATAGGAGGGGTTACAGGAGCAGATCATCATAACATGTTAATCCTAAATTGGGACATGGTTGCAAGGTGGTCTTAACAATAGGTTAAGACCATAATAACCCTTTTGAAAGAAAGGTAGGGTTGCAACATAATTATTAACTTTCTTATACAAAGATATGATTGCCATCCCTGGAGCAGGCGGTACAGAACCATTTGTAGTTAAGGTTACAGGTGGGGCATAGCACAATCCATGCAAAACAGAAGTTTAATCATAAACAGGAATGAACCTAGTTTGTCTTTACCATGATTGTCTTTTAAGCCTACAGTGGAGGCAGGCTGGTTCTTCACATGCTGGCACACGCTGTATTCCCAGTGCTTAGGAGGTGAAGACAGGTTGATCACAAGTTCAAGGCCATCCTTGGCTACATAGAGAGTAGACAGGAATAAATGAGTTGCTGTCTCAAAGAAAAAGAAAGAAGCAGATTAATAAGTTGTGGGAGCTCTGAGGAGAGGTTCATGGGTACAAGTTTCATCTGAAATG
Source organism: Meriones unguiculatus (assembly GCF_030254825.1). Taxonomy (NCBI): domain Eukaryota; kingdom Metazoa; phylum Chordata; class Mammalia; order Rodentia; family Muridae; genus Meriones; species Meriones unguiculatus. The sequence goes on along the minus strand of NC_083350.1, from coordinate 164,876,016 downwards.
ACTGGTGATGGTTGCTCTGAAAATACTGAAAAAACAGCTGAAATTAATATTTTTTTAAGATTTATTTATTATGTATACAATGTTCTGTCTGCATGTACGCTTGCATGCCAGAAGAGGGCATCAGATCCCATTATAGATGGTTGGGAGCCACCATACGGTTGCTGGGAATTGAACACAGGACCTGGAAGAGCAACCAATGCTCTTAACCTCTGAATCATCTCACTAGCCTCTGAAATGATTCTTAAAGCAGGTGAATTGTGTGATGTGTGATGTGTGAACTTTATCTCACCAAAGCTACTAGTAGAAGAAAGAGGGGTGGTTATCCACACCTCATTGGTGGTTTTGGGATTTTATCCCCTTTGATCTTCTTTACCTAGTGCCCATGACAAGATCATAGCCTCTTTGTTTTTCAGGGATGCTGTTGTCTTCAGTTACAAAATCTTATTGACTATATCAACGAGGAATGGCAACACATCCAAAGCCCTGAAATGGAATTAATCAGTATTTCGCCTCATGTATCCCAAGCCAGTGAAGCTGAAAGAATGAAGGCAAAGGAAAGAGCTTTGCAGAGGTAATGCAAGGGCACTGGAGCAGTGCCAGACAGCATGTGCTAACTGAAGAATATCTCATAAAATGAACCTTGGTTTCTCAAAATATATAGTTATGAGAATGTGTTTGTTTTAAAGACATAGAAATGAGATAAGCTACTCATTATAATTCCTGGTTGACAACAAGAGATTCAAAAATTCCCAGAAGAGCCAGAGATACAGCTCAATAGTAGAATGCTTTCCTTTTGTACCCAAAGCCCTGAATTAAATCCCTATCACCACATATATACATATACAGATACTCAATAATAATGATATTAGAGACAGAAACCTAGTGAGCTCACTGATTTAAAGTAGAAATTGTCTAGCATAAATTATCAGGGCACTTCGGAATACCTATGCTGGAGAAATTTGCCCAAAAAGCCCACTTGCATGCTCTGATCCATAAACTGAATTCATAAGTGATAACATTAAGATAACAAAGGATGGCACTTAAGCAGTTGAAATTTGTAGCACACTATTTCCACTTTCAACCACAATTCAGACCTATGCTTGATGGTTTTGATTTTGTAGAAAACAAGAACGTGAAATGGCCAGACAGTTGGCAATGATGCCTGTTGAGCCAATCATCCCGGTCTTTGAAGAGGGTAAGACTATTGTCATGAATGCTGTGCAGCTTCAGAAAGCTCAGATGTCGAGCCAAGGCATAAAGCTGGCATATTTTAAAATAACATTAAAAATGTTCATTTGTAAGTATCATGAAGCCTGTATCTGGTGGAATGGATCGAGAAATCCAGGGTTAAGAAATCTAAAGGCCCTCTTTTAGAGATCTTGGTCTCTGTCTCATTGTTATTGGTTGAAATAAATTACTAACATCTTCAGAACACCCCTTAGAAGTGGCTGAGCACTGTCAGGTTTGCGTTTCTTGTGTCAGGAAGCATATGTTGCACTCTGTTCTCAAACTTGAATGCGGATATTCTGTCAATAGACACCTGAATACTTCCGGTACTCACCAGGGCTGGTCAGTGTGGGGCACTTGAAGGAGCACTGAAGTTAGCACCAGAAATCCTAGCTTTAACATTTGATGACCTCCTCACAGGCCATCTGATTTAGAAGAAACAATTTAATTTTACAGTCAGCATCAAGTTTGAAAAGGTACTTAAGGTAGTCAATTCACTTTGTAGTTTTGCAACTAAATATCTAATATTGTAGGGAATTTCACTGTTTCTTATTGAAACTAAAAGCCAGGCATGGTGGCACATACACTTTTAAACTTCAGCTAGGCAGCTCTCTGGGAGTTTGAGACCAGCTTTATCTACATAGTGAGTTCTAAGCTAGTTGGGATTATATATTTGAGACCCTGTCTCCAAAAAAAAAGGGGGGGGTGAGGATGAAAGAAAGAGAGAGAGGGAGGGAGGCAGGAAAGGAGGAAAGGAGGAAGGGAGGGAGGAAAGAAAGAAGGAAGGAACTAAAAGCCCAGGAATTCCACATAATGAAAACTCTCTCAGTGGGATGTTCTTTTTTTTTTATTTAATAGAAAATTTTCATTTTTTTAATCAAACAAACTCCCTCCTAGTTTTAATTTAATAGAAGTCCTTATTTTTCTTCCTTTAAAACAGTTTGATAAATCAATACATTTGCAATAAGGTTAATTTAAAACAGGTTTATTATTTTATTATAAAGATGCTTTTCTTTTTTAATTCAAAACACATATGTACTTTCATGCTGTTCTTCTCCCATTAGAACCAAAGCACGTGAGGACAATTTCTTACCTGCTTTCTGCTTTGCAGAAGAAGGTGAGCATTAAACACTCAACTGATATTCAGATCAGCAACTTCTCCATCACTTGCTGTGATTCCAGGAAAACAGGTGGAAAGGTAATTCTTTTACAGTTTGTTGTTCGTGATTTCTTTCTTTCTTTTTTTTTTTTAAAAATCATTTTTACTTAAAACATACAACAGTTCTCGTGGAGCTTCACTGGTGGCCCATTAGCTACCTCTCAAAAAGAATTAGCGCAGACTTGAGATTGCAACTGCTTCTAAACCTTTTGTCTTATTGGTGTTCTTAGCCAAAGCCTTTTGGCCGTAAAATGTCACGGTTACACATTAAAGACCATCTGGAACTCTTAGAAAGTTAAAAGAAAGGGAGAGAAATCACCAAAACCCTAACCACTTCTTTGGAACTGTGTTAGCATTTGAAGTGTTCTCTGTACCTCCGCTCTCCTGAAGTTAGAGACAAAGAATTTTAAAGGGAACGTTCCTCCCGTAAACGACCCAATGCGGTCTCCATTAGCTCTAAAAAGAGTGTATTTTATGTATATTGAGGGAAATCTCCAATTTTTAAAGTTGATTTAAAAATTCACGTGGAAGTATAAAGAACCTATGATTACCAAGACACTCTGGAAAAAAAAAAAAAACAAAAAAACAAATGGAGATGTAGACCTCTACAGAATATGGTGATTGAGCTGGAGTGAGGGTGGGGAGGGATAAGCAGAGCCGCAAAACAGTCTATAATCAGAAGCCAGTGTGTCTCCCTAACTAAGGACAGGGGTGCTGCTGCACAGCAGTGGCAAAGAAAAGTCTCTCTGCTGTGTAGTTCTGTGTCAGCCTCAGCTGGGAAGCCATATGTCTTATTAATGTAATTGGAAAGGCCACCTTCTACCATCATACCACATGTAGAAATCAATTTTACATGTAAAGTAAAATTGATTTTACTTTACATGTAAAATTGAGTAAAAACCTAAACACAACACATATAAACTATAAGGATTTTCTTTTCATTTTTAAAATGTGCAATATTAGGGTATTTTATATATACATGTATTTTATACATACATGTCTTTTGATCATATTCACCCCCAGCTCCTCCTCTTAACTCCTCCCAAATCTAATTTTCATCCCCCAATCCCACCCCACTTCGTATCTTTTTTACTTTATAACTAAGTCCAATTTGTGGTGCCACAAAGTATTATTTTAACATCATAGAGTAGATTTAGACCTAGAAGCAGTATTTGCTAAGGTTTTGATTAATTACAATTTAAAAACTGAAAGCAAGCCAAAACTGAAAAATCATTTAAATTACACACGGAATATAAAGGTCTTATATCCCACATTTATAAAGAATTTTTATTAAGCAAAATAAAAATTAATTTTTCAGGTGTAGTAGTGCATGAGGCAGAGGTAAGCAAATCTGAGTTCAAGATCAGCATGGTTTACATATCAAGTTCCAGCTTAGCCAGGGGTAAAGCATGAGACCGTTTGTCCAAAACACCAACCAATAAACAAACAAATGAAGTAAGTGAATCTTACAGAAAAAGTGAGCCCTTTCTCAAAACTTGAACAGAAACTTTTCACAAGAGAAAATGCAGATGACTAAAAGCATATAAGAGCCCGCTTAAACACCTTAATCACCCTAGAAATGAAAACTCATTCCATACTAACCATACTGGCAAAAATGTAAACTCTGATAGTGCTGAGCTTTGGGATGAGGACCGAACAGTAGCTGAGCAGCATTTGCCTGTGACAGGCAATGTGGCACAGAACTGTAGACAGTATCCTACAGGAGCTTAATGCCAGCATGCACATGTACAAATTTCTATTCATGAGGGCTTCTAACGGTCAAAACCAGGAGAAACCCAGATTCTCTCACCCAGGATGGCAAATAGAAAACTGAGCACTGAGAGTTACTGCACAACAGCTCCTCACTGGGAGCAGGAGGGATCTTTCTTTGACAAAGAGCAGACAGTATACTGTTCAATGGATGAGCCCGCGTATGGGACATTAAATGATGAACACACAAAAAGCAAACAGAAGTTGCCAAAATCATCCTGTCAGCTGCATCTTGGCAGAGTGTTGATACTGGACTCACCACATGGGGCTAGGCACCCTGGGATGCGCACACTAGGGTATAGCGCTCACACTATCTGGAAGTATTCCATATTTCACAGCTTCAAAAGCGGGCAGGCGGGGTGGGTGGGAGGAAGGCCATCATTTCCAGATGGAACAATAGTTTTCCAAAGTAAATGACAGCGTTTATACAAAACTTTAGATCATATCATCCTAGGAATTCTTGTGTCCATTTCAGTACAATTCAAGGTTAGGAATACATCAAATTAAACCAACTCTACAGTTTATCATACTTATTATCAGATACCAATTCAATTTCACCCTGAACTTCCATAGGAAAGTGGTTGAGCTTGGAGCCATGATAAAGAGTTGCGCTCCTGTATGTCTGTCTTCACCACCTCACAGCCACTGCCAGACATATGCTCAAATGAACAGAACAACCCTGCTGCGGTATATCAGTCTGGAATATTTTTCCATTCTAAAGCAGGCTTACTGCTGGGGGTATAGCTTGTCTAGTATGTGGAGGGCCCTAGGTCCAATCCTCAGCACGGAAAAGCAAAAACAAACAATACGAGTGAATGAAGTAGTAATGTTCATGTGATAATATTTACCCTTTCGTTGTTCAGCTAAGCACTTCCACAGATATGTAAAAACCATTACTGTTAGGATATGAACGTTAGCATTGTGATGTGACTGGGTTTTTTTTTTTTTTTCTCTCTTTGTGGTACTATATATGATCTAACAAATGAAAATTTTAGATAGGTAAGTGATAACAGAAGGGGTTTGTTAAGTCATACCGCAGGGATCTGTAAATGGTGGCTTCTGACCATCCCATGTTGTGGACGCAAAGCCAAGCACATTAAAAAATGGCGTGTGCCACTGTGCTCTGGGCATTAGGTCATCAACCCTCAGTCAGTGCTTTTTTGTTGTGCTTGTAGGAGATGAAGAAAGAGTTCCTGGAGAAGTGCTACAAGCACGGAAGCAAGTTTCTCACTTCCTTTCCAGATGGGACAACACAAATATTGTATCCTTTCTTTCTGTACGTTATTGTCTTATTGGCTTTACTTCACAAAAAGAAAAACAGGCAGGGCCTGATAGCACAGGCTTGTAGACCCAGCTACTTGAGAGGCTGAGGTGGGGGAGGCTGAAGCAGGAAGACAGCAAGTCCACAGCCTGCCCAGAAAACTCAGCTTGAGGCTCTCCCAAAATCAAAGAAAGAGAGGAGGTATGTGGTAGAGTACCTCACAGGTACAGGGGCTTTAGTGTCAATCCCAATAGAAAAGGAAGGGAGGGAGGGAGGAAGGGAAGAAGGGAGGGAGGGTAGAAGAGAGGGAGGGGAGGGAAACAGAGGGGAGAGGAGGGAAAGGGAAGAGAAGGGAAAGGAAAGAGGAAGGGGAGGGAAAGAAGGGAAAGGGGAAGGAGAAGAAGGGGAAGAAGGAGAAGAAAGAAGGGGAAGAAGAGGGAATGGGGAAGGGAGAAGGAGGAAAGGGAGAAGGGGAAGGAAGAAGAAGGGAAAGGGAAAGGAAAGAAGGCAAAGAGGAAGGAGAAGAAGGGGAAGGGGAGGAGGGGAAGGAAGAAGGAAGGGAAGGGGAAGGGAAGAGGGAGGGAAAAGGGAAGGGAAAGGGGAAGAGAGGGGGAAGGGAAGGGGAAGAAGGAGGGGGAGGGAAGGAAAGGGAAGAAAGAGTAGGGAAGGAAAAAAGAAAGAAAGTAAAGACAAGACAGAAAAGAGAACAGGGGAAGGAGGAGGAAAATACAGAAAAATATACTCCCAGAATTCTACCACCCAGAGAAAAGCTGATGACATTTTAAAATACACCTCACCTTGCCCTCCCAGTCATAAGCTTACATGTATAGTTCTTTGAAACCAACTCAAGCGTATATTTCATTTTGCATCTGGTTCTGTTAATGTGGTATATTACATTAGTTGATTTTTCAAATGTTGAACTAACCTTACATTCATGGGATAAATTTAATTTTATCATGATGTACAATCCTCTTAAATATTTCTAAATTCTATTTCTCACTACTTCGTTGGGGATTTTTGCATTTCATGCATATATTTCAATTTCTATAAAAGCATACAATTCTTTTATATTAAAAGTAATAGAGATCTTTTCTCTGAAAGGTTCTCATAAGGCTCCGAAAGGTTCCTCATAAATTAACTTTATTCCATACATAGTCCAGGATCACTAGGTCACTCACAGGACCTTATCTGATCCCAGATATCCATCTGGAAATCTAGCCATTATCCAAGTGCCCAACAAGGTAGATGGTTTTACTTGTATTGTCCAAGAAGACTCACCCACCAGCCCCGCTATCCTGGCACTGCTCGACTCCTCCGGCAAAAGCTCCTGCTATCACCCCAATGGAAATGTCTGGTAGGTTTCTCAGGTCCTTGCTGTTATGCTGTTGATGCTTTGACGGCTTTTGCACTGTTGTTGCTTAACTGTGCACTTTTTCCTCTTCGATAGGAGTGGCTTTAGAAAGACATGTTGGAGTTAGTGGTGTAGTGGTCTCAAGAGAGCGATAGAACTCAGAGGCACGCTACACTGTGGTGCTCGCTGCTTGAGATATTTTCTAGTGATCCTCCTGGAGCTGTGTCAGACAAGAGCATACGAATTAACCCCCTAGAGCCACAAAGACTGTGAAAGCATTTTCCGTGCATGCCTGGCAGCCCAGGGTCATCCACGATGCAGGCGGAAGAAGAGAACTGACTGCCTCAGGTCTCCTCTGACTCCACACACATCTGCAGCTCCCAGACAACCCCCACAACCATGCAGCTCATGCATACAAACACAGTAATAATAGAGAAAGATTGAAATCTCTATAGAAAGATCCTGACTCCCCTTCAATTTACCGATATAGGTGCTCCATAACTTTACATTATTTTATTTAACCTGAAAGAAAAATCTGGGTTCCAACTTCAGATACAACTTAAGCCTTTCAGAAAGGTATATACTGTTTTGAGACATGGTCTCACTCTGTAGCTCTGGCCAGACCGGGATTCCCTTTGAAGAACAGGCTGGCTTCAAATTTGTGACCCTCATCTTCCAAAGTGCTAGATTACAGGTGTAAGACACCACGGTTGGCTTTTCAAATTATCTGTAGGTACAATCTCACTTGGGAAACCTGCCGATAACTGGCAAAGCTTGAACCTTGCCAGTGCTGATAAGATTGCAACACAGTGAAGTGTGTGTATTTCTAGCCCATGATAGTAACCAATCCATTAACACCCTGTATAATGAGAAATTTCTGCTTATCCTTCAGGATTCAATAGTAAGTCTGTGTTACATTTTTTTGGGGGGGTGTTATAATTGTCACCTATATTAATTCAACAGGCTGTAGAGACCAGTTGGTTTCAGGGATCCCAAACTCCATGAGCTGAACTCTTTAATATTCTGACTGGCCCTGACATTCCCAAAGGCCCTTCTCTCTGCCTCTGTGAGGTACATCTGTGTTCTCTGTGGACTGAAGTTCTTTGAGCAGTATATCCTGAATCTTTACCAATATTCAGCAAAATCTATGATATAAACTCCAAGAATAATTAAAGATCTGATTCAGATCCATTTAGCCAAATACTATTTAGTTGAAAGACAGAGAAATCACTCCTTTATCCAGTAAGACAGATATCCTCTTGGTTTTTTCATTTCTTTTGCTCTCAGGTTAGTATCAGTAGTAGCCAGTCACTGCTACTGGAGAAATTAGTTATCTTTACTCATGGGGGCTTTCGTGGGCATGTCACAGAGTTAGAAAGGAAAGCCAACCTTCTAAGTATACAGAACTCTCCTCGGCTGTGGAAGGTGAGGGAGTATGGCAGTGAAACTGCCCAGTAGAATGTCATGGTGATTAGTGCCACAAAACCTCAGAAAAGGCCTGACTGTTTGCAATGTCCTGAAGGTGTGGCATTGGCAATGCCACACGATTGGAGAGGCCCACTGGATTCAAGTCACATTTTTGCTCTGTTCTAGAACTTTTCGCCATTGTAGTGAACACAGAAGTCCCTCCCGAAACCCCATTTTCCACACCCAGCCCCCCAAAAGCCTCATCCTCAATGGTTGGTGGTACAGTCCAGCTCATGCAATGAATCCCAGATCCTGGCCTCAAACACCAGCACTCACTCACCATACCTTCCAAAAAAAAAAAAAAAAAGAGAGAGAGAGAGAGAGAAAGAAGGACACTTGACTTGTAGCTGTGTCAGCTCTCTTGAACAAGGACTAATCTGGCCACCCCCCAACTTTACATGGATGGTCCTGCATTTCTGCCTGATGAAAATCTCACCATTGGTCCCTCCCTCTGTCAGGAACAGCCTCCCCTCTATATCCTTTCTCTCCTGGATGAAACTTCCAGGGCCTCCTCTCCACCTCCTGGCCTTTTTCGGATCCACTTAATTTTATGAGTATGCTTCCATTTCTACCTAGTATTTCAAATAGCGAGAAGTGACTACTGTTACTTCTAAAGTTACAGAAGGATTCCAGCACTCACGCATCTTTAGAGGAAGGGACAGAGTTAATTCAGCCTTGCGTTATAGTGCTACTGTTGGTGGGGCTGTTTCTGTTCTTTGAGCAAAGGCCTCAGTCTGGCAATCCTCCCTGAATGCTCTGTTATTAATCATTCTCATTTCTTTCCAGGGTATACATTAACCTCTTGGGAGGCCAATACTCAGACCAAGATGGCAATAGAATCCGAACTTGGAACTGGGCAAGTTCCATGCCTACCTCATCCTATGTTTCATTTAAACCTGTCTTTCTTGCTTTGAACCGTTACATTGGAATTCGCATCATAGAACAAGACAAGGTCTTCATTAATTTTCTAGCAATGGGCCAACAGGCCAGAATCAGTGTGGGAACCAAAGTAATGGTATGCATATCAAAAACAGTTAAAATCATTTAGCTTTTAAGAGTAAAATAATTTTGTTGATATTATTACTGATTGCATACATTTTTGCATAGTCTGTCCACTGAGAATTTTTGGAGTCCACAATGAAGGTTTCCTGTGTAATTGAAGCAATGTTACATTTTCTTCACTCTTAAAATTCCTTTCAGTTCAGCCTCAATTCCAAGTGGCATCTCTGGTGTTCATTGTACGGCTGCAATCAGCTGCCCTGTCAGTTTTGTTTTAGGGTCTGTGTTATGAGGTTCCTGTTTCCTCCCCACTACGGCCAAAAGCCCTAAGCTGGGCCAGGAAACCTGGGTTCCAATCATGTCAAGAGAATATATAAATACAAGCTCTGACTCTTGGAGACACAGCTAAACTGTCTAGGACCTCACCATGTCACCACTGACCATGTTCTGAGCTTCCCCTGGACTTGTCCTTGCCCTACACTGGCCAAGGCAGGCTACCTCTCTTGATATGATGGCTGCCTTTCCCACTCCAGAAGGATAGGACAGGCTCTCTCCACTTCCTTTATCCCAGTGCTGTGTCCTGGCTTGGTCAAAGCACATGCTCCATGATGACCCTAAGGCAGTGGTTAGGAACACAGACATCAAGTTACAAGCAGCTCTGCTGCTTGGCTGTGTGAGGGAACTTCAGCTTCAGTTTCTCATCTATGAGTTGATTCCTGCCCAGCAGTAGCTGTGAGGAGTCTGAAAATGTAATGTACTGGGCACTGACTATGCACTGAGCAAACAAAACTGCCACAGAGATGCAGAGAGACATGCGCAGAAGTTGGTTTGCTTCCATATGCAAAAATCACTGGGAGCACACCTCTTCAGCTCTGAGAAGCTTCATTTAGTCTGCGTTTAGAGGAGGTTGCTTCAAACTTCCCAAGTGCCTTCAACTGCCAAAATTCATGCGTTTCATATAGAAGGGGGATCTCAATATTCAGCACAGGCGAACAAAGGGAGACTCAGATCCAACCTCAACTGTGCTCAGCATGATCCTAGGCCCTGTTAGTAACTCTGGCCATCTACCTGGATTCAGCTCTGACAAAACTTTTTCCTTGGTTATAAATGCACAGTGTGATCAACTACTCCCAGCACATACAGTAATGTATACCCTCCTTTTGGTACACTGCACTTGTGGTAAGCACATTCCTCTCCAAAACACAAAAACGTCCACTCTTGGGTACCTTCACTCCCCTGCCACCCCCACCCATCCACACTGCTTCTCTCCTCCTCTATTGGAAATGAATTTTAGTATGGAAAAGATATTTTGATGCAAATATGCAAAAAAAAAAAGGATTTTTTGGGTTTTTTTGTTTTTGTTTTTTGTTTTTTTTTACTTTTCTCATTGTTTTCAGTTACTCCTTCAGTTTGGAGATAATGTGCTCTTTGTGCGCCTGCATCCCTCACAGGTGAGGGAGTTGCCTGCTTGCAGAAGGTTATGCTTCTGCTGCTCTTTAGATTGCCCTCACCCCCCTAGGTGGCCCTGAAGCTGAAGGCTGTCCTGACAGGTCCCTTCAGTAGTTGAGGAAGTGAGGAAGTGGAGAGGGCAAGTGAGCCAAATGAAGAGGCAATTTGGAATGGACACACTGAAGAGAACAAAAGGAGTGTTAGTCACTCCCATGCTATCTTCTTTAGGAAGATGTCCCCTGGGCCTTCACAGCATCCTCATGACCCCCCCCCCACCCTACTAGATACTTTCCAAGGAAGAGACTACTTAAGGTAGCTTCAAGCTTCCTTCAATAGATGTTGGTTAAATTTCCTGAATAAAGATTTGAACATGTCTAAAGTCCATTTGGTCTCTCAGGTCTCCACACATGACAATCTCCTTCCTCACTGATTACTGCTAAGGTCCTCCTACCTGCCCACGTCCACTCCTGGGCACTCACTCATCTTGCCCCCTTTCTCTCTCTCTCTCTCTCTCTCTCTTTTACTGACAAGCTCCACAACCCAGAGGAGATTCCGGCCCTGAGGTTCCTGAGTGGAGAGGACCTTCTGCTGTTTGCCAACTTGATAAAAATCCGGCGGCTGTTCCATAAGATGGAAGGTTGTTTGAATTTCCCCTCAAGTCATGCTTGGGAAAAATTTAAGCAACCTCCCTACCTTTCTTCAATCTCTGTAAAACTGCTTGCCCTCTGTCATAATTCTGGAATAAAGGAAGACATATTGGCAACAATTACAAAGCTAGTAATTGAAAAATATTAAAGAACTGTCATATGGCTGTTTGTTTGTTCATTTTGTTAAGGTTCTTTTAAGGGTCATATATGGCTGTTTATTCGTTTTGTTAAGGTTCTTTTGGGGGACATGATGTAAGCCATTTGAGGCACACGAGTGGCCAGACCCCTCCCAGAGGACCTCCAACCACAAGGTTCCACCCACAGAACACATTAACCCACCTGACGAAGTAGAAAGCCCAAGCTCTGGATTTGAAATCCCACCAGTCCCCACCCTATAAAGCTACACACACACACACACACACACACACACACACAAGATATTCTATATAAATTTTGTCTTCTGCTCAGCTCTCTACTGCTTCTCATCAAAACAGAGTCGGCCACCTCCTGGGTTCTTCCCACACACAAACAATAACTCTCTAGTGTGAGATTTGTTGTGCAGTGTGACTTTGCGGTATTTCTTTTGCCTCTTGACTTCCAGGATACCTTTCCCTTCAGAGCTGCAACACTTACACATGAGGTTTCAAGGAGTAGACCAAATGACCAGGAAATATCAAGAGATACTTCATGTAAACACTGTGAGTCTTGCTGGTTTATATTCCCAGGTGGGAATTGAACTAGCTTCCTTGACACCAGAAAATAAGCATGGCATAAAGAGACACATGTTAGTGGGTACCTCTCCAACCAGGAGAGGTACGGTGGTTTGGATAGGAAGGTCCCTAATAGACAGAGATGTTTGAATGACTGGCCCATAGAGGCACTGTTAGGACATGTGGTCTTGTTGGAGTAGGTGTGGTTTGTCAGAGGAAGTATATTACTGGGGGTGGGCTTTGAGGTCTCCAGCTAGGCCCAGTGTGGCTCATTTGAGCTTCCTGCTGTCTGCAGATCCAGATGTAGAACCTTTAGCTACCTCTCCAGCACCCTGTCTGCCTGTGTGCCACTGTGTTTCCTGCCATGATGATAAGGATCTAAACCTCTGAAACTGTAAGCCAGCCCCAATTAAATGTTTTCCTTTGCAAGAGTTGCAGGAATGGTGGTGCATGCCTTTATTCCCAGAACTTGGAAGGCAGAGGCAGTCAGATTTCTGTGAGTTTCGGGCCAGCCTGGTCTACAAACTGAGTCCAGTACAGCTAGAGCTCTGTGATATAGAGAAACCTTGTCTAGAAAAAACAAAACAAAACAAAAAGAAACAAACAAACAAAGAGTTGTCATGGTCATTGTATCTCTTCAAAGCAATAGAAATCCTAACTAAGACAGAGGTTTTTGCTACCAAAGAAATAAACCAATTCAAGACAAATTAAGGATTAAAAAAAAAAAAGTAGTTTTTTGGGGGGCTGCTCCAGGGCAATGTCACTGTCCTCAAAAACTGAGATCAGGAAAATCACCATGCAGATGGGGGAGGGAAGGCAGAGAAAAAGAGCATGCATACACAGGGAGAGAAAAATGCAGAGAGAAAGAAAAACCAAAATATCTGGATTATATAGGGAAGAGCCTCCAGAGGAAGGAAAGCCCAGCCACTGGACTAGAAAGTTCAGGGTAGAGGGCAGGGTGTGCCAGCCACGCCTAAAACAGGTAGAAATTGAGGGATGCTGGGTGAACCTGGAAGCAGCTCCACTTTGATTTGTTAAATAGGCACCTCAGCCACTTGTCCCGGGTCTAAACCCAACATCCTTTTGTTGATAATAAATGAATGAGGGAGTGATATAATCTAATCATCTGTGACTACTTCTTGCTGACATTGGGGTATTGTTATTGGGGGGGGGGTCTAAAAAGCTGGAATGTTAGCCAAATCTGGGAAGAGCAGGCTGTTTCATTTGGTGTCTAGTCTCTGCATGAGCATTTGGGATAGGGACATGAAGCTGAGTTAAGATAAAACATATGTTACATATATAAATATATATATTATATGCATATAAATACACATATATTTATATATTAGGGGCAGAAGATAAGGTTGAGTTTAGGGGAAAATTTTGGGGGGGTATACATTTGAAACTTTTAGGCCCATGGTCTTTATAGCTGGGGGAAGGGAGTCCCAAAACCAGAAAAGGAGAAGGAATCTCACCTTCTGAAATAGGCAATAGGTGGGGAACATTAGGCTATTGATTGACAGGGGTACTTATCTGGAGTCCATTTGACCCGTGAGAGTTTGATTGAATTCCATTCCTTGAAGCTTAAAAGAATAAGAATCTTTTCAAGTTCACAAAAAGAGATAAGTTTTAGAAATGTTAGCATCACCCACATAAGTAGTCAAGGCAACAAACTCACACCTTTGTGTCATAATAAAAGCTTGGAAAACCGTTTGGGGTTAAAAGTGTTAATACTCTTTAAGATGAGCTCAGATAGAAGCTTTCTGGTGAGCAGAAGGGGCAAAAGTTCGTTTGATCTTGATTTTCAGTGTGACTACAAGCCATAAAAGAGGGGCTCCTTTTCTCTATCCAGAAGACTGGATGTATTTAAATTTAGCACAACGAGAAGCATTTTTAAGTCTGTACTTAAAAGACAATCAAAGAAAAGTTAAAATCCTGAGCCAATGACTATGATATCAGAACTCCACTGAAATCTTAATACAACAATAGCATAGCAAGGGAAAGGAATCTGAAGCATATTTTATTTTTCTTATGTATATCTTAAATAATTTTCTTATCACCATTTTAATCTTTTCACATCCTCTAACCTTCATAAGTTACATTCACCAGCCTTAAAAACATCTTCTGAGACCCCGAAATGCTTTCTTGGACACTCCTATTTACACTTCTGTGCCCTCAGACCCTGTTTCCCAGCTCCTTGTTCATCGTCAAATACAGATGCTTGATTGCTGGCAGCAGTCACTGCAAGGCGAGCTTCTCTAGATAAAGGAATAGTAAAATGTTATTTTGAAACCTGAGTCTGGTAACGAGGTAAACTCTGTCTACATCTACTAGCAACAGCTCTAGGGGAGCAAGGCCTATGGCCTGGTTTTTACACGTGAGAACTGAAAAGGCAGCTGAAGATTTGATTGCTGCCTTAAACTGCTAACTCTTTTCACTAGCTTAGCTTCCAACCCATCAGAGACGTGAGAAGGATAAATTTCAGCTTCCAAGTCTTAGAAATGACAGAGGCTTACTGCCTATCCGGTTAGTCACTGAAGTTTCTCCATGGTCCATAGGACATCTTTCTTTGATTTGGAAGGTTCTTCTGTGAAGCAGAAATTTTGAAGGACCGGCCTACCTTGTCTCAGCAGAGTTGGGCAGTCAACTTCCCAGTATTCTGTTGGTCCACAGTTGAACAGCCTACAGCCCAATGGACAGCTTTGCCACATTTGAGGCAAGTTTCAGGTAGAGGTTCTTCTATGCCCATCTTCTTTGGAGGAGATTAGGGTGCTTTCAGGAGCTGGCATGTGTATCATGAAAAGCTTTTATTATCATTATCATCATCATCATCATCATCATCATCATTAAACATTTTAAATGCAAAATTCTGCAGATCTCTGAAGTGTTTGGGGACCACATGTCTTTTGAAATTATATTTTAAATAAACAAACTTTACCTGCTTCTAGTTATTTATTTTCTGATTAACTTTGAAAACATGTACAGGAGGAATAAAGCTTAGTCCCAATTAATTACACTAGTATTTGGCATAGCTAGAAATATAGTTTTGAACACATTAGTATTTGATCATTTTTAAGGTGACTATCAACTTGCATTTCTTAATTGTCATTAACAATTTACAATTATTTAGTAGCTTTCATAAGATTAGGACTTTAGGTTTAGCCCTGTTAAAATGACAATTTTGAATTTAAGCTCTTTTGGTATGTTTTATTTTTGGACACAGGGTTTCTCTGCGTAATGACCCTGGCTATCCTGGAACTTGCTTTGTAGACCAGCTGGCCTTGAACTCACAGATATCCACTACCTTTGCCTCCTGAATGCTGGGATTAAAGGTGTGAGTCACCATGCCTAGTTCAAAATAAAGCTTTTAATTATAAATAGGGTCCATAGGAAGAGTGCCAACTTTACTGATCCTGAAAATGGATAAACAGTAAACAGACCAAAACAGCCATTCCTTGGGTGAAAAGGAAAAAAAGTTTATTCTAAACTGCCAAGACTGCCCATTTTGAGAGAAGGGTTAATCTTGAGCAAACTGAGAGGCAGCCTGTCTCCTTAGTAAGAGTTACTAGAATCATGGTGTCCCTTCACAGCAATAAAAACCCTAACTAAGACAAGTAGTGTGGGCATAGGGAAGGGAAGTATAACATATTTATTCATTTACTTGCTTTTGTTGGAAAGGGGTTCTCAGTAAGAATACTTAGGCTTCTCAAGGTTTGTAGATACTATGGTGAAGGGTCATTGGACAAGTGAATGCAGGTCCAAGAGGACCATTCATCACGGTAATTCTTGCAGTCAGGAAGTGGCTTTGGGAGCCCTAGCTCAAGGCTCAAAAATACAAACTGTTACAGGCAAGAGCAGCAGGTTATAGAAAAAAGAAAAAACAAACAAATAAAAAACTGCTGATCCAAAAATTACTTGGCTCATTGGTAATGTCTCTAACAAGCACAGAGAAAAAGATGCAACTAAGTATTACTGACAACATAACCACAGGTCCTTTGCCTTCAGGGACAAGAGAGAGATAAGGACAAAAAAGCATGGATTATTGTACATCCTTGAAAAGTTAAAAAAAAAAGGAGGGGGGATACAGAATGATAGAATAAAAGGTGAATTATTATATCTTTTGTAAGACTAGGAAAGCAACAAATCTCAAATAATTTTACATTGGTATGGATTATTGCATATTGATAGAAATGTAAGGTTATTTTGTACACAAAACTCTTGTTTAAAGTATTGTACATATGCAACTCATTTAAAATTTTGATGTAAAGTTCTATATCTTGAAAGCTGCTAGTATAAACTATTTAGGATCATTAGAAAGGCAAATTAGTTAGTGACCTATAAATAATCTTGTAGTCTTATTAGGTACTAGTCAATCACAGAAATAAGCTTTATTTAGCCTCCTGTGTATGTTTTCAAAGTTAAGCAGATAGTAAGTAGCTGGAAACAAACAATGTTTGTCTGTTCAAATATAATATAAATAAATATATGGTCTTCAAACTTTCCAGAATCTACAGAATATGGTATTTAGGATGTTTTAGTAATAAAAAAGCTTTTCTAAGAGAGAGATACATCTGCTCCTGGCAACATCCCCAATCTACTTCAAAGAAGATGATGGGCACTGAAGAACATCCACATTGAGTTTCTTTCAAATGTGGCAAAGTTAGCCACTAGCCAAAAAAAACTGCCCTTACTTCAACTACTGACAGCAGGCTATCCAAACTATGGACAAGCAGGACACTGGAAAGTTGACTGACCCACTTTCCAGAGACAAGGTAGACCAGTTCTTCAAAATTCCTGCTTCACAGATAAGTCTGTGGGATATTCTGGGCCTGAAGGCTAAAGATATGATGCCCTAACATTACAAAGGAATCTCGGGTGACTATCTAGGAAGCCATCAGTCTCTGTCATTTCTACAGTTTTGGAACCTGGATGCTTTGCACTTCCTGTTTACTCGGGTACTATTTACCCTTCTCAGGTCTCTAATGGGGTTAAAGACTATAGAGCTATCATCTTACAGTTTTTCTTTATTAAGATTAAAGACAAAAAAAAGCTTAAGTCATTTGGGACCTAAGAAAATGTTTTAGCATCTAAAAAGATATTTTTAGGTTAGCAAATGTAAGTTATGATAAAGTTATTTAGGTGCAGAACTTTGAACTCACCAAGATAGAATACATAGTAGAATAGTTTCTCCAAGTTTGCCAAATATAAATGGACTGGACATTGTGAATGTAATTCTCACCTGATAGTTAGCATAATTTTTCTTATTGTATATAATATATTAATGTTAGAGAAAAAGCTATTGTAGTGAGAATTTTGGTTTCTTAAAAAACCCAGTTATGTTATGGGAATATGTTTTTGTTTTAATCCGAGGTCTGGGATATGGGGCTGCTTCATATTGTCTACAGGAGCTAACTATAATGTGTCTCATGCTCAGGCAGGGACATAATTTTTGCCAGCTGCAGATAGTTTAATTTTGGGAACTCTTGAGAGGGTATAAATGAGAGAACCCTGAAATGGCCTGTGGAGGCTGCTGCTCCCCCTGTAGCTCATGGTTGCTGTTGTTTCGATTTGATAACAACAAGAAGTTGGAGATACCCTGATGACAAAGATTGGACTTTGCCCAAGGAACCCAATGCCTCTAATCAGCAGGAAGTAGTTTAAAGAGGTCTACGTTCCTTTTTCCCTCTAACCTTCTTTCCTGCCTACCTAGCGTTGAGAGGTTGGAAGAGATTGAGATGAAGAAGAGTGGTAGATATAAGAATCCAAATAAAATAGCTAAAAGAAAGTAGGCCTACAGACTTTTTTTCCCAAGCATAAATCAGACAAGAGTACTATTCAGTTCCACACACCACTTTATGCTGGCAACCCACTCTATAACATTCAGCAGAGAAAGAAGCATAATCCAGTTCCTGAGAGATGCCGTCACCAAAATGTCGGATCATGGTTACACTGGGGTTTTTTGGGGGAAAGGATGGAATTTTTCTTTGTGTATATATTTCTGTGGCTGTTGGTGTTGGTGGTGGTGGTGGTGTGTGTGTGTTTGCCTATTTTATAATAAAACAAGAGCAAAGAGATAGGACAAAATGATCCTCTTCTGGGTCACAATCTCCTTTTCATGTCTTGGTCCTATTAATAAAATAACCTAAAAATGGGCTCAGAAAGAAATTTAAACAATTTACTGGAGTCCAAGAGAGAACAAAAGGGCCATCAAGCTGGAGAGCTCAGCAACTGTGTGGGGAGTGGTAGGAAGTAGAGGGGTAAGGAGAGTGACACTTTGACAGAGCCATCATAGATAAAGATACAAAAAAAGAAAAAAAGATACAGTGGACACCAAAAAGGCACACTGGGAGAAGGGGGTGGCAGGAGATGTCCATGTCCTTCGTCCCTGTCAGCTTTTATTGAAAGGGCACCAAAGCAGGGGCAGTGGTGCACACCTTTAATCCCGAGTGCTGGCACTTGGGAGACAAAGGCAGGAGAATCTCTGTGTTCAAGGCCAGCCTTGTCTACAAAGCAAGTCCAGGACAGCCAGAACTACAAGAGAAACCTGTCCCAAAAAACAAAAGCAGAAGAAGGAGGAGGAGAAGGAGGCAGAGGAGGAGGAAAAGAAGAACAGTAACAACAATAGCAAAGGGCACTAAAATAGCCCTAGGGTGCAATGGCTTGGAGTGTGAAAGAAGTCCAGCCTTAATTTTCATGGTTTGACCGTGTAGTCAGCTAAGATTACATCGGGTTGTCGGCATGGACTTAACATAGGTATTCTTGATGAAAACATCTACTGAATCACATTAAAGCTGGCAATTAATTACAAGCGGCTGTCTTTTTTTTATTCCCTCAAAGGCTGGTGTTGTGGGTTTTGGTTTTTAATAATTTGAAGTGTATGGGTATTTTGCTTGCAACATGCATGCCTGGTGCCTCAGAAGGCCAGAAGAGGGTGTTGGATTTCCTAGAACTGGAGTTACAGATGGCTATATGGTTGTAAACAGCCAATGCTCTTAACCGCTGACGTGTCTCTCCAGCCCTTCTGGTTTATTTTTCATTAAGCCATAGAAGTGCTTAAGCTAAAAGCCGCTTGGAGATTTTCCATTAGAGTGCTTAAAATCTGCCTTAATATTTTTTTTAAATCTCTACTAGGATATTACTGACACAAATCACACTATTTCTGCTAGAGGAAACTAATATATTGGCATTCGTGTGTATATTACTTGGTGCCTAAGAAGCAGTTGGGGCAGGAGGATCCTTTCATTCCTTTTCCTCCTGCCTAGCATCCTCTAGAACTTACAGTTTGACACTGACAGCAATCCTGCTCATTTCTAACAGTGACACTAAGACTGAAAGTTGGCAGGCTGGGGATATAGGTCAGTGGCAGAGCACTTGCCCAGCACATGGGAGGCTCTGGGTTCAATCCCATGGACTGAAAAAATTTAAAAAAAAAAAAAAAAAAAAAAAAAAAGACCACTATAAGATGTTTTAGTGACTTTCTAGCACCCAGGTAACTAGGAGGCAGAGTCAGAAATTGAGCCTTTGACTCCCATCTTCCCTCCCACTCAAGGGTCCTTATCCAGTTCACAAAGACGTTGTGCTCACATCATTCGTGTCCTTGGGCATGTCCTAGTTCTCCACAGCTAGCTCTAGCTGTGTGACCTCTGGCAAGGAGCTTAGTCTTGGTTCTTTCAGCTATAAGCTGAGAGAGATAAGATCACTATCTCAAGAGATAAGCTCACTTACCACAGACAGTGGCACAAAACAGCAAACATCCCTTACCCTTTTGTATTCTGAAATCTGAAATTAGAGATCCAGAGGAGTCAGGCTCTGGTAAAGGCCCTCTTCTGGGATGTAGACTGTCAGCTTGTCATATGTTTTCCTATGGTGGAAAGATAACTTGAGACCTTGATAGTTTCCTGTAAACGCAACAAATGCCTGGGTTAGTGGTGAACACCTGTGACCCAGAACCAAGGAAGATGAAGCACAAAGATGCCTACAAGTTCAAGACTACCCTAGGCAACATAGTGAGATCCAAGCCTTCTCAAAGAAATAGACACTAAATTCATTCATAGAGGACCTTCATGATCTAACCACCTCCAATTGGCTCCATTCTCAACTACCCTGTAACAGGCTCCCAGACCTCATCAGAACTGACACCATGGTGGAATTATCTTTCAGGCCACAGAATTCAGCTCATATACAACATTACCTGACAAAACAAAAACAAAGATCTAATCCATCAAAATCCATAGTTCTGGCAAGGCCCATCAATTTACTAACCTTGCTTTTGGCTTCTGTAGTTCTGCTTCTGGCTACCTGTTCTTTTAAATCGAAGAATGTCAACCCAGGATTTTTTTTTTTTTTTTTTTTTTTGTGCTTAAAGGCTCACACAGAACCTTTAAGTACACTGTGATCCAAACAGCCAGTTTACTTGCCAGTCCTCTAATAAAAACTTTCTATTGGCTTAACGCCATGTTCTAAGCAGTCTTCTCTGGTTGGTACCCCACACAACCCGAGTTAGAACTTTATTGTATGAAACTCTAACTGAACAAACAGAAACCATGAGAGACTATAGAACAGTTCCTTCTTGGATGCAGACTGTGCCCAGTGTTGGGAGCATAAGACAGTCCTAAACATATCAAGAAATGAACTCACCTCTCTTCTGAGGATCGACAGAAATTTAAGTGTAAATTATTGAGCTGGGGTAAATAATTAGGTGGAAATATTAATAAGAGGCAAATGGAATGAGCCGAATGGAATATTTAACTATTAGTATTAAAAGTATATTAATAAGTAATGTAATAGTAAAAGTAACAACTTTAATTCTTTTTCCCCCTCTACCAACCGATGCTAGCCAGGGCTACAGACATCCATTCAATATCCATAAGCACACAGTTATGCGTTTGCAAGGTTTGTCACTCTTACATGAAATTATGAAGTATGGATCAGTTTCTGCCTCATTGTCCCTTCTCATTACAATAGCCTAAGAAAACAAAGACTCAGCTGAAAACAAATTGCATTTTAGTGACTCTTCGACCTCCAGAGAGAAACAAGAGCAGTTTGTCCAAACCAGTTAACTTCAAACTTTCCTTTTTCTGCCCTTGGAAATGTTTATGTATGCTTTCAGTTGATAACCATGATTCATCTTCAGCTTCAGCAACCATAAAAAGTTGATTTCTAATGCACTGTAAATCTTTATATTTTAAAATAAAGCATTGATTTTAAAGTGAATCCATTGGAACATAAATACATTATATGACATCTTTTACTTGTTTAAAATAGATAATAGCTCTGCTTTATTTTTATTTATTATTGTGTGTGCATGATGTATTCATGTATGTGGGTGCCAGTGTTATGGCATGCCTATGAAGTCTCAGACAACATTGTGGGGTTGAATTCAAGGATTGAACTCAGGTCACCAAACCTTTGCAGTAAGCACTTTTTACCACTGAGACTTTTTTTCTTTTTTTAATTTTAATTTTAATTTTTATATTAATAACAGTTTATTCACTTAGTGTCCCAGCTGTAGCCCCCTCCCTCATTCCCTCCTTATTCTACCCTCCCTCATTCATCTCCTTCTATGCCCCTTCCCCAATCCATAATAGGGGAGGTCCTCCTCCCTTTCCATCTGACCCTAGCCTATCAGGCCTCATCAGGACTGGCTGCATTGTCTTCCTCTGTGGACTGGTAAGGCTGCTCCCCACTCAGGAGGAGGTGATCAAAGAGCAGGCCACTGAGTTCATGCACTGAGGCATTTTTCTAGTCCTGACTCTGCTTTAAATTGAAAACATTGCAATATTTCTTTTCTTTTTTTTTTTTTTAACATAAGCTTCCATCTTTCTTCCTCCAGGTTTATTGGGCTGTGATATGTTTTGTGCCTGAAAAATCTATTACTTCATTTCCTATGACCTTAAAGTTCTGTGTATTTTAGAAGAAAGGAAACAACTATTTTGAGTTAACATTATTAGTAGCAAATACCTGATTAAAACAACATGACATGGGCCTGCAAGATGGCATAGCTAGTAAAAGCATTTTCTGCCATGTCTGATGAGCTGACCTAACTTCAATCCCCAGAACCCGGAAAGCAGAGGCAAAGAACTGATCCCTGCACATTTCCCTCTGCTCTCCACATGTACACATGCATACACACAGCGACATACACAGACATACACACACAGGCATACAGACACAAAATAAATAAGTACAGATATTTTTTTAAAAGATAAATTTTGACAAAATCAAAGTAAAATGTTAGTGACGATGTATATGGTTCATTCTCCTTAAGATTAAAAGCGAAGACCTGTCAACCACTTAACACAAGCAACTCCATCATTAGAGTTACCTTTAAGAATGTACATGTTTCTACCACAGCCACCTGCAGCAGGCAGGCAAGCTGACCACAGGGTGTGAGAGTGAAAGAGCTGGCCCCACCCTTCACTGGCTGCAACACTGTAGAGTGGGTTCTGCACCTTGCCTGGGCAGCAAAGTAGAGCTGTCCCTGGTGACATGGGAGGAGAGCTGGCCCTAGTGACTGGGCACTGGAGTGCTGGCGGGCTCCCCAACTTCACTTCCACCCAGGCCCAGATCCAGGGCTCTGAGCTGGCCCACGCCAACATCTACCCCATCTATGACCTGCTCGGGCATGTAAAGGGGTTGGTCCTGCAGATCCAAAGCTGCAGGACCTCCATGACACAGGGCAACAACAGGATATGTGACAGGAGTCCCAGTGGGAACCCAGTATTGATAGTGTAGAAGAAACTAGGGGCCTCAAGCCAGACCAATGACTTAAAGTTGCAATGAATGTGCAAAGAGTATACTATGTGATACAGCATGACACACCACAGCGTCCCCAGGGAGATGGGGTTTGGTTTGGTTGGGGTTTTTGTTTTGTTTTGTTTTGTTTTGGTGGGTTTAGTTGTTATTATTTTTTTCATGATTTATTTATTTTATTTTGCGGGTATTTTGCCTGCATGCAACATGTGATGTGAACACGTGCATGCCTGGTGCCAAGGATCCCCTGGAACTGGAGTCACAGACAGTTGTGAGCTGCCATGTGGGTGCTAGGAACTGAACCCGGGACCTCTAGAGGGAGTGCCTAGTTGTTTTATTTTCTTTTCATTTTTATTTTTTGTTTTCTTTTGCAAGGGCTGAGGGCAAATATGAAGGGACTGGGAGATGAGTGGGATTGTGGCACACGAGGTAAAATTCACAAAGAGTCAATAAAAAGTTTTAAAAATGTACATATGTAATATAAATATTATTGGTCTTGTCCAACTCTGACGTGATTGTCTTTGTTTTATGTTACTATATTTTATTGTTATATGTTATTATTATTCCCCCAGAAGCCTGTTTGTTTTCTAAGGAGAGACAGAAAGAAAGCAGATCCAGATGGGAGGGGAAGTAGGAAGAAAAATGGAAGGAGTGGAGGGGAGAGAAACAGCAATCAGGATGTATTATGTAAGAAAGATCTATTTTTCAATAAAAAAAATATTTCCTACAAAAACATTATTCCTCAGGAAATATAATACAGTATTACAATGGGTAAAGGAGAATGAGAATAGGATTAAATGGAGTGGGGATGGGGGGGTGAGGTAGAGATTGGACTATGAGGAGGAAGAACAAATACTCAGGGCTTTTTGAAAAGCCAGATGGAAACATTCTACTAAAAAAGTTTCCAAAATATGTACTTACAGAAAAAGACGTTAAATTTATTTACTATATAATGGGGGAAGACAATGCCCCACCTTGACTTCATATGCTACTAAACAGAACTCCAGTACTAGGTATGGGCTACATCTTTTTGAGTCATTGGCCAATGAGGTCCCATAGTCTCCCCCTCAGCAAGCATTATGAGCTATTGCCATAGCCACCACCTGACAATAAAACCCTGTTGCTAAAGATAGTTCATAGTTACGGCAGAGAACATGGAGAATTCAAGCTGGTGCTCAAATGGGAGTTTCACGCCTACTAAATAGTGTTCATGCTGTTGAAAAGTTCTATACACACAATCGGAGGAAAAAAGAAATCATTAATCTCAACCAGCTGTAAACCCCGTAAGCTACAATAGTGAGCTGTCTGCAAAATATACTGGTGCAGCAGCAGTACAAACGTTATGGTTGTTAACAAACCACGTTTAAAGCTGAATTTAAAGGCTGCTCCGTGGGCTGATACTATACCCATAGATCATTGCATCAGCCGGTCTTCATAGGAGAAGCTGCTTCTTGCAGAAGAGTCTAATTAATATGGAGAGCACAGCTAGCCCTACAGATATGATAGACTTTGGAGCACTCGGTCCTAACTGGGATGTTATCATCACACTCTTCCCCTCAAGGCTCAGAAACTCTGCAAAAGAGGAGGCAGAAAGATTGTAAGAGCCAGAGGTGGTGGATGACTTCCAGGAAGCACATTTTCCAGACACAACCAGACTGATGTACATAAGAACTTATGGAGACTGTGACGTATGCACAAGACCTGCACAATCTCAAGACACCAAATCCCAGCACAGTAAAGAAGTGGGCACAAAGTCCCACTCTTAACCAAGACGCTACTTGTATTTGATAAGTGCTGTGAGAGGAGCACTTCAGTGTTAACGACACTCCAGAGCAGGCCTCATGCTCCAGAGTAGCTGGCCAAAAAATCAAAACACAAATCCAGCTTCAGGGGTTTTTGTTTGGTTTTTGGTTTGTTTGTTTGTTTGTGGGTTTTGGCTTTGTTTTGTGCCTTTTTGCCTTTTTAAAAAGTTTGCTTGTTTTATTTATTTATTTATTTATTTATTTACAGTTTATTCACTTTGTATCCCTCTCTCCTCCCCTCCCAATTCCACCCTCCCTCTCTCTTCTCCACCGCCCCTACACCAGCCCACTGATAAGGGAGGTCCTCCTCTCCTTCCCTCTGATTCTAGCCTATCAGGTCTCATCAGCAGTGGCTGCATTGTCTTCCTCTGTAGCCTGGTAAGGCTGCTCCCCCCTCAGAGGGAGGTGATCAAAGAGCAGGCCAATCAGTTCCTGTCAGAGACAGTCCCTGTCCCCATTACTATGAACCCACTGAACTACCATGGGCTACCTCTGTGCAGGGGTTCCAGGCCATCTCCATGAATGGTCCTTGGCTGGAGTATCAGTCTCAGAAAAGACCCCTGTGCCCAAACTTTTTGGATCTGTTGCCCTTCTTGTGGAGCTCCTGTCCTCTCCAAGTCTTACTACCTCCCACTTCTTTCATAAGAACTTGCAATGTAGACCAGGATGACCTCAAACTCACAGTGGTCTGCCTGCCTCTGCCTCCTGAGTGCTTAGATTAAAGGTGTGCATTACCACACCCAGCCAATTCTAGGATTTATAGTAACATCTTTCATGCACTTAATGTTAACTTTTATGAGCAGTATAAGGTCCAACTTCATTATTTACATGTAGATATGCAATTGTCCAGTACCAATTAATGCCTATTTTCCCCATTGTTTATTCTTGATGGTGTTATCAAATAGTAACTGAACACATTACATACATACATACACACACCCTAACACACACAGTGTTTATTTTTAGCTCTCGATGTTCCATTGGTCTACATATCTGTTTTGTACTAGTACCATACTGTTTTGACTATAAAAGCCTTGAAATAGAATTTTAAATCTGAAATGTGATGAATCAAACATTTTTGTTTCTCAAGATATCTAGTGTCTTCTGTAATATCATATAAAATTTATAACTGTTTTTCTATTTTTGTGAAGACTCTCCTTGAGATTTTGGTGTGGAGTATTTATGATATTGAATCAATAGATCTCTTTGACATTGAGACTATTAATTCCCATTCATGAAAATAAGGTGCCATCCCATTTATCTGTTTCCCATATTGTTTTTCAAATTTTCTCACTTATGTTAATGTATTCTATTTCGTGGATTTTGATGAATTCTATGTGATTAATTTCTTAACTCATTTTTCAAATAGTTACATCATGTAGATTTTTGCATGCTGATTTTTTTATCCTTCAACTTCACTGAATTAATTGGTTCCGACAGCTTTTGGGTGAAGTTTTCTATTTATAGGAACATACCATCCATAATCTATCTATAAGCCATGTCTTCTTCCTTCTGTCTTTGCTTTTTTCCCCCCTTACTGCTTTGGATGGGACAACTTTGTTGATTGGACGGAATAAGAGTATAAGACTGTGTCTTGCTCCTGAAATTGAGAGGAAAATCTTTCCAGCTTTCCATCATTGGATGTGATGTAGCTCTGGGCTTGTCATTGTGGTCAATACATAAATAAATAGATAGATAGATAGATAAATAAATTGGTTTATGCCAACTTACTTAAAGGTATTTATTGCTATGAACTTTCTTCTCAGCAACTCTTTCATTGTGTCCCATATGTCTTAGTATGTTGTACATTCATTTTTACTGAAGTCTAGGGAGTCTTTAATTTCTTTACCTCTGCTTAACTCAGTAGTCATCCAGTAGAGAGTTGTTCAGTTTTCCATGAGTTTATAGGCTTTCTGTTGTTTTGGTTGTTATTGAAATCTACCTTTAATCCTTGGTTGTCTGGTAGGATGCAAGGATTATTTCACATTGCTTGTATCTTTGAGACTTGCTGTAAGTGCCTACATAAAGAAATTGAAAAGATCTCTCATACTACCAACTTAACAGCACACCTGAGAGCTCTAGAACAATAAGAAGCAATAGCAGGACATAATCACACTGAGTATTGAAATCAGTAACAAAGAAACAAAATAATACAAAGAATAAATGAAACACAGAGTTGGTTCTTTGAGAAAATCAACAAGATAGACAAAACCTTATGCAAGCTAACTAAAAGACACAGAGAGAATATCCAAATTAACAAAATCAGGAACAAAAAGGGCGACATAACAACAGATACACAGAAAACCAAAGAATCACTAGGTCATACTTTAAAAAACTGTACTCCACAAAATTGGAAAAATCTAAAAGAAATGGACAATTTTCTCGATATATAACACTTACTAAAGTTAAACCAAGATCACACAATTTAAATAGACCTGTAACCCTAAGGAAACAGAAGCACTCATGAAAGTCTCCCAAACAAAAAAGCCCGGGACCAGATTGTTTGAGTGCAGAATTATCTCTAAATATCCCTAAAGGGGATGTCTTCACCAACCTCTCATCCCAAAGTTCAGGGAAATGTGTGAAAGAGGAGGCCCAAAACTTTTAAGAGCCAAAAGGGGATAGAAGACTCGAGGAAAACAGTGCCCTCCTGACCCAACAGGAACGAAGCACAGATGAAATCACAGACACCGTGACAGCTCGCACAGGGTCTGCGCAGGTTTAAGCCAGATGCGGTCCCAGTACTGAACGGGGACAGCGGATGCCCTTAACTGGTGTGTACACCCAGTGAGACTCCATTAGAGAAAACTAGTTTTTCCTTTGTAATCAAGTGCCGTTTACAGATGCCTTCTCGGTTTGTGCAGACCCCATACCCAACAGGAGATGGCCGACCTAAAGCAAATACAATGTTTTTCGGTTTTTTTTTTAACTTTTGATCTCATACTGCTTTCTTTAGGCTTTTTTTTTTTTCTTTTTTTTTAACCTTACTGGTCTTTGGCTTATATATTATGGTTTCCATTTAGTGGGGTGTATGTGTGTCTTTCTTGTAAGGTTTTTTTTGTTGACGGTGATGGTGCTTTTGGTTTTGGGGGTGTTGGGGGACTGCGTATTTTCTCTTTAACATTCTTTTTTTCCCCAAATTTTTTATTGATCTTTTTTTGTGAATTTCACACCATGCACCCCAGACCCACTCCTCTTCCCACCCCCTTGCAACCTCCACCCGAAAAAGAAAATAAAAACTAAACCAAACAGAGCATAGATAATCTCTCAGCACGGAAGCTGCAGTGCGTCACGGTGCGTCACGGCGCGTCACGGCACGTCACGGCTCTGTCCACACATCTTCACTTGCGTTTGCAATGGATGAGTCAGTGGTCGGTTGGATGCCTCTGGCTTCTGTAACACCGTCAATATTAGATCTTCACTTATCCTGTTGTTGCCCTGTGTCATGGAGATCCTGCACCTTTGAACCAACAGGACCGACTTTTCACGAATGCCAACAGTTCGCAGATGGTGAATTCATCCTGGATCGGGCCTGGGTGGTAGCCGAGCGGCTTGGCCTGCAGGCTCTCCTGCATCCATCCCTACCGCTTGGGTGAGCTCTCCAGCACGGCCTGGCTAGCATACCCAATGCCTCTGCTAGCAGGGGTCAGTGTGAGCGCTAAGGTTCTCATGCCTTCAGGGCCTGCTCAACTGCACCATACCTGCAGAGCCAGCTCTACTGTGCTGCCCAGTCAAGGTACGAGTTGTTTTTTTTTTTTTTTTTTAAAGAAAGAAAAGACATGGAGTTAGGCAGGTGGGAAAGACCTGGGAGGAGTTGGGGGAGGGAAAAGGCATGATCAGAATATATTGCAAAATTTTTTTTCAATAAAAATGCAAAAAAAGAAGCACTCAGGGAGGCTGATGCAAGTGGACATCTGCAAGTTCAAGGCCAGCCTAGTCTACAAAAGTGAACCCAGGACAGCCAAGGATTCACAGAGAAACCCTGTCTCAAAAAAAAAAAAAAGCAAACAAACAAAAACTGCCAAAAAAAAAAAAAAAGATTTTGCAGAGCAGTAGTGGCACAAAGCTTTAATCCCAGCACTTGGGAGGCAGAGACAGGGGGATCTCTGTGAGTTTGAGGCCAGCCTGGTCTAAAGAATGAGTTCCAGAACAGCCAGGCTACACAAAGAAACCTTTTCTCAAAAAACAAAGACAAACAAAAACACAAACAAAATATTTGTTTTGTTTATACATGTTCATGCATTATTTGCATGCATGCATATTTCTGTACCATATACATGCCTGGTGCCAGATGCCCTGGAACAGGAGTTTACAGATGGTTGTGAGCTGCCAGGCGGGTGTTGGGACTGAACCTGGGTGGTCTACAGGAGCAACACGCACTCTCTAGTGCTGCAGCATCTCTTGTGCCCTTAAACTTTTAAACAGTGCTGAGACTCTCAAAGGCTTTTGAAGTTGGGCCTAACGCATTTTGCATTATGAGATGGCCATGAATTAACGGAAGAAGGAGCTTAAAGGTTATGTTAGGATGTTAGGCTGACAAGGAGTGGAGTTGTGTTGATTAATACTGTCGCCTTACAGGACTTAGAACTGCCTAGATCACAAGCCTTAGGAATGTACATGACGGATAGTCTAGATCAGCAGTTCTCAACCTCTGGGTTGAGATCTCTTTGGGGGCTGAATGACCCTTTTACAGGGGTCGCCTAAGACCATCCACTGGAAAACACAAATATTTGCATTGCAATTCGTAACAGTAGCAAAATTACAGTTATGAAGTAGCAATAAAAATTATTTTATGGCTGTGGGTCACTATAACATGAGAAACTAGTAAATGGTCTCAGCATTAACAAGGTCAAGACTAAGTTAACTAAATTGGGAAGATTCAGTTTAATTGTAGGTGGTGATATGGGTCTTAGACTGAATAGAAGGAGAGATGACACCAGCATCTTTGCTCTTGGCTTCCCAGCTGCTGCCAGGACTTCCTCACTATGGTTGTCTATATGCTTTAACCATCGCCCCA
The DNA here is from genome assembly GCF_030254825.1 of Meriones unguiculatus. Taxonomy (NCBI): domain Eukaryota; kingdom Metazoa; phylum Chordata; class Mammalia; order Rodentia; family Muridae; genus Meriones; species Meriones unguiculatus. The sequence goes on along the minus strand of NC_083350.1, from coordinate 164,846,405 downwards.
AAATAAACCTTTTGTTCTTTAAGTTGCTTTTGTCAGCTATTTGTTACAGGAATAAGAAAAGTAACTTACACATCCCTCAACTGGAAAATTCCTGACAAAGTTTTAGGTTTTTACTGTTTTCTTTTACCAAGGGTAAAGATCTTATGTATCAATAAGGGACTGTGGCCAAGGCTGGGGTTAGACTGGATACAGTTAGGGTTAGGCATATGCTAGGGAAAGGGTTAGGATTATTTTTTAGGGCTGGAACAAGGTGTAGGTGTAGGATTAAAGTTCTGGTAGGGTCTGGATTTAGGTTAGGATGATGGTAAAGGCCAGGACTACTGTTAGGATCGGGGTTCCAAAAGAAAAGTTAGGTTACGGCTAGGTTTTGGTTAAATTCAGGGATTAGGATTATGCAAGGCAGACCTGTCCATGTTTAAGACTGTAGCTGGTGTTATGACTAGAGTTAAAATTAGGGACGACACCTTACACCCATCAGAATGACTAAGATCAAAAATACAAGTGACAATACATGCTGGAGAGGATGTGGATAAAGGGGAACCCTCCTCCATTGCTGGTGCAAATGTAAACTTGTACAACCACTTTGGAAATCAATCTGGTGCTTTCTCAGACAATTAGGAATAGTGCTTTCTCAAGATCCAGCTTTACCACTCCTAGGCATATATCCAAAAGATGCTCAAGTATACAACAAGGACATTTGCTCAACCATGTTCCTAGCAGCTTTATTAGTAATAGCCAGAACCTGGACACCACCCAGTTTTCCCTCAACAGAGGGATGCAGAGACTGTGGTACATTTACACAATGGAATACTACTCAGCAATTAAAAACAAGGAAATCATGAAGTTTGCAGGCAAATGGTGGGAGTTAGAAAATATCATCCTGAGTGAGGCATCCCAAAAGCAGAAACACACACATGGTATATACTCACTTAAAAGTGGATATTCGACATATAATATAGGATAAACATACTAAAATGCGTACACCTAAAGAAACTAAGCAAGAAGGAGGACCCTGGGTAAGATGATCACTCCTCATTCAGAAAGGCAAATAGGATTGACGTCAGAAGAGGGAGAAAACAGGGAACAGGACAGGAGCCTAACACAGAGGGCCTCTGAAAGACTACCCAGCAGGGTATCAAAGCAGATGCTGAGACTCATAGCCAAACTTTGGGCAGAGTGCAGGGAATCTTATGAAAGGGGGAGATAGAAAGACCTAGAGGGGACAGGAGCTCCACAAGGAGTAGCAGAACCAAAAAATCTCAGCCCAGGAGTCTTTTCTGAGACTGATACTCCAAACAAGGACCGTGTATGGAGATAACCTAGAATACCTGCACAGATATAGCCCATGGCAGTTTAGTTTCCAAGTGGTTTCCCTAATAATGGGAACAGGGGCTGGCTCTTTGATCACCTCCCCCTGAGGGAAGAGCAGCCTTACCAGGCCACAGAGGAAGACAATGCAGCCATTCCTGATGAGACCTGATAGGCTAGGGTCACATGGAAGGGGAGGAGGATTGCCCCTATCAGTGGACTTGGGGAGGGGCATGGGATAAGAGGGAGGAAGGGTGGGATTGGGAGACGAGGGAGGGGACTACAGCTGGGATAAAAAAAGAATAAATTATAATTAATAAAAAAATAAATTAATAATAAAAAAATATTAGGGACAAGGCTAAGCTTATGACTTAAGTCAGAGAAGACTAGAAATATGGATAAGGCCTGGTTACAGTGTGAGCTGAGACTAGGATTAGGGTTTTAGGCTTGTGCTAGGGCTTAGTGTTAATATTAGAATCAACTACACTGGTCTTGTTAGATTCAGGGATAGGGTTAGGGCTGGTGTTATGGTCAGGGTTATAGGCTAAGTTACGGTTAACTTTATTCCTAGGGTTAAAATTCGAGTAAAGAGTTAGGACTAGGCCAAAGGTTAGGACTCAATCTTCAACTAGTTAGGATTAGGGCTAGAGTATTATTTACACACATATATTCATATGATTTTTATGTGTACATGTTTTGCCAGCATGCATGTCAGTGAGCCACGTGAAGTTTACGGTGTCTTTGGATGAGCTGGGACTGGAGTTACAGCCAGCTATGAATCACCATGTGGGTCCCAGGCAATGAACCTGGGTCTTCTGCAAGAGCAGTTAGATGAGTCACCTATCTCCCCAGCCTGTAATTTAGTATCTTTAAAACAATCTCTTAGCTCTACCTTTTATGAGCCACTGAAAGATAAAATTTAGGAGCACTTGCCAATACTGTCTAGGCATTGAGAGGAAGGTAAAGTTAGTGCAATCTCCCGCAGTCTGGCCTTAGCAACTTAGGAAAGATAAAGAACCTGCGATTGTTTTTTTATAGTCTTAAGAGTTGCTAGGACACAGAGCAGAGTCCAGCAGATGACGGCCTAAGGGAGTAAAACGGCAACAGGCCCTTGAGGCTCCAATCCTTTCCTAAGCAAGCACCCCAGTGCTGACTCCACTAAGTGCTAGATAACCTGCCAGCTGGATTAGGTAAACAGCTGAGTGTTTGATTTGAGCAGCTCCTAACTAGAAAAATCATACTTTCTTAAAGAAATGTAATCTCATCTAGGAATGTGGCTAGGTGGAGGGAGGCAGAGTCAGAAATGAAGCTAGGCTAGGCACGGTGGCACACTTCTTTAATCCCAGTACTTGGAAGGAAGACAGAGACAGGCAGATCGGAGTTCAAGGCCTGCCCCACAGGATATAAAATAAAACTGTCTTAAAAAAAAAAAAGAAAAGGAAAAAAACGTAAAGGGTTAAGGGGAGTAGAACACCATGAATGAATGAATGAATGAATGAATGAATGAATGAGGTGAGTAGATAGCCAATAAGAAATAAACAGGAAATGCATATGGCGTAGTTTGGTTGGTGATGTGTATGCTTGGCATACACAAAGCTAGATTTACTCTCCACCATCAAAATACAAATCAATTTAAAAGCCCAACAAATTAATGAAGGTAGGAACTACACATGAGAGCCTGGCCATGCGCTCCTTACCCACCCCTCTGCAGGGCCAAGGTGGGGGTTTGTAGAGAGGTCTGGGCCAGCATAGTGAGGAGTCCTGATCAAGGCATCTAAGTCCAAGATAGTCCTACAAGACTTTTTAGTTACATGAAAATGAATCCTTTTCCTTCTGATGGGTATAAAATAGTTCAGATTACGGTTCCCTAGCAATTCAGAGTTCTATTATCGTTAATTATATAAATAAAAGCAGATGTGTTTAATTTTCTGTACTCAGCACCGTGAAATTTAAAGATTTTCAACATTAAAAAAAAATCAAGGCCACTAGTATAGAGTAGGCATGTTGCTGCCTAGTCTTCTGAGAAAAGCTAGTAATTCAAACCAGTTAAGTTATAGTCAATGACCATTTCATTTTTATTAGGTCCAAAGGAGACTCCAACTCCCCAAACTCCAAAAGACTGTCCAAATAGCCAGGAATAAGCTCAAGCTGGGCTACAGAATCCTTACAGTAAAAGACAGCATTCCTCAGGAACTCAGAAGGCAGATCCCCTGTACCAAAAGGAGTCATTTCTCTTACCTTTGGCAGAAGGAATACATGCCTACCCGTGGCATCATCAGTACATCAAAGCCCATGCAGGCATCCCTAAGTACCTGTTACACATTTCAAAATCTATGCTACCTTCCTAGCATTTCTCCCCTCCTCCCCTATGCTGAACTCCCTCCAGCTCCAAAGCTTCTCTCCCCAGCTACCCATTCTTAGGACCCAGCCCTTCTCTTCCCCTCCCCGACTCTGCTTTTCTTACATTTTCTCTAGTCTCTGCTAGTCCCCCCTCTCCGGAAGCTAGAACTGGCCATGGTCAGTCTACTTTTCTTTCTGCTCTGGACTCCTGCAGATGCCTCTGGCTGTTCTCCCTCTTACATCTACAATAAAAACCTTCCCCTTAACTATACAAGGAGCAGTCATGCTGTCAGTTTATACTTCTAAAATGTATCCATCCAAAATGACTTGCATCCTTTCTATCCAGGAAGCTTTCAAATAGGAAAGGATATGCAACAGGCACAAAGTATTAATTGGGATAACTTTTCAACCTCCTTTCATGCCATTCTTTTATCTAAGTGACCATTTTACCAAATGATTTAAGGGCTTTTGAAGAAAAATAAGGAATTTTTCCAGTTTTTCTTCTGAGCTGAATCATGAGCCTGGAGTACACAGACTGATTATGAACATTATCTTCAATCTTATTAAGAAATGCAAATTAGTGGCTCCATTTCAGAGCAGGGGAATCAGAATCTCCAGAGATAAGCAGCCAGCTATCTGTCGTGACAATGGTTAGGCAGAAACCGAAAGGGCAGTGTGGGGTTGCAGCTTTTCACCTGCTCAGTCTTAACTAGAGCAAAGTAGAAATTCGCCCTGCTAGCTTTGGTAGAGCGCACAAGGCTTCCAGTTTTCAAAATGCAACTGAAACCACTGTGTGTTTTTCTCTGAGATACAGTTTTAAAGTTGAGTCTGATTATTCATTCTATAAATAAATACTTACTGATTTCTGCTTTTCTGAAGGAGGTGGGGAACATCAGGGATTTTTCATTTCTGGGAAAGTTAGGCTTAATAGCAAAGTGATCTTTATTTTCTCGTAAGACTGTTTAATTTACTTGCTTGTCACGAAAGGAAAGGGGGTGTTTTCTCTTTAGATTTGGGGATGCTACTACATAAATTTCTCAGGAAAACTGAAGTGGACAACGTATGCTATTTCTTTATGCTCTGGCCCCAAATAAATCACAAACACGGTTCAGTAGTGCACCTGCAAATTAGAAGGCTCAAGGAAACAATTTTAGGGCCTAACACTAGCAGGATTTAGTGTCAGTCAGGGGTGGGGGCAAAAAAAACTGGCTAGCTTAAGAAGCCCTTGGAAAGTAAACATTATTGGATGTTTTAAAATACAACTTTTAAAATACAGAATTCCCTGTAAAAATGCACTAGTCCAAAATTAATTGCACAAAACAGGGTTCCTTTCACATTGGCTTATTTATTTTCACAATGCCACAAAGAAGTCCCAAATCTTTACAACTCTTTACCTGCTTCTCATTTTTTAAAAAAAGAAAAGCCCTAGAATATCAAATCATGTTTAAAAAAATTTAACTGAATTATTTTACGTTATGACAATGATAGGATGTGCCAGTCAATCAAACTTCCATACTAACAAACCTTTAAAGAATGAACCACCGCCAGATGTCATCACATTTCACAGCTGTTCAAGCTGAACAACTATCCCTGATGCTAGTGCCATAACCATTGCCACTCACGTTCTGAAAGCATGTGTTCCTGTACACCTTACAGAGGTTTAAAGCCATGTTTTACCAACTTTTTTATTAATGTGAAAACCTTCCACATTGGCAACTGTGTTGAAAACTCCAATAAAATTAGCCAGCCTGTTGACAAGTCCACGATCTTCTGATTAATAGAGCACATTTTGTTACTATACAATTTATAAGCAACTAATAAATTTTGAATTGTTAGTAATATAATAGCTATAAATAGTTTACTTTCTCCTTTTCCTTATATATTTTTATATTCATGCATCTCATTTATTTGTCTAGTAGACTATTAAATTCTGGATTTAAATATGACTAAGCATAAAATAAAACAGAGATGAGTGTGGATAAAACAGCTGAATTTTACTTGATGTCTAAACCAGTAAAAGCTATTAACTAAGAGACAAATTATTTAACCTAAGGCAAACATGGAGATAGTGAGATTTGACATTAGATTCTTCATAGTTTGACCTGTCAAGTACACATGAACATCCATGGCCCAAATTTTGAATGTCTATGTGCCATAAAGCTAACTGTGTCACAAATGGAATGTCCATTACTTGAAGAAAGGCCCCTCTGATGATAAACTTTGTGGGATGTGGAGCCTGAAGCGGTAGGCAACCATATTAGTAAGGTTTTAAGACCTAGTCAACATATACATATATACTGAGCTTTCAGCTAAAATTATGATGTCTATCACCAGAAGAACCTGGGCTAGCAGTGCTATAACCCTAATCAAGACGGTAACATTGCATCATTTTTCTTCAGTTAATCACTAGACTATCTTCCTGTTGTTTGAAGATCACAGTAGATTCCACTTGAGGCTGTCACGCTAAGACGCATTGCCCGAATGCACTCAATGTACGTCTAGTAGTCAAGCTGCTCTTAACATCTAAGAGTCAGGTGGCATCAACATCGAGTCACCCATGGCATTCCTTGCCTTAAGCTCTTAACTTCCACTCATAAATCCAGGGTAACATTTGGCTTTTCCACTTAATCCCTGTCTGTTACCACAGCTACTATGTAACCGCTACTCAACATTATGGTTCTACTTCTGCTAAATCATTCTTATTGTCTTTACCAACTCTAAGTTTCTTTTTAGAACTCTGGAACAGTATGAAAACGTTAAAATATTTTAAATTTTATCTAATACAATAAATTTCTAATATATGTTAAGATAATTCGATTACTAGACAAGTGAGCTCCTTTACATAACACACACTTTGTAAAGGTTTCACTGACTTTTCCTTTAGTGAGGTGGGTTTCAACTGTTCTAAAAACAGTAAATTAGCTCATTACTTGTGTGTGATTCTCAAATATGTCCTTTACAAAATTTCCTGTAAGTCAAAAACAAAAAATTAGATGGTAATTAATGTTAACAAATACACTGAGCAGTAAACTTTTTCATTAACTTACATCTGCTCAGTTTATTAGTTTAGTATAAAGGCCCATTAATCAAATTCATTAGATTGGTCAAGGCAAGACATCTGAACTACACAGTAAGATTTTAAAAGCAGTTGGTTTTGTTGTTCCTAATAATCCCTCTCTTCTCTCTGTTTCTCTCTCTTTCACACACACACACACACACACACATACACACACTATACACTATACGCCACACATACAAGCACACACACAGATCACACATGTGGTTGAGTACTCTGGATACTGGATTTCCTCCCATAATCCTGTATAATTTACTGTTCACAACCTGCAGTGTTTTGGAAACTATATATTAAACATGGCCAAATTAGAGCTATCTGATAAAGTCTTAAAAAATTATTTTGGAATTTCGGGTGTTTCCCCAAGAAAACTGATGCTTTTAAAAATGAAAATTCATATAAAACACAACAGGCTTAACACACATCTTGAAAAAAACTTATGCTGTAACTCAATTCTGTACTTTCTCAAACATGACCAAAAAAAGAGTTACAAGTAGTAATGCTATGTCCAGAAGAAGAAACTATTAACAGTGGGCTCGGGGAAGCTACACAGTATCACTGCACTCCTTCATGTGCAGAATTCAGCATGTGCCAGCATGGAAAACTGTCTTGCACTGAGGTTTTCCAAGAGGTACAACGAGCCTGCCAAGAACATCCGGTCTGTACTAACAGCTTGCTGTCTTCAGTACAGGCCTTCATATTGTCAGTCACGCTGCTCTTGCAAAAATCCCTTAGTGCCTGAAACAAATGGAAAGGAAAAATATTGTATTTCAGTAGTCTCTCTTGTACAAACTCTTGGGAAGCTAACCCACAAATAAGAAAGGAACAGAGAATGCCACTACTAAGCAAAAGCTAACAGAGCCTCTTCATTTATACATTTTTGCTCATAAATTTTCTATCTTAAGTATGTTAAAAATGGTGCACATGTTTAGGAACTAATTATTTGAAAGTAAGGAGAGGCTGTGTATCCATAAACCATAATAAAACACATTAGTCTGGCTTCTAGGAGTTCAAAGTTTGAAAGACAGAGCCAGCCATCTGTTTCATTTATGTAGCATATACTAGCATTTGTGGTAAAAGTTAACAGAAACCTATAAACAGCTACTGTACTTTTACACTACTTACAAAAGTTTTCAGTGCTGATAGGTAGGGCTATGATCGATGATGTGGGATTGAATCCATATGCACATTGAGTTTCATTTCATTGTCAAGAATTTGAACAAGTTGTTGCATGGATGGAAGATGACCAGATTCCAGCTTAGACCACACCGGCACATCTACAAAAGTAGACAGAACCCCCACCCCAAAAACACATTAAAGATGATTCCACAATAGACAGTGACCTCACAAATATTTACCGAGTGTCATAAATAGGTAGGGACACAACGGTACAACTTCTTCCTCTTAGGGGTTTTTGCTGTGGCAAAGAAACAAGGACATTACAGAAGTCACCACTTGGGATTACAGTCAGACTGCTACAGTGCTACGAGGAGCACAAATACTAGCTTCTCCTGCTGACTGGTCAGGAAAGGACATCAGTTGAACTAGATCTAGAAAGAATAAGAGAAGTCACTAAACTAGAGTTAAGGCTTGCGGAGTGGAAAAGAGTGCAGGCCTGCACAGAGGTACAAGGGAGTTTTTACAAGAGAGACAAAAGAAGCACAGAAATTTAGATTGGGGTAAAACAACTGCAATAAACCAGGAAGTAAACAAGAGTGTCCGTCACAACTCATACAGCACCTGAAGGCAGCAAAGCAATTTTTAATTGGGCATAGTTATAGTCAAATAAAACTATCAGACAGGCAACAGGATATGATCAGCTGACCCCAAATCAGATTTTGCAGGACCGTTGCTCACACTGAACATACTGGCATTTATCTTGAAAAAACAAAACAAAAAACACTTGCTTTAGGAGTGGTAGGCAGTCAAGTGAAACAAGGAACTCTTCATTAAGCAAGTCGCTGCAGCCAGCATGGAGGCTCTCATGTAAGCCCAGCACATAAAAGGACTGGGAGGAGAACTGGGAGTTTTAGGTCAGTCAGGGCTTTGACACTAAGATCCTGCCTCGAGACACCAGGAAAACAACAAAAATGCTTTATCTTTGGGATAAAGCAGATACTGGAAAATTTTCTCTAAGAAGCCAGACAGCAAATAGTTTAGGCTATATGGACCGAAAGGCAAAAACAAGGATGGTATTAAGGTATTATTTATATAACTAAAGAACAAATTTCTTTGAAATTCTCCTTGATAAAAACTCCAAAGTTTTGTTATACATACAGAAGTCTGAATTTCATGAATTATTTTTCCATTTAAAAATGTAAAAATTGCCAGGCATAATAGTGCACACCTTTAATCCCAGCACACAGAAGGCAGAGACAGGTGGATCTCTGTGAGTTTGAGGCCAGCCTGATCTACAAAGCAATTTCCAAGACAGCCAGGGCTGTTATACAAAGAAACTCTGTCCTAAAAAAACAACAACAAAAAAGTAAAAATCATCATTAAAGTCCCATTTGCCAACCTACTGTGCAGAAAAAGAGTGAGGATCATGTAACACAGACTAGGATGCCAACAGTGAAGATCAGTAGAAGCAGATTTGTAATGCAATGTGGGAAGCAGAATTTAGAGGATCTGATAATCCCTTAACTATACAGTGGAGAACTATACTAGGTTTCTGGGAAATTAGGTAGACAAATTATGGAACAATTAAATGAACAAAGAATCCCAGAGGAGAACCAAAGCAGCACATAAGGAGGTAGCTAAGAGCTTATTTTGAAGCAAGTTGTTTAAGATTCCCAGGTAAAGCAATCGGAATGGGTCTAGAGTACCCTAAAGCTATACACCAAAGAATCATCATAGAGGTTTTATTTTAAAGTCTTGGAGTATAAAGTATTAGTCACATAGTTAACACGTGGGCAACTCCTCCAGGAATACTGAAATCTCAAGGAGCAGTGAAGATTCTTCTGAAATTTCAATTTCTATCAAATAAGCTCTTTTATATGAACATCAACAAATTCTCTCATAAAAATAAAAAGCTTAATATTTGTTATTAAGCATGAAAAGCCCATCACAAATGCACACTACTCAGAACCTACCATTTAAAGTTATCTCAAATGCACCTGTTGACATACACTGGTTCTCGATCATGTTGCTCAAGAAGAAAACCATCATACATGCATAAACCTAAAAGTCAAATAGCACAAAGCGTAAGCATACCACATATTCATTTGCTTTGACATACAGTTTCAACCTTAATTTGATAGTTCTTTCTTTTAATATACTTTAAAAATGTCTATATAAAATCCTATTTCACAGGTTCAAATATCATCTACACATCAAGAAAAATTCACAATTCTTTACATGTGAAAGAACATACATATAGCATTCATATTATATACAGAATTCGTAAAGCATCTCAATAACTGAAGTAAAAATGCCAACTTAATGGTTCACTTTACCAATCTGATAATGTAAAATGTCTGCACTCCTAAGAGAATAGTGATGCAATCACCAGCAACTTTGTCTATTACATACAACTTACTTAAGTTTTTTTAATCATTTTAAAACCATCTGTAGGTTTAGAGTGCCCCAGCACATATATTCACCCTTCAAAGGCAAATCTACCCTTTTCAAAAAGAGAATAGAAGAACTCTGTTGTAATTTAGTAAAAGTTGAAGATGTTGAAGATGTAAATTCTTAACACATTGTTTCAGAAAGTAAACATCCATAAGAGAAAGGGCTTGTCTGCCTAAGCTATGTGAGCCAGGTGGCATTTGATATAACAGCTTTCTATAGGGACACAGAATGCACTGTCACAAAGCTCTATCTTTAACTCTCTTGGCTCTTCCATGCCAACAAAAATGGCAACTATCCCTATAGAAGCCAATGCAATAGACCTAGTGTGCTATATACATACAAGTAAGCACAGCACAGAATACAGTAAGCACAGAACTTCAAACCCGCACCTAGTTAGCAATGAGGTAGACACACATTCTCCTAAAAGCACCTAAGGATGCTCATGTTAACAACGCTGTTCTAGAAGAACCATATAGGGGTCTGTTAAAGATACTGAGACTAGAACTAAAGGGCAAAGCTAGAGGGCTCCCCAAGGAACTTTGTTTCATAAAGGAAGCATCTAAAACACTTGCTTTCGGGAGAAAAATAAAATTAGAACCATTCCAATGACGGTAAGTAACTCGGGCACGGAGGGCGACAGATTTTAAGTAAAAAGATAAAAATAAGACGAATTAGCAGAAGGTTACAGGCTGCAGCCATGCAGGCAATAAGCCTGCCACCAGCTGAGGAACTAAGAAACACTAACACTGAGAAAGGTGTGACCTCCTCTTACTTCCTACTCTATCCTAAGCATGTTCTCCTTAACACTTTGGATATCCCCCCTTCCCGGACATTTGGGGCTTCCTTACTCCTTTACCATATTGCTGTTCACCAACCATAGATCTGACTTGTACACCAGCTTAAAATGACATGGATAGATAGGAAGGAAGATGGGAAGGTAGAAAAGACAGATAGATAGATATATAATGATCTAAAATGTGGACTACAAAATTCTATAGATGAAAAAATAGCACTATTTCCAACTGTATTCATACTAATTCTGCGGCAGTCAAAATGGAGTTGGTAGCCGAATTGGAGTGCATATTGCTGTTTGTTGCTGAGTCTGAGCAGTGGAATTTTGCCTCCTGGCCCTGACAGACATGGGTCTAATCTAAAGCTCAGTGTCTCAGAGACTGACCTTGGCAATACTTGCAGCAGGAGTTTTGTCCCTGAGAACTAGATAATAAAACTCCTTGCAACCATGGGAACCAGATAGCAAATTCTGTGTAACCTTGAGTGAATCCTCGGACACTCTGCCAAGTAAACTGCTACCATGAGAAACTGCTTGTAAATTTCTGCTATATAAGTGCTGATTTTACGATTATTAAACAAAACCTTGATCAGTCTTGATTTGGTGTCCTCCTTGTGTCTCCCTGCTCTTTTCCCTCCAGCCCTCACTCAGGTGGTATTCAAGTGTCACCTGCAGCGACCTAATTCTTTGTAATGATTCTTTGACTGACTGCAATTTGTCAACAGACCTCCACAAACAGAAAAGTCAAAGGATAAGTACTAAGAAAACAGTTTTGATAAAACAAATTAACGGCAGCTCATACTCACTCATACTGTATTATTTGGTATAAAAACCTGACATTATATATAAAAGCTCTGCTAGATATGATTTGATCTAAGTTATAATCAAAATCAGCTAATAAATTATTGTGTCCCTAGGATTTACTAGCACCAATCCCCTAAACAAAAAGGGTATGAAAGGTATTCAGTATTCTCTATGCAAACTGAAGCAAAGAACAGTTAAAGGCTTTCCCAAAGACAGAAAATGGTACAAGCTGAAACAGATCACATGGGAAGGTCAATCACTAACAGTGACAAAACAATCTCAACAACCACACACACAGATACACACACACATACTCTCCCAAGCACACACAACACACACTCTGTCTCTGTGTATGTGTGTGGCTCTCTTTCTCTCTCTCACAAAGTCACAGTTATTACAACCTAAAAGCCCATAGTCACCAAAGCCACATACCTTATTTTCTTGGCCCCACTGCCAGATGCTAGGAGCTTGCATGCCGAAAAATGCAAAAGGATCCTTGCCAACAATTATTAAGCCTATTAATACTAGTTTGAAGATCGACAGGAAAGATGCTATGTGTCTATTGAAAGAAAATAAACAAGTTAATCAAAAATACAATTTCTTATCTATTTTGAATTTTAATTGTTAAAGTTTATGAGAACTTTTAAAAAAGATGTTGTTTGCTTGTTTATTTAATATGTGAGTGCTCTATCTGTATATACACCCTCATGCCAGAAGAGGGCATCAGATTCTAGTATAGATGGGTGTGAGCCACCATGTGCTTGTTGAGAATTGAACTCTGGATCTCTGGAAGAGCACACAGTACTCTCACCCACTGAGCCACCTCTCCAGCCCAGGAAGACATTTTTAAAATCAAATTTAGTGTCAGTGATTTTCCAGGAACTTTGGAAGACACAAGGTGTGTTTCAATGATAAAAAAGCATACTCAGGTCATACCCTTCTTTCAATTAATCTTTCATTCAATCTTAGCCTAATTTCCCAACATAAATTACAATCTTGCAGGGGAGATAGCTCAGAGGTTAAGAGTAACTGGCTAAGAACTGACTGTTCTTGTTGAAGTCTTTAGTTCAATTCCCGGCAACCACATGGTGGCTCCCAATCATCTGTAATGAGATCTGGTGCCCTCTTCTGGTGTACAGGCATACAAACAGGCAGAATATTATATATATATATAATAAATCTTTTTTTAAAAATTACAATCTTACATTCAATCTTAGCCTAATTTCCCAACATAAATTACATAAGCAAACAGATCTCATTGTTATTTATAAAATAGTATTCTCTGTATATTAGTATAAGCAAATAAATTACAAGAACCCAGCAAAGGTGATTGAACTTATTTACAAAGCTTATTAGTTCAAAGGTTGTATTCAAATCACTGAAATTCACTCACCTATAAATTGGTTGAGGGAGATAATTCTCTCCTTCAATGCGGATGTCTGGATACCGCTGGCTAATAACCCGCATGTACTCCTCAAACACCCGCCTGTACCCTCAGGATACGCTGCCAAAAAAAAAAAAAAAAAAGTTGGCATTAAGTGTTCTGACTGTATCTAGCCTTAAAGTCAAAGAAAGTCTAGAAATTACTATCAGATAAAAATATTTTCTTATAATTCATCACAACTAATACTAAACCCAGACAACAGATATAGGGAAGAGGTTTCTTTTTCTTCCATTTTATAAATTTCATATATTTACGTTCCCAGCAAATAACCAGCCAGTTATAACACAACACTTCATAGCTTTTAGACAACAGCAAACATTAATATCAAATATCAAACACTCATATCAATTGATCCTTTGTAAAGAGTACAGAAAATATTGACTGAAATGCAAGTGGCAGAAACCCTTTCAAACTGCTTACACAGAGCCCTGGAAGTATATGTGAAGATTTCTGAAAGAGACTTGGACCCAGATAAGCAGCGGGGCCTGTGAGAGCAATAAGACAGGAAATCCTCTTCCCTGTCTTATTGATAGATTTTGGCTGTACCTCTTTCAAAGATTCTGGTATTGAATGTTATTTAATAGAGAGTTAACATTTTTTAAAACCCACATTCATTTCAAAAGAAATGCCAAACTATCCTCTGGTAGGCATGCATTCTGGAACATATACAATGATGGCCAGGAAGACCTAACTCTCTGCCATGTGGACTATAAAAACGGGAACAGAGTGTGTAGAAAAGAGTGGGAGAAGTTAGACTATTTTTTCCTAACTGTAAACATCTGAGATTTTGTCATCCACCACCTCTCTGTCCCTCTCCTCCCTCCCTTCTTCTTTTTCTTCCCTTTCTTTCTTGTTTTTCCTCCCCAGACCACTCCACTGAGCCATACCCCTTATCCTGCCCAAGTTTTAACCTTCCGTTTGGAGGACAGAAAAAGAAAGGACTTGTGAACAGGTCTGAGTTTAGTATAAGTAGATGTTTGGTTAAAATTAGCAGATATGGTAGAGAAAAGAGAAGTGAAATGGTTGGTACCTGGTTAGGTAACTAAACTGGTGGAGTTGAAAAAGCCCAGGGTCTTTTTGAGATAGCATGGTTAAGAGACTTTTCTAGAATTCCTGTTTCCAATTCCATCGTGTTAATGCATTTTCCCCAAATATACTATCACTTAAGTCTAGACCCATCTTTTGCCGCTCTTTGGAGCTCCCAGAGCCTAGTGCACACTGACATAACATTTCATGAGCATGGTTCGATTTACTTTAAGGACCATGAATTTGATGATCAGTTTTAATGTTTTGCAAATAAAACTATTTAGTCTACATAAATAACTGTGAAATGTTAGAGAACTTTTCAAGTTCCAATAAAACTCTTTCCTAATCCTAAACTCTACACTCTTTCCCCAAAACCACTCTACTATAGCCAACGCATGCTCCATTTCCTGTCATGTCTCGTGTTTTCAAGAAACAAACCCTTGATTTACTTACCTCTGTTCCCTAAATCATCAACTGTCACACACAAAAGACCTTTCTCACACAATTCCATGCTGGTCCACTCCCACCCGACCCCCAGCCCCATGCCAACTATTAAATGTTCTGGTTATTCCCTTTGGTGCAAGCTAAGCCTCCCAACAGGTTGGTTAAAGTCTAGTCTAAGCTGTCTAAAAACAGCCAGCAGGGAGGCGTGCCTGACTTGTCTCCTCTTCACTACTTCTCACCACCCCACACACAGCTCCAAGGAGGAGTTGAGGAGTCGCTAGCACAGCAGCAGCTGACCCTGATGTCACATGCTTGCTTTGTCCTTAGCATCTCATTTATACTGATCGTTACATTAGCTCCTATGAACTCACTACTTTGTAAATACAGGACTTTTTGAATTGGACTATTTCCAAAGTACAGGACCTGAACTGGGTCAAAACACAACTTGGTCAAGATGAGTCAGCAGGCAAAAGTGTTTGCTGTCAACCTGACCCACATGGCACAGGTGCCTATGCAAGCGCAAACATGCGAACATACACATAAACAAATGCGCGCACACATACATGCACATGCACACACACACACACACACACACACACACACACGAGCAATAATTAGATTTTTAAAAACTTTACGATAAAACCACATTGGGGTAAATGCAGAATGTAACAAAAATGGCTTTTTAATTAACAACAAGCAAGACAAAAAAAGGGGAGGGGGTTGGCAGGGACAAAATGCAGCCACCACTTTTCACTTATTTCTCTTTTGACTTTCCATGAAAACCGATCAAAGAAGCAGGCCATAAACAAGGCAAGCCTGTGACTAAAGACTTGAGCAGTCTCAGAAAGTGTGGGTTGACTTGTTCATGGACATAAGACTAATATACAAGGCAGAATTGGTCAGAACCAGACAAGAAAACAAATTATGTGAGCCCATCTGATTACACAGTCCAATTTCCTCAAAGGTCAATAAAGTAAAGAATTTTCAGATAGAACATGGACATTAAAAAAATGTCACGAGCCTCAAAGAACAATAAAGCCAAGGATTTTCAGATAGGAAGACTGATGGACATAAAAAATATCATGGGCCAGTGAGATGGCTCAGCAGGTAAAACGTTTGTCATGAAAGCCTGATGACCTGTGTTCAATCCCTACAGCCCCTGCTGAAGATAACCAACCCTCTAAGGTTGTTCTCTTACCCTCCATACACATATCATAGCCCCATGCATGCTCCCCCATCAATAAAGTAAAAACCGAAAAGTGTTTTAGTGCAGCAGTACTACGGGAAGGTTGCTAAATATGGATCGATGGATGGAATCAGGAAATACTGTCTCCAACTATCAAGTCCATTAGCCTCCTTTGACACAGCACTCAATCTGGTCTAATGAGAATACGTGTGCTATCCAACTCTCCCTGTGTTCTGAAGATAACCATATAAAAGTGACACAGGGTATGTACAAATAATTACATCATTACTAGAAAAATATCAACAGTACTTTAAATGATTACATTTTTCAGTCTACCGAAGAAATTCACAATCTAATTTGAAAGAAACACACAACAAACTGGGGAACAATTATAAGATAACACACAAGCAAGCTCACAACACAGTACATAAACCAAACATATTAAAGTGAAAATGTAGCTGTAATTTCACCCCATCTTTTTCTCTCTGGAGACTAACAATGACTGTGACTAAATGCAAGATCTAGAAGAAAACTGAAGTAAACGGAAATACCAAAATTTAAAAAAAAAAAAAACTAAACTAAATTCTTAAACTTTGCTTTTGAAAAATTCTCATTTGAAAATTCAGAGCTAAGACTTCAGAGAGACTGAGTAGCTAGCCTTCACCATTGCAAAGTGGGAAAAGAACCACCCATCACAAAGTGCCCCATCCCCAGGTCTCTATATCCCAGCAGAAAATTTTTTTAAAAGATTTAAGTCAGGCATAGTAGCACACACCTTTACTCCCAGCACTCGGGAGGCAGAGGCAGGTGGATCTCTGTGAGTTCAATGCCTGCCTGGTCTACAAAGTGAGTCCAGGACAGCAAGAGCTATAGAAAAACCCTGTCTTGAAAAACAATAAACAAACAAATTAATTACTTAATTATAGATGAGTGCCCTGTCTGCATGCCAGAAGGGGGCATCAGATGCCATTATAAATAAGATGGCTATGGGCCATCACATTACTGCTGGGAATTGAACTCAGGACCTCTGGAAGAGCAACCAGTGCTCTTAACCACTGAGCCATCTCTCCAGCCCCAGATATTAAAAAAGAGAAACACTGTTGAGATTTAAGCAGCACAGGCCTTAATTAAGGCATAAGGGGAACAGGAAGAATAGTAGTCCATTCCAGTGAAATCTGGAAGCTTGGTTCAGTGGCATGGAGGCCAAGAACACAGCATAACCCCCATACAGCCACTTCTAAGCTAAGCAGAGGCCAGCCAGGTTAGCCTTCTAGACTAAAACCATCATCTACATGCAAAGAGTTGGGGAAAAGGTTGGGGAGGACAGAAGCCACAGGACCAACTATGGCAGACCAGAAGAAGCTCCATGCATTTCAATTTTGAACAGACAAGTCTATTATCAGCAACACTTTAACAGCTTTCTAACAGGTAAGATTTCATAATGAAGGCCAAAAGAGTTTCTTTTTAAAAAGATGGAAGGATGGATAGATGGATGGATGGATAGATAGATAAATGGGATGAAAAGAAAATGTGTCTGATGTGGTAACTTTGATTCCAACACTTCAGAGCAAAAGCAGAAGCAGAGGCAAGTGGGTCTCTGTGAGGTCAAGGCCAGTCTGATCTACATACTAAGTTCCAGGACAGCCAGGGATAGACTGAGACCACGTCTTAAAAAACAAAAACAAAACAATAAAAAATAAAAAAAATAAAAAAACAGACCTCAAGGACTACAGTGGGGGGGGTCATAAAATGAAAGCAGAGTAACCACAAGACTGAAAATAAGTCTACACTAAAAGCTGACTGGCAGGGCTGGGGAGACAGCTCACAGAGCACAGACAGTGCCAAACATTCCACAACTCAGCATCTTGACAGCTCTCACCTCATGCCTGGTCTTTCCTCCACTGTATCTGTGAAGGACACTGGGGAGCTTGGTGGCAGGTGCTTGGCTAGAGCTAATACAAAAATGCCTCAGCATCTGCATAGGCACTACACATACCTTCCCATGTACATGAAAGCATCTGTAGATTACTTTTAACACTCAACACAATGAAATAGTTAGCTGTGTATTCTACTGTTTGGAGAATGCCAGTACAGTGCAACACACACAGCTCACCACCTCCACCACTGCCAACACACACACCTGCCACATCACAGATATTTTGAATCTGAGATTGGCTAAATCCATAGATGTGGGTCTCACAAAAACAGAGGGCCAACTCTAATTCACCATCTTAAGCAGCTAAATTATCAACCTCTTAAAGATCCCTCAAACCTCTTTGTACTTCCATTACTACCTTTTGTTCCAAGTTCTATCACCTCTCAGTTGAACTCTAAAACGCCCCTTCCTTCCTATACTCCCTTCCATTCTGTCCTCTGGAATACCTTTTCTACAGTAACTCTACTGGCTTTTCTGATGCTGAAACCTTACTGGTCTATGCTGCTCATCATTTAGTATAACAGCCTCAGCCTTCTCAACTGAAGTCTAGTTCCTTCAATAAGGCCACTGTCTATGAAGCCCTACAGAACAAAACTCATTATTAGATCTCTGTTCAAGGGCAGAGGAGATGACTCAGTTTTGAAAGGGTTTGTCAAGCAAGCAAAAGGACCTGAGTTCAATCCCTGCTACCAACAACAGTGAAAAAGTCAGGAGTGATGGTTTGTGCCAGATCCCAAGTATGATACCTATCTCAAAATTCGATGGGGCTCCTGAGGTCCTGAGGAGAAACGACAAGCCCCTCCTCTTCTCCCCAAACCCTCAAGTCCGAGTTCACTTCTTCAAGGTAACTGTCCTGATTCCAGACTGGGACTCTCCTATCATCAACAGTTTCCCTTACAGCACTTAGCAAAACTGCAATTTTATGTGCTAATTTATTCTTGCCAAATTAAAACCACAAGAACACAGAATTTAATTGTGCACACTATGTAACATACCTACAAAGAGTAGGTACATAAATACTTAAGGTGCGCAAATATCAAGTGTTGATTAGCCAATATGATCCACAATGCCTCTAATTCTGCATTTTACTAATCAGTAAACATATAAATCAGTTTTGGTCTTTTTAAAAGATTTTAAAATTCTGTCTATTTGCGGAGAAGAGAGGGTAGATGCAGTTGCCTGTAGAAGTAAGAGGCATCAGACAACCCTGGAGGTGGAGTTACTGGAGGTATAAACTGCCTGACATGGGTGCTGTGAACTTGAGCAGCAAGCTCAGTATTTGCTCAGTTTCCTTCTACTATACTATGAAAGCAAAGGCTGAGACAGCATACATTTAAATAAAAATCTATTTTCATAATATATGCTTCATTTATCACAAAAAACTGCAGGCAGGGGCTAGCTATCCTAGAATTACTGCAGTGGATACTTAAATTGCTAATTTCAAAATTCAGCAAAGTTAAGGTTCTGAAACCTTAACTTCATAATTCAATTGTCTAATGGTCAAGGAAGTAAAAAGAGTTAACAGCTAATAACCTCTTTAAACTCTAGCAACTGTAGATCTAAGTAGACATTACACCACATGTAAGAGAAAATAAAACCCATCATGCCCATGGGCAGCTCCCAGAATACACTGACTATTTAAGTCAGAGGAAGGAAAGCAAGACAGAACTTTAGGACATTCAAATCACCAAAATACTCAGTATGAAATAATGACACCAAAAGTATCTAATTCTACTGCTCAGTCAACTAACATCATAAACCAAGGACTCAGATAGAGAACAAATGGTAACTTTTTTTGGAAGTTTCCTGGGTGGCCCTGTTTCATGCACTGTGAAATCTCTAGCTACTGACATAGCAGATACTGAATGAACAGTTGTTGGAAAGGCACAAGGACACAGAACTTGGTCATAAGCTTCATCTCTTTTTAAATTTCATTCCATTATGCATTGTGTTGTAACTGCAAAAGTGGTAACACATCAAAGGTAAGTGTACTAAACTATAATTATTTAAGAAAAAGTACTTACAATAAATATAAAACGCAAAATCAACTAAAATGAACTTCCTCAGCACTGTTAAGTTGATAAAGAAAAAAACAAACTGAGTTTTAAGGCACTGAAATTTCAAATGAAACTTACGGGTTTTTTTCATGTGTACACATTTTCAATTGTATTCATTTCTTCTCCCTTCCCAAACCTGCAAGCGTTTAAAACTGACAAAACCAGAAGCCTAACGTTCACTTTACTGTGAATAGATTAACCTCTAGGGGAACAGCAACAAGCTAAATTTAACAACTTGGCAGGGTATTATAATAAAGCTATTTCTGATGTATATATTCTAAAACAGCAAAGGGCTTGGAATAACTGCAAAACACACTTACTTGATATTTTTTAAACAGTCTGTACCTACCGTACAAAGAAATAGTGAGCATCAAAAGTTCAATTAAAGCAATTATGAAGTTTTTTAAAAGCTTAATAATATTAATGACTGCTTCCCATTCCTTCCATTTGTTGTTGTAGTCTGGGGTGGTTTTTGTTGTTTTGCCTTTTGAGACAAAGACTGAGGTAGCTCAGGCTAGCTTTGACTTAGGTAGCCAGGAATGATCTTGAATATTTGGGCCTCCTAACCCCATTAAGATGACAGGTGTCACCAGGCTATGTTTATTCTTTTGGAAACCTTAAGGAAAATGAAAGTAGTAAAACTGTAACAAGAGTCCAAATACCACATCAAAGAGATCTAGAAACTGGTGGAAGGAGAACCAACTCCATCCAACGAGTTGGCCTGTGATTTCTCCATGGCCACTGTCACAGGTGCACAAGCAAAAAACGTGTGTGTGTATGCATATACATGTATATACATGTGTGTGTATGTACATATGTATGTATACATAATGTATACATTAAAGAATTCCAACACAAGTAAAGGCACTTAGAAAAAGCAGCTAGGACAGTAGATACAGAAATATTACATGGGTTGAAAACCAGCCTTTTAAAACCTAGTTAAATCCCAACGATCACACTTAAAATCATTAACTACTTTTGTCAGCTGGTAACAGAGCTACTGCTTTCTTTAAAAAAATGTCTGAAGGGCTGTGGGTGTAGGTCAGTGGAACAGCAGCGATCTGTGCGGTCCTAAATGCCAGGCAGATAGTAAAGGTCGCAGCGAGTTTTATTTGTAACCAGAAAGAAGTCACCAAAAATTAAAGCCTCGCCGGCTTACTTTCTGATTCTCTGGTTTAAATGCCACAAACTGGTTTTGTTGTTGTTGTTTTGTTTTTAGACTTTTGCTCCGTCTTCTGTAATTAAGCAAAATGATTCAGTAAAAATCCAAATTTAAGATTAACTGGTCCATGTTGTGAAAAAGTCGGCTTTAAATGAATTCTGGCCAATAAACAACACTGCAAAGCATCCAGATTCTGAAAAGAATTACTAATCTGACATCTCATCCTAAGAGAACATCATCTTCTGAGGTTTCATTTTCTCAGGCCTTTTGATTCTGTTTGTTTTTTGTTTTAAACCGGAGCCTTTCAAATCTTCCCCAACCCCTATCGCCTCAGTAAAGCGGATCTCTGTCCTGCTTCTAAGGCTCATCTATTCAACAACAAAGTCCATTACCAAGCGGCGTCGAAAACTGACAGGCTCTCTTTCTTTTTCCTATGAATGCACCAGACCTTTTAAAGTGGAGAGACGCCCGGGAGACAACCGAGCCGAGCCGCGGTTTCCAGGAGCGGCGGGCTCCACCTCGCGTCCTCGCAGCGCGGCCGCACGGCCCGGCCCGGCCCGGCCCCGGCGTTCAGTGACGCGGAGCCGCTGCGCTCGGCCACCCTCGCAGGCGACCGCCTCGGAAAGGCCCGCAGCCCTACCCCGGCACTCCGGGGAGAGCCGAGGGCCAGGGCCAGCGCCCCGAGGGCAGCGGCGGCCTCCCGAAGTGTCCCGACCCGAGACCGCCCATGCGGAAGAGCGCCGGCGCCGCGCTCTCCGGGCAGCTAGGCCGCGAAGCCGGGGCCTCGGGTAGCGCGCAGCCGGGGCAGGACGGCCGGGGGTCGGCGCACCTACTCACCAAATCTGGAACTTGAGCAGCGGCCCCGTGGCGTACTGCATCTTTAATCTCTTGCTGGGCACGCCGCCTAGGTTGGCAGAGGCCTCGCTGCGGACCACCGCCGACGCCGCCACCAGGAGAAGCAGCAGAAGCCTCATCTTAATTGAGACAGCCGCTCTGGCCGCCCTCAGACACTACAGCCAGCCCAAAACCTAGCGCGAACTGCTCCCCACTGCGCAGGCGCGCTCCGCCAAGGTCGGCGAGAGGAACCGGAATGCGCCTGCGCAGGCGGCGCCTGCGCCCATTCTGGGAAGGAGCGCGGATCTGTTCCACTGGCTGCATCCATCACCCATCACCGGCTGCATCCATCACCATCTTGGGTGTGTGCAAACCCTCAGAGGGTACAAGGGAGAGAGGGAGAAGTTTTACTGGTGAGATGTAAAAGGGACCCGTAATTGTTGCTCTTGGCCGTTATGAATTCTACATCCCTTTTTTGCTTTTAAAGGCGTTCTTTTATAGCCCAGGCTGGCTACTAGGTACACAACTATAGCCTTGAATAACTGATTCTCTTACCTCCTAAGTGGTACCATCATCGTCATCATCATCATCGGTTGAACAATTAATTGTACATGCTAGACAGGGACTGTACTACTGAACTACATTCCCTAGCTCTTCTACATCCACGAAAATGTCCGAATGTAATGGTCTTTCTTTTATTCACTCTTAGAATATTTATCTCTCCTAAAAGGATATTTAAAACAAATTTTATATGTTTCCTGTAAGATGTTTACACCTGCACCAGGAAGCAGCTTGATCGTCATAGATAACTGACCTCATTTTGGGGTGTTGGTGGTGGTTTCTCCTCCGAGATTCCTGTCCCTGTCGCTTGTGATGTTGGCCCTTTGTCATAAATTAACACAAAGATGTTAATTACTTAGTCCAAAGTCAAAGTGACCTTCCTGGGTCTTTGTAGGAAGACATCTTAGATAAAACCGTACAGCGAATCTGTGAGAGGAAGTAACATTCCTAAAGTGTTATCTTGTAGATGTGCATATTCTTATAGGAAAGAATTTGTTGGCTAGAAGATGCTGAGTACAGGCGGACATTACCTTGATGGGGAATGGTGGCCCACGCCCTTCATCCTGCCACTCAGGAGGGCAGAGGCAAGCAGATCCCTGAGTTCTAGGTAGTTCCAAAACAGCCAGAGCTACAGCGATACCTTGTCTCAACAAACAAACAAACAAAACACTGTGGACATTATCTGAAATTCATTGCTGGGCAGCTTTTACAGAAGTAATTGTTATACAATACTTACACTGGAATATAATGTTGTAATCAGCTTAATTAAACGTTTTACATAATTTAGCCCCTCTCATTGAGACCTACTTCAGTTCTTAGCTGTAGCTGTTCTGATAACACCTGCTGTTGCTTTTAGCATATCAGAAGCCATTTTACCTCCCTGTCCCCATCTTGAGTATGAAGGGAAATTAAGTTCAAGTTCCCAGGCCCTGTGTGCCTGAGAATGTGATACAATTCAATCGTTCAGTACTTTCTGCTCAGAATAAAACAATAGATGATAAATGCATGTTCTGTTTGAATTAAAGATAAATATATGTTCTGTTAGAGTTATAACCGAAACATCCTGCTCTGTCCCTAACTCGTAAATCTCAGCCAATCAAATTAAAGTGCTTTGTCTAGCTACTCAGATAAGAAAAAAAAAATTATTCTCAGTTGAATTGAATGAACAGACTGTACCTGAAAAAAATTATTTTTTCCTGCTTGGTTGTGGATTTGCCCTTTAAAAACTCACTTTGAAAATGGCTCAGCATTACAGTGTGGCTCCCGAGATCAGATTGTGTCCCTGGCTGGTTAGTTTTGTGTTTAGTGTTCAATAAACTTCTTTCAATCTGAGTCTGGGGTCTGAGTAGTCAGTGTGTGGCTATTCCTGAACTCTAACAATAAAATGTAATTCCATAAGTCCAAATTTCAAGGAAATTTTAATAGTGGGAGAAATGTGTACCACATCATTTCAGTGGGAAATGGAGGATACAGAATTCTATTTGCTATATCCCTTTATGTGTTTAAAGCTCCAGCAACAAACAGGCCAGCATTTTGAGTGTGGCTATGTGAAAGCTGGCAGTGTTTCTATCTTTCTCCTTATTCTTTTTCTATATCTCATTCTCTCCCAGAAACAATGGACATATTGTTTTTGAATTATCACAGATATATTCTCAACTATTTAAAATGAGGGATAGGGTAGCTGACACAAAAGCATCCTCAGGACTCTCCTAAAAATAAATAAATAAATAAATAAAGCCTTTTCTCCTAGTTTTTCTTGGAGTCAAATGATTTGACAGATTCACTAATTAGTATGAGGTACAGGTTGTCCTGGATCTCTCTATGTAGCACATGCTGTCCCCAAACTTGAGACTCTGTTACTTCTGCTTCCCAAGTGAGGGGATTATAGGTATGTACCACAGTGTCTGGCCTTCCCCCCCCCCTCTCTGGTTGAGATGGAGTCTGGCACAACCCAGGCTGTTTTCAAGCTAGCTATGTAACCTAGTCTTGAACTGCTATCTCCTTGCCTTCACTTTCCAGTTCCCGGATTAGGTGTGCACTGCAAAGTTGATGAGAAGAAAAGATAGATATGGGAATATGCATAATGATTAGTAAGCTCCAAGATTCATCTGCCTTTTCCCCCTATAGCTGGTATTATCTAAAATAATCACACCCAGGATTGGAGAGTGAGCTCAGCAGTTAAAAGCACTGGATGTTTTTCCAAAGGATCTGGGTGCCATTCTCTGCACCCACAATTGTCTGTAACTCCAATTCCAGGGGATCCAACTCCCTTTTTGGGCACAGATACACATGAATGGAACACACCCATACACATAAAATAATAGATAAATAAATCTCAAAAAAAAATCCAGATTTTTTTTTTTTTTTTTTTTTCTGAAACAGAATTTCTCTGTGTAGCTCTGGCTGTCCTGGAACTCACTGTCTGGACCAGGCTGGCATCGAACTCAACAAGATCCATGTGTGTGTGTATGTGTGTGTGTGTGTGTGTGTGTGTAGTTATGTGCACTGGGGAAGTGTGGAGGTCAGAGAACAAACTATGGGGATTGGTTCTCTCCTGCCTCCATGTGACTTCTGCAAATTACCCGCAGGTTGTCAGGTTTGTCAACAAGTGCCTTTAGCCCCTGAGCTATCTTAGCAGCACAAACAAGGACAGCTGGGACACAGCTTTTAATGTAGATACTGAGGACCCAAACTCAGATCCTCATAGCTGTGTGACAAACACTTTGTCAGCAAAGCATCTTCCTGACCCCTGTTTTCTTATTTTGGCACTGATGTTTAAATACTAAGGTTGGTTAGTTAGTTAGTTAGTTAGTTAGTTAGTTAGTTAGTTAGAGACAGGGTCCCACTATGTACTCCTGGGTATCCTGGAACGCTCTGTGTAGACCAGGTTAGCCTCAAACTAACAAGAGGCCTGAGTGGTAAAATCAAGTGCCTGAATTAAATTACCACCATTCCTGGGTAATATTAAGTTTTGTTTTGTTTTGTTTTGTTTTAAAGCAGTTTGAGAGTCATATCATATTAAACACAAGAACACATCAACTGTACTTTCTCTTCCCAACACAGACTTTCTATGAAATACCTCTTGAATACTATTTTTCTTATAAATACTATTTTTCTTTAGCAGGGGATTTTTAAAAAGGATTCAATTAAGACTTTTTTGAAGTAAGTGTGTGTGTGTGTTGGTATATATGCTGTCTACTGTCTTTTGTCAGAGTCCTAATCCCATAAAGATATCCCTGCATTCATGACTTCTTGGAGCACTAATTACCTCTCAAACTTTCCACCTCCGAATACTGTTCTGTTAGATACTGTGTTGCAACAACAAATATTGAGGCAATATATTCATCACACAACACATCCAACATAAAGGTCTTCCACCAACTTGAATTGGTGTGCTCTTATTGTTAGTATTTTGGAACACAACCTGCTCCTGGGTTACCCAGCAATCTATGTCGTCATCATGTGTCGCCAGCTAGGTGGCCACACCTGGAAGGCGTGTTATCGTGCCCCTTAAAAGGGCCGATACCCACACGTAATCCCTCTCTTATTCTCTCTCTCTCTCTCTCTCTCTCTCTCTCTCTCTCTCTCTCGGCGCCCCATCCCCCCTTTTCCTCTCTCTCTCCCTACCATGTCCCGCTACCCCCTTCCCCCGTACCCTTCCTTCTAATAAACCTCTCATAGAGAATATCGGTTGGTTGTCCCCTGCTGCTTCTTCTTCTTTATGATTTTTAACACTTATGAACACTTCAAAACGATGAGTGACGTTGCTTCCAATGTATGCTGTTCTTGATGCACTCACAAAAATGTGTGAAACCAGCCATTATGTGTATCTAACATCTCATTACATTTACTGAAATAACTGGACAACTAAAAGAAAAAGCTAGTGATGGAAAACATATGATATTAGATGCACCACAGGGTTGCTTATTTGATATAAACAAAGAACAGTAAAATGATATGAAATTCTGCAAAGACATTTAAGATGGGTTAGATTCCAGTAAGAAATTAAGTCCAAAATAAAGTAAGATGAAAGTGTATTTGAACCATTTATAAAACCAATATACCTACAAGGTTAAAAAAAAACAAAACAAACAAACAAACATTGTAAGTCATTAAGTTGAGCCATTGTAAGGCAGCGGCTATCTGTACAGTGAATAATATTAAATCCATGAAACAAACTTTAAAATACTTATGCTGGGCATGGAATTAGGTAGGCTAATTGCAAACCCTCATATTCCCTCTGCTCCTTTAAGTTCAATGCCCCAGTTCCTCTTGCAGAACACTGCTGCAGACTCCCTTGCCCTTGAGCACTCATCTCCAGTGGACCACACAGATCTTCCCCTCCAAACATCCTTCACCAAACTCCTTGTTTGTCCCAGCACTCAGTTCCAGCAGGTTCTCCCTGGAAACCAACAGGCCACCCCTGCCAACGAAGCAGGTACATTAGCAGCAGCTCTTCACCTCTTCTCCATTCCTCCAAGTTCCCAGTTTCCTACATAGCTCTGTAGCAAACCTTCTGTGGTGGCCTCTCCTCACTCAATGCCCCCATTCCATGGGACTAACTAAGCAGGTGCTGATGGAGCATCCTTATTTCCTCACTCACATGAAGCTCTTCCTACACCCCCAGCACATTTCCATTCCTAAGTCTGAGGTTACAATACCATGAAATACATTTTACCTGGAAACCCCCGTGCTCATACCCATTAGGACCTCAGGTTTTTCTACAGGCAACCTACAGCCACCACAGTCTCCTAATAACCAAAGAATACAGAGAAAACAAGGAACAAGACACCCACCCAACAAAGACAAGACCAAATATCACCTAGAAATTATAACTTTCCTAATCACAGATGACCAGACACTAGTGTAAAAACACAATCAATAACAGGACAATGTTTTCAATAGAGCTCAGCAAACCTGCCACAGCAGGCCCTGAATATTCCAACATAACTGAAACACAATAAAAAGACCTTAAAACTGGCTTTGTGTATATGATAGAGGTACTTAAAGAGGAAATAAATAAATCTCTTAAAGAAATCTATGAAAACATAAACAAGCAGTGGAAGAAAATGAATAAAACCATTGAAGACCTGAAAATGAAAACAGAATAAATAAATAAAATCCAAACAGGGAAATCTGGAAATACAGAATTTAGGAACCCAAACAGAAACCACAGAGACAAGCTTGACCAACAGAATCCTAGATGGAAGACAGATTTATAGGCACTGGACATGATAGAAGAAATGGATATATAAGCTTGTCAGTGATGGCACACATCTTTAATCCCAGCACTTGGGAGTCAGAGGCAGGTGGATCACTGTGAGTTTGAGGCTGTCCTAGTCTACAGAGCAAGTTCTAGGACAGCCAGGGCTACAGAGAGAAACCTTGTCTTGAAAAACAAAACAACAACAACAAAGAAATGGATATATAAGTCAAAGAAAATGTCAAATCTAAAACATTCCTGGCACAAAACATCCAGAAAATCTGGGGCACTATGAAAAGAACAAATCTAAACCTAATAAGACTAGAGCAAAGAGAGCAAACACAGATCAAAGGCACAAAAAATGTTTTCAACAAAATCATAGGAGAAAATTGTCCTAATCTAAAGACGCCTGTAAAGGTACAAGAAACATACAGAACACCAAGTAGATTGGACCAGAAAAAAAAAGTCCCCTCAGCACATAATACTCAAAACATTAAACATACTGAACAAAGGAAGAATACTAAAAGTTTCAAGAGAAAAGGACCAAGAAACATACAAAGGCAAACATATTAGAATTACACTTGACTTCTCAACGGAGACTATTAAACCCAGAAGGGCCTATAAAGACATGCTGGAGACTTTAAGAGACCACAGATGCCAGCTCCAACTACTATACCCAGCAAAACATTCCATCACCTTAGATGAAATAAAACAGAAAATAAAGCACTCAGCAATAAAACTAAATCTAAGCAACATCTATCTACAAATACAGCTGTACATAAGGTAAACTCCAACATAATGTAAATGTAAACTCCAACATAATGAGGTAAACTACATCCAAGAAAACACAGAAAATATATTATCTCAAACCAGCAGAACCAAAAGAAGAGAAACACACAGACACACACCACACCAACAACAAAATGACAGGAAACAACAATCATTGGTTATTGCTCTCTGTCAACATAAACACTCTCAATTCTCCAAATAAAATGACACAGACTAAGAGATTGGATGTGTGTTTCTTGTATACAGCAGGATGAAAATCAGTGCAGTGGTTACTCAGGATGATGGTGTCCCATCTTCCTCAATATCTAACTATACCACTCTGCACATATAACCAAAAATTCTTCATTCTCTCACACATGCTCAACCATGTTCTTTGCTGCTGTATTCATAATAGCCAGAAGTAGAAGCATCCCTCAACAGAAGAGTGGAAAAAGAAAATGTGGTACATTTTACAAATGGAGCATCACTCAGCTGTTAAAAAAAATCACATCATGAAATTTGCAGGCAAATAGATAGACCTAGAAAGACAAATATGGTATTTGCTTTTATGTGGATATTGGCTGTTAAATCACTGATAACCAAGCTATAATCCATTGAACCTCAAAGGGTTTATATAGAGTAAGGGACTAAAAGGAACAGGTAGCTCTTGTTAGTGAAGGGAAATAGAATAGATAGTTATGCATGGGTGGGAATGGCTGGTATGGGAGGATCAAGTTGGGGGTGGGTTGTGGGAGGGAATAAAGGGAAGAGACAACTAAAATAAGGCTAGATACAGCTAATGGGGCATTTAAGGGGTAGTATAGAAATCTAATACAGCAGAAATTTCCCAAAATATAGACATATATCAAGGCCATCTAAATGAAATCTTCACAAATTTTGGAGACAAGAGTCCCATCTAGCCAAATGAAGCTTGCATTACCTGGATTGAATTATGTCTAATTGAGTTGCTGCCCAAAAAGACCCCACAGGAATTCCAAAATCCCATGGTGTTGCCAAGACTACAGGTTGGCTCTCCACAAACTGACAGGCCCCAGCTATTGAAGACAACACCTACATAATTCATTGACCATGAACATGTTGACCTGGTGTGCCTGCATAGAGCCATCACCCCTATGTTCCAGTGACTTTGGTATAGGAAGGTACCCTGCACACTACCAAAAGAGAAACATAAACACAAACCCAGCCACAAAACCTTTGATCTGAAATGGTGCACTACCTGCAAAGATGCTAGGGCAATGGTGGGGTAAATGTGTGGAAGTAATCAATTACTGATTTGACTTAAGGTCCACACCACAAGATAGAACCTATACCCGTGACAACCGGATACTACATAGCTCAGAGACCTAGAGTAAAACCAAATAATACTGCTCAAAAGAAAAAGTAAAAAGGAAAGAAGGAAAGAAAGAAAGAAAAAAAGAAAGGAAGAAAGAAAGAAGGAAAGAAATAAAGAGAGAAAGAAAGGAAGGAAGGAAGGAAGGAAGGAAGGAAGGAAGGAAGGAAGGAAGAGAGAGAGAGAGAGAGAGAGAAAGAGAGAGAGAGAGAGAGGACAGCCTTGCAGTGGTTGTGAATGCCTTTAATCCCAGTTCTCAGGAGGCAGGGGTAGATGGATCTCTGAGGCCAGCCTAGTCTACAGACTGAGTTTCAGAACAGTCAAGGCTACACAAAGAAACAAAAACAAAACAAAATGGAGTGATAAAATGACATCTAATGACATTGTGTATACTCATAGGTCAGTGCCTTATTCAGCCATCATCGGAGATGTTTCCTCCAGTGGCAGATAGAAATAAATACAGAGACCCACAGCCAGAAATTACACACACACAGAGAAGAGAGTGAGAGATCTTGAAACACTCAGCTAGAAATGAAGTTCTCCATCAAATCCCTTCCCTCAGAGCTCAGAGAACCCTGGGGAACTCAAGGAGGAAATAGTGTAGGAGCCACAAGGGGTTGGGGGATATCAAGAAAGCCCTCTAACTCTACAAGAGGAAGCTCCTGTTAACTCACAGACTGAAGCAGCATGCACAGGACCTGCATGAGTCTGTAACAGTCCTTTTAGTTTATATTATGGCTTCTGATTTAGTGTTTTTATGGGATTCCTCAATGAGTCTGTGATTCTTGTGTCTTCTGGGCTTTCCTGTTGGTTTATCTTGTCCAACTTCGATGTGTTAATTTTTGTTTTATCATATATATATATATACACACACACACACACACATATACACACACACACATATACACACACACACACACACACACACACACATATATATATATCAATGAATGAATGAAAACCTAGCCACTAGGGTAAAGCTTAACAGCTGAACTATCATTTATACCTGCTGGGAGTGGGAAAATCAGTTTTTCCGATGGCTATTGTTTATAAGCCAGATTTGACTTTGTGGTGTTGGTGGCTGAGAATGACAGTGAACAAGGCACCTGATATCAGCTTCTTCCACTTTTCCTTCTTCCCTGCAGAACAAACAAACAGAAAAAAACAACTCGCCCTATAATTTTGTTAAAATTAGCACATCACACACACCACAATTATTTTACTTTTCAGAAACTGTGTTGGTTTGAATGAGAATGGTCCCCGTAGACTTGTATGTTTGAATCTTTGGTTTCCAGTTGGTGGCATTGTTTGGGAAGGGCTAGGAGGCATGCCACTGTGAGTTGACTCAGAGATTTCAAAAGCCTACATGAAGCCCATCTCTTGGCCCATGACTTTAGAATCATATCTGAGCTGCTCCACTGCACCACTGCCATGCCTGGCTACTTGCTGCCACATTCTCCACTACAACAATGGAGTTACCCTATGAAACTGTAAGCAAGCCCTCAATTAAATGCTTCTTTTTATAAGTTGCCTTGGTCATGGTGTTTCTTCACAGCAAAATAAGAGAGACACAAATTCTTGACAGTCTGCCCAGCTTTGGATATTCATATATCAACACATTTAGGTTAAACTGCTTTGAAACCCCACTTGAATAAAAACTCTTAGCACCATTGTGTTTTCTAGTATTTTACTAACAGGAAACACATACACTGCAGAAATGACCACCATACCAAGCACCGAAGAAACTAATTTCCTAAAATAGAAAGAAACCCAATCTAGTATGTGGATAAGTACCTGTTTTGCTATTAAGTATGTGTACCTGTGCTTGAGTTTTATGACCTAATTGTTCATCAGTGTGAAGTTATTTAAATGCTACATTACACATGATAGATTATTATAAACTATATAATAGAAAGCACTGATATGGAATGATATCCAACATATTAGGAGAAATGTGGTATAAAATGTCATTTATTGATCTTTTTTTTTCTTTTTCATGGTTCTCAGCCTCAAATTTGTGATCCTTCTACTTCAACCCCACCCCCACCTCCAAACTCTGTGATTACAGATATCTGACATTATATACTTGGCACAAAACAGTTTTTATATTCCATCATTTCTTTAAACTATACATAAACATATATATCTGAATGTACTTACACTTTGCATCTTAAAAACATAAGAAATTGATGAATGTTAGAATACAGGTGAAACACATTTTTCATTTTATACTGGATTTTTACTCCTTGAATTGTTAAAAATATGTATGCATGCACTTTCTAAAGAAATAGAAAAATTAATGCTCTCATGATGCTCAGTGGGAAAAAGTGCTTGCTTCCAAGCCTGGCAACCTTAGTTGATGCCCAGAGCCCACATGGACAGAGAATTGACTTCTTCAGGTTGTCTTCTGACCTCCACATGTGAGCCATAGTATGGGTTCACCGACAGAAACACATCCATCTACACCCAATAAACGAATGTTTGAAAAAAAAAATCTTTAAAAAAACTGAAATAGAGAAATAAACAAGGATAAACAATTCACTAAAATATGAACAACTGACAAATTTGGCAAAACACATAAACACATCCCTAAACACATAAAGAGATAAAACAATAACAACAACAACAAAAAAGGAGTTTTCACTTTCTTAATTCGGTAAAATCAAAGCCTTTGTTACATTCAACACTGATAAAAGTGAAGAACTTGAATGGCAGAAGAACAATTGTGAAAGAGTAATTTAGCCATGTTCATATAAGTGAATGTTGCGCTCGTTTTTAAACTTTATTTTATTTGGGGTGTTTAGGCCTCTACCTCCCTTTCACCAACTCTTTGACCCTAGGTAAGCGGGACGTTAGTGGAGAGAGGGGCCACAGGCCCCTTTACTTCTCCCAGCTGTTTAGGGTTGATTGGTTCTTTTCGGTGCTTTACCAATCTCAAACAGTCAACAGCAAATGTAGCAGGCAATCTCAAGATCTCCAAGCTGCTGCGCCATGAAGAATCTCTTCTGTGTGTGTCCAAACTGCCACACTTCCTCTTTCTGAACTCTCATATTTATATCCCTCAGAGTCCTAGACCACGCCCCTCTTCATGATGCATTAGGCAGGTATTACTAGCTGGCAAAGACCACACCCCATAGGAGGCAATTATCATGTGTGGACAAACTAAAATCACACACTTGGGATTAAAACCAAAACATTTACATAACATAACTAAGTTTTCTTAAAGATTTACTTATTTTATGTATATGAATACTGTTTTCATGCATAGCAGAAAAGGGAATCAGATTTCATTACAGATTGGTTGAAATGTGGCTGCTGGGAATTGAACTCAGGACCTCTGGAAGAACAGCCAGTGCTCCTAACTGCTGAGCCATCTCTCCAGCCTAAGTGTTTAAAGAAACCAAAACTTGCATTACAAGGAGACACATTTTATGATCTAACAGTCACTGCCCTTCAGGACACATCAGTGTTACACAGAACCTAGCACATAGGCTCTGGAGTCTGATTACTTGGGTTCAGTTCCGTTTCCTGACTCTGGCAGGTTTCTTTCTTTTTAAACATTAATTTTATTTTAAGTGCATGGATGTTTCGCCTGCATGCCTGGTGCCCATGAAAGCCAGACGAAGGTGTCAGATGCCCTGGAACTGGCGTCAGAGACATGGCTGCATGTGGGTGCTGAGACTCAAACGTGGAACCTCTGGAAGAGGTTCCAAGCTAGTTATCTGAGCAGCCATCTCTCCAGCCCCAACAGATTTCTTAATTTTCTGGACTTATTTCTTCATTTGTAAAATAGACATTATAGTAACATCCTGTAGCTGGACTTCTGGCTATTTTAGTGGGCTCTTTTCTCTACTTCCCTACACCACTTCTATCCCTTCCAACCCCCCACCACTAGGTAGGAGAGAAAGAAGGTTGGGGGGGAAAGGGAGGGGCAGTATCATTAGACTATTTCCTGCTGATTAGGGGCATTGAGTTTCTTGGGGCCAAATGGATTGACAACTAGCAACAGCAGTGAGAGCAGGAGGAAACAGAAAACAAGAACAGGTGAAGCAGCAGCCACCACGGGCCCGCTCAGAGCTCTAGCATGTATACCTGCTCAAGAGTCCTCAGAATTCCAAAGGTTAACTGTCTTCAGCTGGCAAAATCATGCCCCTGTGAAGGCATGAGGCAAATCATAGACAGCGGCGGTAGACAATCTGAAGGAGCCCCATATCCCATACCTGGGATTAAAGCAAAAGCAATTTTTGTAACATTTCTATGTTTTAAAGAGAGCAAAAATTCTCACTACACCATCTTTGTAGTTTTGTTAGAACAATACATCCACATGCCTTTTCCTACTGAGTGCTGAGATTAAAGATGTGTGCCGCCTTTCTGAATGAAGATTGAGCATCTTAGGGTCCTCCTTCTTGATAAGCTTCTTTAGATGTACAGACTTCAGTATGATTATCCTATATTATATGTCTAATATCCACTTATATGTGAGTATATACCATGTGTGTCTTTCTGCTTCTGGGACACCTCATTCAGGATGATCGTCTCTAGTTCCCACCATTTACCTGCAATTTCATGACTTCCTTGTTTTTAATTGCTGAGTAATATACCATTGTGTAAATGTACCACAATTTCTGTATCCATTCCTCAACTGAGGGACATCTGGGTTGTTTCCAGCTTCTGGCTATTATGAATAAAGTTGCTAGGAACATGGTTGAGCAAATGTCCTTGTTATATTCTTGAGCATCTTTTGGATATATGCCTAGGAGTGGTATAGCTGGATATTGAGGTAGCACTATTTCTAATTGTCTGAGAAAACACCAGATTGATTTCCAGAGTGGTTGTACAAATTTACATTCCTACCAGCAGTGGAGGAGGGTTCCCCTTTCTCCACAACTTCTCCAGCATGTATTGTCACTTCCGAGTTTTTTATCTTAGCCATTCTGATGGGTGTAAGGTGAATTCTCAGGGTTGTTTTGATTTGCATTTCCCTGATAGCTAAGGATGTTGAGCATTTCCTTAAGTGTTTCTCTGCCATTCGATATTCCTCTATTGAGGATTCTGTTTAACTCTGTACCCCATTTTTAAATTGGATTACTTGATTTGTTGCTGTTTAACTTCTTGAGTTCTTTATATATTCTGGATATTAGCCCTCTGTCAGATATGGGGTTGGTGAAGATCCTTTCCTAATCTGTAGGCTATCGTTTTGTTCTGATGACAGTGTCCTTTGCTTTATAGAAGCTTTTCAGTTTCATGAGGTCCCATTTATTGATTGTCGATCTTAGAGCCTGTGCTGTTGGTGTTCTGTTCAGAAATTGTCTCCTGTGCCTAAGAGTTCCAGGCTCTTCCCCACTTTTTCTTCTAACAGGTTTAGTGTGTCTGGTTTTATATTGAGGTCTTTGACCCACTTGGACTTTAGTTTTTTTGCAGGGTGATAAGTATGGATCTATTTGCATTTTTCTACATGTAGATATCCAATTAGACCAGCACCATTTTTTCCATTTTATGGTTTTGGCATTTTTGTCAAAAATCAGGTGTGACAAATTATCTTTGTCAAAAACTGGTAAGTGTGTGGGTTTATTTCTGGGTCTTCTATTTGATTCCATTGATCCACGAGCCAGTTTCTATGTCAGTACCATGCATTTTTTATTACTGTTGCTCTATAGTACAGCTTGAGATCAGGGATGGAGATACCTCCAGAATATCTTTTATTGTAGAGGATTGTTTTAGCTCAGTCTTCATTCAGAAAGACAAATGAGATGGACATCGGAAGAGGGAGAAAACAGGGAACTGTTGGACAGGAGCCTACCACAGAGGGCCTCTGAAAGACTCTTCCCAGGAGGGTATGCTGAGACTCATAGCCAAACTTTGGGCAGAATGCAGGGAACCTTATGAAAGAAGGGGGAGATAGATGAAAGACCTGGAGGGGACAGGAGCTCCACAAGGACAGGAACAGAACCAAAAAATCTGGGCCCAGGGGTCTTTCCTGAGACTGATATTCCAACCAAGGTCCATGCATGGAGAGGTCACAGATGCCCTGCACAGATGTAGCACATGGCAGCTCAGTGTCCAAATGGTTTCCTAGTAAGGGGAACAGGAGTTGTCGCTGACAAGAATTCAGTGGCTGGCTCTTTGATCACTTCCCCCTGAGGGAGGAGCAGCCTTACCAGACCACAGAGGAAGACAATGCAGCCAGTCCTGATGAGACCTGATAGGCTAGGGTCAGATGGAAGGGGAGGAGGACCTCCCCTATCAGTGGACTGGGGATGGGGCATACATAGGAGAAGAAGAGAGAGGGAGGGTAGGATTGGGAAGGGATGAGGGAGAGGGCTATAGCTGGATATAAAGTGAATAAACTTTGTAATTAATAAAAAATAAATAATTAAAAAATAAAAAAGTATAAACAACCCCCCCTAGACTTGATGCTTATCTTCACTTGAAAAATCTTTTTATAAGCAATAAAAATGTGTATAATCACCAAAAAAAAAAGATGTGAGCCGCCACCAACACCGAGCTATATTGAACTTCTTAACTGACAAACTTGAAGGCAAAAACAAATTTAAAATGTCTTTATTTGTTTATATAGGAAATACTGTACCTAAATCAAATGTCTGTCAATTTATTAAGCTAATCTGGAAAAAAAATCATCTCTCTTTATCACATATTGACATGATACAGGATGTAGATGTAAAAGTCAATTTAATAGACATCATTAAATAATCTTACATACACAACCTTGGATAAATGGTTAAAAATATAGAGTGATGTCAAAGGTGGACATATGAAGATTCCATGAACACCATGAGATTAACAGACTGTTTCTTGGCAACAAATTTGTTTTCTGTGAAACTTCAAATTCCCAATTCCAAATCTTCAAGCTCTTGGAGAAGGGCTTTCTCTTTTTGAATTTTCTCCAACTAGAAATATTTCAAACAATAAAGTTATTAAACAGAAAATAATTGTTGGATCTGTAACCAAAACAGTATAAAGCACAAAATTTAGAGATGGAAAGAATATTCTTATACTTTATCAGATTCACTGGTAAACCAAGAGTAGGAAGCAATTCTAACTTGTTTCTACTATGAATCAGGGGCATTGCAGGGCGATGTCTTACTGTCCCTTCCAGTGCAAGATTTCCTGCATGTACTTGAGATTAAAAGTACTGAGAAGAAGAGGAGGGAAAGGCCAGCAGGACAGTGCAGCAGACAGGAGGGAACGCTTATTGTTTACCTAACCTAACAACTATCATTACTTTTACAGTGACAGCATCAGGATGCCCTTAGGAAGAGTGGCCCATCACCATAATCTAGGGCCAATCTTCCCTATCAAAGAGCAAACTTGGAGAGTATTAAAAAGAACTTCAAGAAGTATTATGCAAAGTTTACCAGACAAGTTTTCAGTTCTGTGCTGACTTGCTTATACCAAACAGGGGAGGGTACTAATGACTATGAGCCCAAATGGAAAGTAAAGCCTTACCTGATTTTTCTCTAACTGTTTCCCAGTGGCTGCCTGCTCTTTCAGCTGCTCTATTGCTTTCAGTTTCTGTGAAATCAAATATGGGGAAAGAGAAGGAAGAAAAAGTTACTTTCTAATGCAAGTTATTGTATTAACAATAAGCAACGATACTACTTTTCTTTCAAAAATGGTTTGTTAAAAATGATAGGATAGATTCCTTTTAAAAGTTAAATACAAAATTATATGTGAAAAAATAGGATTGGAAAAAATAGGTTTTGCAAGTTTTCTGTTTATTTGCTTATTAAATTATTCTCTCTCTCCCTCTCTCTCCCCCTCTCTCTCTGTCTCTCTCTCTCTGTGTGTGTGTGTGTGTGTGTGTGTGTGTTGGCACCTAAGCTGTAGAACATACATGGAGGGCAGGAGAATACTCTGGAGTCTAATCCTCTTTTGTTTGCATAGTAAGGTTTTCACTGTCTGAGTGTATGGGTGTGGATTCACAAGTACAACCCAACCTCCAGCATCCATCGCAACATTCTGCCGTGGCAGGATAGTGTCTCTGGATTTAAGAGCTCACCCCAGGCCTGCCCCACCCAACATAAGCTCCATTTTGTGTATGTGTTCATTTTAAAAGCTGGAATAAATTATTTTTTTATTTCCAATAATTTCAAGGAATTCATGAAGTAAACTGAATCTGAACTGAAAATATTTCAGATATTTCAGTGAAACACTGATGTTTCAGTGCTCATGGCTGGGAATGTAGTTCAGTAGAAGAGTACCTGCTTAACATGAATGAGCCCTGGGTTTATTCTCTAGCCCCACAGCAATGACAACGAAAACTACCTTC
Organism: Meriones unguiculatus; assembly: GCF_030254825.1. Lineage (NCBI taxonomy): Eukaryota > Metazoa > Chordata > Mammalia > Rodentia > Muridae > Meriones > Meriones unguiculatus. The sequence goes on along the minus strand of NC_083350.1, from coordinate 164,808,255 downwards.
ACTACACAAATGTCTATCATTCCTTACCTCCTCAAAATTAACAATGTAAGCAGTTTCAGTCTCTAAAGTATTTGTGAATGGAACTGAACTGAGATTCACATAAATTACTTTCTATGGAAAGGAAGCAACAATGAGAACTGTTACCAGCTTTTAAACTGTTTTAACACCTGAGTTCCACTCTTAGTTATATAATTCTCATGTACAAGCCTTCTGATGTGTTTTTCATTCAAGTCTCACCTTCTTTAAATTCTTAATTTTTTTGTCTACTTCAGGATCACCGGAAGCAGACTGGGTGATAGTGTTCCGTGGCGCACTCTGTGGGGCAGGAGTAGGAGCCAAATCACTTCTTGCTTCCTACAGGAAAAGCAAATGTGAACATTTATTTATTCTTTCTTCCTGAGACAGCTCAGTGGGCAAAGGCGGTTGTTGCCAAGCCTGACGACCTGAGTACAATTCCCAGGACTCACATGGTAGAAAGAGAGCTGACTCCCACAAGCAACACAGCCCGTGTCCGAGGACAAGCTGCAGGAGTTGGTTCTCTCCTTCTGCTGTGTAGTCAGAAATCAAACTCGAATCTGAACTATTAAAACATATTTCTAGAGATGAAATATGCTAGCCGAAAAGGGAACAATGATTTTTTTTTTATTTCAAACTTAAGAAGGTGCAACTCCACCTTTAAATAACATAATTGTGCCAATGAGATGGCACAGAAAGTAAAGGTGCTTGTTGCCAATTTGACAACTTGAGGTTGATCCCAAGGGCCCACAAGGTGGAAAGAAAACTAACCCCTCTGACTTTACTGTGGCACATTTTCCTGCTAATGAAACATCCCTCCAGGAGGGATCTCCCAGGAAAACTCGGTCATCAAAGAGCCCTCCACACATTGTGCTTGTGTCACAGGTGTTTCAGAAGAGTTCACTCTCCAGAACCCACTGAAACAGCCAGATCCGTAGGAGAGGGAGAGAAGACAGAGAATCACACCCTGAAGCACACTATGAACTAGCCAGCCTGGAGCACATACAGCACAGTAGCAGAGACAAGAAGACCCTGCTCAACAAGGTGGGAAGGTAGCTCCTGAAAGACACATGCCCACAGACCACCACCACCAAAATCATTACGTCATGAGATTAGTAAGTATTCTTAGGACACTGTATGTCCTCCACTATGGGAGGACACAAAAAGGAAGTCCTCCCCAAAGAATGAGTCTACCTGCACCTTGCTGAGACTACAGCCACAAGAATTGTGGGCAAAAAGCTTCTATTGTTTAGAAACTATCCATCCTAAGTGAGGTATGTTGATCTAGAAGTCTAAATAAACTAAGATATCTTTGCCTAAATCCCTAAAGTATGGTTACCCTGACTTCATCAACCAGATATTTCCAATACAGCTGAACACACTATCAGCAGGAATCAAGGAATCATAAAGCATTGTGATTTATGTTAATTGTAAGTAAATAAATGTTTTTTGTTTAGGAATTTAAACAAAATCATTTTTATACAACTTCTATTCTCATTACTTAAGTATTTCTAAGTTTCTCTTTTTTCTGATTATTTAGATTCTCAATGGGATTAGATATAGTAATACCAGAGTGCCAGATGCCTTTTATAGTTATAAAATTTGCAGGTTTTCACTCTTTTTTTCTCTTTTTTTGGAGACAAAGGTTCATTCTATAGCTCTGCCTGGCCTGGAGACAACCCTCTAACCTCAGCCTCCCAAGTGCTGGGAATGCAGATATGAGCTGCCACACCCAGCTTTCACCCTCTCTTAATAAACACATGCCTTTTTGTTTTTCAAGACAGGGTTTTTCTGTGTAGCCCTGGCTGTCCTGGACTTATTCTGTAGACTAGACTGGCCTTGAACCCCAGAGATATACCTCCCTCTGTCTCCGAAGTGCAGGGATTGCAGGTATGAGCTGCCATACCCTCTCTTAATTAACACATGCCTTAAGGAAAACAGATACTCCACCCTGTAGCTCCACCAAGAGTCTACAGTATGAAACATATGACACAATCCCACTGAAAGCTCAGGGTTCAAGGTCGGGTCTAGTTTCTTTAGACTCTTTTTCTTTTCAACACTTTAGATTCACATGTTAAAGGGTTGGTCCCCAAGTTAATGCTTCTAAGAGATAGTGGAGCTTTTAGCACTTAATGGAAGGTTTTCAGGTCACTGGGGGAATGCTCTTGAAGAGAACAGTGGGATTCCAGCTCTTTCCCTCTTCTCTCTACTCCCTGGTTCATATGTATGACAACTGTTTTGCTGCACAGCTGGTTTCTGCCATGATATCCTACATGCCACAGGCCCAAAGTACTACCACCTTCAAAACTGAATTACAAAGAGCTGAAGATGTAGGCCAGAGGCAAATGGCTTGCCTACCACGTGGAAAGCCCTGGGTTCAGTCTCTAGCACCATTATATGCAAGATGATGGTGGCAACTTCATGTTTGTAGGCACACTGGTACACATTTATCCTCAATACTTAGGAGGATAAGGAATAAGGATCATGAGTTCAAGGCCAGCCCTGTACTACAAGGTAAGACCCCATTATAGAACCAAAGAGACAAAATCCTGTGATTCAAAATAAATCTTTTGTCTTTAAAACTTTATTACACCAGGTACTCCACTGAAATGACAAATTCTAACTATTACTTACTATATATGAACATATATTTAACTCATAGGCAGACTCAAAAGAAAGCTACCTAGCTATTTATATCTAAATCCAACTATACTTTACACATCACAATCACATCTTCAGGAATATCCTTGTTAAAAACGTCATGGTTAAAGTCAGATTGAGTAGTTTTTTGGTTGGGTTTGAACAGTTCAGCACTCCAAATACCTGTTTTGCAGCTTTTTTGGCTTCATGCTTCCTTTGGTTTTTAAGGGCTGTTTTTGATAATGGCTTATCACTTCCTGGATGTGGCTTCATATTCTGGGGTGGCTCATCTTCATGCTACCGCAAATGTAAAACAAGTATTTCTGAAGTAGTGTCCGTGGTTCAAAAAAAGCATACACAATAGCAAATTATGTACCTTTACTAGTACAGGATGACTTTATCAGAATTACTTAAGAAACTAACTGGCAAGGAACATTTCAAATCTGTTACTAGAACAGAGTTAAATAAGGGCTTCCTTTTTAGCTGAGAAAAAGAGATGAGTGCTTAGCCCCAAAGAGAAGATATCAACCCCAACCCTGTCAGCAAGGCTCAGGGAACACTGCAGAAGAGGAGCTGAAAAGAGCTGGATGCTGTGGAATGGGGAGGAGTGCTGTGAATGTGTCTTCTCGTCAGGACAGGGCTCATGCACTCAGAAACTCACAGCAGCTGAGGTTACCTGCACAAGAGCAAGCTAGCCAAATTCAGATATAGATTTGATAGATTATTTCTAGGCCACGGCCCTTACTGAAGAATAATTGGTAACTGACAGCTGTTGAGGGAAGCAGATCATTACGTTTGAGGACATGGCCATTGGTAGGACTCCAATTTGCCAAGAGCCTCATACCTATGCACAGACAGACAACAAAATGGATTTAGAGGGTTACTTAAATAAAGGCCATGAACTTGGGAGGGGATATGAGGATAGTTGGATGGGGAGACAGAGGGTGGACACAATCATATTTTATTATGTATGAAATTCAAGAATAAAAAAATTATTTTTTAAGCTGTGAGCCCCTTTAAATTAATGTTTTTGCCAGCTTAATATACAAGCTGTTCAGCATCTTCACCTTCTGTGGGTCTTAGTGATCTCCCTGGAGTATAGTCTAAGTAGGTATAAAGCAACACAAGCAAAGAAAAAAAGGTGCAGAGAGTCCTACGTAGAGAGCCACTTTCTTCTGTGCCATGACTTACCAGCTTGGAATTGGTGACTGGTTTGTTTCTTAAGGCTGGAGGTCTGTAAGCTGTTGCAGCTTTAGGTTCCTCACTAGGCACTTCACTTGGAACTGCTTGGTATGTTATTGTTTTTGCTGGAAATACTCCATCCAAGAATGGTTGCCAAGAAACCTGCCATAATTCTCCATTTGATGGCACATCATACTTATGTAAGAGAGAGCCAGTGTAATGCCAAATCTTAAACCCATTATTAACTCGTAGCCTGGGAGCACATGTGGCTGTTAAAATATGCTCACCATCTGGGCACCAGGAGAAATATGTAGAATCAGAGGCTACTGGCTTAGAAATAAGCTTGTAGTTTTTAACATCCCATACTTCCATTTGTCCCCGAAGATTTCCAAATCCAGCCAGTACTAATATATGTCCATGAGGGCTATAGAAGGCTGCATTGCGAGGGCCAGTCCCAAAGTCAAACACAGGATCACACTTCAGGTTGAACACTGTTGCTTTCGCCGGCATAAAACCATAAACAGCACAAAACTCGGTAGAACTAGAATTCCAAACCACATCATAAATTGGGCCATTTTTTGCTAGAAAAAGAATATAAGATACAAAACAGCAGTTATAAAAGGCTCTCAATACATTCTGGTGGCATGAGTCACCCTCACGTTCACTATACAGTTTATTTTTACCTTTTTAACCTACTAGGTTAAAATTTATGACTTGGTTTTATTTCCATTTGTTTAAATTATTTTTATCTTTTAATAATTAAAAGTAATTTCATTTGTTTTCTGGTACTAAATTTTCCTGTATCATTCCTATTTTTCTTTCCAGTAATTGACCAGCCATTTAGGTAACTTGAGAAATACACCCTTTGGTTGCTTTGTTATTTTTAGATTTTCTGGGGGTGGGGAGGGATTGGGAGAGCAGTTGGGACAGGGTCTTGAATTCAGGTAGCCTTGAATTCGCTATGTAAGTGAAGATGATCTCAAATCTCTTACCCTCCTCCATCTTCCAAATATTGTGATTACAAGTATTCATTAATATGTTCAACCCCTGTCAGCTTAAAATTTTTTTTCTGCTTACCTCAGTTAACAGATTCTTTTAATAGAGAAATCTATAGTTTTTATGTATTACAAATTTATCATTTTTTTCTTAGCATTTTTGTTTTGCTTAGAAAATATTTTTTTAATTCTAATATTAAAATTTTCTCATATTTTCTTTATTAAAGTTCCTCTGAACAGTGGGTGTTCTGGTGCACGCCTTTAATCCCAGCACTCAGGAAGGAAAGGCAAGAGGCAGATGGATTATTATGAGTTCAAGGCCAGCCTGGTCTATAAAATGAGTTCAGGACAGCCAAGGCTAAACAGAGAAATCCTATCTAGAAAAACTAAAACAATTTAAGTTCCTTTAAAGTTTTATATATAATTCTGAGGAACAATCTGAATTTATTTTAGTTTAATATATATATATATATGTATTTATATATAACAAATTTATGTTCCAAATGACTAGCCAATTTTTCAAGAACCACAAATTAAATAGCCAATATTTTCTTTACTGTTAAGTGCTAGTTTTATCACACATTAATTTCTACAAATACACAGACCTATTTTTCAATATTTCTATTTTACACATATATTACCTTTTTATAAGCCAGATCCAAATACTCTTAATTAAAATGTTTTACATATTGCTATCTTGTAATATCAGAATTTCCCATGTCTTCCTCACAGTTTTCAAAATATTCCTATGTGTTAATTTTTCAATACCAAATTTCAGAATAGTCTATCTAGTCTAAAAACACCTACTGAGCTTTAAAACCTTGCATTTTACAGTAACTAGAAGAGAAATACCATCATTTATTAAAGTACCATCATTGTTAAAGTTTAGGGTTTGTCTGAAGAGTTTTAAAGTTTTTATTCCACAGCCCTTATAGTTTATATGTTTCTTGGTATGTTCTATTTGTTTAAATGGTATTGTTTATACTGTGACTTCATTTATATAAGACACAAAACTTATTGTTTTCCTTCTTTTGATCTGTTGTATTTACTTGGTATTTCAGGTCTCGCTTATTTTGGGCTGGAGAGTTGACTCAGCAGTTAAGGGCTACTTGTTACTCCTGCAGAAAACCAGAGTTCAATTCCCAGCACTCAGTGGTGGCCCACAACCAATGTCATTCAGTTTGCAGGGGATCCAGTGTCCTCTTGTGACTTTCTTGGGCAACAGGTATGCACATGGTGTACAGATATATATGCAGGCAAAAACCCTCAAACACAACAAGTAATAAATAACTCTAAAAACATTTTAAGAGCAAGATAACTATTATTTGACAGTTAATTTAGCTTATCAAAGTGAGAGGTGGAGTGGCAACAGTGCTGGATTTTATTGTCATTTCTGCAGCTGTTACTACACTCACCACGTCCACCTGCTGTGTTGGTGAAGTGCTCGGGGAGCTGCTACAGCAAACACATCACCAAGAACTACTTCTATCCTCTTCAGCGCTGGCACAACACTAGCAAACGGATTCTATCAAAGTCGAGCTTGCTTGAGGATGGCTTTATGCTTCTCAACAAAGAGGAATTTTCTCATAAACATCATAGTATTTGGGCTCACTCACTTAAGAACTTAGGCTGTGCTGCCTTAACGGCATTATTTTAACGGTCATTGTTTTAACCATGGAAACTGTTAAAGAGCACTCACGCAACTGCACTGCAGCACTGTCCCCGCTTGTGGCAATGTAGTGTAGAGTTTGTTCTCCATAGTAGGAAGCTCCTGTCTTGTCAACCTCGGTACTTGCTATTACCAGCACAGCAGTAGCTATAACAGTAAAATAGTATTTAGTGAGATTTAAAATACAAATTAGAAATCACCCATATTTCTTTATTTATACATATGTGGATGCTGAAATATTTAATAACAAAATGAAAAACTATTCATCATACCTTTTTTATTCCACAGCATTGTAACCTTATCGGCTTTAAAGAAGCTCTTATTGGCCAGTGCTGCCTGAGGTCCAGCAAAGTTGGGGTATTGATATAATCTGACAAACGAAGGTGCACCTTTACTTCCTGGAACATAAACTGCCACCTAAGATAAATGTATGAATCAGTACTTAATTCTTAGATGCATATAAACTGAGATGGAAGTTTTTAGAAAAAAAAAGGCATATGATCTATAAATAAAAGCAAAAATTACCTTATAAGGTTGGGTTCCAGGTGATAAATTGAAGTCATTAACCTTTTGCAAATGTAATTTATTTGCAATTGTGTCTAAAATGAAAAGAAATGGATTAGAGATTGATAAGAAGTTAGCAAAACACATTAAACTCTGAATTCATTATAAAAGGGTACTGTAATTTCAAACTGTTTATTGTAATTTCATGTAGATGAGGCAGAGAAATGCAGTGGAAAAGGCAGGGAGAACTAGACTTGAATTCCAACACTCATTTGCTAGGTGTGTGAACTTGGGCAAGTAATAAGACAATACTAATTTTACCACCTACTCCCGGGGACTAATTTTAAGAACATAATGTCAAGCACGCAGTATATACTCCAAATGAATGCCAATCTCATTAAAGAAGTCTTAGAGCCCATTAAATCGGAAAGATTGGCCTCAGCCTACTAGTATGTAAAAGTGCATATAGTAATGCTCTATGATAAATAATAATTAAGATACTGATTACCCTATCCTAAACAAGATGAGCCCATGTTAATAAGCAACAGTGCTACCCTACTTAAAAGGATAAAGTTATTCTCTTTATTCAATTTCAGATGTCAAGAGGTGTTGGAAGGTGGTTTTGTGAACTATGTATTCAAATGCTGATTTCTGTTCCTGAGATCTGTTTGGTCAAATAAAGAACTGAATAGCCAATAGCTGGGCAGGAGTGGGTTCAGGTGGTGACCAGGAAGTCACCATCAGAACGTGGATGAAGAAACAGGTGTCAGAGTGAGACTAAGGTGACGGGTAATGGACATGTGGTAAGAAGTAGGCCAGGACAATTTTAGAATAGCTCAGTATCTGTCCATTTTTAGTGTCTGAGGTTTTTAATAAATTAAAGGTCTCTGTGTCATTATTTGGGAGCTATGGCGGGCATAGAAAAAAACCTTGCATTCAACAAAGAGCTATTTAAATGTAGTACAAGAACCTATCAAACTTGTGATTTCCTTTTTTGTAGCAAGCTAAAATAAGGTTAGTGTCTGTCTACTTGAAACAGACTAGAGTCACCTGGGAAGACCTCCTGAGAAACTGCCTCCATCAAATTAGACTGCAGGCAAGTTTGGGGAGCCTGTTCTTGATTAATGACTGATGTGGGAGGGCCCAAACCACTGTGGGTGGTGCCACTCCAGATACATGGTCTTTGGTTCTGTGAGAAAACAAGCTGAGCCCATAGGAAGCAAGACAGTAAGCAAGCATTCTTTCATAGTCTCTGCGTCAGTTCCTGGCCCCTGCCTCGACTTCCCTTCATGATGTACTGTAAACTGTAAGATAAAATAAGCCCTTTCCTTCTCCAAAGTGGTCACAGGAAAAGGAAGCAAACTAGGATGCGAGGAAACAAAAAAATCAAACTAAGGCAAAAGCTAAGGGGGTAGAAGTATCAAAAGCAGGAAAATGTAGTACATACCATAGTGTCTACAGTGACTAGATGCTGTATGAAGGAGCCTACATACCTTTTTTGCACGTACAAGCACAATTACCAATTCCTATTTTACTATAATTAACTAACAAGTGTACAATGGCTAGTTACATGACGCAGAGGTAAAGGAATGCCATTGTTTCTTCCTTATTCTTAGTAATTGCATTACTAGCATTACTGTTATTATTCTTAGAATACTATGCGGATAATGTGGAGCAAAGCAATACGTATGTGATTATATTCCCAAATCACCATCTTTGAATTACCAAAGAAATAGGACTCTTGACATGGGGAATAGGTAATACAAATGAGGTTAAGTGGATTTTTTCTTTTTAAGGGATACAGAGATTACTTGGTCGTTAAAAGAATGCTCTTGTAGGGGACCTGGGTTAAGTTCCCAGAACCCTATGGTGGTTCACAACCATTAGTAACTCAAGTTCCAGGAGATCCAGATGCCCTCTTCTGAGCTCCACAGGCACCAGGCATGCATGTTATGCATATACATACATGTAGGCAAAGTAATCATGCACATAAAATGAAATAAGCCTAAATGTTTTTAATCTTGCAATTTTAAAATAGAACATATCAGTATGAACCTAAGTGCTACAGCCTCCAAAAACACAGAAAGGAAAGCAATGAAGCCTTAAGAGTTTAGACTGTAGTCTGCAAATATGGATTTTCTTGAAAAGGACTCAGCTGTCTTGAAAAGTTAGCCGACTCTAGATGTATATCAGAAATATGTGATATAATCCTAAAACATATTATACAGCAAACCCCCTCCAAATCCAACTAGCAATTTATACAAGATTGATAGCATGTTAAATTGTATGAGAAATAAAACCAAACTTCAAACTACAGAAAAATACAAAAGACAAATGATCTTTTGAAATAAACTACTGCTGGTTGGGTGTAAGGGTACAAGTCTTTAATCCCAGCACTCAGGGAGGCAGAGACAGGCAGATCTTTGTGAGTTCAAGACCAGCCTGGTCTATAAAACGAGTTCCAGGACAGTTAGCTACACAGAGAAATGCTTTCTCAAAAACAAACATACACACACACACACCCCCAAAAGAAAAAAGAAAAAATCTACTACAAAGGGTGGAAAAGAGACTGAGTGGGAACCTAGAGGCTAAAAGAAATTTGAGATATATATATAAATTACAACATATGACAATTTCAGATCATGAGTTTCAAACTTAGTAGAACACTTGCAATGTTAGAAGTTTGAACACCAATCGGATACTTAATTATTATGGCAATTTTAAAAACTAAGAAGCATAACCTTCAATGATACATACTGAAATATTTGTTTGTAAAATTTATGCTACAGTTTGTTTTAACTCCATAGAAAAAGGATAATTAAATAGTTGTAGAAGTGGAGAAGACTAGCCATGGCTGACAATTATTAAAACAGAAATTCTACACAATAAAACACTGAAGGGCAGGTGTGTTAGTAACACATGCCTTTAATATCAGCATTTAGGAAGCAGAGGTAAGGGAACACTGTGAGTTCCCTGCTAGCCAGGGTTACAGATCTAGCTGTTCCGTAATTCACAATATAGAACCGGCTGGCCTCTTGCTCAGAGATCCATCTCCCTCTGCTTCCCAAGTGCTGGTATTAAAGGCATGTGCTAGCACAATCATTATGGCCCATGCCTTTAGTCCTAGCATTTGTGAAGTAGAGGTAGGAGGATCTCTTTGCGTCTGAGACCAGTCAGGGTTATATAGTGTAACTCCATCACAAATATTAATTAAAAACAAAAATAAACATAAAATTTAAAATTATATCACACAATTTCAACAATTAAGAATAAATGTAATCTAATATTTTAATATCTATTGTGTGTTATCTAAAAATATAGCTATTATAAAATCTTTATGCTCCAGAATATCACTGGCATTCAGATTTACAAAGACTTATACAAATGAATATAAGTAACAATTGAAATACATTAATTATATTAAGATGGACCTATGATGACTGAGAGGAAAACTATGTATTTAGATAAGGGCTAATTCATTATTGAGCACTTAGCTAGCACATGTGAGGCCCTGGATAGATTCTTAGCACTGAAGACAAACAAACAAGCAAACAAACAAAAAAACCTTTGAAAACTGTATTTAAGGTAAATAATAAAGTTATTTAGTAAGTCTTTCCGTACTAAAATTGTTGTTCTCAAAGAAGTGAACTTCATTGTTAACATTCCGGGCACAAATAATTTCATCATCTGACCAGGAAGGAGACCTATGTTAAAAGAAAAAGAATTGGAAAAAAGTAGAATCATGTTAAAGCTTATGATGCTGTTTAAGATAAAACACATTATGTCTGCTCCCAAGAGTACTAACAGCCTTATGAAATGGTGTATCTCAAAAAATATATTGTTCCTTTCTTTTTAAAAACTAAAAAAAGACTATTTTTACTATACTTAAAAACTATATACTTAAAAACTCTTAAAGACCTAGATTTTGACCTAACTTATTTTCAAAGTTAATACCAGAGAAACAATTTTCAATACTGTGAAAATATTACTTTACAGGCTGAACAGTTAAGCGCACCTGGTCTTGCAGAGAACAGGTTGACTTCCTAGCACCCCTATGGTAGCTCATAATCATCTATAACTAGCTCCAGCGGATCTCGTGTCTTTTGATCTCCAAGTTTACTAGGCATACATAAGGTGCACATACATACACGCAGACAAAACAGAAAACTAAATAATTTTAAAATAGCACTTTAAAGCATATATTTACCAATTCTGCATTTTTTTCTGTATGAAAGATTTCAAACACGTTCCAGTTTTCACATCATAAAGTTGTAGGTTGGGTGTCCCAGCTGTGCCATCTTTAGAAGCTGCAATAAAAATATTTTTTATACTGACTGTCCTCTAACACTTGTAAGATTTCATTCTCACAAAAATCTTGAATAGGATTAAGAATATTAAAGAAAAGAATTACCTTAAATCAACTGTCTTTATTATGGAGTTAGTCATTTGTTGCTAAAACTATGACAACTGTAAGTGAAAGCCCCACATCTCTGAAATGATTAGTTATGATAAGTTTTAAGAATACTTGAAGGCCTTATTTATTAATTCTGCCACATATTACTATCAAAGGAATTAAGTCATGAAGGCTTGTACCTATGTATCATAGAAATAAAGTTCATTTATGATATTTAATTCCCTTTAATTTACTTGGATAAACAAGATTCATTAGAGTCCAAACTTTCTGAAAGACTAAAAACCTTGAAGCTTATAATCTGACAATAAACAATTATCATTTATTTATTTTAAAAGATTGTCAGTTCTAGAGATAAGGTCCTCCCCTTTTTTCTTTTTTAAATGAGACAGGGTCATACATATCCTAGACTGACCTCAAATTCCTATGCAGCTGGGACCTTGAACTTCTGATTCTGAGTACTGGAATTACAGGCATGTGGTACCTCACCAAGTTTACACAGTGTTGGGGATCAAACCCAAGCCTTATGAATGCTAGGCAAGCACTCTACCAACTGAGCTACATCCCAGCCTCTTAATAAAATGTTCTTGAAACAGCCTCTATATCACCTTCCTATGTTATGTTATTTATGGATAAAGCATGGCTATATAAAATTTCATATATCATTATCATTAGATGGGTTTAAATATATCAAAATAGGGGATTGTTTCCAATTCTTTTTGTTTTTGGAGACAAGGTCATATTCTAGCTAGACTTATCTCCAACTCAAAATCTTCTTGTGTCAGCCTGCCACAAGTACTGGCAGGTATTTAACCTACACACTCTTTCATAACAAACACTTCTTTGATATTTTATCTATTCTTTTTTTTAAAGTGATTATGTTAAAGGTCAACTAAATCATTATTATTTCAGATCTTTAGAGATCTTTTTTAGCCAGCAGTATATTTACTTTCCAGATTTTCTTTGCAGTTTTTCTTCTCCTATCTCATAACTTACATTTTCACTTCATATCCGGAGGTATATTATTTACAGTCAACAATGAACTCATTAATTTTAAAATGCTATCAACTTGAGTGATAAAGTCTTGAGCCATTCATTCTGTCTAACTGGAACATAAGTCTTTCTTTTCAACAAACCATCTTTTAAAAAAATCATTTATTTATGTTTGTTTGAGACAAGATGTCACTATATAGCTCTGGCTGTCTTGGTACTCACTATGTAGACCAGGCTGGAACTCAGAGATCCATCTGCCTTATAAATCATCTTTGTGTCCAGTATATCCATAGTACATCCATATGCTTCTACCCACCTAAAAGATTTCTTGGTTATTAGCTTTACTGCCAGACACAGTGCTTGCAAGTAACCTTTATTTTGCATAATGAATAGAAATACAAAAGTAGTGATGCTAGCAATTTAGATAAGAAGAACCATAAGGAGCTTCTTCAAAGTGAAAAAGTCAAAGTTCTTAACTATTTAATGTAAGCAAAGGCTGCATGCTTACAGATGTTAAGACTGGCAATGAGAATGAATTTTCTTTCCATGAAATTACTAACAAAGTTTCTGTACTAATTTTTCTGTTATCTCTCAAACAGTACAATTTATAGTCACAGTACAGTGAGTACTAGTTAAGATGAAAAAGGCTGGGGTGGGGATGTTGGTAGAGTGCTTATCTAGCATGCATGAAACCTTGAGTTTGGTCGCCAGGATCACATGGCTGGGGCATGGTGGTATACACCTGAAATCCCATAATCCAGGAGGTATACACAGGAAGATCAGAAGTTCAAGGCCATACACAGTTACAGAGAGTTTGAGGACAGCCCAGATGACTTGATATGGAGATGGCTTAAAGGATGTGGCTCACTTGCAGTCTCAGTCATACACTAAGATCATATTCCCTGTAAATGGTGTTGGGGGAGGTGTCTACTTGACCTTAAATTACCATTTTACAAGGTTATAAGCCTAGTTTTCCTCCCACCAAATGTAATTGTTCCCTTTAGAATACTGTTGTAAGGGGGAAATACTTACTAGTATAAGGCTGCCACGTTGCCAGGACAGTATTATTTGGCGAGAATTCAAGGCAAACTGCTTTTGGGAGGTCCAACGAGTGCAGTAGTCCCTTGTTAGTGACATTGATTATATTTACTCTGGTTTCAAAAGAAATTACTTCAGCAAAAATACTATTTTGTAACAGCCAGCACTAACCAAAACATTCATACCTCTTTTCAAATACAGAACACTCCAAACTGTTCACTTTTCATAAAAACTGGCTGTTAGGGAGTCTCAAAAACACCAAGGAAACACTCTTACTTACAAAAAAAAAAAAAGAAAAAAAAAGAAAAAAAAAAAGTAAAATTTACCCCCAAAGTATTGAGTAGAGAATTAGCAGAAAGATCTAGAAGATATGACTTCTGATGGAGTGAGCACACAGCGAGGCTGCAGGAAAGCCGAGAATCATTAAGTCAGAGGGAAGGCAGGCACGGGGCAGAGTGGTGAGGTGCACTTTTTCAATTTGAATACATAGTTGGGGAAATCCATAACTTAAAATCTTTAAAAAAGAAAAAGATGTATCTATTTATTACGTATAGAGTATTCTGCCTGTATGTGCGCCTGCACATCAGAAGAGGGCACCAGATCTCATTATAGATAGTTGTGAGCCACCATGTGGTTGCTGGGAATTGGACTCAGGAATTCTGGAAGAACAGCCAGTGCTCTTATTGTCTGAACGATCTCACCAGCCCTGTCTATTATTATCTTAAAAGCTGTCTAACACATTAAGAATTAAGAATTATTAAGAATCACTGTGATACAATAATGATAAAGTGGCAGTAACCATATAAAAGTAGTTCAATATTGTTTCATATTGTATGCTTCCTACATGATCCCATGAAGTGGCCTAACCACTTTCTTTAAAATCTCTCATTTGAATCCTTATAAGAGTCATTATAAACAAATTCATTTAGACTTAAAAAATAATCAAATGAGTTGATCTGATCAGCATACTACTTGTAAACACTAGAGACAAACTTTGGAAATCAGCTTGTCCTGATTTATTTCCTATTTACATTTAAGTTCTGGCGGTGAGGAGAGGGCTGCAGAGCTGGCTCAAAGGTTAAGAGCAGTGGCTGCTCTTCCAGAGGGACCTTGTTGGAGCCCCAGCACCAAGTCTATTGCCTCTTCTGGACTCCATGGGCACTACACACACGGTGCACAGAAGCGCATGCAGGCAAAACACCCATATACCCCATATACATGTAAATAAACACATAATTAAAAAAAGAAAAATTGAGCTAGGCATAGTGGCACACGCCTTTAATTTCAGCACTCAGGAGACAGAGGCAGGTGGATCTCTGTGAAGTTCCAGGCCAGCTTGATATGGCTGTATATGTATAGTGAATTGGAGGACAGCCAGGACTATGTATAGACACTCTGTCTCAAAAACAAAACAAACCAAATCCCTTAATACTGTGGCTCACATTATATTATTTACATATAATGCAAGCATTTTATTAGAGTCAATAACTTAAGAGTGAATCAAATAATGTAACATAATCTTTAGCACTTAATTAAAAAAATCACATTTGATTGGACTTTTTAAAGATTATAGTATACATTACCACTATTCATATTTCCAGACTAATGTACAGTGTTTTCTCTCTTTTGAAAAGTCTAACAGTATAACTGTAATATGAGTGAAAACAACAACAAAAAATAAGCAACAGATGGTTAGAAATTTTCTTTATAGACGGTTGTGAGCCACCATGTGGTTGCTGAGAACTGAACTCAGGCCCTTTGGAAGAGCACCTGGTAACTTTCTTAATCTGTAAAATGTTGTAATGACTTTGTGGAAAAGTAGAAAGAAATGATTTTAGAAAACCATGGCCATTCAATGAAAAATATTTTCTTACAAGACCAATTTTGTAATCTGATACTTTGCATAATATTAACTATACTAATCATTCTTTGGAATAACTTCTATGCTTCTATACACAATAAAACTAATAGCACTAACTTTAGTTACTGATTTAACAGCAAAAACACAAAAGACCTTTTTGGTTTCCTCAGTAATAATTTTCTCACATTAACTTTTAATTCTAAGTCGCTATATAACTCAATTTATGGCATATATATTACAGATTAAAAAATTCGTCTTGTAAGAAAATATTTTTCATTAAATGGTCATGTTTTTCTAAAATCAGTTCTTTCTAGTTTATATATATATATATATCTATAAACACCTTAGAGGGTGTTCAAAGTACTGTCAGTACACATGAAATAAAAAAGTAGACTTTATCAATGATAATCAAATACATGCATTTCAAATCATGCCAGCTATGCTATGCTTACATTAATGGTGCACATAAAATTTTTGGTAAATGACACTAACTTTTCTCCATTGCTCCAGGCAAACAATGTTCCATCCTTGCTAAATGTGTAGACTTTACAATTTTTCCCAGATTCTCTGAAAAAAAAAAAAAAAAAGTTTAAATTAAAAGGCATTAATAACATTTTAAAGAAATCTTATTAAAACATCTATAATCTATTAATTCAATGATTTAATAATTATACAAATTTTAGAAAATACTCCAAAATCTTTTGTCTACTTAAATATTTTACCTTTTAAAATATGTCAGCAACTTGTGTAAAGTATGCTGCAAACTTGTTTCATGAGAGCCTGAAGTGACAATAACAATTTTTAGCTAACAATGCTAAATGTATTCAATGATTCTGCAGATCTTTATAAGTTATTCTGCTACCCCAACATAAGCTAAATTTAACTTTCTCATTTAGCCATTTTAATTATTCTATTCTTATCCAATTTTTATTATTTAAAGAAATTATATGGGCCAACATCAAAACTATATATATATCAAAGTTCATTTCACAGAAATCTCCTGGATCAGATATTTTGTCACAAATTACAGGCTATCATTTTTATTCAGTTTTCTTTTAATCATCCATGGTTACTTTCTGGGGAAAAAATACAGCTATTCAGATACATATCATGCACTTATTTTCCTCCTTTTTAAAGTCATTTTCAACTCCTGGTTGCATAGTGATTACTAAAAGTGTCTTAACTATCACATTTTCAAGTTTTTCTTGTTCTAGAAGATAAAACTTTTCCAAACTAAATGCACAAACTAAATTACACTTACATCTATACTTCTCTCTGCTAAGCTATTAATTCTTCTTCCTCTTCTTTCTTTCAGGATTTTATTTGTGTGTGTATACATATGCACATGCATATGGAAGCCAGAAGAGGGTGTTACATACACGGGAGCTAAAATTATAGGCAGTTGTGAGCTGCCTGATGTGGGTGCTGGGAATACAACTTGGAACCTCTCGTGTGTCCTTACTGCTGAGCCATCTCTCCAGACCCTAAGTCATTGATTTTCAAATCCAAAGATTCTTTTTCTTGACAAAGAATAAGTATCCTTCCCGTCTTGCTAATAAAAAGCAGTTACTGCTCTCCTAGAAGACCCAGCTTCAGTTTCTAGCACCCACTTAGCAGCTCACAAATGCCTGCAGTTCCAGATAACACAACACCCTCCTCTGGCTTCCATAGGCACCACACACACAAATATTGCATAGACATACACATGGGAAAACACCCATACACATACAATAAAAACTAAAATATTTTAAGAAACATACAATGCATACCAAAAGGTTTTGTATATCATTTAACACAAGCTCTACCTTGGAAACACTGTGCTTTCTGTGAAGTGTGGTGGTCCATTCACCATGTACAGTCCTTCTGATCCTCGGACTAAAGAAACAATGGAAAAAAGGTTGGTTACTCTAAGAAATACTCAGCTTTATTATTGAGCGTTACTGAAAAGCCAAAGGCTTTCAAAATATAGTGAATCACGAAACATTTTCTCATACTATAGTATGTTAACATTTCAAGTCCACTTTCTAACCTTTTCACATAAAAGTCATGTAACTGGATAGAAACATGCAACTTCAAAACAGTGTCACCATTAAAACAAAAGCAACTGTGTCACAGTAGAAAGGTTACAAACTCAGCTGAATACAGTTAAGCATAGAGAGCAATAACAACTTCAAACAATCCATGAGGGAAAGAAAGAAAAGAACGTCAAAAAACAGAAATAAACTGTGTTAAGTAAAAGAAGCTAGGGAAGAAAACAGGCTTCAGATCTAGAAGAATATGGAGGTTGAAGTTAAGTAATGTTGGTATGTATCTTAAAATTAAAACCTGAAGAGTTTCAGGCTGACTTCTAAAACCATATTTGCATTTTGAAAAGATCAGTCTGGTACAATGCAGAAAATAGACTGGTGGAGAAAGTCTGTGGTAGTCTCACAGAAGACAGTAAACATTTGGTTCAAAGTGAAGTAGTATGGATGAAAAGCAGGAAATGAAGATGCACCATGTAGGAAAATGTAACAGGACTTAGCAGTGAACTGCTACTCTAACAGCACTTTAAGCACCCAAGAGAAAAAAATCTAACTAAAGCCCATGGCTTCCACTACATTTCCATTTCTGTTAGATTCTTCCATCCTTCTAGTTACTAGGAAGCAACACAGTTAATAGATGGGGTGAGGCTTAGTTCTAATTCTAATCCTTTCATTTCTTTCTTTCCCCAAGAACTGTCAAGAGACAGATGAGGGAGGGAGCTACAGCTGGGATACAAAGTGAATAAACTGTAATTAACAAAAAAATAAATTAATTAAAAAAAAAAGAAAAATACTCACCTTGACTAAAAATTAATTAGTTCAATTTCAGTTAGTCTAAAAGAACAGTAAATAGGGGCTAGAGATATGGCTCAGCAATTAAGAGCACTGACTATTCTTCCAAAAGACCCGGGTTCAAATCCCAGCACCCACATGGCAGCTCACAACTGTCTATAACTCCAAGATCAAACACTCTCACACAGATATACATGCAGACAAAACATCGATGCACATAAAATAAAAATTTAAAAAATAGTAAATAACAATTAGAATAAAAGTAACACCTACATCTTTATGGAGTTACCAATTTAGCTATAGAAAAGAAGTAAGTAAACACATAAAAACTCTAAGTTGTTAGACATACATAAGCAAACAGCTGGATGCCACTTTTTCATATGCAGAATACCAGCTGAGTTATTTTGGGAAGATAGCCCATACCAGCACCTAACAATAGAATGGAGCCTATCAAGCTTTGTATATTTCAAAACTGAAACTCTGTACACAATGGCTTAAAGACTATTTGATGTGCCTCTGTGTGCCCTCATCATGTGCTAAGTGTTAGGGATTAAAGGCTTTACCACTGTCTTCAAGGTGATTTTTAGCTGGGTGTGGTAGCACTCACCTGTCATTCTAAGACTCAGATGGCTGAAGCAGGGCATAAGTTTGAGGCCAGTTTGATCCACTGCTAAAATTTAAATCAAATGCTGAAGATATTCAAAAAAACATAATGAAATTTGTAAAATGTCCTGTGCCAAAATATGTCCTAGATTTTAAAATGGTGAAGGTTTGTAAATTTTTTTAACAAGGCCTCATGATGTAGGCTCAGCTGGCCTAGAACTCTCTATGTAGACCAGGCTGTCCTGGAACTCACAACGATCTGCCTCTTATGAGCTATCATGCCCAAGGTAAATATAATTATTTTTACCCTTTTATTCTGTGCGTGCTCATCAACCTTATATACACTGAGGTAAGTATATCTACCATTGAGTTACCTCTATACCCCTGAAGTTTTATTTGTTACAGCATTAAAATTCTACCACAACACAGGGAAAGCAATAGCAATTCTCAGCACCATATCAGTTAACTGGTTGCAATGTATATAAGATACATTAGAATTTAGAATAGGCCATATTTTCTTAATATTATAATTAATTTAAAAAATCAGTATCTCACTATGTAGTTTTGCTTGCCCTGAAACTGACTTAAGTAGACCAGACTAGCCTTAAACTCACAGAAATCCAACTACTTCTGCCCTCTAGTGCTGGGATTAAAGACATAAATCACACTTGAACAAACATTACCGGTATAAACCACAAATAAAAATTTCGTATTAGGGAGTTTACTAAGGCTATACCTTAGTTACATATTATGTAGAAATTTAGCCAGTGTAAGGTCACTCTCACAAAGGTGTAGTAGAATCTAACATACTAAGAGCTTTTTCAGAATTTACATATGGGTCTAGAATAGACTGGCAAAGTGTCAGTCCAGTCTTAAAAAGGCTGCAGTGTAACTATAATATGTGAATGTGATCAAACTGCTCTGTTACTCTCACTGATAGTCCAACGGATGGACAAAAACCAGGAAAGTTTTTCTTTTCTCATCTCTTCAACTACCTATGATCTAGAAGAGGAAAGCTTTCCCTAGCTCTAGTGGCACTTTTAACTGGTAGCATGGATCCTCTATTTCTGGCAACATTATGAGAACTCAGGATGTTCTTTGTATTTAAGATCTATACTTCATACGAGGGCAGATGGTAAGCCATAAAATAATAGTAGTAAGAAAAAGACAGCAAGAAGAAAAATAAAACCCACATCAACCATACTCTGCCCCAGAACCAAAGTAAGTAACTGGCAATTTAAAAGATGGTGCATTAACTGCCATGTTTTTCTGGCTCAAGTAACATTCAGTGTCTCATGTGTTCTCCTACTCTTGGTATCTGCCTTTTTTTGGACAAATAATTTTTATTTTATTTATTTATTTTTCAGAGTTTCATATTATACTTTAGGCTGGCCTAGAATTTACAGTAATCCTCCTGACCAAGCCTCTTGAATGCTATGATGATAGGAGTGAGACCCAGAGCCACTTGTACAAACTTACATTCTAAAAAGAGGAAACTGTGAAAACAAAATACTCAAAGTTATCTTTTTGACGGTTTCATTTATATAATACTTTTGAAATGACAAATTTGTTGTGGTGCTAAACAAAACAGTAGGTGGTAAAGATTGTAACCAGAAGAATTTTATTGTAAAAAGGAAATACAAGAGTTTCTTATGTTATAGTCTGACAGTAGTTTCATGAATTTGTGTATTGAATGAAATGAGGATATGACTGCTTCAAGGTATGGCTGAGGAGAAGGATTTTATTGTAGATATAAGGGAGAGTACAGCCAGAGGCATCTGGGATGTCCAGATTGAACTAGGACATGAAAAGAGAAAGTAAGGGGGAAAAAGAGAGAGGAAGGGAAGAGAGGGAGGTGAAAGAGCAAAGAGAGCTAATCAAGAGATAGCATGGCTGAAATAAAAATGGCAGACTTTTATAGGACTCAGGAAGCTTCAGGAAGGGAGGCACCTGGGCTAGAGAGGTTTAGGGTTGGGGGTATGGTAAGAAGGGCAGAGGAGCCGGGACTCTGTAACAGATTCTAAGAGAGCCTAGAGGCTAGCATGTGTTTTAGTATACAAATAGGCACCACAGTCATTTGTTCTGAGTTTCTTTGTCACCTAACATACACATAATAAAATTTCTTAATAACACATACACACACAAACCAAAAGAATCCACGAAAGGATTGTAGTTCGGTAAATACTGCTGCGCCAGTGTTAACTGCCTAGTTTTGATGATATTCAATGTTTATGTTACATTGTTATCATTGGAGAAAGCTACATTATTTTTACTATTCTGCAACTTCCATTAGACTTAAATAATATCAAAATAAAAAGATTTTTTTAAAAAATTGGTTTTAGTAATACTTTGATGACAGGATAGCAGAAATTAAGCAAACTGAAACTTTAAAAATTTAATTTTTGCCCAAAATGGCTTTGCTTTTAGAGCAGTGGACAAAAATCTGTAGAATCCAAACTTTTAAATAAATGCAACATATTTTCTCTCTCTGTAGCATTCTGATAAGGAATTAAATAGTGTATTCAGCCTTGGTATGAATCCCCAGTTTTGATTATTAAGGAGTTAATGTAATGGATATAATTTTTACAGACACAGCATCAAACAACTCTTGAGGAAACACTAATTTCCTTTAAGAATATTCAAAGGTGAGACTATAATTTGGTTCTAACCTCTTGATTAATAATTGGCTAATGCAAAGACGAAGAAGCCAGCCTTGAGACTTCTGTTGGGAATGCTGGCCAAACCAAAAAAAAAAAAAAAAAAAAGCTCTTTCATTTAAAGTTACTAAGCTGGATGAATATCTGCTCGAGGATAAGTTTGTCTGCTTTAATAAAAGAAAAGCAAGAACCAGGAAATAAAGAAAATAGATATTTAGAGTCATGTGAATAACTGAATTTATCAACAGTAAAGCTTATTAAAACAAGTGTTTAAAGACTCACTTTTCACATGTTTTGGTCTTTTCTGACTTAGAGTCATAAAAATAAAAATCACTGTTAAGCTCCAAATATTCACAGATCTATAAAGCCCATAAGTATAGACAAAATTTGGGAATTTTGTTAAACAAAATTTAGGAATTTCAAAACTTAAAGCTAAGAATGTCTATAAGATTAAGCAGTATGTTTCACTGTTAGAAAACAGATTTCAGAATAGAAATCTCTGAGTATAATCCTGTCCCTGCAAATTTTACAGTGTAAATCTGGCCAAGTAATCTTTGGACATCTAAGAATATGAAACTATGAGAGAGTGTCAGAACAAAGACTTTAACTTTGAATACTGTAGTAAAAACTGTTATTTGTTAATTTGATTAAACACAATCTATTCTTCATTAGTTAATTCTCCTGTGGTTTAGTGTCTATTATTTAATGGGTTCTGGACTATGTACTGAAAGGGCGGGGGTGAATAAGACTTAACCCCTAACATCAAGAAGTTTACAGTCTATCAGGGAATAAAAACACCTGAACAGTGAATTTCCTTTGTGAAGCTTTATTTATTTATTTATTTATTTATTTATTTACTCGTTTCACTTTTTCAAAAAAAAGAAGAAAAAGGTGAAACATAGCTCAGAATGTGGCCATCCAGAAAGGGTGGAAAACTGCTTAGAAGAAGCTTGCCAAATCAAACAGAAAGAAAAGGATAATTCCAAAAGAACAATTTAAAGGACTTTGACAAACAACTCAGCACTAGTGAAACACAAAATAAGATGGGGTGGCAAACAACAATGGCAAGAGCTATTCCGAGATTATAAGTGATCTGGACTAAACAGCACGGGCTTCACACTGTCTCAAAAGGGCAGAATATTTAATAGAGTGTTCATGTGCTAATTTTTAAATAAAATTCAAATGTTCACTTAGTATTAAAACTTTTAAGTATCAAAGTTATTATAATGAAGCCAGAGAAACTATGTAATTATATAATCATGTTATTTAAACAGTCTCAGAGGGCTGGAGGGATGGCTCAGCATTGAGAACACTTGCTTCTCTTCCAGAAGAAAGCAGTTAGGTTCCCAGCACTCGGTTAGGGTGGGGTTCACGACTGTTTAACTATAGCTCCAGGGTACCAGAGTGGACGCAGGACTAGCCACAGGATTATCAACATGGATTGTTGCAGCCATGAATCATCTGAAGGAATGGGCGGGCATGGGAGTGTTAGCAGGCCTTCTGGTGTTGGTCTCCTTGGTTTGCCTGTGGTATATATGCAAGATTAGAGTCTCACAACAGTGTGATGCAGCCATGATCATTCAGGCCTTTACAGCCATTGAAGCAGGACATTCTCCCCAAGCATGGTTGGATACCATAAAAAGCTAAAATGATATGCTCAGGATGCGAGGCTAAGCACTGCACTCAGGGTCAGCCGCTTTGGACCCAGAGAAGAGCATGTCTGATTGCATGCGGGTTGATGCCCCAGCTCCCGCCTCTGAGAAAAAGGTATCAGACGGGTCTGATGCTCTTTGGGTGGATGACACCTAAATGAACATCTGTACAAAGTCCCAATTCATTTCTAATATCAGAGATCAGACCTCTACTCTTGCCTGATGCGTCTAAAACAAAAAGGGGGAACTGTAGAGAGCTGCGGAATGCTATGCCTTAAAGATGGAGCTGGTTTCCGCCTTCCACCTTCCTGATGGTGAGTGCTCTCTGTCACGAACAACTCCACATTTGGCTAAGGCCGAGGATCTGGCTTGCTTCCATGTATGTGGACCTATCTGCATTGCCCCCGTGGCACGCCTGGGTTGGCTACCCAGAGGCTATTTAAGCTGTGGGCTGGCTTTCCCCGGGGTCCGAGGATTGTTCAATGTTCCTGAATAAACTGCATTGAAAAAAAAAAACAAACAAACTATAGCTCCAGGGAATCCCACACCTTTTTCTGAGCCTCTTAAGGCCTGCGCTCCTGTGTACATGCCCGCACACTGACACACAAATAATAAATCTAAAGAAAACAAAACAATTCAGTCTGGCATAGTGTTTAGAAGATTGCAGCTACCATTTTACAAATATTTGGTGAATAAATTATGGTAGTCTAACTGAACAGGAGTAAGTATGGATCTTAAAATGTATTCCTAGAATTGCAAGAAGCATAAAAGCTTTGCCATGTCTCAGAAAGACGTAACTCCCAATTCTCAAAGATAGACTTTTCTCCTAACGATTTCGTCTTTCTTCCTATATAGTTATCATAGACTTTTTTATTTTCCAATTCTTTGGTTTATTCAAACTTATACACCCAAGCATCTTTCCAAGAGTTTGTTTCCTTTAAAGCATAACAAACTGTGTCAGATTCAAATTCTAATGTTCTACTTCTAAAATGCTCATAACTGCCTCAATTGAAAACGTTCTAGCATCATTATTCTGCTCACTGCTGCCACCCTAAGCCACATCTTCATCATGAAATCTAACTCATACTAGCAATTTCCCTTTCCTTACTCAGTCCTACAAAACTCATAAAAAACAGGGAGTACATACTTTTTAATTACTTAAGTTCAGATAAATCTGATGTGGGTATTCACGTTTCTTCCATCATACAGGCAGGTGATTTAAGAAAAGTCCAAGCAACACCAGTATTGCAGAGCAAAGGTCAAACATCTAACTAGCACTTTCCGTCACCTGTCTATTCCTGTGGAAGGTGAAGAACGATGGATAGATAAATGGGAGGAGGGAATATTGGAGACGGGATGTTTCACTTCCCATTGGCGTGCTATTATCAAATAAACCAATACACAGTCTGGCCCTTCCACAAGCCACAAGCAAAGGCCAGTCGGACTCCCAGGGCGTGCAAGGTAGTTCTCTAGAGCAACGTCACAGAAAGAAACCACTCCGAAGAAAGAGTCTCCCCGCTCTTTCGGAACCCACCTGTCAACAGCGGTGTGGAGGGCGCCATCTTGTCCCGGAAAGAGAAACCCATGCGCAGGGGTGAGAGTTCAATGAAGGCCGAACCCGGCCTCTACACGTCTCCCCTAGCGCAGAGACTGCGAGTTGGTGTTTCCGCCGCCGCCAGCCTCCGGGCCAATTCACTTCCGGTCTCCGAGCGCGCACGCGCAGCTCCGGGCGCTGGCTTTCCCGAGCGTAGAAAGGGCCCGGCTGCGGCTTCGGCCGGCCGTCGCCCTCCCTCTCTAGAGCGGGAGGAGCCCGCACTTCCGCGGGGCGGGGTCTGTCCAGTGCTGACGTTGGCAGCCGAACCCGGACTAGTTCGAGGCTGCCGGCTGCGCCGTCCGGTGGTTGCGCTCTTGCCTCTCGGCCCTGCGGCCCGCTCTCACCACCGCTCCCGCCCGGCGCGCCGCCCCTCGGCTGCCCTGACCGCCGCGATCGGCGGCTGCCGGTGCTCTGCTGCTCCAGCGCTCGGCGTCCAGGCCCGGTGGCCGCAGGCGGCGTAGGCACCGCGAGCCGAGCTTCCCGGTGACCCGGGAGCGGCGAGCGAGCGAGTCCGTGGGGTTCTTGGGGCAGGTGGCGCCGCGAAGATGGTCGCCAAGCAGAGGATCCGTATGGCGAACGAGAAGCACAGCAAGAACATTACTCAGCGTGGCAACGTCGCCAAGACCTCGGTAAGGAAAAGCGGGCGCCCTTCTCCATGCCGGGGCAGGGGGCCGAGGCCCGCGCCGGGATCGGGGCCACCGACTTCTCCCCGGACCCGCCTGACTCTGGACTCCAGCTGCGGTGGAATCTGGGGCGGGAGGAGAGATCTGTGAGCTGCCGGACTGGCCACCTGGTCTGGGGTGCAGGCCGTGGGAGCCCGGGATCCAAGTGGTTTCTGTGCGTTTGAAACTCGCCTTCCTTTTCTTTTTTTTTTTTTTTTGCAGAGAAATGCCCCCGAAGAAAAGGCATCGGTAGGACCCTGGTTACTGGCCCTCTTCATTTTTGTTGTTTGTGGCTCTGGTAAGTGTTTTGGGGGCTCCCTTGGTTTGGAATGACGTGGTGACGGCTCAGTGGTGAGTCCTACCCGCGTGGTTCTCAACCTACCTGCTGAGAGTTTCACAGAATTGTTTCTTGTGAGCCAAATTACTTGTGCCACAGATGGTGGTGGCCCAGACATTTCTCTCACCTTGCTTTGTGCACATAGAAGATCAAAAAAAGAGATCAGATCTTCCTAATGATCAGTTGGAAGAAATTAATTAAAGACCAAACAACCCTTGGAATAAGAATGATTTGTATTGTAGCCCCATTATCAGTGGTGCTGCAGAAACCTTAAGAAACATCACAGACATCTGCATACTAGAACTCGACTGAACTGTGTCAGTATCTAAGGTCACAATGTCAAAAACTAAGTATAAAGGCTAGTCCAGAGCATTGACTATCTGTAGAGGAAACAGACCTGTTTGACATTGTAATGTATGAGACAAATGTTTTCAGGTTAACAAAACGTATGTTAAGAAAAATTAGTCACTGAGGCAGCCTGCTTTTTGGATGATAGACCCTTGCCTTTGCAGATGTGTTACAAAGTCTGCTCCATGTATTGGTTTAATATGCAAGCTGTTGTTATTGAGACATATGCTTTTATTTGCCATATTCTGCAGTTACTGAGATTTCCATTTATCATTTCACTTTGCCTTTTTCCTAAACTTAACAACTGGAAGCTTTCTTGATACATGGCAAAGAGCCAACCAATTTATATAACCCAGAGATTATTGAATTTCAGCTTTGTGAGAATGAAGAAATGTGCATATATTAGAAACCAGACCTTTAAGGATTTGTTAGAAATAAACTGAAATAAGTTTGTGATGGAAAAACTTGTTTGTTTCTTTTAAGTTATTTCTAAAATAATTTCTTGTCTGGAAGCTCTCTTGGACACATTACAGGTAAAATTCAAGGAGCTTGTGACTGAAGAAATCTGAGTACTTACCTATTATGCATGAGGCCCTGGATACCATCCCTGGCACCGCAAGCTGATAATAATTTAAGTAATCATCTAAAGGCATTTAATTGTTAAATTGTGATAAACCTGCCTTCACTTCCAATTATAGTAAAGCTAGATTAGCCTTGTAACTGACTGTTTGACTACTCTGGATTCTGTAATAGATTACTTTTCAGTTGCGAGGCCAGTTTTATTCAGCTTATTTTAATATTTGCTCTTTCTCTTTACAGCAATTTTCCAGATTATTCAAAGTATCAGGATGGGCATGTGAAGTGACTGACCTTAAGATGTTTCCATTCTCCTGTGAATTTTAACTTGAACTCATTCCTGATGTTCGATGCCCTGGTTAAAAACAATTCAGTAAATCATCCTGCCTCAGAATGACTTTTTCATATCATCTTCATGTGTCATTCCAAGGTTTCTTCAAGAGTCATTCCAGGTCTTCTAGTCCATACCACAGTGCCTTGAAAAAGCACCACATGAATAAAGCAATAAAATTTGATTATTAAGTTTCAGTAGTAGACCGAACTTCTTCAGTACAGAATGAGTTTTATGTGGTTATTAAAACTTATGGCTAATTAGGTTAAATCTGTGTAGACAGGGTATAGGTTTTGTTAACCCTAATGTGTAAATGCAATTAGCTTAATTTAAATTTTGGAATCTTAAGGTTTTATATATAGCTAGGCACTTTATTACTCTTTGAATGGAAAGCACACTCCATTATAGGGTCATGAACTATCCTATAATAAGGTGCTTATAAATGGACAACCACACAGCCTAGTTTTACCACAATCATTGTCACCTAAATTTTTTAAAAAGCTTCAGGACATAAGTAGAGATGCTGACAGCTGCATCTGTTTAAAACTATAATGTTTCTGTTACACAGCCTTGAATTTTGCATGGCTAAGTATAGTCACCTAAGATCCCATTTGAAACTCGGTTCAGAGTTTTGTAACTGAATCAGTAATTGCAGTTTCACTAAAAGCTATCACGATGGAATGAAATTAGGGATGGTTTGCTTATGTCATACAGATTTCACCAGAATTAACTCATCAAGGGGTTTATTGTGCCAGACAAAAAGGGGAAAGACTGCAAGAAATAAATGCCGTGTCAGAACATGTTGAGTCCAGTGTGCCATACGATAGCTTACTTAGCATGTTAATTGCACTGTTAATACCAAAAAGGCACATCAACTAAAAAGTTATGATTGAAATTTCTTAGGGCTCTAGGTATATCACTCTAAAAGCATTTGAAGTTAAATGAATTACTGATGAGTATCAGTCTAGTCTTCCTTTGTATGTCTTTATAGGTTGTGATCACATTTTCTTTTTCCTAATAGTAATGGTGTGCGTGATGAGGCAGGTTTGGGGTTTTCTGGTACTATTGAGAACTGCAAGTCCTGACTATGTACTTAGCCAGACCATAGTGCAGAAACCACACAGTGTGTGCTTATGAATTGGAAGAAGCCTGCTTCTGTTTGCTGTTTGCCTCAGGAGACCTTGTGAAATAAGCTGTTTTCAAAGGAACAGAAGGGAAACTTGTTCTGTAAGCAGTGTACACCTCACAGGGGACTTTGGATCTCCTCAGATGTGGAGGAGAGTGAAGGGAAGTGGTTAGGGATGCACAGGAACATGTGTTTGAACAGGAAAGGAAGCTGGCTGTGGGTCCGCAGGGTCATGGCCGATGGTTACCTGCCCCTTTTCACCCAGTAAGTGAATCTCTGCACTTGATTCCCTCTGAAGCAAGTCTTGACTGATTCTATTTTACTATAACTTTTAAAGTGAAAGATGCTCTCTAAATTTATAGCAGGTGCCTTATTTCCTTTGAATCAAATCATTCCATACCAGATTTCCCTTGGTTTGCTCTAGGTAATTGGCTTTAGGGTATTTTTGTTTTTAAACATATAATGTTTTAATTAATTTGTTAAATTGCTATAGCCAGCAATCATTTCACACTTGTAAAATTACATTCCCTTTGTATCTCCTGTAATTCACCTATTGAGTACATTTTATATTCAGGTTGGATATGCATGTTTGGGTCAATGAAAGCTGTGTCTGTTTGATTTATGGTTTAAAAATAAAGTTCCCTGGATATTTGATGCTTTTGTCGTAAAAGAAAATGATTTTGCAGAGTTCTTATTTGAGTACTTTTCATAGTTCATAGAAAATCATTTTAAGAAATGTCTGTATTTGGCCTAGTGATGGTGGTGTATACCTTTAATCCCAGTATTTGGGAGATAGAGGCAGGAGAATCTCTGAGCTCTAGGCAAGCCTAGTAAACAGAGCAAGTTCCAGGACAGCCAGAACTATACTACACAGAAACCCTGTCTTGAAAAGCTGAAGGAAGAAAAGAAAAAGAATGTCTTTAAGTTTAGTAGTGTTTCTATTACTGCAACTAAACACCGGGACTAAAGGCAAGCTGGAGAGGAAAGGGTTGGTTTGTGCTAAACTTCCATATTGCTGTTTATCATGAAAGGAAATCAGGACAGGAACTCAAGCAGGGCAAGAACCCAGAGGCAGGAGGTGATGCAGAGGTCAACGAGGGGTGCTGCTTACCTGTTTGCTCGGCTTGCTCAGCCTGCTTTCTTACAGAAGCCAGGACCAGGTACCAGTGTCAGTACCACCTACAGTGGGCTGGACCATCCGCATTAATCACTGAGTAAGAAACTGCCTGACAGCAGGGTCTTTTAGAGGCATTTTCTGAATTGAGATTTTTCTCTCAGATAACTAGTTTGTCAGACTAGCCAGCACATTGTCAAAAGAAATAGCACTGAGAGGTACACATCAGGTCTGCAATTGGACATGGTAGCACGAAAAGTGTATAGGAAGCCAGAAAATTCAACACTTACCCGTTTAGCATATAGTTGTTACTACCCAAGTTTGGTTCAAGAAAAAAGCACATTTCTTTGGTCCCACCTTCCTACTCAGGTTGTATATTATGGTGTAATGTTGAGCACAGCATGAAATAAATTTACCCAAATACTCATAATGATTTAGCTCTAAGAGAACAAGAGTTAGCATTCCATTGCGTGTGCTAAGTTGTATACAATGTTTCTGGAAATAACTTGGCTTCTAAAAATGGCACAAGATTTACATTGTAGCAGGACACATTGTCCTGGGCTTTGACTTATATTAATGTGTATACCTATATATTCAATTGTAGGATCAACTTGGGGTCTCCATGAGGCTACTGGTGGGTTTTTGAACACACAGGACTACCGCACAGAACTGTTTTATTTTAGGATTTAATACCACGTCTATCCTTAAAACGGTGCTCGACATCTGTAAACTTACAACATGATGAAAGTCTCTGTCTAGAAGTTATACTTAAGTTTGATTTGCTCTCCACCAAACTCCCCATCATTCTGCGCCTTAGTTTCTTCAGATTGATATGATAAAATACTCTGACAAAAGCAATATAGGGGAGAGAGTTACACAGGGTTCCTTTTTGCTCATAGTTTCGTGGTATAGTCCAGTATAGTAGGGAAGTCACAGCAGCAAGAATTTGAGGAGGTTGTTCATATCACATCTGTAATAAGGAATAGAACAATGAATATGTATGTGCTAGTACTCAGTCTGCTTCCTTGCTCCTAGAAAGTCTAGGGTTTGCCTAGGGAATGGTGCTGCTTATGGTCTTCCCATCTCAATTAAGATATTCCCCCAAAGATGCTCAGAGGCCCATCTCCCAGCTAATTCAAGATTTTGTCAAGTTAACCCTAACCATCATACTCCCTTAAAGCTTTTGCTATATAAACCTAGCTCTGTACTTGATTATGCTCCAAGTTGAAATAAGATAATGTGACCTTATTTAGAAAACAGGGTTGATCAGCAGCCAAATACCAGAAGCTAAGGAGAAAAAGAAAGGCCTTTTATGATTCAAATTCATGCATGTTACAGAAACAACAAAACTTGAATTTTACAAAATGGGACTTTTACAAACAATATACGCATTTATCCAGTAATTACTAAGTAAGACAAAGGTAGCTGTGAATAGAGTTCTGCAGGCACGTACCAAAGGGACAGCCATAACTGCTACAGTGGTTCAAAGAAAACATGTAAATGAAGTATGATAACAGCTTTGCTGGGGAACTGAAACAAAGCCAAGGTTTTCTGACTTACTGTAACTCCCTAGAAACCACAGACCTGATCACAAAACTTACATGAATTCCATATATGCTTTTTGAAAAGCCTTTAGTTTTTCTCAAGTTGCCAATTCAAAGAAGAGAGAGGGGAAAAAAAAAAAAAACAAAACAAACCCTATTCATTGATTCAGTTTCTTCTCAAAGTAATTCAATTGACATTTACTGTTGGTGTTTCCTGTAATAAGAAAATGCAAAATTGAATCATTAATGCTATCAGCACCACATTTTCTAGAGCACCTGTCTAAAAACTGCTGTAATTTCATTGCATTTTATTAAAATATTTTCATCTATGATGTTGAGAAATCCAAAGTAAAATTATTTTAATAGTAATGATTAGGAGCTGGTGGTACATGTCTATAATCCCAGCTGATACAGGAAAATTGACTCGAGATCAAGGCCAGCCTGGCCTGCAAAGCAAGATACAGAAGAATGTCTCCTTTTGACTTTGAACATACGGATGCCCATGATCTCCCAGAGGTGAAATTTGAAGATATGCTGACGTTTAGGGGCTTCTCGGTTCTCTTGGAATGAAATAACTCTTTAGCCTTGGTTTTCAGTGGCACTTCGCATGGCTCAACTTGCCTTTTCAGCCTTGTCCTGCACAGCTTCCCTCCACAGGGTTGTTATAGTGCACACTTTCTCAGATATCCTGCAGTTTTGGTTCCCTCCCACCACACACACACACACACACACACACACACACACACACACACACACACACACACGATGCATCACTGCCTGTTTTCTGAGCTCAGGGTTCAGCGTAGCTTTATGCTGAACCTTTCAGAACTTAGTATACTGCCATGCTTATTAGAGTTATGCCTTACTTTATTGGATGGGTTCCTTAAGAGCAGGGTTTCTTTTTTCTTCCTGTTTCTATCACTGCCACCAAAACTCCACACAGTGGGATTCAACATATTAGCTGAGCGAGACAGTACAAAAGCAATGAATTGTTTGATGGCTTCAGCTGCAAGAACCTTATCTTTCTACGGGTCATGGTGGTGCATGCTTTAATCCCCGCACACACAAGGCACGAAGGAGAAGGAGGGGGAGGAAGAAGAAGAAAAAAGAAAAAGAAGAGACCTAGATTATATTTTAACCCTGTCTCCCATTCCAAATAAACAAAAGGTAGTATCACAATTCCCACGATTGTGTGCTACATGGAGAGTTCAGGTCTAATCTGGGTAGTTGAGCAATAACCGTATTTGCCCAGCATTCGTGAGACCTTTGCTTCAATCCCCAGTACCATCAAAGCAAAATTTTAAAAGCCCATCATAACAAAATGTGTGTGCTCCTGGGAAATCCTCCAACACTAGAGTAACAGTCACTGCAACACTTAAACCCTCGTGACCTCTAGTTAAGACGTGTGCTTGGCACCAAAATGCAGCTTCTCGGAACAAACTCACCCACGATAGGCTTGTAGGCTTGATATTTGGAAACACATCAACAGTGTGATGTTTATCCTTCAGTCAGATTTATAAAGGTCACGTTAAGTTTTGAGAAAACCAAAGAGCATTTTATCAAAGAAACATAATACCTTGCCTTACCAGTCAGTCTGGTTAAAAGAGCGAGACACCATGTTTGCTGTATAAAGCCTGTGCCTGGGGGCTTCTAATTGCTCCCTGCTCCACTTCCATCTGTGGTACAGGGAGGGCCAAGGATGCCCATGTGTCCTATGTGCAAGACCCCTGCAAGCCTATGGCTGTAGCCCACATCAGTTCCAGCCCTTGGGAATAGAAAGCTCTCTTCTTCACAAGCATTCCTCACAGCCATCCCACAGTGGTAAGCATTTAGGATGTGTTGTGCTTACCAAACCAGATCTTATACGTTGAACAGAAGACTGGGTCCTTTGGGAAAGTGCCTGCTGTGCAGAGCCCATGACTTTGCACACTTAACCCCAGGCATTCAGGAGTGCTGGGGACTTCAGGTACAGCAATTTTTTTTCTTTTCTTTTCTTCTTCTTCTTTTTTTTTTTTTTTTTTTTTTTTTTTTTTGTTGATAAGAACACAACTCTGAGTCCCAGAGCACAAATGAAGCCCTGGCCAGGAGAGCATAATTTTTTTAGTTAATCCCAGAGGATTATGTGGAGAAGCAAGCTACCACAGAACATGAAACCCATTTCCAAAACTTGAAGCCACTTGTTCTTGCCTGAGAACAGTGTTAAGGTGTTTTCTGATGCAAGAACCCTTTCTTCTGCTAAGCATGACATGAAACTACACCCTCATTGCCAAGTGCTTGCAGGGAAAGCCAAGCCCAACCTAGACTAATTTCCTGCTATCAAGACAGTGGCCATTGTTAACCTAGAACCCTGCTGAAAATAGTGTCCTAATCTGACCAAAGGCCTTCTGAATCTGACATCCCAAGACTTCCTAGGATCTCCTACGTGTTGTGTCTGCAAACTGACATTGGAAAATGTTGAAAAAGACTACTTTTTTTTATTATTTTATTTTGTATGTATGGGTGGTTTTGTCGGCTTGAATGTATGTACACCATGTGTGTGAAGGCCCGTGGGGGTGACAAAAGGGTGTCATGTTTGCTGAAACCGCAGTTAGAGACAGCTGTGAGCTGCCAGCTGTTATGTTAGGAACCAAACCCAGATCCTCTGGAAGAGCAGCCAGTGCTTTTAACCACTGCACCATTTCTCTAGCCTCCCAAAAGACTAGATTGCTAATTCTAATTGTGACATTAAATGGCCGCATGGTCTGAAATCTCACAACCTCCCTTCTTTGCCTAACTGAGGAAAAGGAAATCCCTCTGCCTCCAAGAGCTGTTTTGAAATCACATGGTAAAAGCACTTTGCATAGTTAAAAATATTTAATGCAAATAAGATACCACCAACTATATAAACTTAAAAAACAAAGATGTCTGATGGGGCTAGGGACTTTCCTCACTGAAGACAGAAGAAACAGCAGCCTTTCCATCAGCTTGGCAGGGACTCACTCACTCATCCTGCAAATGCTCGCTGTTCATAGATTTTCCCATGACATTTTACCTTCCCAGAACTTTGTCTTGTGAGTAACTACAGAAAGCTTGCAGGATTGTGATTCATATTCATCTGTTTAGCCCTCAACATGAAATACATTTTGCATACACTTGGTCCTCAAAGATCTGCTGCACTGGAAAAAAAAAAAGAGGAAGCAACTGGAATATTGTTTACAGCGTTTGTTTATTCAAAGGCCCTTATGACACCTCAATTACTGTACAACAGACTTGCCCTATGTCCATAAAAAAGACGGTGCAAATGTACAGATTCAAACGCTTTCCTTGGAAATGCTTAAATTCTCATTTTAAAAAAAGCAAAAGCATAACTGCTTAGAAAGAATAGACTATGATGCGGTACCACAATCACTGCAAAAATAACCTTAGATTTACAGAAAAGGTATAGATAGGATACAATGTTCTTGTGTTTCTTTTCTTCAACATCCTTTAACATTGACATCTTATACCATGGTACAGTTGTCAAATTAAGATATTAGCAATAGTCTGGCATGGCTGTAGATGCCTGTATCCTAGCACTGTTCCAGAAAGGATGAAGCAGAGGGATCAATTCTGAAGCCAGCCTGAGCCAAAAAGAATTAACACTTGCATCTCAAACAAAACACCACCAGTTAGCTTGGGAAAATACTTTAACTCAGGACTCCATTTGGATTTTACAGGTGTTGGTGTTCCTTTCTTTGCTTCAGAACCCAAAGTTACCAAACTGCAATTTAGTCTTCACACTTTTTTTTTTTTAAGTAAAACAAATTGCTTCTATTACTGCTGTATCATTTGTCTGGTGGCCATCTTGCTCTGGGATCTGTTTTATGTGTTCTGCCTGCTGTTTCATGCTTTAAAAAATTAATCTAAGTTATAAGACTTGTGGTTATTCTAAACTCCTACAAGACTTATGACTAATTTTAACATGTGTAGATGTGGCTGGGTGTGGTGGCACACACTTTTGATTCCA
Organism: Meriones unguiculatus; assembly: GCF_030254825.1. NCBI lineage: Eukaryota > Metazoa > Chordata > Mammalia > Rodentia > Muridae > Meriones > Meriones unguiculatus. Next base: position 164,773,602 of record NC_083350.1, on the reverse strand, counting down.
GCACTTGGGAGATAGAGGCAGGCAGATCTCTGTGAGTTTGAGGCCAGCCTGGTCTACTTAGAGATCCAGATCAGCAAAGGCTACATAATAAGACCCTGTCTAGCCCCACCCCCTGCCAAAAAATGTACAGATGTGTGTCAATGTGCATCCATGAGTATGTATGCATATATAAGGTTTTTTAATTACATCATAAAGATTATCTTTCTTTGACTATATATTTGAATTAACTTATTTCAGTAATGACTCAACAACATTATCTGTGTTTCACAGCCTTAATCTTCATTTAAAATGGAATTATTTTATTCAAAAGAAGAGGTGTTTTAGGAATTTAAAAATAAAACAAAAATTGGATTAAAACAATATAAATATGTAAATATAAAACATACTTTGCATAAAATAGATTAAAGAAAATGATTTTGGATGACAAAGGATTTTATATGGGGAACTTAAAATTAACAGTTCCTAGGAACACAGACAATCACATGGTCTCACTAATTATAAACTAATTCAGAGGATTGAGCATCTTACCCAGGGTACTCCTTCTTGCTTAGCTTCTTTAGGTATACAGATTTTAGTATGTTTATCCTATCTTATATGTCTAATATCCATATGTCTAATATCCATGATATATATCCACTTATAGCGGATATATACCATGTGTGTCTTTCTGCTTCTGGGACACCTCACTCAAGATGATCTTTTCTAGTTCTCACCATTTGCCTGCAATTTCATGACTTCCTTGTTTTTAATTGCCGAGTAGTATTCCATTCTGTAAATGTACCACAATTTATGTATCTATTCCTCGGTTAAGGGACATCTGGGTTGTGTCCATATTCTGGCTATTATGAATAAAGCTGCTACGTACATGGTTGAGCAAATGTCCTTGTTGTATACTTAAGCATATTTTGGATATATGCCTAGGAGTGGTATAGTTGGGTCTTGAGGAAGCATTATTCCTAATTGTTGGAGAAAGTGCCAGATTGATTTCCAAAGTGGTGGTACAAGTTTATATTCCCACCAGAAATAGAGGCGGGTTCTCCTTCCTCCACCTTCTCTCCAGCATGTGTTATCACTTGAGTTTTTGATCTTAGCCATTCTGATGGGTATAAGGTGAAATCTCAGGGTCATTTTGATTTGTATTTATTTCCCTGATAGACATCGGAAGAGGGGGAAAACAGGGAACAGGACAGGAGGCTACCACAGAGGGCCTCTGAAAGACTTACCCAGTAGAGTATCGAAGGAGCTGCTGAGACTCATAGCCAAACTTTGGGCAGAGTACAGGGAATCTTAGGAAAGAAGGGGGAGACAGATGAAAGACCTGGAGGGGACAGGAGTTCCGCAAGGAGAGCAACAGAACCAAAAAATCTGGGCACAGGGGTCTTTTCTGAGAGTGATACTCCAAACAAGGACCATGCATAGAGATAACCTAGAACTGCTGCATGGATGTAGCCCATGGCAGCTCAGTGTCCAAGTGGTTTCCCTAGTAATGGGAACAGGGACTGTCTCTGACATGAACTCAGTGGCTGGCTCTTTGATCACCTCCACCTAAGGGGCGAGCAGTCTTACCAGGCCCCAGAGGAAGACAGTGCTGCCAGTCCTGATGAGACCTGATATGCTAGGGTCAGATGGAAGGGGAGAAGGACCTCCCCTATCAGTGGATTGGGGGAGGGACATAGGGGGAGAAGAGGGAGGGAGAGTGGGATTGGGAGGGAACAAGAGAGTGGGCCGCAGCTGGGACACAAAGTGAATAAACTGTAATAAAAAAAAATACAGAAAGAAAGAGAGAGAGAGAACAAAAAAGAAAAAAGAAAAGAAAAAAGTAAAGTAAAGAAAATGAAAGAAAAGAAAAGAAGAAGGAAAAGAAAAGAAAAGAAAAGAAAAGAAAAGAAAAGAAAAGAAAAGAAAAGAAAAGAAAAGAAAAGAAAAGAAAAGAAAAGAAAATTTTTTCTGGGGCTGCAAAGATGATAAGAGTACTTGGTGCTCTTCCATAGGACCAGAGCTCAGTTCATGACATCCATGTCAGGTGGCTCATAATCACTTGTAGTTCATGCACCTGTACATCTATGGCATTCACACACACACACACACACACACACACACACACAAGTACATAAAAAATTAAAAATAATTCTTATAGAATGTGTTTCTTATATTCTTTTTCTTTTCTTGGGCCTTCAAAGCAATCACTTGAGTCCTTTTAAAAATCCCAACGGTAGAGAGATTTATCTGAGAACTTAGGAAGAACAGAAAAGCCTTATAATTTAACAATGTATGGTTAGGGGATACTGACTTTAAATTATGCTATGTATGTGTTTAGAACTCAACTCTCTTTTAACTGGTTGGGAAATTCCATTGTTAATGTTACTGTTTCTCATAATAGTAAGGCGGATTGAAATAGTAAGGGCTAAGAGACTCTGGCCAAGACTCAGTGTCCTGCCCAGCCATCGTCAGAGAAGCTTCCCTCTGCAGCAGATGGGAACAAAGACAAGACCCACAGCTGGACAATATTCAGGGAGTGAGAGAGCTCAAAACGCTCAGCCCTAAACAGGATGTCTCCATCAAATCCCTCCCTTTGGGCTCAGAAAACCCTGAGGAAGAGGATTCGGAAAGCCTGTAAGAGCCAGTGGTGACAGAGGACACACACACACACACACACACACACACACACACATGAACTTACAGAGACTGAGACAGCATGCATAAGGCCTGTGCCAGTCTGCACTAAATGGGATCCTAGAGCTGAAAGGAGAAGTAGACATATGCCCCATCCCTAACCCAGAATCGATCTTCAGTTGATCACCACCTGCAGATGAAAATGAAGTTGTCTTCAGCAGTCTCGCTGGGGAAACAAACTGCTCTTAGGTGTAGGCTGCATGCATTTGGTGGATGCCCAACAGAAAACTGACTCCACAGCATCTTGGAAGGTTTGTTGTTTCATAATGTCATGTCAGGGCTCATTTTAATTTTTTCTTTTTTTTTTCTTTCTTTTTTTTAGTTTTATTTTTCTTATTAGTTACATTTTGTTAACTCTGTATCCCAGCTGTATCCCTCTCCCTCATTCCCTCCCCAATCCCACCCTCCCTCCCTCATCTCCTCCCTGCCTCTTTCCAAGTCCACTGGTAGGGGAGGACCTCCTCCCCTTCCATCTGTCCCTGTTTTATCAGTTATCTTCAAGACTGGCTGCAAAGTTCTCCTCTGTGGCCTAACAGGACTTCTCCTCCCTTGGTGGGTGGAGAGGTCAAAGAGCCTACCATTGAGATATATTTCCTCTCCTTTCACCCTAGAGGTTCTATGCATATATTTTGACTTCTAGTTTAGTGTTTTTATGGAATACCTGAATGCAAACAAGTGTATCTTTATTTATTTCTTATGCCTCTTCTTGGATTTTTTTTTTTTTTTTACTTTTGTTTGGTTGGGTTGGTTTGGTTTCAGTATGTTAGTTCTTGTTTTATCATTTATATGATATAATCCCTTAGACGCCTGCTTGATACATAAATCTCTGCCCTGACTCAAGACGCCAACGCCTGAATATGCCCTACAAGATGGAGAGACCTCACCCCATTCCTATTCCCTGAACACCCAGAAGAAAAAGCCAGAAGCTGGAATCCCATGCCAAGGACCTCTTCCTAAACAATCAGTCCTCTGATTCTTTCTATATAAACAGGCTGGAATGCTATGTTACAGATTCACAACTGCTTTTTCTTCCCCCACTTGTGTGTTGGACCACATCCTCCTGTAGTCTGTCCCTCAGGACAGTTATCTGACAGACACCTCAGGAGACTTAGGCCTTGTCCCTGGGTCTTGTTAACGTGAAACTAGCTAGAGTCGTCTGAGAAAAATAAAGCTCAATTGAGAAAATGCCTCCCTAAGATTGGCCTGTAAGGCAAATCCTTGGGGTATTGTCACTGTGGGTGGTGCTAAGCTTGGGTAGGTGGTCCTGGGTGTATAAGAAAAAGGAAGGAAGGAAAGAAGGCAAGCAGGCTAAGAAGGTCTCCATGGCATCTGCTTCAGTCTCCACCTCCAGGTTCCTGCCTTGACTTTCTGCCCTGACTTTCGTCCGTGATAGATAGGGTGGGACCCTATCCTTCCCACGTTTATCACAGCAGGAGAAACCCAGCTAGGATAGCCTTGATGGGAAAAGCAAGCACATGCTTTCCCACCCTGTTGCCCAGGATCAGGACAACTGTGGTACGACCTAGTACCAACCTCCAGGCACATAGGCTGTCTATAGAAATTATCCACTGTCCTCTTACGGAAACCTGTAAGAATCTGAAACCCCTGTGTTCTGGGCACTGAAGGCTCTTTGCTTCAGCACTCCTTTCCTACTGTGTGTGGCAGTAATGTTTTCTAAGAGCAACTCCTCCCTGGTGTCTGGGGGAACCCCAGGACCTGAAGAGAAGGTGCTCTTTCTTTAAGGCCCCTCATACTGGCTGTGGTGTGGATGCTCTCCCTCTTCAACTGATCATGGCCCCAGTTCTGGGTAATCTCGTGAGCTTCTTGCCATGAGCTTGTCTGTCCGATTTCTGTTTCATTTTATTTGTAAAATTGTTATAACAACCGGATATTGTACAGTGAGTTCTAAAATATTTTAGCTAAAAACATCCTCAGGGGCTGGAGATAGGGCCCAGCGGTTAGGAGCACTTGTTCTTGCAGAGGATCCAGCTTTGGTTCCCAACACCTATGATGATGGTTTGTAACATCCATAGTTTCAGTTCCAGTGGATCTGATGCCTTCTGGCTTCTGCAGTCACCAGGCATGCACATGGTACATATACATACACACAAGCAGGCATTCATACACATAAACCATTCTAAAAAGAATTTAATATGTGTAAAATAATGGGATGTCAGTATGCCACTGTTGTTAAACTATCACATTTGCTTTAAATGTTTGCTTATAGTGATAGAAATAAGGATAGTGTGATAGTTCAGTGTTCCAGTATGTGCTTAGCATTATTCACTAGGCTCTGGGTTCAGCTTTTAACATCGTCTAATAACTGGATAAATGTATGAGTACTATACAGACAGATTGTTGAAAGACATGCAGACAGGTAGAATAGACAAATAGATATGTGAGAGATAAAGTAGGATGCAAACACTCCTTTTTTGTCTTCTGAAGTCAGTGTGGGATGCTCATACTTTTCTTGCACTTTCACATAACATGAACAATGCATACTCACACACAATTCCAGATAGCTAGTGTAAAATGTATCTTTTCATGTGCCACAGTGTACTCAGCTGAGGAGTACCATACAGCCTGAGCATGAGCATACTGTAGATCCAGCCCTGGCTCTTGCACTGTAATTTTCATGAGTGCCTCATGTGTCTGTCTAGCTTCCCCCAAGGATACTGAAATTCTTTCTACTTATTCTGGAATTTCAGGTTGTGGGTAATAATATTCTCTCCCTGTGTACAGAAATGGAAGTTTTGGGAATTAAGTACATAGTAGCTTAGATGTACTAGTCATAGCAAAATTACTACCTGAAAGAGTTTCTTTAAAAACAATTTAAGTTGGGTGTGGTGGTACATTCCCTTAATCATAACATTCAGGAGCCAGAGGCAGGTATATGTCTGTGAGTTTGAGTCCAGCCTGGTCTACATAGTGGGTTCCAGGACTACATAAAGAGACACTGTCTCAAAAAATAAAAATAAAAAGGGGACTGGAGTGCTGGCTCAACAGTTAAGAACACTTGCATCTCCTTCAGAGGACCAGAGCTCTGTTCTCAGCACCCACAAACTAGATTACAACTGCCTGTAACTCTAACTCCCAGGGACCCAGAGCCCTATTTTGGGCTGCATGAATAGTCCCACACATTTAGCATGTATTAACACACACACACAAATAAAAATAACATCTTTTTAAAAAATTAAATGAGCAAGAGTTCATCAAAATACATTTAACTTTTTTTTAGGTTTATTTATGTATGTGTGTGATTGTTTTGCCTGCATGTATATATATGTATCATGTGTGTGCCTGATTCCCTCGGAGGTGAGAAGAGGAAGTTGGCTCACCTGAAACCAGAGCAATAAATGGTTTATAAAGCTCAAATGAGAATAAAAGCTCAATTGAGCAATGAAAAACTCAAGCCACCCCTTGAATTCTGAGGTCAGAAACTGGTTCCTTTGTAAGAATGACACATGCTCTTCACCACAGAGCATCTCTGCATACCCAATCTGTTATTTTATCAGATACTAACTTTTGCCCATCTAGTAAGCTGACTGTAAGGCTGCCTCAGTTTTGTGTCACTACTCTGCTATTATCACTGGCAAAGCTGAGTGACTTTGCAGATGCCACAGAGCCTGGGTTTGTGTCAGGTTTTTGTCACAACCTACTTGACCTTGGGCGATATAAATCACATTTAAGATTACAGGTGTCACTTATGTCCTTAATCTTTAATGTTTCTCTCTTAAATGAAATTGAAAATCTTGATTAATTGCAGCAGTAGTGTAATTACTAAGTATATAATGGTTTCACAATAACAATACCAACTTGTTACTATTAATATAATTGCTGAAAAGTTAGTATTTAATTAATTTACTGTTTTCTTTTTTTCAGTCTCTGAGCAATACTTTTCAGGAACATAGAGTCAAATCCTTACTTTTAAATCACCCAAAATTGAGATGGCTAAGCAGTTAAGAATAATGGCTGGTCTTACAAAGGACCTGAATTCAACTCCAGCACCCACATGCTAGTTCACAACCATCTGTAACTCTAGTTCCAGGGGGACTCTGACTTCTGAGTGCAATGGACATTTGGTCCAGATATACATACAGGCAAAACACCCATGCACATAAAATAAAAATGTCTAAAATGATTTTTTTTAATTTAAATTACCCAAAATTTCTGTATGGCTTCTGTGTGGCTAGTGACTTCATACATAGTAAAGCTTATTTGTTCAATTTAATTTTGTTTTGAAAATCTGGGACCAGGGGTCCCAGCAGAAATTGATGCATCAACCAAGGACCATGTACAGAGAGGACCTATACTGCTGTTCAGACATAGTCCATAGGCAGCTCATTCTCCACGTAAGGGGAGCAGGGGCTGTCTCTGGCATGAACTTGGTTTCCTGCTCTTTGGTTACTTCCTCCTGGCGGGGAAGCCTTGCCAGGCCACATAGGAAGAAGGATGCAAGCAGTCCTGATGGACTTGATAGGCTAGGGTCAGACGGTAGGGGAAGGGGACTCCCCCTTTCAGTGGAGTACGAGAGAGTGATGGGGGGAAGAGGGAGGCTGGGGCTGGGAGGAGATGAGGGAGGGGGCTACAATTGGGATAAAAATTGAATAAATTGTAAAAAATAATAAATTTTGTTTTGAAGTTCTTTTATTTTTTCATACTACATGTCATTCATTTAGAATACAGAAATCACTTTTTTGTTTACAGTAATCATTGTGTGTGAGAGCAAGTGTCATAGTATTGTGCTATAAAAGTTAGAAAAAAACTTATGGGTGTCCTTCTGTCTTGTGGGTCCTGAGCATTGAACTTAGGTCACCTGTCTTGGTGGCAAGTGCCTTTATCTGTTGAACTGTATTTTCTGTCCTAGCCAACAGCTTTTCAGTATAACCACACCATCTACATTTACTTTCTTTCCTTGTATATTTGCCAGGTACTTTTCATATAAATAAAATCATTTGCTGTGTGCCTTTTAAAGACTGGCTTCATCCATGTTGTAGCATGCCATAATACTTAATTTCTTCTGTGGCTAAATAGTATTGAATTATGTGGATCTGCTGTTATTTTATGGTTTTGATTATAGTTTTGAAGAAGAGGTTTGGACAGGGCATAGTGTCACACACTTTTAATCTCAGCACTCAGGAGGCAGTGGATCTCTGTGAGTGTGAGGCCAGCCTGATCTACATAGAATTCCAGGATGTCCAGGGCTTCATACAGGGCTGCATAAGAGACCTTGTGTAAAAGAAAAGAAAGAAAGAAAGAAAGAAAGAAAGAAAGAGAGAGAGAGAAAAAAAGAAATTTGAGTTGTTTTCATCTTTGATAATTATAAAAATGAACAGTTGTGCACAAATTCTTGTGTGAACCTGCAGTTTTATTTCTCTTTCGTATATACATGTAAGGAGTAGGAGACGTTTTGACAGTAAATATGGCTTAACTTTTGAATACTGCCAGGCTGTATTGTAAATGGTCTTCCCATTTCCCTACTAGCAATGTCGGAGTGCCTCGGTTTCTCTGTGGCCTTGTCAGCACTCTATGTGGCCTTTTCACTGAAGTGTTCTAGTGGCCTGAGGTGGTGTTCCATCATTCTGAGTTGCTGATGGCTAATGGTTTTTATGTACTTACTGTCTACTTGTTTATCTTCTTTCTTTAAATATCCATGCAGAGCCTTGGCCTACTTTGCTGTTTGCTTTTTAAATATAGCCTGTGCTGGTCTGGAATGTCGTCTTACTCTTTCTGCGTTGGCCTCTGAGTGTGGAGCTTAGCAGCATGGTCCACTGCACCCAGCCTTACCTGTGCCCTTGATGCCAAATGGAAAAATCTATTGACAAATTCTAAAACATGATGACACACCCTGTTTTTCCTTCTGTGGGTTTTTACAATTTGGGCTCTTATATTTAAATATGGATATATCTTGAGTGCTTTCTGTGTGTGGTATGAGGTAAGAGTTTGCTTTTATACTTCTGTGTGTCACTATCTAGTTTATCCAGTGCAATTTGTTGAATGATATTTTCCCACACTGAATTGTCTTGGCAATCTTGCTGAAAGGCTTTTGATCACACATACATGGGTTTGTTTCTAGACTTATAGTTGTAAACATTGATCTGTATGTTTGGGCTAACTTTAGTCCACAATCAGCCCACAGTGTCCTAATTGCTTTGCTTTGTGGTAGGTTTTGAAATCAGGAAGTATACATAAAGTCATTCAGCTTTGTTCTTCTTTTGCAAGGTTGTTTTAGCTATTCTGAGTCTTTTGAGTTTCCCTATGAATTTTCAGAGCAGCTTGTCAGCTTCTACCAGGAAGCCAGCTAGCATGGACACTGTGACTTCTGTACTTCAATCTGGGCTGTGTTACAATCTTTGTAACATTGTCTCCCAACCCACAAATAAGGCATTTCTTTTCATTTATTGAGGCATTCTTTCAACAGCGCAGTTTTCGCTGAGTATGTTTTATACTTTGGTAAAATTTCTTGCTAAGTACTTTATTCTCTTGAACTCTACTGTAAGTAGTTTTCTCGATCCTGCTCTTGTTGCTGTCTGCTCAGTACTAGTATACAGATAAATACATTTTGCTGAGCGTCAATACTCGCATCCTGTATCTATCTGCTGGGCACTAATGTGTTGTGTGTCAGTCCTTCAGCCTCACTGATTTTTTTTATTTGCTTGTTTTAGTAGGTTCCTTTTCACATATAAGATTATGTTATCTGCAAACAACTGTAACAACTTCTATCACCCCCAATTTGAGTAGCTTTTGTTTCATGTTCTCATGTATTCACTCTGGCCTGTGCAAGACTGGACTCAAGTTCCTGCTCTTCTACATGAGATAAGGTGTCTGTTAGATGCTGCTCTAGCTATACCAGTAATATCCACCGCCCCTCCCTGAGCCCCTAGCAACCACTAATCTCCTTTTTCTTTTTCACTTTTCATAGACACAGAATGATTCAATGATACAGGCCTTTTGTGCCTGAGCCTTTTACTTGGAAGAATTATTTCAAGGTTCATTTACTTTACAATGAGAATCAGCACTGTTTCTTGTTATTTTTCTGTCATCAGTTGATGAACATTTGGGTTGTCATGAACAATGCTGCTACAAACATTTAAGTACAAGCCTGTGTTGAGAGTGTGTCTGATTTTTATTTTTATCACATCTTTTAACTATTATTATTGTTACTTTGCTTATTTTAACTTATTTCCATTGGACTAACTGAGATTCAGAACTGGATTTGGTTTGCTTATATCCTACCACTGGTTAATTCCCATTCCTTCCCATTCTTTGTGTGTGTGTGTTTAAGAATCAATACATTTCAGCAGCATGGCATTTTCTGTATAATATTGAGTTCAAGAACTGGAGATCATATTTTTATTACAACTAATTTCCTTCCCTTTCTGCAGTTTAGGAATAATCTGGGAAAAGCTTACTATAGCTTACTTTGTAGAAATAAATATGAAGTTGTGTTTTCATTTTTGAGGCATAATCACTTTATTGAAATCTTTTGTTCTTTAAAAGTAGTCTTATAATGGTGGCATATACTTTAATCTGAGCACTTGGGAGGCAGAGGCAAGTGGATCTCTGTGAGTTTAAGGCTAGCCTTATTTTACAAGAGACTCTTTGACAGCCAGGGCTATGCAGAGAGACTTTGTCTCAAACCACAACCACCAAAAGAAGAAGACTTCTTATATTAGAATATGTGTGGATTTAGTGGGAAATGATTCAGGAAAATAATGAGGGGTACAGTCAGGGCATGCAGCTCCTCATGGTACTAGTTTTTTTTTTTTTTTTAAGTTGTTTCCACATAACAAGCTTTAAAAATACATTTGTACCCATGGATTAAAAAGACAGTATCTTAGTTGTGCACTGGGCCACACAGCTTCAAAAGCAGCACATGAGAGGCAGAGTCTAGATTACAAATTCTAGGCCAGCCTGGTCTAAATGGTGAATTCCATTCCCTCCAGGGCTACACAGTGAGACTTTGTCTCAAACAAAACAAACAAGTAAGAAGATACTATCTGGTTTGTTAAATTTTCCATTCATATTGCTTTTTAAAAAAGTGAATAACTACATTAATATTTTTAATAATGATGCGATGCTGCCCTGTGTTCAATTTCTGCAACTACCATTCTTTTAGAACCATCTGTTAATTGCATGTAGAATCAGGAGCAGCAGAAAGGAGACAGCTGAGAATATCCTGAGGAGCCTTCACCCTCTGGACCTGTTCTCAGGGAAAGACACAGAAAAGAATTTTAGAATAAACTGGCTGGTTTTGTGTGTCAACTTGACACATGCTGGAGTCATCAGAGAGAAAGGAGCCTCATTTTCTCAATTAGTGATCAGTCAGGGAAGACCCAGTTTGTTGAGTGTAGTGCCACCCCTGGGCGTGGTGATACTGGGCTCTGTAAGAAAGCAGGCTGAGAAAGCCATGGAGATCAAGCCAGTAAGCATCACCCCTCTTCATGGCCTCTGCATCAGCTCCTGCCTCGAGGTTCCAGCCCTGCTTGAGTTCCTGTCCTGACTTCCTTCAATGATGAACAGCAATGTGGAAGTGTAAGCCAAATAAAAACCTTTCCTCCCCAACTTGCTCATTGGTCATGGTGTCTCATCGAAGCAATAGGAACCCTAACTAAGACATCTAGACTAAAGCAAAGTCAACGAATTTATTAAGTAAAGATCAGGGACAGTACATGTTTCAGATTTAAGCATAAACACTCACACACTCACACACACACACACACACACACACACACATGTGGAGGGGGAGGGGGTGACTGGCTTAGAGAAAGGACAAGCACACCAAGGCAGGTGTAGATATCTCAAGAAGATCACTTCAGGTGTGGTTACAGTGATGACTTGTGTGGTGATTCTACGGTGCTCAAGCGACATTCCTCAGAGGAGGTACTTCCCAACAATGTTTAAAGATGAAGCAAAGCACAGGTAAAATTTGAAAATTAAGTATAGGAACTCATTTACTTATTTCTCTTATCTAAAAGAGTTTCTTTTTGTAAATGAACTTGCAAGGTGGTTTGGGTTTTTGTTAGGTCACAGGGCCCCTAAGTGCCTTTCTCTAACTTCCAGAAATCAAGCCACACTCTACATCTCTCTTCCTCTCCCCTTGCCCCTCTCTCCTGCCCTATTTCCTTCCTTATTTCCCTCTCTGCCCATCTCTTCCTCCCACCCTTTGTCTTCCTCTCCCTAGTCCCTCTCCCCCACTGCTTCCCTACCCTCAAACTGATCTGATAAGAAAGCAAGCAGTGTAATGGCCTTGCAGCCAGGTCGGGCTAGCTCATGTGGTTTGACGCTTACCACACTGAAACTTAGAAGAGTCAGAAGTGTGCTTCCTTCCCTAGATTTAAAGGCAAGTCTCTATCTCTTTAATGCCCCTTCATGCTGCCTTCAGATCTAATGCTCTCTCCCAGCTGGCCCCTGAGGTTTGGGAACTCTCCTAAAGAAGATGATTCTGAAGGGTAGTCTCTAGTTAGCTTTCTCATGAATCTGCTGTTCTGCTCTTTCTTTTAAGTTGTGAACTTTATGACGTGCATTATTTAGATTTAGGGGTGTAGGCGAACCACTCATACACTTCAGCTTAAGACTACAAGAGGTGGGGTTTATCTGTTGTTTAAGATTTTTATTAAGCGAAATAAAGATTATCTCTTAGGCAATCATGGTTGCCTCAGTTGTGTTATTTCATTGTCTCTCAGCCAATAGGAAATGCAGACTAGATCCAAGATGAGGATTGTCTGTCAATTCTCATGCCTCCCCCCCTTAATTTTAATTTTTCCTGTCTCTATGATGCAGTAAAAATTTCTTTTTGTTGATTTTTTTTTTGGAGTTACAACATGAGGTTATTGGGAGAAAAGCATGTGATGTCAAAATTAGTCAAAAACAGCCACAAATCACTACACACTAAAAGCAGACCTACACACTGTGGTACGAAATGCATTTTCCTCTCCCTTCAATTTCAGTGAAATCTCAAAGGGGTGTTGAAGTAGCTGGAGCATAGAGAAAAAGCTGTCATCAGCGTCCAGTTAAGCCAAACTTCTAATTACAGGGCACAGAATTTAGTTAAAGCATCCATTTACTGGAGATGAGGTGATTTCAGCAAGAATGCCAGCAATGCACATTTCTCCTTTTTCTCTAAAATGTGTGTGTGTGTGTGCTTAATCCCGTAAACTTCATGACAACAAAAGAAGAAAGTTGGGCTTAACATTTGGCTTAAGATAATTCATCATCAAAAAGCTTTTAAGCCATAGTAATTGGAAACAGATGTCTTAAAACCAATCTCTTTAGCATATTTCACTCATTCTGATGATCTTTTGGTGCTCTCACTGATTACAGACATGATCCATATTGTACAACAATCTTCAGAAAAGTAGAATGAAAAACGTCAAGAGTTCAATGGTGACTTCCCCAGTCCTCTCTAACCCAATCAGCTCTGGGGTTTAGAATCATCTTCAGGAACAAATGTAACCAGCCTGTGATTGTCCAGGTGTTTGCTGTTGACCCTCATCAAGTCAGCCTTGTGAGCAATATAATACTGTGTAAAATTATGTGAGTCAAAAACCTCCACATAGAACCAGGTGCACTCAACATGATAGAAGACAACTTGGGGAATAGTTTTGAACTCATTTGCACAGTAAAAGAATTTCTGAACAGAATGCTGTTAGTACAGACACTAAGATCAACAAATGGGACCTCATAATCCTGAGAAGGTCTATTCGGCTAAAGACAGTGTCATCCAGAAACAGTAGCAGCTTACAGAATGAGAAAAGATTTTTATCAGTTCCACCTTGAAAAGAGGACTAATATCCAAAATACACAAAGAACTCAGGAAACTAGATATAAAAAAAGCAAAAAAAAAAAAATCCAATTTAAAATGGGATACAGATCTACACAAAATTCTCAATAGAGGAAACTCAACTGAGAATCACTTAAAGAAATGTTCAACATCCGTAGCCATTAGGAAAATGAAAATCAAAACTGCTTTGAGAGTCTATCTTACACCTGTCAGAATGGCTAAGGTCAAAAACATAAGTGACAGCACCTGCTGACATGGGTGTAAAATAACAGAAACACCCGTCTGCTGCTGGTGGGAGCGCAAACTTGTATAGCCACTGTGGAAATCAGTGCAGTGCTTCCTCAGAGAGATGGGAAGCATCTACCTCTTGATCCAGTACCCCACTCTTAGGCATATACCCAAAGGATGCTTCATCTCATCACAGAGACGCTTGTTCAACAATGTTCATTGTTGCTCTATTCATAATATCCTGGAGTTGAAAACAACCTACATGTCCCTTATCGGAAGAGTGGATAAAGAAAATGTGGTGCAATTACACAGCTATTTTAAAAATGACATCATGAAATTAGCAGCGCGGAGGACACATGGATCTCCCTGGGAGGGGGAAATAGAATAAGTTTTATGGGTGGACTCAGAGCAGAAGGGTAGGGGTCTGTTGGCTCTGACTGCTTTGACAGGTCTTTCCTCTGTTTTGAGGTATTTGATAATGTCTTAAAATTATCCAGGGACAATGCTTGGCATGTAATAATCCAGCATCTCTCAAACTTCACAGGGCATTCACAATATCTGGGAATTTTGTTAGAAATGCAAACTCTGATTCGGTAGGTCTGGAACAGGCTTGTAATTCCACATGTCCAGTAAGTTCCCAGGCGGTGCTGATGTTGTTACATAACTGGTGAGTGGGAAGGTGACAGGCATTCCTTTATATGTGTCTCCATAGCAACATGCAACTCCACTCTCTCTACTCAGCCTCCCTGCCTTTATTATGACTCTAAAGTACTTACAAAAAAGGCATCACAAAAAAGCAAGAGTGTTTGAATTTGTTTGTTTGTTTTTCAAGACAGGGTTTCTCTGTGTAGCCTTGGCTGTCCTGGACTTGTTTTGTAGACCAGGCTGGCTTTGAATTCACAGCAATACACCCCCTGCCTCTGCCTTCCTGAGTGCTGGGATTAAAGGCCACTAGGCCTGGCTGATCATGTGAATTTATAAACACCCAATTTACACACCACCTTTGTTCCTACCTCTTTTTCATGATGCACCACCAGTTGTAAAGGTGCTGAGTGACATGATAACAACAACAACAATTTTGGAATTTTGAAGGCAATTAGGTTTAACAGACCCAACAGAAACAGTACACATAGCTCAACAGAAGTCGGGAGAACACAGCCAGCCATTACCTCGTTCCTGAATGCACCGTGAGCGGGCATCAGATCACAGCTGCCACATGGCCAGTGGTAAACACGGGATGCCATCAACCTGTAATTCATTCTGATTCCTCGCGATGCTAAAATATGAAAAAATTAGAATAGTGAAATACAGTACACCTAAAACATTAAGAACAATGGAAGAAATAGGGAAGGCTCTCTGGAAACAAAGCTTTATCACTCTGAAATTCTCAAATTCCCTGATTGTGCTCTAAGAGGCCAGGGGACAGCTGGTTTCCCAGGCCCTGCCTCCATGTAGCTTGCATTTCATGGAGGAGACTGACACTGAGGAGTTGGCATCAATCCCAGTTGTGTCTGCATTTGTAGGTTTGGTAGGTGTTAGTGTGCACAGGCTGCCAAAATAAACTCTGACTTAACATCAGCAAAGCATATTCTCATAGTTCCAAATAGGGTCCAGAAAATCCTGTTTCTTGTGAGGCTTTTTCCTTAGCTCACAAATGGCTGCCCATGGCCATGTCATACTGACATGGGAGCCTTCACTCTATGATCTTATTGACTTCTTGGAAATAAGACAAACATTATAGTGACAATCTTAGAATTTTTTTAAAATGCTGAAATAAAAATGTTTTCCTTTTAATCCCAGGTGTGGGGAAGTGGGGCTGCTTTGAGCTGTCCACAGCAGCTGACTATGATTTGCCTCATGTGCTAGCAGAGGCATGTTTTGTCAGCTGCAGATAGTTTCTTTGATTGTGTGATGTTTGAAAATCTGGGAACTTTTCAGAGGATATATAAATGCCAGAGCCCTGTTAGTCGGATTTGATGATTGTTGGTCACTCAGGGGGGTTGGTTGTGGTTTGTTAGTAGCCATGCTCAAAGAAGAAACAAGACGAAAGAACTTAGATTCAGGGATCTCTCTTTTCATCTCACTTCTTTTCTTCTTTCTCTCCTATCTTGTAATAGGGGGTAAAACTGAGGGGATAAACGGTAGGAAAAAAGAAAAGCCCACAAAGTAGCAAATGCCAGCTGCAAGACACCTTTAATCCCAGAGTTCTGGAGGCAGAAGCAGATGAATCTGTAAGTTGGAGGCTGATCTGGTCTACATAGCAAGTTCTAGTCCAGCCAGGAATATGTAGTGAGATCCTGGGAAGAGAACCGGGGCAGGGAGGAAAGGGAGAAGAGAGAAAAGGGGGATACATGAGGAGAAATCAGTATTGAATTTCATGATGCAGTGTAGAGCAATGCATGGTGGCCTTCCGTGGTGACTCGGGACACCGTGTTGTCATTTTTCATGTACATTTTAAATAGCAGTAGGACATTCAATGCTATGTTTTTTCAGCTTTAAATTGTGAGTCTACATTAAAAGGCTATGAACGCTTCTGTAAAGACTTTCTGATGTGCTAAATGAAGATGATAGGGTTGGAGAATTTCACACCATAGGAGAAAGTAATCTCAGAACTAAAAGTGAAAGTGAAGACACTTTTTCCATCATTAACTTCTGTACGAAAGCAAAAGGAGAAAAGGAAAGCATAGAATGACCTTTTTCTATTCATAGTAGTAATTTTTTTCCTCCCAATTTGGAAACACTAACTTAAGAGTTGAGAGAGCATTACAGCACACACTTGTAACCCAGGCACTTAGGCTGTGTCCAGACCGGGACTGGAGAGTCTGTGAGGCCAGCCTGGATCACATGAGTGAGTATCAGGCCAGCAAGCCTACAGACCAATGTGGGGATCAGGAACCGAGGGGAAGGGGGTGACTGGCAACGGAGCCCACGCAGAATCCCAGAATCAGACTCCGGAGAGCAGACTCAATGGTGCAAATCTAACTTTATTATCCAGTATAACAGCCTTTAAATGATTGAAGGGCCAACCAGACCATCCCATGCTAGCCTCAAGCACCAGTAACAAATAATCAGGTTGGTGCAACTATAAGAAAATGTGGGAGATGGGGGTTGGGAGACCAAGGTCACCTAAGGAGGCTTACCAAAAAGAAGGGGGAAGCAGGTGTCACCCTAGCCTCAGATCCATTTTGAGACTTCAGTAGTGTCCTGCACACAGTGGATCAGGATCTTTCAAGGAGTCGCAGGAGTTGCTGACACTTCACTCACCATTCCCTACAGGCCTCTGAAACGCTTTCCTCAACATTCCCCATAGACCAAGACCCATCTGCAACCCCCAGCCCTCCCCAATGAAAAGTTTGGTCTCAAGAGGAACTGACATGAGAGCTGTATTCTGATTTGTAACCACCAGGTGGAGACCACACAAAAGAAAAGCATTTCCTGCATTTTTGTGTGTTGTGTTGAATATGAACACCTTATTCTACATATGGGCTGCTTGTAAGGTACCACTGATCCCAGAGTGCAAAAATCTTCACAGATTTCAGACTACCTACAAATTCAAGGCAGACACAGCTTTTTGAAGAGAATCATAATACGTTCAGGTGAATGACCTTTAAAACTAAAATTGAGCTAGCCATGGGAAAACACACTTGTAATCCCAGGGCTTGGGAAGCTGAGGCAGGACTATTGATGAGGGTTGATACAAAGCAGGTACAGAGCCATGCAGGATGACATAGTGAGATTCTGTTTAAACATGAAATAAATAGAATCCAACCAAACCAAACATTCTAAAATTAAATTGAGACACATGTATACTTTGGGTCTAAAAAGTAAGAATATTTCCTTGTTACATCACCATCACTTAGAATATGAATAAAATGAAACAGACAAGAACAACAATAGGAAGAAGAGAAAGAGGTATTGGAGGATGAAGGGAAGGAAGAGAAGAGGAAGGGAGAAAGACAGGGAGGGGAGGAAAGAGGGGAAGGAGGGGAAGGATGGGAAAAGGGAGGAAAGCTTCTCTTTTCACCCAAAATGAAAGATTTTTCCCTTCCTGTGTCTTTTTTCCACTGTATGATTTTGACTTCTTTGTCAAAAATCAGGTATCTGTAGGTGTGTGGGTTTATTTCTGGGTCTTCTATTTGATTC
Source organism: Meriones unguiculatus (assembly GCF_030254825.1). NCBI lineage: Eukaryota > Metazoa > Chordata > Mammalia > Rodentia > Muridae > Meriones > Meriones unguiculatus. The sequence continues at coordinate 164,755,775 of NC_083350.1, read as the reverse complement.
CATTGACCCACCAGCTAGTTTCTATGCCAGTACCATGCAGTTTTTATTACTATTGCTCTGTAGAACAGCTTGAGATCAGGGATGGGGATACCTCCAGATGATCTGCTTTGTATAGGATCATTTTAGCAATTCTGAGTTTTTTGTTTTTCCATATGAATTTAAGAATTGTTCTTTCAAGGTATATAAAGAATTGTGTTGGTATTTTAATGGGAATTGTATTGAATCTGCAGATTGCCTTTGGCAGGATGGCCATTTTCACTGTTAATTCTACCAATCCATGAGTATGGGAGATCTTTCCATCTTCTGATATCTTCTTCAATTTCTTTCTTCAGAGACTTGAAGTTTTTTCCAAACAGGTCTTTCACTTGCTTGGCTAGAGTCACACCAAGATACTTTATGCTATTAGTGGCGATTGTGACGGGTGTTGTTTCCCTAATTTCTTTCTTCGCCCATTTGTCTTTTGTGTACAGGAGGGCTACTGATGTTTTTGAGTTAATTTTTTATCCAGTCACTTTGCTGAAGGTGTTTATCAGCTGAAGGAGTTCTCTGGTTGATTTTTTGGGGTCGCTCATGTATACTATCATATATCATCTGCAAACAATGATACTTTGACTTCTTCCTTTCTGATTTGTATCCCCTAGGTCTCCTTTAGTTGTCTTATTGCTCTATCTAGGATTTCAAGTACTATGTTGAAGAGATATGGAGACAGTGGGCAGCCTTGCTTTGTCCCTAATTTCAGTGGGATTGATTTAGGTTTCTCTCCATTGAGTTTGATGTTGGCTATAGACTTGCTGAATATTGCCTTTACTATGTTTAGGTATGTGCCTTGTATCCCTGATCTCTCCAAGACTTTAAACATGAATGGGTGTTGGACTTTGCCAAATGCTTTTTCAGCATCTTAGGAGATGATCATGTGTTTTTTCTCCTTCAGTTTGTTTATATGATGGATTACATTGATGGATTTCCATATATTGAACCACCCCCTCATGCCTGGGATGAAGCCTACTTGGTCATGGTGGATGATATCTTTGATGTGTTCTTAGATTCGGTATTTTATTGATTATTTTTGCATCAATGTTCATAAGAGAGATAGGTCTGAAGTTCTCTTTTTTGTTAGGTCTTTGTGTGGTTTAGGTATCAAGGTGACTGTGGCTTCATAGAATGAATTTGGAAATGTTCCTTATGTTTCTATTTTGTGGAATAGTTTGAAGAGAATTGGAGTTAGCTCTTCTCTGAAGGTCTGGAAGAATTCTACGCTGAAACTGTCTGGCCCTGGGCTCTTTTTTGGAAGGAAGCCTTTTGATAACTGCCTCTGTTTGGGAGTTATATAGGACTATTTAATCTATTTACCTGATCTTGACTGATCTTGATTTAATTTGGTAAACAGAATATATCAAGAAAATTGTCCATTTCATTTAGATTTTCAAAAGGTGTGGCATACAGGCTTTTGTAGTAAGACCTAATGATTGTTTGGATTTCCTCAGTGTCTGTTGTTATGTCCTCCTTTTCATTTCTGATTTTGCTAGTTTCTCTCTGATTTCTAGTTAGTTTGGCTAAGGGTTTATCTATCTTGTTGATTTTCTCAAAGAACCAGCTCTTCGTCTCATTGATTCTTTGAACTGTTTTGTTTCTAATTCATTGATTTCACCTCTGAGTTTGATTATTTCCAATGGTCTACTCCTCTTGGGTGTGTCTGCTTTTTATTTTCATCTTGGTCTTTCGGTGTGCTGTTAAGTTGCCTGTATGAGATGTCTCAAACTTCTTTCATGAGGCACTTAGCGCTATGAACTTTCCTCTTAGCACTGTTTTCATTGTGTCCCATAAGTTTGGGTAAGTTGTGCCTTCATTTTCATTGAATTTTAGGAATCCTCTTATTTCTTTTTTTCATTTCTTCCCTGACCAAGCTGTCATTGAGTAGAGAGTTTTTTAGTTTCTGTGTATATGTAGGTTTTTGTTATTTCTGTTGTTGTTGAGGTCTACTTTTAGGCTATGGTGGTCTGATAGGATACAAAGGATTATTTCGATCTTCTTGTATCTGTTGAGGCTTGCTTTGTGCCCGACTATATGATCAATTTTTGAGAAGGTTCTATGAGGTGCTAAAAAGAAGGCATACTCTTTTGAGTTTGGGTCAAAAGTTCTGTTGACATTTATTAGGTCCATTTGATTTTGGACCTCTGTATCATTATTTCCCTATTCAGCTTCTGTCTAGATGATCTGTCCCTTGGTGAGAGTGGGGTGTTGAAGTCTCTCATTATTAAGGTGTTGGGATCAATGTGTGATTTAAGCTTTAATAATGTTTCATTTACAAATGTAGGTGATCTTGTATTTGGGGCCTAGAATGTTCAGAATTGTGATGTCCTCCTGGTGGATTTTTTCCTTTGATGAGAATGAAGTGCCCCTCCTTATCTTTTTTATTAATTTTGGTTGAAAGTCTATTTTATTAGATATTAGGATAACTAACCCAGCTTGTTTTCTGGGTCCATTTACTTGAAAGACATTTTTCCAGTCCTATACTCTGAGGTAGTTTTATCTTTGTTGCAGAGGTGTGTTTCTTGGATGGAGGGGAAGGTTGGATCCTGTTTCTGCAACTATTCTGTTAGTCTGTGTCTTTTTATTGGAGAGTTGAGTCTATTGATGTTGATAGATAAGGGTAACCAATGAATGTTAGTTCCTTTTACTTGTGGAGTTGGTGGTGTTACTGTGTTTCAATGCTTGTTTTCTTTTAATTTTTGTTGTTGTTGTGAAGTTATCTATGTCCTGTGTTTTATTGGGTGTAGTTGTTTTTGTTGGATTGGAGTTTTTCTTCTAGTATCTTCTGTAGGGCTGGGTTGCTGTGTAGATACTGTTTAAGTTTAGTTTTGTCATGGAATATTTTGTTTTCTCCATCTATGCTGATTGAAAGCTTCACTGGGTACAATAGTCTGGGTTAGTATCTGTGGTCTCTTAGAGTCTGCATGACATCTGCCCAGACCCTTCTGGATTTCATAGTTTCTGTTGAGAAGGCTGGTGTGATTCTGATAGGTCTACCTTTATATGTTACTTGGTCTTTTTCCCTTGCTACTTCTAATATTTTTTCTTTGTTCTGTAGATTTAGTGTTTTGACTATGATGTGATGTGAGGAGCCTCTTTTTTGGTCTAGTCTATTTGGTGTTCTATAGGCCTCTTGTATGTTAATGGGCACTGCTTTCTTTAAGTTGGGAAAATTTTCTATGATTTTTCTTGAAAACCTTGAAGCCTGGAGTCTTCTTTTTCATCTATTCCTATTATTCTTAGATTTTCTCTTTTCATGGTGTCCTTGATTTCTTGGATGTTTTCTGTTTGGAACTTTTCCAATTTTACTTTTTCTTTGAGAGATGTGTCAATTTCTGCAATTGTATCTTCAGCACCAGAGATTCTCTCTTCCATCTCTTGTATTCTGTTGGTGATGCTTACCTTTGTAGTTCCTGATATTTTCTCTAAGTTCTCCAGATCCAGGGTTTTTTTCTGTTTGTGTTTTCTTTATTGATTCTAATTCTGTTTTTATGTCTTGCACCATTTCCTTCATCTGTTTTAATGTGGATTCTTGTCTTTCGATGATGACCTCTAATTTTCTGTTTGTTTCCTTTCTATATGCCTCTACATGTGCCTCTATTTGTTTGGCTGTATTTGCCTGTATTTCTTTGAGAACTTTGTTCATTTCATCTTTATTTGCCTCTAATATCTCGATAAGCATAGATTTGACATAATTTTCCTGTGTTTCCAATGAATTAGCATATCCATTGATCTTTGGGGTTGCTGGTGAAGCCATGATGTCCTGAGTTTTGTCAGATGTGTTCTTACACAGACCTCTAGCCATCTGTAACCTTCGCTGTTTGTTCCTGGAGTCCATCTTTCGGACTGGGTCCTTCTTTCTCTGGTGTCTGGAGTATTCTTCCGGAAGTTGAGAGTGGTCCACCGGTTTGAGAGTGGATATTGGTGTTTCAGCTGTAGCTAAGGGAGGAAGATCGCAGTTGAAGGTGTGCAATAGCAGGCATGCAATTGCGGGTGCACAAGTGCGGGCGTCTGTGTGGAAGTGTGTCTTAAAGGTCAGGGTGCTAGAGTGTGTAGATACCTGAAATGTGGAGCTTAAGCTCAGAAGGTGGTGTGGGTGCTGGTACTGTTCACAGGTGCAATGTGCAATGCGCAGATGCCTCAAATACCTCAGTGGCCTACAGAGGACAGGCCTGTCATACTGTCCTGGTATTCAGGTCTGTCTTGGCTCCAGGAATTGTTTGCCTGGATGTCACTGGTAGACCCACAAAACAGGGACTTCAATGTTGAGAACACTGTCCCAAGGATTCCTATATTGCTCACAGTGTGGGTGTGGGTGGGAGGGATCTGATGTCTGGCTGCTAGCATAGAGGGACCCTGGATCTGGGGTTATGCAAGCATTCACTCGAAGGCGCATTCACTAGCTTGTGGGCCTAGTCGGAAAGCACAGGGGTTCTCCCTGTTCTCTACTCTCAGGTTTGGTCCCACAGGGGCAAATGAGAGTGTCAGCTCAATGGTGTCCACTGTTTGTCCGCTGGGCAGGGAGACCCATACTTGGGGTAGCCACCTCTGCCATCTCAGTCACTGAGCATGGAGGCTCCTACTAGAGCTAGCTGCAGGAAGGCCTATACTGTGGCCCCCCACCACTGCAGATCTGGGAGGCTGGTTCAGCGGCTGCTGCTGGTTCAGCTGGGAGGCCCGCCTCTGCTGTCTCAGTCACCAAGCACAGAGGCTCATTCTTGGGGCAATCACTGCAGCCTCCGCCAAGCAGGGAGGTCTGTGCTTAGAGCAGTGGCCACTGCCGGCTGTCTCCACCGAGAAGGAAGGCTGTGCTTGGGACAAGGGGAAGCGCAGGGGGGTTGAATATTTGCCACTCTCAGTCCCTGGAATTGTCCACAGGTGACTTGTATTCAAATGGTCTCAGCTCACGGGTTGTCCCTTCTCACCCAGGAAGCCTCAGTGTCTATGTTCTGGCTTCAGCTTTTCCTCCACTCACCAATTTCGGATTTTCGGATCCTGTGCCCCTCAGATACAGTGCATGCTGGTTGCCACATCTTGGACTCTCTCCTGTTTACTTTTTAAGGTGCATTAAAACAAAACTATCTTCCCAGAAGCCACCTATGCAACGACGAAACACTTATTCAATCTAAATGTCCCATTCTCATAGATATGGCCTACATCTCCGAGTGTATGTATACAGCGATTCTTCAGAAAGTAGAAGAAATACCACAAACCTTATTTACATTTTCCATCTAAAATGCTGGGAACTGAAGCTGGGATCTCTGGAAGCACAACAAGTGCTCTTTCCAGCCATCTTTCCAGCTCCCAAAACAGCTTTTTTTTTTTTTTTCTTGAGAGTAAGGAGAAGTACTGACTTTAACTAGTATGTGGTACTATTTTGGAATGATATAAGTTTAGAATTTATCAATGGACAAACATTGGGCTAACCCAATCAAAAATACTTTACTCAAGCCTGGTGTGATGGCACACACATTTAATCCCAGGACTAATTTAATCCCAGGACTCAGGGGCAGAGGCAGGCAGATCTCTGTGAGTTCAAGGCCAGCCTGGTCTACAAAGTGAATCCAAGACAGCCAAGGCTACACAGAAAAACCCTGTCTTGAAAAAACAAATCAACCAACCAACCAACCAACCAACCAACCAACCAACCAACCAACAAACTTTACTCCTATGACACATGATCACTGACACACACTTGGAGTTTCCATTTGCAGCCCAGAGCTGTAAACAAGAGGTATAACAGTGATTTCTAGAACTCACCTGTGCAATTGAGTTTTTCTTCTTCTTTTTCTTTCTTTCCTTCATTTGTGATACTGAGTACAAAACAGCTTCACAAACGCTAGGTAAGTACTCTCACACAACTACACTCTTAGCCTGCAGAACTGAAATTTTGCAGCATTTAACTGCAACTCAATTATTGCCTTTTTGCCCTAACAGCTGATCGTTGCCACTGTGCTTGGGCTTGACTTCCTTAGATCCTTCATTTATATGGAACCATGAGGTGTTTTGTTCTTTGACTGTCTTCTTTCTCAGTATGGTCTCCTCTAGTTTCATTTATGCTGTCACATAGGGTAGGAGACACTTTTTGTTTAAGGTTGAATAAAGTTTTGCTGTACATATATATCACATTTTTTTCACCTACTCATTTTTGTTGATCATGCTAATGAGTATTTTAGTTGTTTCCATATTATGAAATATGGAGACAATATTGCAGTGAAGATGACATTCCTGGCATTTATATGAAATCTTGATTTCTTTTGGATCTATAAATGTAAGGTATAGTAGTCCTATTTTTATTTTTTGAAGTATTGCCTTTGTTTTTTTTCACAAAGTTTCCATAAGTTTACAGTCTCAGTAGGTAGTGTATCGGAGCCCTAATTTCCAAATCCTTGCCAGTATTTATTATCTTAAAAGTGTTAATTTTATTTTGGATTATGTGTATATCTGTGTGTGGCTATTCGCAAGTGAGTGCAGATGATCTCAGAGGCCAGAAGAAGGCGATGGATCCCTTGAAGCTGAAGTTACAGGTAGTTAGTTATGAGCCTTTAACACAGGTGCTGGGAACCAAACTGTGGTCCTCTTAAAGATCAGTACAAAACCTTAACTGCTAAGCCATCTTTCCTGTCCCTTTCAAGTAAATGACACTTCCTTTTGACTTTAATTTGCAGTCCTCTAAGGTGGAGGTGGTTCTAAACTGTGGGTCATAACCCCTTTGGAAGTCACATATCAGACATCCTGCATATCAGACATTTATATTACTATTAATAAAAGTAGCAAAATTACAGTTATGAAGTAGCAATGAAATAATTTTATGACTGGGAGTCACCGTAACATGAGCAACGATTCTAAATGGTATCAGCCCTGGAAAGATTGAGGGACCACTACCTATGGTTTAGTGAGGTTGGACAGCTTTTCACATGCCCATCAGCCATCGGTATATCTTCTCCAAAGAAATGCACTTTCAAGTCCTGTGCCTACTTACAAAAATATTTCTGGTGTTAATCCATAATTCTGCACAACAGAGTATCAATGTATTTCTGGGTTATTATACATATAGCCAATTCTTCTAAATAATATCAGATTTCAAGTCTTTAACTTCATGCTTTCAAAATGTATCAGAGCATTTAAGAGTATGATGTGTTTTTTACTGGATATCCATAAGGTAGGTAATATACACTTGTTTAAAGGAGACAACTAAGAAATAGTAACAAAGTTAATTATTACTATAAGAAAATGTATAGATCTAACTTATACTTTAAAGTCCTTATTTTTGTTAAGAAATATACTTTTATTGTCTTTAGAGTGCTAATTTTAATTCTCTGTTTTCAGCATGATCAGTCCACAAAGTATTCAAGTTAGAAGACAGATCCTTGCCTTTTAATCAATTTTTATACTCTATCCTTCCATCTTCATCTACCTTAGAGTTCTTTCAATCATTGTTCAAAATTTGTACCAGTTTTCTCATTTTAAAATTTCTTTACATTTTGATAAAGGTGTTATTTCATGGAATGTAATGATGTCACACTACTTCTCTTTAAAGTTCTTTAGCCGTTACCCTCTGCCAACAAAATCAATTTTGAGCTCTTTGGTTTGTTTAAAATCTTTGTGACAGGAATGGTAAAAATGAAGACAATAAAACCACCACTGTCTTACTAAGCACAGAGTGTGTTTAGTTTTCATAAAAATACTAATGTGACAAAAAAGCAAATTCATAAACAGTGTTCTTATAAGCATGTTGTCACCTCACCTCAAAGTTGCTAACTTGCTTTGTGGAAAAAAAAAAACCTTAAATATGTTAGTAGATCATACCTATTATATACAGTCTTATATATAACAGCACTCTAGACCAAACTTCCATATATACACACATGAATAACATGTTACCATGGTAACAAAGGACAGATGCGCATGACAAGAGTACATTTTATGATCTTCATACATGTATGACTTACATCATTAACATCATTAATTGTAATTGCTTTTATAACTTTCTTTTGATTTCTTTTCCTCTAGAAAACAAAGGTGCAACCATTTATTTTTATATAAATGTGTGTAATCACATTGCTTTTAAAATTCTGATACTACTTTTGAACTACAAGATTGTTTTTTTATTTAAAACACATCTTTCAGTGGTTTAGATCCTCAGAGGAGCAAGTCGTGTGGATGTTTAGTAATGCCATAAATATCTAATTGTCACCCCTGCTGTGTAGCAGTTTTAAGAAAGGATACCTGGAAAGAATGTAAATGTGTTTTCCAGGTGTGGGCATTTTCCTGCACAGGCCAATACTTTCCCATGAGGAATTTCTCTCCTTCAGCTTCCAGGGAATTCTTTCACAGGCTTCTTGTTCTGAAGCTTTATAGTTTAACATACAGCTGATATATAGAACAAGGTAATAAACATGAATAAAATGATATATATATATATATACTCAATTTTTGAGTTGGGTATTTTGACACCAAATTCAAAACTTGTGAGGTCAGGTACTCAGGTCCAAGGTAGTGTGTGTGATCTCCAAGAAATATCAGAGGCCTGCTCAGTGTTGGCTCTCTACTGCCACCTTGTGGACTCTGGGGGTCTGATTTGTGTTTGCATGCAAATACACTCATTCTTGAATCTAGGTTGAATCTAGGTCCTCTCAAAATATTTGCCTGGGCGAAGTTATTTATTTCTGAAGATGTCTGCTCTTATTTCAGTGGATACTGGAGGAAGAAGAGGAAACACTCTCTCTTCATTTTAACAATGCTTTCTGTGTTTATAGTCCACAGAACCACATTTTTATATATTATTTAACTGAGCCCTTAAAAATACCTTGTGAAGCCGTTCAATATTCTAGCATGGAGTAAGAAGAGGTTTACAAGCTTCACCCCTTACTGAGGCTCAGTGAACATTTCATGGATGTGGGAGAGCAGGTCAATTTTCTTTAAGGATGTGTCTTTTGGTAAATTGATTGTCCCAGAGGAATAGAAGCTTACAAGAGCGGAATAGGTCCTTAACCCATGAGCGGCTTGACACTGGAAAGAGAGGCTTGACAAATGCCCTTGAAAACACTGTACAGAAGATGGAGATAGAAGGATTTTTATTAAGGGTCCTTGGGTTCTTTGGGGGCAATACCAATATTTGAAGTCAGGCTATCCAGCTAACAAGCAAACAGCAAACAGCAAACGCGCCTTGACAAACCAGAAGCAGCCTTCCTTTTTTTCTCTGACTCTCTCTCCTTGAAGCCTCCTCTTCAGAGCCTCTCTGGGCTCTGGTATTTTCACTCTCTCAGAGTTCTTAGAGTTAAACTATCCCCAGCTGGCAAAGACCATGCCCCTCTCAGACAAGCCCCACATAAACAGCTGACTGTTATCAGTTGTGAATAAACTAAGAGCAGCTTTGCACTTGGGATTAAAACAAAAACCTGTTTACATAACATACCTGAGTTTTTAAAGAACCCCAAACTTCCACTACATATTGGTTACTTCTGCAAGGTTTGTGCCACCATTGCCCTAGCATATTCTTCAGACAGGATTAAAGGCTGTAGATTAAAGGCTGGGTTGGTGTTTATGTTTCTCTTTTGGTAGCCTACAATGTACATCATTGCACCAAAGACATCAGAACATAGAGGTGAAGGTTCTATATGGGTACCAGCTTGATTTCTCAATGTTCAATGAATTGTGTATTTTCTTCAGCAGTAGGACCCTTGATGTCAGTTTGCAGAGAGCAACTTATTGCATTGGCAACAGCCAGGGTTGTTTGGGTGTTTCCATGAGACCCCTTTGGCCAGCAACTCAATTGGATAAGACCCAGTCCCAGTACTAGAAGCTGCATTTGATGACGAGATGGCTAGTTGGGACTTCATCCCCTTCATTAGACTTTATTAGGATTCCCTTTATAAATTAGTAGGTTTCCACTGAAAGAGGTTTCTATACTATCCTTCAAATGTCCTTTAGTTCTAATGGTTTCTCCTGAATTTCTCCCTCAACTTTCTCTTCCTTCATCTGATCTTCTCATTCCGGACAACCATCACCCTCTCCCAGTCTACCCGTAAAATCTGTTCTATTTCCCCCTCCCAGGGAGATTCATGCGCCCTCCCCCAGTCCCTTCCTCTATACCTCATCTCTCTGAGTCTACAGATTGTAGCTTTGTTATCATTTACTTAATGGCAAATATACACATATAAGTGAATACGTATTTATCTTTCTGGGTTACCTTACTTAGGATGATTTTTGTTTCTAGTTTCATTAATTTGCCTGCTAATTTCATGGTGTCATTTTTTAAAACAGCTGAGTAAAAGTCCATCATGTAAATGTAACACATTTTTTTAATCCATTCTTCTGATGAGGCACATCCAGATTGTATTCAATTTCTGGCTATTATGAATAGAGCAGCAATGGACATGTTTGAACATGTTTGAGCTGGTGGTAAGATGAAGCATCCTTTGGGTATAGGTCCAAAAGTGGTATACTGGATCTAGAGGCAGACACTTCCCACGTTTCTGAGAAACCACCACGCTTATTTCTTTAGTGATAGTACTAGTTTGTGATAGATGAGTGTTCCTGTTTTTTCACATCCTTATCTGCATGAGCTGTCACTTCTGTTGTTGATCTTAGCCATTATGACAGGTGTAAGATGGAATTTGAAAGCTGATTTGATTTGCATTACTCTGATGGCTAAGAATGTTGACCATTTCTTTAAGTGATTCTCAGCCATTTGAGAATTCTCTGTTTAGATCTGTTCCCCATTTTTAATTGGATTATTTGTTTTTTTGATATTTAGTTTCCTGAGTTCTTTATATATATTTGGATTTTAATCCTCTATTGAATATGGAGTTGATAAAAAAATCTTTTTCCATCCTGTAGGCTTTCACTTTTTCTGAATAATGGTGTCCTTTGCCATGTAGAAACTTCTTAGCAGTGAGGTCCCATTTATTAATTGTTGAACTTAATGCCTATGCCAACACTGTTCTGTTTAGAAAGTCTTTTATGTGCCAATGAGTTCAAACCTATTTCCCACTTCCTCTTCTACCAGGTTGAGTGTATCTGGCTTTATGTTAGGGTCTTTGATCCATTTGAAGTGTAGTTTTGTGCAAGGTGATAAGTATGGGTCCATTTGCATTCTCCTACAGTCAGGCCTCCAGTTTGACCAGCACCATTTGTTAAAGATGATGTGTTTGGTTTTTTTTTTTTTTTTTTTTTTATCCAGTGTGTATTTCTGGCTTCTTTATTGAATTAGATGTGTGGATTTATGTCTGGATCTTCAATTTGATTCCATTGATCAACATGTCTGATTTTATTTTAATTCCACACTGTTTTTATTACCATAGTTTTGTAGTACAACTTGGAGTCAGCAGTTCTTTTATTGTTCAGGATTGTTTAGCCATCCTGGGTTTTTTGTGTTTATATATATATAAATTCATATATATATGAAATATATATATATGTGAATTGTCCCTTCAAGATATTTGAAGAATTATGTTGGCATTTTGAAATAAATTTTATTGACTCTGTAGATTACTTTTGGTAGGATGTCCATTTTTACTATGTTAATTGCACCGATCCATGAAATTGGAAATCTTTTCATCTTCTGATATTTTCTTTGGTTTCTTCAAAGATATGATGTTTCTATCATATAAGTCTTTCACTTGCTTGGTTAGAGGAACATCAAGATATTTTATATTATTTGATTTTATTGTGAAAGGTGTTGTTTCCCTGATTTCTTTCTCAGTCTTTTTGTCATTTGTATTTAGGAAGGCTACTGTTTTTTTTGTTTGTTTTGTTTTTTTGTTTGTTTAGTTAATTTTATATCCAGCTATTTTGCTGAAAGTGTTTATCAGCTGTAGGAGTTTCCTGCTGGAATTTTTAGGTCACTTATGTATACTATCATATCATCTACAATAAAGATACTTTGACTTCTTCCTTTCCTATTATATTGCCTTTATCTGCTTTCGCTGTCCTATTGCTCTAGCTAATACTTCAAGTACTTTGTTGAAGGTATGAAGACAGTGGGCAGCCTTGTCTTTTTCTTGATTTTAGTGGAATTGCTTTGAGTTTATCTCCATTTAAGTTGATATTGACTATGGGCTTTCTATAAATTGCCCTTATTATGTTGTATGTCTAATCTCTTTAGGACTTTTATCAGGATGGAGTTTTGGATTTTGGCGAAGGACTTTTCTCCACCTAGTGATATGGTCATGTGGTTTTTGTCTTTCAGTTTGTTTATATGGTGGATTACATTTATTGATTTTTATGTATTGAACCATCACTGTATCTCTTGGATGAAGACTTCTTGATCACTGTAGAAGATCTTTTTTATGTGTCCTTGGATTTGGTTTGTTTTATTGAGTATTTTTGCATCTATGTTCATGAGGGTAACTGATCTGTAATTGTTTTTATTGAGTTGTGGGTATCAGAGTAACTGTGACCTTCTAAAATGAATTGGGCTATGTTCCTTCTGTTTCTGTTTTGTGGAATAATTTGAGGCATATTGGCATTAGCTCTTCTTTGAAAATCTGGTGGACTTCTGTGCAAAAAGCTGGCCCCTGAGAATTTTTAAAAAAAATTTTCCAGGACAAGATTTCTCTGTGTAGTCTTGGTTGTCCTGTACTCACTTTGTATACCAGGCTGGCCTCAAACTCACAGACATCCTCCTGCCTCTGCCTCTCTGAATAATTACAGGTGTGCACCACTGCACCCAGCTGGCCCTGAGCTTTATTTTTTAATTATTGTTCATCAATTATTTTTTGTGTCTGAGTGTGCCAGCCCACCATATCCACACAAAATAAATAAAATGTAAAAATGAAATTGCATGTAAGAAGAGATTAAGTAATTTATTTAAAAGGTAGGCCTTAGCAGACATGGATAAATAACAATTTGATATTGTATGCTGTTGTTAAAAATAAAATGGTATTCATCTAATGTTTATTATTAGCCCTATGATTATCGTGGTGGTGTTATTTAACCTGCTATCACAATTATTAAGACACAGACACCTGTTAGATTTTCTAATTGCCTTATTTACCTTGGGCTGGGCAGCTATTTCACCTTTGCTGTCTCAATAACCTCCCTATTCATCTCCCAGCCCCCATCCAATGCCATCCACCTTAACCATTCCTATCTGAGCTACCTTCCATCCATAATCTTATAAATCCTTGCTTATATTTTTCATCTTAATGTTTTCTCCATCTATGCTATCCTCGGAGTCCTTCCTCCCCACCCATGTGGTTCTTTCTCCACGCTAACCTATCCTGGTGTCCTCCTTCCTCCTCTCTTCCCATCTCTATGTCTGTTTTCTGTGATTCTCCTGTTCTCAAAGCCCAGGAACCTTAGCCATGCCCATCCCATCCTGCCCTGCCCAGGTGTTAGGCCTTTTAATCAACCAATCAGGAATAATGTCTTAGGCAGGTTTACAGAACAAGGATAGGGCAGTGACCAGATCTTGAGGGCCAGTAATTAGTATCAAAATGTAAGCATGAGACCAGCCCCTAACAGCATGCCCACTGCTGTGAAATAAAGCAAGGCTTCAAGCACCATGTTGGACTCCTTTGGCTAGGTGGAGTTATAATTTAAGGAAGTCTCTAGAAGCAACCCCTATTTATAGGTTATAGGTGGGAGAAAAAAAGCTTAAATAAGGTTCAGTGTGGTAGTTATATTGTAGAACTAAAATTTGAAAGGCTGAGACAGAATGGTTGCAGAGAATTTGAGGTCAGTCTGGGATACATAGTAAATCTGTAGCTCAAACAAACAAACAAACACAAGGAGGGAGGAAGAGAAAGAGAAGAGGGGGTTCGGGGAGAATAACATTTGAATCGGGAAGCTAGGATTTCCTTGACGGTAATTCAGTAAGTAAATAAATTGGGTGCCTATTACTTTGCACGGATTATCTCAGTTCTAAGAGCCAAAGCCAGAGTGTCATAACAAATGTATCTCCTCTAAGACTAGAGGCAACACTTGTCTCCTGCTTCTTTTAGCTTCTGGTTAGGTGTTCCATAGCTCTTGACCAGAAATAGAAGGGAATTTACCCCACCCCCATTCCACCGTGCTAGAGAGTTCCTCAATAGAAGCCCATAGATTTCTTTCTCTTTTAGTCAACATTCTACAAAGGTTCTCATCAGTGTGATAAAGAAAATAGCATTAATTAACCAGCTAAATACATCTAGATAAGAAAGACGCAAAAGAAATTGACAGTTGATGCATTTCTCCTCATTTCAGAATAGAAACCCTTCTCCATACTAGATATATTGAATGGACACAGGTTCCAAGAGCAGCCAGTTAGAGTGTGTGTGTTTGTGTCCAGCAGCTGCTTCAGGACAAGGAACAGACCATTAAGGAGCAATCTGTGGCTCTACAAGCAGAAGAACCTGAGGAGGAGGCAAGCCAATGTGGGGCTGAGCTGCATCAGAACCAGCTGCAGACGGAGGAAGAGTGGAAGGGGAAAGCTCCCTGAGACTCCTTGGCACTAGCTCCAGAGTGGAAAAGGAGACTGAGGAGCAGATGGCTACCCTGCAGACATACCTCTTCCGAATAGGGAGGAAGTGCTGGGTGGCCTCTTGTTTTTTATGTATGACATCTGGCAGAGTTCCACAGCATAAACAGAAGAGGGATGTTTGGTGGATCAGTACTATAGAATTCACCATGGAGCTCAAGCAGAACATGTGTTTGAGTGAGTGTGTGTGTGTGTGTGTGAGAGAGAGAGAGAGAGAGAGAGAGAGAGAGAGAGAGAGAGAGAAAGAGATAGAGAGATCAGGGATAAAACCCAGGGGCTCACTCATGCTAGGCTCTGCTACTGAGGTACATCCAAAGTTCTCTCGTAATCAAGTTTTGTTTTCTTTTTAAACTCGGTTATGTTATGGAAATATGTTTTTGTTTTAATTCCAAGTGTGGCATTTTAGTTGGGCTTTAGTTGTTCCACAGCTATTAATTATCTCCTTCGGGGTGTGGCTTTTGTCAGCTGGTAATGGCCTTCCTCTCGAGGCACCAAGAGGGTCGTGTGCTAGGGCTCTGAGGTTATAAATATGAGAGCTCAGAAAGAGAAGGCGTGGCATGTAGTGTTGGTGTGTGGTGTGGAGCGGGTTAAAGGGATCAGAGAAGGATGGTGTGGTGGTTTGGAGCAGACAGATGGAGAGAAACGCTTTGGGGCACAGCAGCTTGGAGGAGACTGCTGGCTGTGTTTGCTTTTGATGGAGATTGGCGCAGCCCTAAAAGAACCCATTTACCCTAAAGAGCTGGGAGAAATAAAGCGATCTGTGTCCCCTCTCCCCACTAACCTCTCTCTCCTACTTAGGGTTGGGGTTAGAAGGGAGGTAGAGGTATAAATACCCCAGATAAAGTAGGGTTTTAAAAAACGAGTGCAACATTCTTTCTTTGCATTTTTTTTTTTTTTTAAATCTTGACATAGCATTTGACTAAGATGTTCACGCTGGCCTTGAACTCTCTCTGTAGCCCAAGCAGGCCTTCAAAGCCGTGACCCCCTCTTCTAGTTCCTTCAGACCTATGCCACCAGGCCTGGCAACTGTGTCCTTACAAAAGGCAGGAGGTTATTGTATGTTCCAGTGTGTCCCATCACCTTTGCTGAGCAACAGTTCTACTTTTTCTTTTTGCACAGACTTGATCTCATCCAAAGATTTCATCTTTCTGTCTCAGATTTCTCAGCAATTTAGTGAGTAAATCTGGTCTATTATGCTATCTTTCAGCTCAGCATCATGAAACAATTTTCTTTCTTAGAACTAATATAAAACCCCACACAATTCCTTGAAGGAATAAAAATTAGGTAAAGTTTTCCCTTTATACTTTTCTTAAAGGTCAGTTGCTTTGTCTATGAAAAAGGTCTACATTGTTATTTGTAACTTATATGAAGTCGTCATCAGTCTTGCAATAGCCAATTCACAAGCACTGCGTGGATGACTTCATTTATCCTAACAAAATCACTGACTGGTAGGTGGGGCTTAGGGCTTGCTCTGTGTTATTTGCTGTACTAATGAATCTTTACAGGAGAAGAAGCTTGTTTAAAAATATTTAAAAAACCTTTTCTTTGTGAGACAGGGTCTCATTATGTAGCTCAGGCTGGCATAGATTTACTAGATAGATGAGCCTGGCCTCAACTTGCAGACCTTCCTCAACATCCCAAGTGCTGAGATTATAGGTGGGAGTTACCACCCGGGGCTTGAAAATCTACATTCTGACGAATAAGCAATTGACACGGATTTTCAGTGAATTGATTGAAGTCTGCTTGGGTGGAGAGTGTGTTGTTATCCATATTCTGTTCATCCTGAATGGTCAGCTGTTAAATTCAGGACCCAAGATTTATAGATGTTATGACATCTAAAAAAAAAAAAAAAAAGTCAATCCCCATTCAGAAAGGCAAAGAGGATGGACATCGGAGGAGGGAGAAAACAGGGAACCGTACAGGAGCCTGCTGCAGAGGGCCTCTGAAAGGCTCTACCCTTCAGGGTATCGAGGCAGATGCTGAGCCTCATAGCCAAACTTTGGGCAGAGTTCAGGGAATCTTATGAAAGAAGTGGGAGATAGTAAGACCTGGAGAGGACAGGAGCTCCACAAGGACAGCAACAGATCCAAAATGTCTGAGCCCAGGAGTCCCAGACATTTCTAAGACTGATACTCCAGCCAAAGACCACTCATGGAAATGGCCTGGAACACTTGCACAGATAGAGCCCATGCAGTTCAGTGTCCAAGTGGGTTCATAATAATGGGGACAGGGACTGCCTCTGACATGAACTGATTGGCTTGCTCTTTGATTACCTCCCCCTGGGAGGGGAAAGCAGCATTTCCAGGCCACAGAAGAAGACAATGCAGCCACTCCTGATGAGACCTGATAGACTAGGATCAGAGGGAAGGAGGACCTCCCTTATCAGTGGGCTGGGGGAAGGGCACGTGTAGGGAAAAGGGAGGGAGGTACAGGGGAATACAAAGTGAATAAACTGTAATAAAAAAATAAACATAATTACAAAAAAATAAATACTAAAGAGAGAGAGAGAAAGCCAGGTACATCTTCAGCATGTGTGGTCCAGAAAGCATGCTTTTCTTCCTTTGATCCTGAACCCATTTAATCACAGTGAGGAAAAGCATGGCATACCAAGTCTCTTAGCTGTACTGCTGGTCAAGTCTGAGGTCTTGGGCAGATGACAAGCTCTCTAGATTCCTAAAAATGTCTCCATATTTGTCAAGTGAGCAAATAAATACTTGCTGTCCCAAGCTGTGGGGTAGCTGTGTAGTTCAAAAAGGATAAGGAGGAAAAATTTTGTCAAAAGGGTTGTAAATTTTCCAGTCTTTCTCCAGAGCTGCTAATCAAAAAATGATGAAGGAAAAGATTATAGCTTTAACCAGGTGCCCAAAAAGTGGTAAAATAAAAAACAAGAGCAGACATGAGGGGCCCGGTCTATGTGTTAGTTATTACCTCTATACTTAAAGATCAGAAAACTTAGGAGTAAAAAACTGTATAAGGTTCATATGAATCTTTATTTGCTCCATTAATATGAGTAATCCGTGCCAGAATATACAACCCTAAATATGACAGTAGGATTCCTGCTTTCAGAGAAATCGTAGCAGGGCTGGCTAGGGCAAAAAGGACTTCTCCTTTAAATAGCAGCTCAGCTTCTGCCTTTAAGTACTGATGCTCTCCTGCCAAGTCTTCTGTGCTTGTGTATCCCCAGCCTGGGCTGACAGTCAGGACCTCAGGGGTAGATGTGTGTTTGAGGGTGCGATGAGAAGAGAATGCTTCCAGGAAGCTTCATTTCTATATGAGTCAGCTGGCATCATAGCCATTACTGAATGCTCAACTGGGGTAGGTTCAGGAAGTTAAGTCAGTAGTGAAAAAGCCAAGACTCACAGGCTTGGAATGCCACATGTTCACTCTCTAGAGAATAGACAGGGAAGTGTTTCAGGGGCCCATTTTTTTTTTTCATTCTAAAAAGGGACTCTTTTTTTATATTTTCCCAGTGATTGTGTTAGCACCGGTTGGCTGTTAGGGGCAGGATGGAAGAGCTGAGAAAAAGGAAGCTAATAACAACGAAGAAAGGTAGATGATAGGAGGACCACGCAGACTTGTACAATCTAGATTATTAAGCTAAGGCCTCAACACTGAAACCTTTCCTTGTGTCTGGAGAAAGTCCAGAAGGATGATAAATTGGTCTTTGTGGAGGCATGCTTAAGTAACACAACAGAACCCACGGGCACCAATATTGCTGAGCACGAATTGCCCAATCAGAGATCAGAAACAGTTTGCTCATGCTGAAAGCCATTCACCCAAAACTCTCTTTCTTAGTAAGCTTCCTGGCTCCTGAGCTTATAAGGAAGTATGTTCAGTAGCCACACGGTAGAAGCTGAGCTTGTGTATGTGTCAGCTTGTCTGCGTAGTGTCCCTGGCTCCTTGGGCTGCTTCCACTGTTTTGTTTGTAGCTGCTGCTGTTGCTCTCAAAGAAGTACCAGTTGTGCCTGGATATGGGCTTCCCATCCTGTATTAGTTACTTCTCTATTGCTGTGACAAAACACCAAGAACAAGGCAACTCACAGAAGAAAAAACTGGTTAATTTGGGATTAGGGTTCCAGAGGGATAAGAGCCCATCGTCATGACGGCAGGGACATGTGGACGTGGGTAGTCGCAATGGCAGGAATAGCTGAGAGCTTTTATCTCGGAACCACAAGCAGCAAGCTCAGAGAGGCCCAACCAGGAACGGCCCATGGCTTCTGGAACCTCAAAACCTGTCCTTAGTGATGTACTTCCTCCAGCAAGGCCATCCTTCCTGAGCCTCCCTAAATAGTGCTACCAACTGGGGAGCAAATATTCAGATGCCAGAGATTACAGGGGCCATCTCATTCAAACCACCACACACCCCTACCCCTCAATAGAACTTTTTTTTTTCTTTATGAGCTAGAGCTGATTCTATAATCTGGGCTAGCCTTCAACTCATGGCAATCCTCACAAAATACTCTTGACTCAGAAGTTATTCCCTGAGTGAACATTATAGACCAGTTGTTTTCTATCACCGACTTTTTCTTTTCTTTAGTTACTTCCTGGCTTCTCCCTACAAAGCACACACTTCATTTTTCCCACAGAGAAAAATATCAGGTTTTTTTTGCATATTTATTCATTTGTAGAACTCAAAATATTATTTTGAAACTGGAAGTAAAAGGAAGGACTAAAGCCCCAACTTTTCTTAGACAACTATTTAACAGGTGTCAAGCCAGTCGACCAGGACAAGTTTCTCTTTAGAGAAGTGTCCTACTAGTATGAGAGAAAGTATAAGAGAACTCATAGGCACGTGGAATAACTATCAGAGAAGCCAAGACCACAGAGTAGAGGCAACCAGACATAAGCATGCAGCAGGCGTTACGTCTGAATCAATTCTGACAAAATATAAAGTTGAATCTGTTTAAGCTTCAAGATCTGATTTAAAAATACAGGGGTCAGAAACTCTACTGAAATGCAAGCAGGGAAACTCAAGCTCCAGGAATAGCCACAGGAAAATACAGATTACTAGAGTATTTCAAGGGGGGGGGGATAAAGAGGGAAACATGGACCCTCTAGATGAAGAAATTTAAGGTGTGACAACCATTGAAAATGTGCACTCAGTCCTTCCTTTGATCCAGATGAAAACAAAGTATATATAGGAAAAGTGACAGCAGGGAAATGTGGCTGTCAGTGAACACTGACTAGATTTCCTATGAGACAAGAGATTACTCATTTTGAGGTGGTGTAATGGGGTGGTTACAAAAAGAATCTTTGTCTGAAGTAAACGTGAAGTCTAGGACATCTTGGGCTCTCTTTAAAATATTCCAGAGGATTGTAGAAGTATATAGAAACGTTAGCAATAAAAGATTGGCCAAGACAGCCATTGAAGCAGGACAGTCTCCCCAAGCATGGTTGGCTACCATAAAAAGCCAAAATGTTACGCTCAGGATGCGAGGCTAAGCACTGCACTCAGGGTCAGCCGCTTTGGACCCAGAGAAGAGCAAGTCTGATTGCATGCGGGTTGATGCCCCAGGTCCTGCCTCTGAGAAAAAGGTATCGGACGGGTCTGATGCTCTTTGGGTGGATGACACCTAAATGAACATCAGTACAAAGTCCCAATTTATTTCTAATATCAGAGATCAGACCTCTACTCTTGCCTGATGCGTCCAAAACAAAAAGGGGGAACTGTAGAGAGCTGCGTAATGCCGCGCCTGAAAGATGGAGCTGGTTTCCGCCTTCCACCTTCCCCATGGTTAGTGCTCTCTGTCACAAACAACTCCACATTTGGCTAAGGCTGAGGATCTGGCTTGCTTCCATGTATGTGGACCTATCTGCATTGCCCACGTGGCATGCTGAGGTTGGCTACCCAGAGGCTATTTAAAGTGGGCTGGCTTTACCCAGGGTCAGATGATTGTTCAAGGTTCTTGAATAAACTGCATTGAAAAAAAAAAAAGAGTAAATAGAGTTTAAACCAGGTGGAGGCACATGGCCATTTACTAGACTACTTCTTTTGCATATAATTGGGTATCACCACAACTTAGTAATAAAGAAAACAGTAAAATAAGCACTAGGATAAGTGACCTGGGATGTATAACTTTTCAACAATAAAAGGAATAAGAAATGAATAAAAACTATCAGTTGATCAGAGAGTGTGCCACTGAGTTTGTCAGACACAGTCCCTGTACCCCTTACTAGGGAATCCACTTGGAAACTGAGCAACCAATGGGCTTCCTTTGAACAGGGGGTCTAGTTCAGCGAGCCTTGGAGAGACCTGATAAGCTAGGGTCAGAGAGAAGGGGAGGAGTTCCTCCCCTATCAGGGTACTAGGGGAAGGACATATAGGGAGAAGGGGAAGGATGGGTGGGACTGGGAGGAGACAAGGGAGGAGGCTGCAGTGGTGATACAAAGTGAATAAATTGTAATATAATTGTAACAAATTATATAAATAAAATTAAAATAAAAAAACTATCAGTTGAATAAGCCAAGAGAGGGGGGAATGAAGAAGGTCCCAGAAAATATTTTAAAGAGAAAACACAAAATTAGATGACAGAAATACTCCAGACATGCCAGCAATGATGATATATGGGAATGGAATAAATTCACTTGTTAAAAGACAAAACTAGATTAAAAACATTTTTTAAAAAATCAGCTATATGCTTTAAAAATAAAGAGAAGTTAATAAGAAGTGAGAAAAATTAAAAATGAAGAAATGGAAAATGACATCCATGTCAATTAAATGATAATCCGAAATTAAGCATAGCATTCTCGTAAGAACACTGTAGTTGACTTTGCATCAAAGGAGTATTGATGGCCTTGACAAGAACAGCTCCAGCGGTGCTGAGGAGCCAAGGTCAGTTGGCACTGCTGTGACAGCCCAGGAGAGCAAGGCAAAAGAGGAAGCTGGGATGAGAGGAACTCTGTTAGGGAGGAGTGTTACTTATTTATCATTTATTCTATACTTACATAAATAATCCAGAGGTGAGAGGTGATATATTAAGAAGTGAGGTGTGGGGAGGGTGAATAAAACATTCCTGGGACAGCAGTCAAGTACAGAGGCTGAAGACAGACCTAGGAGACGGGGAGATAGCAGAGACAAGAAGAAAACACTTTCTATTCCATTTTATTTCTAATTTATTAATGTCATTACATAAACAGTACACGAATGCAAATTCAAAAACATCAAATGTTACAGTTTAAGCTAACACACACCACCAAACTACTGTAAACAGCTTGGTTAATATCCTTCCAAACTTTATATTGTACACAGATAGATATTTGCAGTACACTATACAGTATTGTGTATGGCATGGTTTTTTTTTTAACATCAACAGTATCATGTGTATTACATGTATTTTCCCCCAAACTTTTAACAAATTTAACACTGCATCCTAGAGATCTACTGACAGCATATATTCCTTCTTTATTCTTTTTTTTTTACTGGTACCTAATATTTCATAGCATCTAGCTAATTCCATTATGTTGGTGGATTTTGGTTTTTCCAATTTTATATACTCTAACAAGCTGCCTTGTGAACACATATGTCTCTTTAGGGTAGATATTAAATTTTTTTTGAACCATTGGGTCACAGGACATCTAAACTTTCAATTTCACTGGACACTATTCAGCTGCCTTTACAAGTGGCTGTACAAACTTGTACGATGTCAGGCTCCTGGTTTTCCACATTTGTCAGCTCTTCATCTATGTCTGATGTTCACCATGTGGATCTGAGATAATGTGTGTTTCATGGGCACTTTGCTTTGCTGAGGCTGAGCATTCTCTTATTTGTGAAACTATTTACTTTCCTGCATTATCAAGGCTTAGAATTTTACAGCGTAGAAGACTCACTTCTAGTGCAGCTGAATTTTTTTTTTTCTGAGAGCTATGCTTACTTTTTTTCCCTCTCAAATGTTATGTCTCAATTCTGCCTGTTAACTAAGCCATTCTTTCCCCACTGATATGAAATGTAAGGCTTGCCACTTACCTAGTATACGGCCTTGTGTTTATCTCAGAATTCCTGGTCCTATTAGAGATTTATTTTTGGCTTCAGGTACCTGAGTTATTAATTTCATTCACTGAATGATAGCTGATTATGACAACCAAAATCCATGTTGCTTATGAGACAAGACAATATAATTCCTGACATGTAAATTCTAGCCAAGTTAGGATAAATTAGATCAATTACCTACAAACTGAGAGTATTAAAAATGTGTAAACTTGTCAGATTAGTTCTGTTTTAGGGGGTACCTCCCAGACTCCGTAAAGGTGTGAAAACTTTCTCTTGCCTGGTCTCTTCTTTCTAGAAAGATTATTTGATGTTGTAGCTTTTTGGTGGTTTAGTTATTTCCTGGCAATGGCAAAGGGTTTCACATGACATAGCAAATTACTACTGATTTATAGAACCTTCCATCTAACAAACAACACAAGGTCTACAAACTGTATTTATTCTAAATAAGCAACATGGTACTTCAGCTTCTATTTTCTCATTGAATGATGAATTCCTAGAGGCACAAACCAGGTTCTAAACAGCTGTTTTCAAACATTCAGCACCTAAGTTGAGATAGAATTGGATTGCTTTTCAACAATGTTTCTAAGAAATAAAAACACAAATAAAGCCCAAATTATTTCTCCAAATGTCAAGAAGTGTATTTGTCTATGCAAGACTACTACCTTACTAAGAGATTTACATAATTTTCTTTTTCAGTAAGCTAGAACTAGACCCTGGCCTACCATTGCACGAAGTGTGGGAGATGCTTGCTTCTGCAGTCTTCTTTAGCCTTATCTTTCTATGGATGTTCTCTTGTGAATTGACAGTAAAAACTGTGATCCGGAAGTCATTTTGGATTGCAGTGGCCAAGAGCACTTTATGGTTGTTTTATGGGAATAATGAAAGCATGCAAATAGCTGAAACTACAAGTGGCCTTAACTTTCATTATGAAAAAGCTGGAGAGTCATTTGGCTTGTCTTAAACTTCAGTCATTTTTTCTAGTTAGAAGATCTCTTTTCCTTCCTTCTTTCAGAGGAACTTTATGGCTTCTATGGGCAGGTCCTAATCTGTAAACATAGGGACCCTGGATCCATGAAAGGCAGGAAGAAAATGCTCCAAACTGCCTGATTTATCAGTTTCCCTGGCAAGAAAAGGAAAAATAAAGCTAACTCACTATCCAATCATTTTTAACAAATTCAGTGTCCAAGTGGACTGTGCCAGCACAATTAACACCTTATCCTGGCATCACAAATAACTGAAAAGACTGATTTCTTTTGACAATTCCATTAAAACAGAGAAAAGAAAAAGTGCAGATCTGTGAACTTTAACTTGCTTTCTATAGTACTAACTTAGCAATTCCTGTATTTGAACATGTCAGGCCAATGATACCCACTAAGATAGCCCACTTAATAACCCTTAGGGAAGGGTTATTATAGGGAAGATGTGCAGTGAAAGAGATTTAGATGTAGAAGTCTGTAACCTGTTATGAAAATATGAGACAGGGAGGTACCCTGAAGGTCAAACGGTGGGCCAGTTGGCGCAAATAAACACCAGATGAGATTAGCATTAGAAAATAGAAACGAATTACTAGGGGCTTAAAACAGGGGCAGGTGAAGTCTGTTAACTGCATTAACAGAGTGTGGAAGAGAAGGCTGCTGGGCTGACCTATGTTAGAGAATAAAAGGCAAAGTTAACGGAAAATCTATTCTTAGATGTCAGTACTTGCACCCGAGTCAGAATCCATACTATTATCTTCAGGGAGCAAAGGACTGGAAGGGCTGTGGGATTATGCAACCACAGCTACCAGAGCAAGATTCAATTCATTACTATTGGCCCGAGTCTACAGAGGCATAGAGACCAAATTTCTGATTGTGCTACTCTTCCACCGATTCTTTCAATTCCTTCAACAGGAAACAAATACGTTACTTTTGTAGAGACGCAGGTCTCCTGGGAATAAGACTGACTAATAAGAATTGGGAGAGGTGCTTCTTCCTCAAAGAAACGAGAAAATGCTGACACTGGGAGTGACTAATCAGTCATTGGAAAGGAGAAGAGGAATTCCCAACTTCAATAAACTTCAGACAATTTGTCCCATGGAATGCTCTCACCACTTTTCTGGATTATTCTAAATGATTTGTCTCCAGTTTCCACCTGTCACTCTACCGATGAACTGAACTGAGCTCATCCCACTAGCCATCATCCAATGAGTCATTCTTGTTAATGACAAATAACAACACTGATGGGGCAGTTATTTCTGTTTTCTCTCCCACAAAATTCTGTGCTCTTTCGGAACCCTGTTTATGCCTTCAGAGCTTTGAGCAGGCTGTTTTTTTTTTTTTTTTTGTTTGAAATGCCCTTCTTCCTCTTGGCTCTTGTGACCTTCAAAAATTAGATGTCACCTTTCAAGAACCCCCTGAGAAATCCATCCTTGACTGTATTTCTTGTCTCATTGTATCAGCTGGTTTCTGTAGCCTGAATTCAACTGTGCATCCGGAGGACTGAGCTTTTTCACCTTTCAGCACAATCACTGAAGAAAACTGAAACACAGGATCTGTCGTCAGAGCTGAAGAGCTTCATCTAACAGTTAAAAGAGCTGAACGCTTAGCTCTCCAACTCCCTACACTTTTTTGTTTTGTTGGAGAATATCTTAAGAATATATTAGGACTACCTAAATGTAATTTTCTTTGGGCAAAGTTATGTTTCAATTGTACATGCTTTACCATTATCAGAAAATTAAAGCAACCTAAAGCTTATGTAGTAGCACCTGGTCTATCTAGGCTAACTCAGAAAATTAAAGGTAGATGACATTCCCGTAAGACTTGCCCCTCAAATTGGAATTTCAACTAGTTGATATTCTAGGTATTTGGGGACTAACTCCTAAAAATATCTAATCTAAATGAAGATCCTAAGCAAACCAATCAGGGAGAAATGATTCAAATTCAAATACTTTCAAATAAAAGCATAATACCTGTCCTACCTTTGTTCAGTGTGCCTCTTGCAAATGGGAACAAATTCAGATGTAAACTTTATTATACAACTTTAGGTAGGGAACAGACCATCAACAAACTTTTGAATCCTAGGGGAAGGAGAGGATATATAGAACAGGCACACAGCTGCATTTCTTGAACACTGCACCTCGAGTTCAGCATCATGCCGCTGAGTTAGTTTATTAACATTTAAAGCTCTTAATACACACTGACAATTTCATTCAGAACACAGAAGAGCCCACCTTACATTAATTCCTGCTATTTAAACAATAACTGATTAAAATAATTTGAATCAAATTTTTAGTTTGAGGTCAGTCCTTTTGGAACCAATTTTATTTTTTTCTTAACCATTTTCTAGGACTTTCCCCCTTTTTAAAAAAATAAGAGTAGCAATTGCTGTCAGCATTTTTAACCTTAAAATGTTAATAAATTGGTGACCATTTTGTATCGTTTATTAAATGTTTTTCTATCTCTAGAATAAAAACTCATTTTTTGTTTTCACAAAAATCAATGTTTTTTTCCATACCAGGCATCAAAGAGAAGATCTTGTGCATTCTTGGGCAGCCATCTGCCCTTTGTCTCCTCCTGCAACTCTTTTCTAGTGTTAAGTTCTTCTTTGCATGAAGTACTATACTATTAGCACTGGAAGGGCACAGAGCATATCCGGGCTCACATTCCAACAGCAGTTTCACATCCTACCTTGCCCGTGGCGGTTCTACTAGACTCTCTCTGAATCCTTAGGGTTATTACATATTCAAGTCCACATACTTATCTAGTTCTTTTAAGCGTTTCCAATATTATTAATTAACATGAGAGTTTTTCCTTACTCAACATTATTTTCTGTAGCACAACTAGAATAAAAAATATTTGGTAATGTCATGTATGTTTCAATTTTATGCTTCTCACTTGAAGCTAGAACATTTCAAATAGGTAACATTTAACCTCTTCTAACACAGAGAGCTAACTACTGTTTCTCATTAAGACTTAATTAACTAGTGGGCTACCCATACAGGACATGTTAATTTCTACAGGCACCTTTCTGAATTCAAGTAAAAGTTTTGGTAGACGAGGATTTCCTATTTATATTGTTAACATAATATGAATATTGAGTACAAATATTGCTCACCATTCTTGTGTTCTTTAAATTATTTTACTTTGAAAATTTAAGAACTATCATTGTCATTAATAATATGGGTTTTCATTTAAGGAATATTTTAAACTGTGAAAAAACAGTTAAATTCTGAACACATATAGAGCCAAATATTTGAACAAAACTGTAGTTTAATTTCAGAAAATGTGTTAAAATATATATTTTTACATCAATTTCTGACATACACTTAATGTGTTAGTATACACAAAATGATGCTTTCTCTTGAAACTGTATTTATGAAATGTACATTTTAATTTAAATACTCAGTATACACTGCACTTAATCTGCATGTTGCATTTATTAAATACATTAAAATTTGCAATGTAACAAAACGTTTTCTGCATATGAAATTCAAAACACCATTTTAAATGAACAAAAGATGGCTCACTTCATTTTTGTTTTGTACAGCTGGTGCATTGTACACTAGCTCAGCTCCACCATACGACCTGTTCGTTCTTTTTTATTTGACATTGTTCACAGACTAGTACACAGTACAATAAGAGTGCTGGATAAAAACATGAGGTACGAAAGTGGTTCAAAGATTACAGGCCATGCAGATCATGCTAGACAGCAAAGAAAATTGTGACCAAGAAAACACTAAATAAAAATACATAAAGAATGTGCATTATAAAACAAAACAAAACTCCATTACACAGCTTTGCTTCTTTGGTTACAAAGTAGGTTGAACAATTTCACAGCTTTTTTATTCCCACCCAAAAAAAAAAAAAAAAAAAAAAAAAGTCATACGAAATGTTGAAAAGCAGAGAAATCGTGGCAATTTCTATTAGAAAGTAGAAACAAATGAACAAAGTTTTCTTCATGAAAATAGCCCAATTATTTATTATATCACAATAACTGGTGACTACCTGTACAGGTGCACTGTGTTTTTCATACTTACAACTATACAAAATTTACATTCAAGCTGGATCTTTACTATTGAAAATAAATACCAACGGTAAATTGCCATTAGTGTTAGAAATGTGCCAGGATTCTTTTGTTCAATTATTGCCTAAACGTTTTATTAAATGTAATCCTGTCTTTCAATTCCTTTACTGATACTTGTAATTATTCAAAAAAATTAAAAAAGTTCTGTGACATTGTTCATGTACATTATGAAAATAGCAGCCCTGTAATAAATAAAACACAAAATAAATGAAAACTTACGTAGGCAAATGTTACTGATATTGAAAGAAAAGTGGCTCTTTAGATGAACTGTTATGTGACAGGAAGGCTCAAGGTAAATCCATAGGTGGTAAGAAACATAGGAGAGCCACCAAAACTTTTAAGATCCCACTCATGCGCACATGTAGAATGCAGATTCTGCTTGCTTTAATAAACCCCATCTATTATTCGCCTCGTGTACTGATGACATACAAGTGGACATCAACAGTGCTGCATGACATCTTAGAGAGGGAAAGCTCCTGTAGAACGATTGTCTAATACTGAAAAGGCCAAGCACACAGCCGAAGCATGGCTACTTGCTTTCTATAAAGTGGAAAGAACACCAGTGGCACACAAGGAAAGATTGCTTTCAGTTTGTTCCTTAAGGAGGCTTAAGAAAGCTTTATGCTGAGGAGACATTCGGCTGCTGTGGAGGTTGCGTTGGCTGAGGAGGCTGTGCTATCATTGCTTGTTGTTGAGAAGTGCTACCAGGATTGGCCTGTTGGGCTGGGAGTTGGGACAACTGATCATTGTTTGAAAGAGATTTTAACAGTGCATTTTCTCGTTCAAGTAAAGAGTTTCTTTCCACTAATTCTTTTATTTGCTCCTTTAGAACTTCCACTTCTTCTCTTACTGCATACATCAAATGGCTTTTCACCAGATCCTGTGAAGAACAAAATTAGGAATGTCAAAAAGTTATGAGAAACAAGGAGCTACTTAGTTCTAGACTATCTGGGTGCCTTATAAACACTAAGTGGTTTTTAATTTTTTTTAAAGCAGTTTTTTTTCTTTTTGCCTTTAATGTTTCTGCTATATCTTGACAGCGCCGGTGGGAGATGGGGAGAAAAATGTCTCCTTCCCAAATAGTATAGACAGCACTCTTTCCTGCCAAAGTTTAGAATGAACATTTTAAGATGTTGGATAAAGACAACAAAGACAACATCTCAAAGAAAGCTGTCTGATAAAAAACTAGTTACAGGGTTAGAGACTGAAGTGCCACGTAGCCTCACTTTAAATGAAAGGCTGATGCTTTTCAGATGAACACACACTATGCTGAATTATGGTTGTTTCTCTGTTATGATCCCGATCCATGGGATCATAAGAAAAAAAAAAGTATGATATGATCAGGAAGAACTATTTACTCAATATGTGTGGACTAGAAACTTTCAATGTTCTAGCACTTCAAACTGTTGATACCAAAACAGGTAATTTTTGTTTCACAGAAATTAGGTTCCTGTTATATGGACTTGAGAAGATCCGGTCAGTCAGTCTGACCTACAGTGAAGGGAAAAGACAACAATGAGCCTACTTACCATTGCTTGTTCTATTTTGTTGTCAATGGCTACAACACCGCCCCCAGATGCACTGGAAAAAATTAGAGTATTTCATTAAATTATCCTCGAAACTTTATCCATCCTTCCAATTCTTAAAATAATGTAAAAGACATTTGTATTTTACCTACTATGAAATGTGATAAATTTAAATATAACTTATTAAGTGTATTTTTGCAATTCAATACCCAGAAGCTTAACTTTTTAACATGAGGATCTTGGATTATGGCTAACTTCTAAAAACCCTTTATGGTCCCAATATTTATAATTTGTTTATGACATACATTTGTCACTTTAAAACTTATTCCCAATTTTAATTAGGAGTTTTCTCTTTGGTGGTCTTAATACATTAAAATTCAGATAACCCTTTTCTCTTTTTTTTTTTAATTTAACATCTGGTTTTTAAGTATATAGGAAGAGCTATAAATGGCTATAAATTCTAAAAAGAATTCAACACAATTTTGGAAAAGCTGGTTAAA
This sequence comes from Meriones unguiculatus, assembly GCF_030254825.1. Lineage (NCBI taxonomy): Eukaryota > Metazoa > Chordata > Mammalia > Rodentia > Muridae > Meriones > Meriones unguiculatus. The sequence goes on along the minus strand of NC_083350.1, from coordinate 164,726,207 downwards.
ATTTAACTCAATATTCTGGTAGACCTATATATTTTGATTATAGGTTACTTGCTGGCAGAAATCACTTAAGAATTATTTCTTGAAAATAATTCAGTTATCTGACTACTAGGTACCCATCCCAAGTTACTGCCTGACATTTATGTAATGACATAGAAGATTAAGTAATTGTTCTCTATGGTTTATATTTTCCCATCTTTTAAGTAGTGAAAGTAGCAAGAATCTATACACTCTTGTGGTATTTTTATAGATTTTTAAAGACCAGAACTAGTTTAAACTTTTTGTTTGACATTACTCTTGCAAAAGAAAATCCGATACTTCCTTGAATCAACACAAGGTCTTTAAAATAATTTTTGAACAAAACATTAAGTACTACTTACAAAGTATATATATCTGAGAAGAACTTGGTGTTTAAAATATCTGAAGACTACCTTACTTTGAATGGTATGGGCTATTAGTATTATGACAGAAACATTCTTTTCCATGTAGTTGTACCTTTTAGATTACAAGCCAAGTAGGCCAGGTCCTGCTATTCACTCATTCATTTATTTAATGTCCCTGGACCTCAGTTTTCCCGTCTGCAAAACGAATGGGGTCAGTGCCTAAGCGTCAATGGACTTGCCTCTTCTAACCCTGTGGTACTTGCAGCCAACACACAGAAAATGCTGTCTGTCTATTGGAGCACTAACAATGTTGGTCACAGTGTACTAGTTAACTTTTTGCTGCTGCCTAACACACAAGGGCTCTGTACACTTAAGATCTTGACAGGAAATACACTAACGAATACTGTCTATAAGCTGGGCTTTCAGTTCCTGGAGAGAGAAGTGTGAAAGTTTCCATGTAAGTAAATTACTGACTGACTACATAATCTATAAGGCTTTTAGTATTAAATATAACAAAGACGTCACCACAAATAAAGATGGTGACAGGCATTTAAACTAGCACTTGCTTGAGAATCCTAGTTTATACTTTCTGTATGATTCTAGCAAGAAAGACTGTCCCTTTAAGTCACTTCATGGTGTTATTCCTTTGATATGTGTGGCTTAAATAGAATACTTTAAAATGTTAACTATAATACCAGCTTTATCTATTAACAGTTTAAAAATTACAAAAGGACTTTATTACCTTTCCTGTTAATTAAAATGAATCAATAAGATCCAAGTGTTATGAAATATAATGCGGTGAGGGGGTACCTTGGGCAATCCCATGCCAAGGTGTGGCCCTGAGTAATTACGCATGAAGGAGGTTTATTAGGAAAGGGGTAGAGTAGACATGTAGATAGACAGGCAGACAGACAGGAGCAGAGCCATGAGGGGAGAGACAGAGGGTTGGGGTGAAGGGTGGTCTTTTTATATGTAGCATACACCTGGCACAGTAGACATCAGCGGCAGGTGATGATGTAAGCTGTTGCTAAGTCCCTGACAGGAGGCTAGTAAAATCGCCTGTAGGCTAACTCCACGCCATTACTACAGGTAAGGAATATGAGATGCTACATTTTGAAGGCTGACCTCACAAACTCTTGTCCCGATTCTGACCTCTTTGCAGCAAATAAATGGATTTACAAGCTATAAAAAAATTATATTGAAGAAAAGTATTTATTAAGTATCAACATTTTAATTCTGTTGAGCACTGTACTCTCAAAAAAATTAAATCAAGTCACAGATACAATTACTGTTTTGATAATATGCAACAATTCAATTGCAATTCTAGTATTCCCAAGCTAGTGTGCACCAGTCATCTAGGGGATCTAGTAAAAACAGATTGCTGGGCTCTAAACTGCACTTTTAAGTTCTCAGAAAATGCTGATTCTGCTGCCTACCCCTGTTTTGAGACCCACTGGCTAACAGTCAATGAAAGATACAGGCGAAAGAATAAACAACAACAAAAACCCAATCAAAACCCTAATCCCATTTTTTGGGTGTGTGTGTGTGGAGGTAAAGTGGGGAGAGGTGGTACAGGGTCTTACTATATATAACTCTGGTTGGGCTAAAACTATGTGGATGGACACTGTAGTTCTATATGGCTTTTACTTGTTCTTTAAGGTGTTGTGTTCATGGTCATCTCTCTCTCTTTTTTAAAAAGTTATTTACTTTACATTTATTTACTTTAATCGTAGCTTCCCCTTCCTCCTCTCATCCCACTCCCTCCCTCTCACCTCCCCCCTGCCCCAAGGTACCTCTCTTCCCCTTCTCTAAGAGAAGGGGAGGCCTTTCATGGATATCAACCAGCACTGGCATATCAAGTTGCAATAAGACTAGGTACATCTTCTACTGAGGCTATTATATATACATACACACACAATCATATCTGTTTTAGGAGTTACTCAGGGCCATCTCTTGTGATATCTTTTGCTGTCCTAGAGTATACTAAATTATTTTCTTCTTCTTCTGGTCCAGCAAAATGCACACTTTTAATTTTAAATAGTGTAGAAAGGTACTACAGCACTATAGCAAATTCTTGCTCCTTCATATACTCACTCTGAATTCTGGGATATTAGTTTATAGACCTTTTTTGTTTTTGTTGTTCACCTTACCTCAAATAAGCATTTTATGTTCTACTCCTCTTAGGAGTAAATGAATTTAAGCACTATTTGGCATAGCTCCTGGCACAATGAATGATCAATGCAAGGTAGTGACTATTTTTACTACCCTAATAGAACTATTGTTGATGCTAATAGTTTGAGCTCCTTGAGGCAAGTTCCATTATCTTTAGAGAAGTAAACAGTGCCTTGACACATATGAGTTCAAATGCATTCTGACAGTAATTAGAAATGACAGTAATTTGATTTCAAACACTAATGGCTTGTATTAGGAAGCCATTAAAATTCTTTGAATTCAGATAAACTAGTTTTCAAAGTGAAGTTCCTTTAAACCAGATGCATCAACACTATCTGGGAACGTTCTAGAATGGATATATCCAGATCTGTCCTAGACCTACTGAATTAGATACTCCTGGAATGAGTATAGTTAATGTATTTTAATAATCCTTGTGGTGATTCTGATTGAAACTTGGGTTTTTGGAACCACTGCTTAAATAGCTGGATTTAAAATGAAGATATTAATACTGCTGTCTTCAGTGTAGTTTCAAAGAAGGTAGTGTTTTCTATGTTACTCACCCAGAGATTCAGCTTAATTTAAAATGACACTGATGAATGAAACAGAATATTTCTCCCTTCAATTTTTCTTCTTATTTTGATTTCTTTTTATTTTTTTTACTTAATTATGATATTATCCACCATATCATATTTTGATCAATTTCAAAATTTAAGGTTCTCAAAGGAATATTTTCTGTCTTTCTTTGTTTTGCAATCTGTTCATATGGTTTATCTACCTATTATACAATTAGGTACCCCTAACTGCAGTGTCGGAATAAACGTAGTGTGAGAATAAATCATGTGTTTTAGATTAGGAGGTGGTGCATGCATATATACACACACTCAAACTGAAGTAAGTCCATTTTAAATCACATGCTATAATTACTATCAAAAATATAGAGAAAATAAAGAGCTTAGAATCTTTTTGCTTATGCTATTAGTATAAAATACAAGTGCAAAATAAAGCCAAAGGATAAATTTCAATTACAGGCAAAGTCTTTTAGGGGGAAAAAAAATCTTGATTAGCATTTATGAACAAATTAAAGGTTCTAGTCAATGAAGCAATGAACAAAAATATAGGACTGTTGAAAGATAAGAACTACTGAGCTACACGCTTAGCCCCAAATTTAGTGCTCAATAAAGCTAATTACAGTTCTAGTCACAGAAAAAGCAGAAGGCACTAAAAGTAACCATGCTTCAATAGGTAGTGTGGTGTTTCATGCTATCTAATTCATCCCAGCTGGCTCCTACCAGCTGCTTTTCTTCCACGTGGTCTTATTCTTTAGCAAGTGGTCATGATCATGTATATGTAGCTTTACTGAGAAGGTAAGAGGGCAAAAAGAACTCAGACTTCACAAGTGAAATCAGTGAAGACAAAGTCATCTAACTTGATTTCATTTTTTAAACACATGAAAAGTAACCTTTGCTTTATTTATAATAAGTAGACTGGCATGGATGGACTAGTTACCTGCCTAAAATAAAAACAGAAAGAATAAAAGAACAGTGCAAACATACTTCTACAAGAACACAAAGCTTTACTATTTCATCTCCTATCCTTCTCTATATAAATGCGAATGCACAAAATTATAAAGCAGAGGAAGAAGGGTTTATGACAATTCACTTAATGGCACCCCTATAATTATCAATAAGCCTAGGCAACAGCCTCATTATATAAATGAGAAAACTGAAACCAGCTAGCTTACTGTGGTAGAATTTAAACCTAGGCCTTAAAGTTAAAATATATGATTTTTCTTATGAGAAAGACTGTGACCTACATATATATCTATATAGTGACCTAAATAAATCCTGAGCTGTGTATGTTAAAGACCGCTTTAAATAGGCACCAACCAAATGTTAGCTGTAAACTGAGTATGGATCCAAAGATTAAACACTGTAACATGTTGTTTATCTTATCTAGCACATTTCCAGAAGTAGTTCTGCTCTCAGAATAAGGGAGGCAACTTCTTAGAAAAGGTATTTGCTCAGTGATCTTTGGACAGCCAGCAGAGTGTGCTTATTTGCTAAGAACTAAAATGTTCTTGTTAATATACTAAAATTCTATGTATCTATAAATAGAAAACTATAGAAAAGTTACCTTGCTTTTACTCAAGGATTTTTCTAATTTTCTGTGGAGTCACATTCACAGCGACAAATACAGTAAAGGAATTCTTTAAATTACAAAATCAAACCTTCTGTAATAAGAGTTAATTACTTTGAGTTGACAATTCTGATTCTTTTTACCCAAGCTCACTTCTGCAAGCCAGGTAAAAGTGACTCTTCATCAATTATAATAGGAGTAGGCTACCTGTCAGGAAAAAAGTCTTATACGGCTCAGAAGTCATATGCCGCTTACAGTACGTAAATCCTTTACCAACTTTATTCCTACCATTTCTCAATAGCAGATATAAGAGCATTATTACTAAAACATTTATTCAAATCTGGGTAGAATTTTCTATCTTCTAAGAAATGTAGTTTTTTTAAGAGAGAAAATACAATTGTAATTTGCTGACAGCAGGAGAGGAAATTTAATTAACATACAGTTCTGCAAAACTAAAGGTTTTTTTTACCAAATTTTTCTACCAAAAATTTCTTAAAATTATAATTATACTATTTCCTCCCTCCAAAACATCCCTCATAACCCTCTCTCCTTGCTCTCTCTCAAATTCATGGTGTCGTTTTTATTCATTTTCTCTTCGTTGTTGTTGCTATTATTTTTCAAGACACAGTTTCTCCGTGTAGCTCTGGCTGTCCTCTACCTGCCTCTGCCTCCTGAGTACTGAGATTAAAGAAGCTGAGCCACCACGCCCAACTTTATCATGGCCTTTTAAAATTTTTATTGTTACATACAAACAAACAAACATACATACATACATACATACTCCTAAGTACGACCTGCATAGTCCATAGAGTTTTATTTGGATGCATATTTTCTTCAGTATGAAGACAGTTTTTCTCATGGCAGAGCCATACATTTAACTTAACAGCACATATTCTGGGGCAAGGGGTGTTTTTCTATATACTGAGGAAGAGACAAAGCACAGAACAACTTCAAAGCTAAAACCACATTGTGTGCACAACATATCATCACTTACACAAAGGAGTAATATATCTTGTACCTGCTTGTGTATGTGTACAAAGAAACCAAACACACACACACACACACACACACACACACACACACACACACATACACACAAACACAAACTAAGAAGGTGGATGTTTGGAAAGGAGGGCAAATAGAGAACACAGATAGATGACTAGTTTCATTGCATATTTAATATAAGGAAAACATTCCAAAAAGACTTAAGAAGTTATTTCTCTCTGCAGCATAAACTCAAGACATGAGCCTACAGCTGCAGAAGAAACTAATGGAAAAACGGGAAAAGGTGGAAGGGAAGAAAGATAATGACTCCATTGTCCCTAGGGATTATTACCTTCCGCAAAATAGCACTTTCCTTTTTATTTTTCCACTTAAGAATGTGTGAGTGTGTGTATGTGCATATGCCACAGCACCTGTATGCCAGTCAGAGGACAACTCGAGAGAGTAGGTTCCCTCCTTCTGCCATGTGGTTTCCAGGGATCAAATTCAGGTTCTTAGGTTTGGCAGCTCCACCCTTATGCACTGAGCCATTGCCATCACATTTAAAATGTTATTATTACTGTGTGTGACAGTACAGGCACATGTGTTAGAGCATGCATGTGGAGGCAGAAGACAGCTTCTCCCCCTGAGTAGGTTACAGGAATGGAACTGAGGCTGTCACACTTACACGGCAAACACTTGTGCTCATTGAATCATCTCACTAGTCCAGAATAAGGCACTTTATTACATATATGAACCAGAACTTACTGTGACATCTGTGATTTGCAAAACTTAGGTCCTTAGTTTAGAGAGTTTAATCTATTTAAGATATTGCTTATCACTGTTAGGACAGTCTATTCAAAATATTCATACAACAAAAATATGATAACAGATGAATTGCAAAGAAGATAAAAACTAAAATTAACAGTATCTTCTACTTTGTTATCCTCTATTTCCATATTATCATATTTGGAGTGGGGGGTAGTCATCCTAGTATCTATCAGTAAAATTCTGATAGACTTTTGTGGAACTGCTTTACCGCAGTGGGTAGAAGGGCAGAATCAACTATTTAGAAACTATTCTCTGACCCCCACAGGTGTACCATGGCACATGTGTGTCCACACACAAAACAAATAAATGTAAACAAACTATTGGAACTAATTTTTTTTTCTATTAAAATGCTGAAAACAGAGTACATGTGAATTTTGCCTGGAAAAACCGAAAATGGATACAAAGTGAAACTTAAATCCAAATATTTCAAATAAGTGAATAGGGTATTACTTTAATTGAATAATTAAATAAATATAAGTTTAACTTAAATATTAAATAATTTAATGTTACAAGAAAATGGGATATCTACTCAAAATGAATGCTGTTATTTACTAACATAATCATCATCCCCTTCCTTTCTTTCCTCACATGGCTGAGGATGGCTTTGAATTCCCAATCCTCTTGCCTCCGCCTCCCAGGTGCTCCCAGAATGCAGCATCATGACAGTTTTGTTTCACTAGGAGCTACTCCCAGAGCTCTGGCAAGTAGCCTATCAGCTGAATCATTTCCCCAACTCTCTACTTGCTTCTTATTCCACTAATATAAGGCAGGATTTGAGAGGACTTAAAGAATATTTCTCCTTTCTGAATCACACTAAAACAAGGAAGGGTGTTGAGAAAGGGTACAAGAAGCGTGGCGGTTTTCCTTGTGCTGGAGTGCTTCCATTTACAAAGGCTTTCTTGATTTCACTTTACTGTTTGCACAGCAGCAATTAAATTATCTGATGATGTATTACTGAGAAGTGAATGCTACACACTAAGGGGTTTAAATCCAAATAAAAAAATTGAGACTATAGTGCTGAGCACTTAAAATTATTTCCTGGAGATGGGAAAAAAGTGTATGACTGACAATTGTCTGCACTTACTGATAGATAGCTAGCAGTGAAAAGAGTAGTGGATTTTAAATCTTTCAACAACTCTTAACATCATATAAACCTTGAAATAATAAAATTATGCTAGACAGGAATAAAGTGGAGAGCAGTTCCATATATTCACATGCTAGATTATAAAACTATCATTTATTTTACTGGGATAGAAGTTGGTGATCAGCCAGCTTCTAAGAATATCAGGAAACCTTAAAAGCAAAAACAAACAAAACCCACATAGTTCAATATTTACTTTAAAAGATTTTTCGTATTTCCTCAAAGGTATGAATTTTAATTAGAAAATGACATAAGCCCAATGACAAAAATTCTTATGTATCAGAAACATCTGATGACTTAACGTATTTCAGCTGGGTTAGGAAAGGAATAACCATTAAGAGGCAGGCATTTTTATAGTAAAGATCAATCCTTCTTTACTAGATTACCAACAGTACTATTTTTCCTTAACTAAGAGGAAATGACAGCATTTTCCCCCCCATTATCTATAAGGTTCCTGGACAATTTTCATGGCATAAATCTGTGAAAATAAATATAATCTAAGAAAAAGCATGGCAGAAAAGAGTGTCTGTAGAAATAAAAATATACAAATGCAAATATTCACTAAGATTTGTATTCCATTTTAGAAACCATGAATAGAATAAAATTTTAATCCGTAGTGGGGCATAAAACAATCTTTTGGAAATAGCTATATCCATTTAACATCATATTAGGAATTCTCAACAATAACAAAACATGTCTCCTCTCCTTACAAAAGGAAGTAGGCTACTAATGGAAAACCTCTGCATGCATTTCAAATGGTAAATTTTTTTACTTGTTTTTGAGGTAGTGGCTCACTAGTCCAGGCTAGCTTTGACCTGTTCTATGTTCAGACTGAGGTCAAAAGAACAACTTATATGTGCTGATTTCCCCCTTCTACTATGTAATTCCAGGATACAGAACTCAGGTCGGCTGGCTTGGCCTTTACCTGGTGGGCCTTCTCACCATTCCAGCTTTGAACTTTTTAATTTTATGTGTTTGGGTGTTTTGCCTACATCTATGTCTGCACATAACAGGCAGCCCAGGAGGACAGATGAAGGTGACAGATCCCCTGGAACCAGGAATTAGAAATGGTTGTGAGTCACTATTTGGGTGCTGGGAACTGAAGCCTAATCCCTTGGAAGAACACCATTGCTCTTTTCCAGGGTGCTCTCTCTCCAGCCCCAAGACTTGGATTCTCTTGATATTATTGCTTGCACTCCTAGCATGCTGGGAATACAGGAATGAACTACCACATATAGTCTTTATATTCTTTCCTTAATCCATTTCAAATACCTGTTCAAATTTTAAATTGGAAATCCTAAATTTCATCAAACTCTCCAGGGTTTTTTTTTACTCCTACTTGTGTGTGTGTGTGCGCACGCACACGCACACGCGTATGCATGTGCCAAGGCCAGAGCCCAGTGTCTTCTTGCTTCCCTGACAAGTGCTCTATTACAAAGCTCTCTCTCCAGCAGTCCTACTCATCTTTCTCCCCAAGTAGTTCTGTGATAGAATAATTCTATTTTTCTTTTTATTGCTCTCAGCTCAAGTTTTCTCTTCTGTAAAGGATTCTTTAACCATAACAAATAGTATACTTAAACCTTATATCATTTGCTGTGCTCTGGTTCTGAGGCCTCATTCTCTCTATATAAAAATTTATATCATCTTCCAAACCACTTCTTGCATTTACTGCATAACTTTCGATGTGGTATTTCTTCCTAGATAGTGGACATCGACAATTTTACAGTCTGAATAAATGAATGTAGAATGTAGCTACCATTTTACACTCTGAATAAATGAATGCAGAAATAGTCCTTAATCTCATTCCTCAGGTGTAGTCTGAAGCTAAATACTTGCCATTAAAAGAATTAGATTTCATATAAACATGCAAACAGACACATACAAAATAAAAACAAGCAAATCTTAAAAAGGGGATCTAGAAAGATGGCTCAATGGTTAAGAGCACTTGCTGCTCTTACAGAGGACTCAGGTTTGGTTCCCAGCACCAACATGGCAGCTTATAACTGTCTGAAACTCCAGTCATAGGCAGGCATATGGTGCACGTATAGGCACAAAGGCAAAACATCCATACATATAAAGAGTAAAAATATATATAAAAATTCAATTACATTGATTTGTTTATTTTCTGCCTGTGAGGAGAACATAATGGTTCATGGTTAAAATAAGAAGACAACTTTTGGGATTCAGTCTTCTCTTTCTACCATGAAGGTCCAGGGATCCAGCTCAAGTTGTCAGGCTTGACAGTAAGTACTTTTACAAAACACTGAGCCATTTAGGCAGTCCTATCGATGTTCTTACAGTCAAGCATCTAATACGTAAATTTAGATCATTCAAATCCATTGGAAGAACAAGTTACAAATCCCGAACAATCTTCACCTCTTATTTTCTATAAAGCCTCACCCCAGCACTTATCACCTTTCTAGGTAACAACATATTATCCATTTTCTATACCAAGGATGCCAGCCCATGAAGAAATGTTTGACAGCATCCATAGGTGGCAGGATCGCTAGATAAGGAATTGGTGAATATACAGTGTAGGTTGGCTTCACCTCAAGTCATTTGTCCTTTGGCCAATTATTCTTATCAGACATATATTCCTTTACGAATTGGTTTCAGAATTTTATAAAATAGTATAACCACGTAAATAGTTTCTTTCCCTTTCTGTGTAAGAATTGGTAGTAAGATGAATGGTAGAAAAAAGTTGGAGAAGCAGAGCAGATAGAGGTATATTCATAGGTATTAAACAATACTGTGTATTTAAAGTTAAAAAGAGAAAGTGGAAAAAAACAATTGATGTATAGAGACTGTGAGAGATCAAACAGAGGAAGGAAAGGGACTCTACTGTGAAGAAATGCAAAAGAGGACAAGGAACAAGGCCTAAGACAATCTGGGATTGGACAATGGTGGTGTGTCGTGAAGTAGGCAGCTGTATTTGTAGGTAAAGTAGGTAAGGGAGTATGATGTAGATCTGTAGGAGTCTCAGGCCAAGAGCTTTCCAACTGAGAGTTCTAAGAATGTGATGCTTAGCTCTCCCTGTGGGAGAAAATGAGCATTCTTAAAAGAAGATAAAATGGGAAATACACTGCAGAAGACATAAAAAGTTATAGAGTAGAATGGGCTTGAGAAAGCAGATATAGTTTTTAGGAATACTATTTATTCAATATTCTCTTCCTCTTCCTCAAGCACCTAACAATGTTTCTTCCAGCTAAACAGCCATTTTTGAACAGATCCTCTCAATCCCAATTCTACAAGGCCTGACCAAAATGAAAATGAAACTATTCTTTTGTAAACTAAAGTAAAATCCAAATAACAGCAACACAACTCTTAACCATTTTATAACTACTATTTTCATTTATAACCATGTCTTGACAGAAGAGAGATATTTAAATCTATTTTCTAGAAAAACTTAACTCTATGGACAATACAAATGACAAAGTAAGTTTTAAGATTAACCACTAAGATCCCACAACTAAAACATGTTCTTAGGTTATAAATTTTTCTTTGTAACATTATATTCATTTATAACCTAGCCCCAAGTACAGGACAGTAATAAAAAATGTGAAGCTTGCCTAGAGATTGTTTCAAAACTGTGTGAATACCTTGAGGTTTCTAATTATGAAACTAACCTTTTGATTCTTGTTTAGATTAAAAAGAAAACCCCAAAGTCATTATCCCTTAAGGAAATGAACAATATTCTTTATTAGGGGAAATAGCTCCTCTTTATTTTGCTTAGGATCTCTTCATGTAGCTCAGGCTGGTCTCAAACTTGCAATCCTGCCTCTTCTGCCTCTGGAGTGCTGTGATTTCTGGTGTTCACCAACACATTGCTTTTTTGAGTTTTAATAAACCAATTTGGCTTTCAATAAACCAACCAATGTTTTACAGTTGAGATGTTTAAAATTTATCTAGTCTTAGGTAATTCTGAGTATGTAAGTAAGAGCAAACAAATACCTTCAACAAATAAAAAGACAGCACAAATTAAGCATAATGCTGTTTAGGTTATCCTTTCACTACTACTAAAGTCTCCTTTGCTTTCTATTTCATGGTGGGGTAGCCATTCTTAGAAATAAAACAGCTTATCTCTTATCTTTTATAATTAAATTCTCAAAGAATATTAGTTTTTAAGAGCATAGGATCTTGCTACATAATCCAGGTTAGCTTCAAACATAGGATCCTCCTGTTTCAACCTCTAAGCTGTTTTTACATTTAAATTCTACCCATTTGCTAGAGGGGTGGATCCTAGGGAATTAATATACTATGACCAGCTTCATTTGTAAAGTGGGGATCACAGTTGTACTATCTTAAAGGAAGCTTGTCAAGGGTACTTATGACAGAAAACACAAACTACAATTAGTTCATTCTACTTTTTGAAACAGTTACTTTGTATTTCTAACACTGTACAGTCAACTTTCTTATCATAAAATACAAATTAAGAATTAAGCTCCTGAGGCCATGAAGTATTACAAAATTAATTATTAGTTATTAAAAACATGTTTTACTGTTCTCCCAAAGGATTTTAAACAATGCTAATTATAGCCTATCAGATTTACTTTTTTTGTATTCTAATAGTCAAATGTTAAGACTTCATACAATCCCAAAATATATGCCAATAAAATTAACTTGAGATTGAAATTTATATTAAGGCTTATGAGACCCAGAATTTGTGTACATTAAACACTAAAAACACTAAGTAATCCTGAGATTGCCAGACTTTCACTGTATAAAATAAAATATAATTACTATGGGAAAAATTACCAACTATCACTGAAACATAACAGAATCAATTTAATTCAACATAAAATTTGCAAAAAGTTAAACTTAAAATATCTCAGGCCTTCCATGTTAAATAAAATTCCAGCAATATTACAAAACAACAACAACAACAACAAAACTAGCAACATTGGGATACAGTATTGCTTTGTTTAACCCATTTATTAGCCTAGTCATTTACTGCTTTAGAATTTCATAGTCAACAGTCTGGTGCAGAACAATAAAAAAAATAATATAGCACTAGGAAAATATACAGGGTTTCAAGGTTTGCTTTTTCATTCAAGGAGAATTGTATTAGAAGTGGTACTTGGTCAACTTTTAACTACTAACAACTTTTTCTCATTTAAAGCTAAATCCTTGTTTCTGAAATGATAGGGAATTACTGTAGACAACAGTAAAATTTAGACATATCACATGGTAGAATTTCATAATAGCTGTTCACACCAGCTTATGTAAAATCTTTGAAAACTTAAAAAAAATTACATCCTGTGTATGTATGTATGTCTGTGCTGTGTCTATATGGAAGTCAGATGACAACTTGTGAGATTTGGATTTGGTTCGTTCTCTTTCTACCATGTAGGTCCCAGAATTGAACTTGGGCTGTCAGGTGTGGCCGCATGTGCTTTTATCCACTGAATCATCCACAGGCCCCAATTTTGTGAAAGGCTTTATGTCTAAATTCCTATAATGATCTGAAATGTATTATATTAATTTAGATAAAAAGATAAGTCATCTGGTCATCTTTGATAGACTCTCTCCTATCAGGCCTTCATCTGCAGCCTCTATCTTGTCAATAGTCTTCACTTCTGATTCTTCAACATTCAATTTTGTTTTTTCTCTTTATCAAATGTTCCCTCTTAATTTAAACCTTGACAGCAGGTTTAAATTAAGGTCATATTAAAACATAGGTCTTATTATATACTCTGCATATGACTAATATTCAATATATTTCTCAAAGTAACTATGAAACACAGCTTGTAATACTTAATGTATCATCTATTTATACTTGTAAAGTTCAGTTTGAGTTGGTGCTATGTTGAGCTTGCCATGACAAATATGTAGGAAACTAACAGGTACTGAAATGGTTAGAAATGACTAGAAGAGTCTCAAAGGGACAGTTAAAAACAGGCAGTTCTCCCTAATAAAGTTAGTGGAAGATGTCAATAATTGCAGCTCTCCTTACTTTTTTTTTTTCTTGGCTGTTAGCCTAACCTTTAATGGCTTACTCCTTTTAAAATGCTGTTTGCATTTGGTTTTACTCATCGAGAAAAGGGTATAGCAGTTTCTACATGCTAAAGGGAAACTCAGAAGTTCTATCCTGAGCATGGTGATGAAGCAACTGAAGATTTCATCAAAAACTCGGTAGACTTTCTAAACTAAAGTTTCAGATAAAAACTTTAATGAAGACTTTTCACATTACAATCATAGGTTCGGAAGTCAATCTAGTGAAAATATGAATTTCATAATCATATTTATAAATACCTAACCATGAGTTCTCTCAAATAACCAATCCTTTTGACAATTCAATCAGAAATGATTCTATGAGGATGTAAAAGAAACCAAAAGTTATTCTGAAAGTGAGCAGAGCAGGACACAGATTTGAAGATTTACTTAGATGAGATAAAGATGACTCATAATGCTTTAAAAATGCCTTGTACACAAGTGGGAGTTCTTGTAAATGAGATTTGGGAGCACAAGGAAATTCTAAGACACTTTTCTCCTTTTACATTAGTGGAGCTGGACGCAAATAACTCCAAAAAGTCCCTGTACCATATATACTCAATAACTACAAAGAGAAGACATCCTGTGATTTCTAAAATTAAAATGGTGATTTCTATTAAGCAAGGTCTCCTTACCATTTCAGAACTATATTTTATTTATATTAGTTCTATAACTTACATGACCATGAACTAAAGTCTATATTTATAATTAGAACTATAAAAACAGCTAATTAGACAATATTTTCACAGAATTTGAAGTGCAGCTAATGTTCTATTGTATGTATTATGTGGTAGTAATAATCTTTTTGGTATCATCTAAGAGATGTAGAACTTAAGCATTATGGGGCCATGGAAACTTCCAATGATATCCAAAGGAAGGATCTGAAGGACAGGCAATGTGTGGCAAGATTAGAATCCCCGTGGGTAGCCTCTGAAATGGCAATTATGTGAAGAGTCATCCTCAAGCTTACGTGGGGACTCCAGAAAGTCAGAGATGACAAATACATGGAATATTTGCCAAGGAAAGTCATATGCAACAAACAGAGCCAGCCCAGTAGAGGTCATGTGTGCTGCAGCCAGCAAGGCTGTAGGGTTGGCTAAGGGTTTTAGAGTGTCGCTGTATGCATACCACTGTATTCAGCAGATGGCAGACAAAGAGTTAGAGGATTTGCTGTCTGCCCTGCTGGGGCTTGGTCTTGTTTTGATTCCTTTCTTCATGTCTATGTCTCCTTGTAATGGCAATGTTTACCCTCTGGGCAAACAGGAAGAATGTAACTTGTTTTTGTTTTTAATGAGGGCTGATAGGTACGAGTTTGCCTGAAGTCTCAGAAGAACTTTCCATGTGGAACAATTTTGGAACTTTTAACTATCTCTAATGCAAAACGCATTTAAAGTTTTGGGGAGCTAAGGTAGAGTAATGTGGTTTGGATATGAAGTGCCTCTCAAAGGCTTGGCCCCGGATGAGAGGTGACTACATCATCAGGGTGCTAATGGGCTCTTAGGAGGTAGAACCCTAGTAGGAAGAAGTAGTCATAGGGATATGCTTTTGATGAGTATGTTTTGTCTACAAGACCCTTCCATTCACCCTCTTCTTACAAGAGCACGGCTTCCTTGATGCCACCATGTGAGCTACTTTCCTCCACTGTGCATTTCCACTATGATTTTCTACCTCACTACAGCCACACTACATCCAAAACCACATGGAAACTTGGATTGAGGGCTCTGAAACTCTCAGTCAAAATAAACCCTTCCCTTAAACTACTTTCCCAAGTATTTTGTCACAGTAACAAAAAGAAATTTACTATCACATACCAGTTTATTTTACTTTACACTTTAGCTTAAAAAGTATGGAAAAGACACACAATTACCACTATTAACACACACATTATGTGTCTGTCTCTGTGTGTGCATGCATGCATGTGTGCAGGTGTGTGTGTTTGTGTGTATACGCATGTAACTCAAAAGTCTCAAGGGGAATTTATAAGGATTGGGATAGTAACTGTGCCAGAAAGTTAATCAGGTATAACTGTTCTTCTTCTTTTTTTTGGTCTAAATTTTCCATAGTTTTATTTTTGAAAACATAAATGTACTACTACTGAAGAAGGTAAAGCATAAATGTATTCTCAAAAATAATATTTTAAAAATAATGCTTTCATACTCTGATTAGATATCAGGTTTTTTTATATACTTTTAATCATGCCATTGAATAAAAAGTTTGCCTGTATGTGCAAACAATGTCAATCTAGCTTTAAGAGTAAGCAAGCTCTTAGGATTTTAACTTGAACTTGTTTTAAACAGCATCATTTTGGATTTAACTTAATCTTCCTGCTCTTTTTATCTATTATGTCATGCTTTAGAATGAACCCAAAACTTTGCACATTTTAGGCAACTAATACACCATGAAGCCATAACAACAGCTCTGATGTTTTGAAACAGGGTCTCATTATCAATTTGACTATCCTCAAAATTTTCAATCTTCCTGTCTCCATTTTCTAAGTGCTAGGATTAGAGGTATGTACCACCATGGCTTTAAGTTATATTCAGACACATAGAACCTTAAAATGTTTAATAGTTCTCTATATTTAAAATGTAAGACAAAAGACTGGAAGGCTTGGAGCTCGATGAGATGTAAAATCAAAACCAAAAAGAAATGTGCACAGCACATTCAAGGATTAAAGGTTTATGTACCTAAAAGAAACTTTGCTTAATGTTTTTAAAGTACAAATAAAAAAGATTTCTTTATGGAATTATTTGAAACAAAGTGAAAATTCACAAAGTAAGAAATTCTTATGAAGAATTTAGTAGAGAGCTTTACATATATTTTCCACTATCCTAGGAAATATATACAATTAGAGCTTTTAAAACAGCCTCCTTATAAATGCTACTGCAAAAAATAATTTTGAACACTATACAACACACAACATGTATTTTGGAAATACTTTACAGTTTAAAGAATGACACATTAAACTCAAGTTCAACATGAATTAAATTTATACATTCATGTATTTGTATAACAAACTTACCTACCAAGTTATCTAGGATTTTTCTCCATGCCAACATACTGATAACTGAGAGCATATACATATTCTAATGAGAGCTAAACATGACTCCTAGTGCCATCATTTAATGGCTATATAACAAATTGTTTAATCTGTGCTTCAATTTTCTTCTCTGCAAAATAAGGCATGGTGGTACATACCTTTAATAATAGCACTTTGGAGGCGGAATGGAGCGAGTTCAAGGCTATCCTGTTTACACAAGTTTCATGTTAGTCAGGGCTACACAGTGAGACCCTGCTTCAAATCTAACCCCCAATCAAAACAACCACAATAAAACAAACCCATCAGAGATACTGATTGATGGTATCTATATTAATTATGATTTAGAAAAAAATGAGATGATATACCAAGAGCACTAGTGTTTAAAAGTAGCAGAAGCACAACTAGTTTGTAGAGAAACCCAATCAAAACTTGAGCAAGGACTGAGAGTATGAGTTCCCTCAACAAATACAGGGTTTCTCTGTGCTGTCCTGGCTGTTCTCAAACTTGATTCACACAGCAGGCTGACCTTGGACTCATCTGCCTCTCAAGTGCTGGGATTAAAGGCATGTGCCACCACACCCAGCAGTATGAGAAATCTTAAACGAAAGCAATTAGGCTCTGATTTGTTCTATTAGTCTGTCAAGGTCAATTATTAGTGATAATCAGTAGGGATCTATGTACTTGTTATAAATTCTTCTCATGAATCATATGGTTGACTGACTAAAAAGGCTTGATTTTTAAAGTACTCACTTTGTTTGTTTGCTTGTTATTTTATAGAGCGTTTCACTATGTAGTCCCAGCTGTCCTGAAACTTGCTGTGTAGATCAGGATGGCCTTGAATTCAGAGATTCTCCTACCTCTGCCTGTAAAGTGCTAGGATTAAAGCTGTGTGCCACCAAGCCCAGCCAAAACATTCATTATTGATATTAACTCTTCTTGAAGATCTGACAAATGCTCTTAACTTTTTACATAAGACTGTACACACAATACTACCTTAAAATCCTAAAATTTACAACTTTTTTCTGAAGCCTTTACCTATTAAATATACACCAGCGAAATCAGATTCTTGATTCAGTTATATACATTTGTTTTAGGAGAATGAAGAAATGGGAAGTATATAGAATAATAAAAAATTTAGTGTTTTATTTCTTTCCAGACTCACACACTTGAAGGAATTTAAGTTAACAAAGTAGTTCTGAAAAACCTCACTAGAAACAACTGAGGACGCTACTGAGAAGACAGAGCAGGCATGAATGTGGATAAGGAGATAGTGGACAAAGACCTGTGTCTGCTTGAGGATAAAGTTGAAACAGCTACAGTGTGGCTTAGTCAGTATCAACCCACACCTTTTAGCTTTCTTAGAAAGCAACTCCAGATAGTTCTTGATAACTTAACCCATGCTTTTTTTCTCCATTTTCAAAATATGAATTTCGGATTAAAAAAAAATTAAAATCCTATCCTGAGCTAAATCTTACTAAGAGCCCACTTCATTAACATACAGCTTTAGAAAACAAACCGAAGAAGGTACATAAAACAAGTTGTTTTCCAAGCACAGAATTCTGAGAGAAATTAATTTTCAAGATATAAAAAGTATATATACTGACATCTAACATACTGTTTTCATATGACACTGGCATTTTAAGAATTCTCAACATAAAAACTGGGAAAATTGGCTGTGTTTAGAGACAATTAAAGATGGCCTTTATAAAGAAAGTAAAATCCTCCAAAAATTAATTTATTCAATATTTTATGAAGAAAATAGATATATTCCTTTTTTAAAAAAGAATTACTTCTCAAATATTTCCTGAAAAAATAGCTGCAAATTATTTGGGGCTTTTCACTATATTGTAAGCATCTATAACAGATGCAACAGAAATAGCTAATGTCACTATCACACAGGATTTCACTTTCTTTTTTAAACTGATGTATTGATTAAATACTACTACAGAGATAGGGTCTTGTGCTTTGTGCGACTTTGAAATGATCACATAATCCAAGTATTTAAAATTTTAAGTTTAACTTATATATTTTATACTATTAATTATACAACGTGCTCATTTTGTTCATATAGTCATCTCAATACAATAACATCAGGTATAATACATAAAATCTAATCCATTAAATCTTACCAATTTATGACCTGATGAGACACTCTTGTGGACAACATTCAGTCCTTAGAAGCTAGAATAACCCTCCAACCATGTGAGGGCATCACAACTTTTAAACTTTCGGCTTTCGATCATTATTATGTCACATTCCTCCTCCGATGCTGAATTCTAAAAAAAATTCTAGCAAAGAGTTTAAGTAAATAAGTGCTTTAATCAAATAGCCTTTAAAATCGTTTACAGCAAAGGTTTATGTTTTACCACGATTACACAACTGTTATTTTATTTTGATGTAAAATAATTTGAAATATTTGATTTGGATTAAAACTTGTAATTCCAACATGGACTTTCAGGCCACCAAAATACTTGTCAGTGAAGAGTCAAACAGAAATGGAACCAATTAAAAGTTTAAGATCATGATCCAGAAATTGTGATTGTAACACCAACAACCTGATATATAGGCAGTTTTTAATCCTAGAAAATTACAGACCCTGGAGCACTACTCTGGTCTAAATCCACAAATGATTCTAATCTAGCACAGTTGTCAGGACCATAAAAATCTGCATGGTTCATTTAAATGCTTAAGACAGCATTCCACTTTTATTCTGACATCTCTGTCTACTTCTCCCAATTTTTAAAGTAGACATGTTAGTAAGAACAAACTTTATCACATGCTTTATATACAAATATAGTATATCCTGAATATTCAGCAGTGATCCTGGAAATATCTGGGCAAAGTAGGTAGAGAAAACTGAGGAAAATTTAAAAATAGTCCAAGTTACTTTATTACTTTATTAAAACTATCTTCTTAAATTATTGATTTTCTTTTCTTTTCTTTTCTTTTTTTTTTTTGCCAGAAAGTTTCCTACTGGGCATCTCTTTCAATCCCCGAAGAATGACATCATTAAAAACATTTCCTGTCTGATAATACATATTTTTAGTTTTAGTTGTCAGTGATCCACAGTAAAGGCCACAACTGTGGATACAGTTTTACCTAAATTAACATTCTAAACAAAATGGTTTAATGGGTGGATAGGGCAGGAAGCAAAGAGGAGGGAGAAAGAAAGAGACGCATTATTGAGGAAGATCAGTATGTTCAAAACTGCAGCCAGTCCTGGGAAGGAAACTGCAGCTACCTACGATGTCTGCCCTAAATGTATGAGGTGCATTATGTTGCCACAGATCTTACCCCTTTGAATGGAACTTTTCTATTTTACATGGCTATTTACAAATACAATCTTTCCAAATGTAATCTCACAACATATTTGACTTCACTAAAATTATATGAGTTGGATTTTTTCCTCTGAATGCATAAGCTTATAATGAAATCACCTGGTGAAGGCAAAAATCCATATTTGACCAAAGCTGTGATTGTTTTATTAACTATCACCAAATGCCTCTGAAAATTTTGTAGTTTTAATTCTAGCAATGAAAGTAGACAATATTTTTAAAGTATCTAATTTTGATAGTTTATTCCGTTGTGGGAAAAAAAATCCCACCAGAAGATAAAGTATATAGTCCTATTTAATGAACTAACTGCTTCCTGAAGTGTGTATTGATAGCACTGGTAATTTGCTTGTGTAGAAGGCTTGAAAGAGCAGTCTGCTTGACTCTCTGTTAAATGACCTGCTAACACAGTGTTACAGGAAATGCTTAGGAAGCCTTCAGAATTAAACTAGCCATATATAAAGCAAATTATTTTACTGACAAGCTTATAGGGAAAAATACACATATTATACAAATAATGGTAATTCCACAGTTTAAAAACTACGTTTAAGAAATACAATACTTCTATTTCAATTTTTTTCCTTTAGCAAGTATTTTAAAAAATTAGTTATTATATAGAACGGGGTCCTATTTGAAAAGTTACTATTAAGTTCCAAGTGGTAGAAAAGTCTTGTTCTGAAATGAATATAGGTAGCCAAGTTAGTTATATATGAATAAAGATTAATCAGATGTCCTTTGAAATTTTAACATTAAAATATTAAGTATTTAAGTACCTAGAAACCTTTGTCAACCATAATCTAACAGTATTTTTTATCATTAGAAAGAAAAATCCCACTTAACTGACAATGTGCTCTTAGAAGTTTTTATTTATGAACTAGATTTTTGTTTACCATCATTTAACTTACTTTTCTTTACGGACAACAAACAAAACAAAACCCAGAACAAAACAATGAGCAGAAGGGCAAATAAACTGACTTAAAAATTTCTAAGCATTAATCTGAAAAGTGATGAGACCCTGAGTAGCAAGCCTGTAAGACTTCCTTAAATAACTTGTAAAAATTCCTTGAAATACTAGGTGTTGAACCCAGGACCTTAAGTAGGTGAACGGTCCATTGCTCAGAGCTGCAGCCTTAGCCTTCTGTGTTTGCTATTTCAATGCATATCTTTACAGTCATATACAATTCCACTTTCAAGTATAAATCACATTTCTTTTAAAATAGTCTTAAAATTCTATAGGACTACCCATAAACATGTAGATATAATTTCATAACTATTCAAAAGTTCCCTACACTTTACACATAGTTATTCCATAGGTTATGTATTAGGAATATGAACTTAGAAATATATAAGATAAGCAATTACTCCAAATAGCCCTGATAAAATAAAAACATGGGAAGACCGTAAGTTCCCAGAAATTAACACAGAAACTACAACAAATGTTATAACTGATCTAATATATTATGATAGTCAAAAAGCCTCTGCATTGTAACAAGTATTTTTAATTTTTGTGTGAACATGTATGTATATGTTCATGTGAATGTGTGTTGGGGAGTAGACATGGAGACCAGAAGTTGACATCAAGTGTCTTCCTCAATCACTCTTCTACCTTAGATTTTGAAATAGGGTCTTCTCATTGGCTGACCATTAATCCCCAGGGACCCTCTCCAGTGCAGACAGTGAACAGATGTGTGCTGCTGTCCTTGGCTCCCCCAACTCCCACAATGTGTGTGCTGGGAATCAAAGCGAGGTCCTCATGCTTGTGTGGCAAGCATTAACCACTGAGTCATTTCCCTTGTGCATCCACTTTTTATTTCCTTTTTCTCAGTGCTGAGGTGTGTGTTCATAGCCCTATACAGATTTAGCGTTAACACTAACACATCTCCCCAGCCCTACAAATTTATAAATTTACAAAGGGCATTACAGAAAATAAAATACTGAAATTGGAGGTAGAAGATACAATGTAATAATAAATGGAGACCAGTTATGTACTTTGAGTATATGCAATAAAAATCTATATACTTTCTTAATAGGAAACAGTATATTTTACTATGAGTTGCTAATTTTAAAATTATACTTTTAATTTTTATATTAATTAATTTACTTTGTATCCCAGCTGTAGCCCCCTCCCCTTCATTCCCTCCCATCCCACTCTCCCTCCCTCTTCTCCTCCCTGCCCCTCTCTAAGTCCACTGATAGGGGAGGTCCTCCTCCCCTTCCATCTGACCCTAGCCTATTAGGTCTCATCAGGACTGGCTGCAGAGTCCTCCTCTGTGACCTAGCTAGGCTGCTCCTCCCACAGGGGGTGAGGAGGTCAAAGGGCCAGCCACTGAGTTCATGTCAGAGACAGTCCCTATTCCCCTTACTGGGGAACCCACTTGGATACTGAGCAGCCATGGGCTACATCTGGACAGGGGTTCTAGGTTATATCCATGTATGCTCCTTGATTGGAGAATCAGTCTCAGAAAAGACTGTTAACGAAAAAATGAAAAAACAAAACAATAACAAAAGAAAGATGTTCTATTTGTTCTAGTTCAGTGATTTTAGGGTATATTTAAATTTTCTTTTAGTCTGAACAAGCCCAATAAAAGGCTTTTCCTAACAAATTTTTGCTGGAAAGTACTAGATTTTGTAAAATAGTGAATTTTTTTAGTTTTCTGCTATTTAAAACTTTAGCTGAAAAAAAAAATTAGTTTCCTTAAAAGTTTAGTGAGAAATATAACAAATGTGTTTTTGACTGATCTGAAATTATACCCTGAAAATAATTACCATGACCTCTGAAAGTAGGATGGGTGATTTACGTTGAGTAATTTAAGCAACAACAACAACAAAAAGGTGGTAAAGGAAGAAACAAAACCATGTAGCCTGGTGAATAGCTGCCAATTCTGAAGTCTGTCTGTGTGCAGAAAATAGGTTTCAGTTTATCGGGTATTCTAAGGTATTGGTATTATCAGGTATTCTAAATGAACTATAAAAAAACTAAAAGAGGAAATGTTTAGGAACCAATGAAACAGCACTGCAAAGAGTGAGGTTAAGATTTATGGTTAAAACTCCATCAGCAGACAATCTGCCTAGGAGCAGATGCAAACATTTTTTTCTTCCTGTTTTTAGGAATCAATATTCCCAAATGTTCCCATTCAAAACACCCTTTTCATATTATCTCTGCTCTTATCTCTAATGTTAGGTGGTATTGCTTATGGTTCTGACTTGACCTTCCCACTCTCTTATTCTACTATGTTTCCTTGGAATCTTGGCATGTTCTAAAGTTTGGATTCTAAATACAGAGTTTTAAAAAATTTCTTCTATATTATATTTCTTTACCCAGTTGTACAGCTAGATGCTTCCAACAGTCTGCCAATTAATCCATAAAATAGCTAAAACTATAAACCTCATCTATGTATCTATTCTGATCTAATATATCCTAGAATATAAATATTCCTCGGTCAACTGGGTTTCTGACACTTTGGAGTCATTTAGGTGCTTATAATCCATGAGCTGTAAGATCTTACTGATTCCTACTTTCTGACAACCATATTTTTTCTCTGTTCAATCAAGTTTTTCATCTCTGTTGTTTTTATATTACATATAAATCACATCCAACCATGCTTATTATACTAACCAATACGGTACTGTTTCTCTAACTGAATTGCTCCTTTTCTTCGGTTCTCTAGCTCTGCAATACCAAACTCTATCCACTTTTCAACTAAGAAAATATCTCCTGAAGTAGCTCTGACTAATGACTCCAACCTTCCTTTGAAGTGTAAACTGCTTGGGTATTATTATAAATGGGGCATTGTTTTTAATTATGTAATTATGTATCTGGCTATCTTTTCGCAAAGTAAAACCAAACTCATTATTAGACGTAGGCATTGAATTTTACCATCTAGTTTTTCCTGACATTATAGGAATCAGTAAATTTGTGTCTAATAATGGCATCTAAACACTCTCCTTATTAATTTACATTTAACGATTGCTGCTACCATAAGGACAAGATAACTCAAAGAAATAATGTATCCCATGCAAGTGCTTATCACTTGTTGACTAAATTTTATCAATTTCTTCATGAAGAAAACACTCCAAGTGCTTCTCCATAAGGCAAATTGTTATAAGCAGTCCGATTTCCTCTTTAGTCTAAATGTTCTTCTTTCTAGCACTTTTTATTTATCTTAAGAGAGGGTAAAACTACTGTAATTCTTATACTTAAACTTTCAAGACAGAACCTCTTAATGATGTCTGATTCCCAGTGATTATTGAGACAAGTTTTCTAAACTAATTCTAAAAAACAAACAAACAAACAAACAAACAAACAAAAAATAGGAAGATTTAAGTAAGCTGAGAATGAGCACAAAAAGGTATTCAAAATTTAGCATCATTAAAATGCTGGTAAGTAAGGATATCATAAAATAAACTTCACAATGATAGAACCTCCTAGAAAGCTAATTATATAAGCTTTATTAATTTTAATCAACAGAAGAAAGAAAGACCTACATTGTCTTTTGGGCTATCAGTATCACTTCCCTTATATTTATAGATACTTTCACCAACTGGCCCTGGACTCTGCAAAACTGACAAATGAGGAACACAGAAACTACAATGGTACCTACAAGATGATGAAAAGAAAGGTTTGAGGGTAGCTTCAGTTTCAGTACATAAGCAATAAAACCACTGGGCACCTCAGAAAAGATGATCTGAATATAGACAGAGGCAATCTGGCTATTTTAAAGCCTCTCAAATTGTTAGTTCTAACTTAAATACAGGAAGAAACAAAGGAGAACTAGTAAGTTAATGTGGAATAGTGTATTAGTTATTCTTAGATTGTAATTGTATTCTTAGATACTTGATAAAGTAAAGTATCCAGGCATGACTATTGAAAGCAGGCTTAAAAGCTATCCCCAGGACTGGGGAGATGGCTCAATGGAGAGCTCTTCCAGATATTCTAGAGGACCCAAGTTTGATTCCTAACACCCAGGATGGCTCACAACCACCTGTTATTCCAGCTTCAATTTTGATGCCCTTTTCTGGCCTCTATGCTACACACAAGTAGCATACCTCCCAACAATAAAAATAAATCTCAAAAACATTGCCTCCACTGAAAGTCATTCCATGATTTCAGAAACAGGAGCCTGAAATATGTTATCAGGAAAAATGAATGAGCAAAATTATGCCAGAATATGTAGGTAACATAGACACATCTTATACAGAACTTATGGCCTCCTAAATTAGTGGTTCTCAACTTGTGGGTTGCAACCTCTTTTTGGGGGGGGGGTCCATATCAAATACCTGCATAGCAAATATTTACATTACAATTCATAACAGCAGCAAAATTACAGCTATGAAATAACAACAAAATAGTTTCATGGCTGGGAGTCACCACAGCATGAGGAACTGTATTAAAGGGTCACAGCATCAGAAAGGTTGAGAACTATCCTAAATCCTTGAATAGTTCTATTTAACAACAGAATTACCTTTGTAAAATATTTACCTAGCAAATTTTAAAAAGGAAAAAAATTACAACCCCCAAATGTACAAGAGTCCAAAATTAGCCTATTAGGTGATATCCAAAGCAGAGTCAAAAGTAAACATTTTAAGCCCAGGATTACAAAAACCTTTAACCCAACTGCTATGAATAAAGAGAACCATATTGCTTCATCAGTGACAGCTATGAAGGCTGTAGGTATATGCCAAATAAAGTTGTATAGACTATCCTCTTAGAAATAATAAAGTTTGTCACTTCCTACTTGGCACACGTGTGTGTGCATGTGTGTGTATGCATGTGTTCACATCTACATGTGGGTGCATGCGTATAATTACCTTACTACTGAACTGTATCTCCAGCCTATGCTTGATTTTTTTAGATAAAAAGTTAAAAGGAAACTACTGACCAGTTTCCACTGTGTTGGGTTTGTTACCTTGGTACAAACCAGGCCAGCTTATAGTGAAGAATAACTACAATATTAAACTCTCATTATAATGGCAACAGTACAAATACCCATTAACTTCTTTGGTTCCGGACAACAGGCTCCAAAAAGAGAAAATACTTTGTGTGTGTGAGTGTAGCCCAAAGGTCAACATCAGGAATCTTACTCTATTCCATCCTATTTTTCAAAGCAAGGTCTCTCACTTAACCTGCACCTTGCTGACTGGCTATACTGTGTAGACCAGCAGGCCAGTGAGATTCAGGGATTATTCTGTTGCCACCTTCTAGTGTCTGGACTGCTACATCTGGGTCTGTTTCGGTAATAGGGATTCAAGTTCAGGTCCACTGCCTTTTCCCCAGATCAGAAATAATTTTTATCCAATGAGAAATGATATAGGTAGAACAACCTGCCTCATTTCTGACATGATAAAAGTATTTGGTATCTACTAAAGAGAACACGTATTTAGTTGGAACAACAAATTCTGAGCAAGTAACTTCTATGATTGTTTTATAATGAAACTTAAGGACCACTTTAATATTATATCCAAATGATAGAAAATAAGGATCAAACCTTTCCACAACGTATAAATGAAAATAACACATCATTCATACTGACATGACGGTTTATGAGAGATAGATATTACAAATGAACTGTATTTAAAGCTATTATTAAATTCAAACAGAGTACTATATCTCCTTTGTATGTAAGAAAAGATTAAGGTACACCTCAAGTACTATTTGAGTGACTAAAACTTCAAGTCTGTTTCATCTAATATCTATTTATATATGTATTTATAATACTTTATAATGTTAGAGCAAAACTAATTAAAACTTGGTTATATAAAAACATAGCCCTACAAATTTTAAAACTTCCTGTTAAAAAACTGTTTAATATGATTTTTGGTTAAGTAAAGAACAAACCATCTACAAGATATTTTGCTTAGAAAATATCTTTAGAGTTATACACACAAACAAATTAAGCCTAAAAATTAAAAGAAAGTTTTGCCATTTACCACTAAGGCAATGCAGACCATGTCTTAATATGACATGTACATGCATTTAGCAACTCTCTTTTCTATGAAAGAGATAGAGTTGAGTCCATGAGTGTTATCCAAAAATATGCCAGATGACACAAATGCATTGCCAGGCAGAGTTAAAAAAAATCTAACAAGCTTTGTGGGAATTTAAAAAACACTGTGCTCAACTCCTATTAATTAAACACAATGATGGATTGCGAATAAACATTCAGCCAAATAACTGAACAAAGCATATACTATTTAAAAATGTGTTAAGCAGAAAGATAAACCAAAGTATCTTTTGCCAAAAATGAAATCCAAGTGTTTTGTTTGTTTTTTTGAAAGTGAAAAATAAGACCTAAATGGTATCTCTGTAAAAAAAAAAAAAAAGCACCTTGTTTTGGGGGCTTACAAACTGTTATATAGATTTATGATATTCTGACAAGCAAAGTTGGTAACAATTTGTCAAAATTAATGACAATTTTGTTATTCAGGTCTTGTCCATCCTCCAGTTTTTTAGTTTGAAGTTAACATTCTCTGTGTGTGTATATGTGTGTGTATTATAAATCCTATAAAACAGCACAAAAATGAAGACTAATTCAATAGAAAAATGTTTTGCATTAAGATATATATGCAGTGACTATTTTAAGATAATGGAATATGTAAAACCTTAAAAATTAAAGATATAATATACAAAAAATGCAGTAAAATAAAAAGCACATTTATATTCTATAGAAAGGCCTTTTTGGTTTATTTTGCTGCTTTGTCCCATGCTACACAGCATGTGATTCCACCCCCTTTTAAAAAAAAAGCAAAGATCAGTTTTATGCAAAGCAATTCATGCATACACTTTTGCATGTATGCATTCCATGTTAAGTAATCATACCTATCCCAGAGGCTCTTTGATTCCTGAAACGTGTTCAAATGGAACGCTTGGTAGAAAGCAGTTGAAGGATTCCTGTGAGATCCAAGAATCAAATGGAAATGAAGTTGAGAATGTACAGTATAATCAGTACTTACAAAATTGGAAGATTTTAGATTCCCACACAGTGTAACCACTTAAATTTGAAAAAGGAAAAAGAAAACGGAAAACGTTGTGATAGATTAAAACAATACTTTGGAAGAAATTAACACACATGCACACACACACACTCACTCTCCAGAACCCATAGTAATTCAGTATCAAAGTTCTAAAAGAAAGAGTAACAGATAACATTAAATACTAACATTCAATTGTGTGCATATATACATAAACGGTTCAGAGCCTATCAACACAAAGTTGTATCAGATGCCTTAAGAGTCAGCTAGTTTTAGCTGTTAGGTTGTGCTCCAGTAGAGTATCTATGCATAACATTAAGCTATAGTTTCCTAGAATTTGTTAATGTGTGTAGTTTCTCTGAGCTAGTTTGGGGCGGGGGCACAAGGCAACTGTATGGACATGTTCTAATTTCCTGCATTAGTATAATGCTCCTTTAAAGGGTAAAAACTTAACTTGTTTTAAACAAATTTCAGTTGATCGATTTTACCAATCAAGACTTGGGAGCCAGATGCTGGGGTGAAAGCCTACTAACTCAGGGAGGAGAAAGCACCCAGACAACCTTCTTCCTTAGCCAACGAACGACCCAAAAGGAAAGAAGCCTCCCCATGCTGTCTCAAAAAATCCTCAAACTGAAGGTTCTTCCCTTCTACTTTCTGTGTGTCTCATGTGTCTCTCTATTCATCCTCCTGACTTCCTCTTACTCTCTCTGTCTTTTCCTATGTTCATTCCCCGACAACTGGCTAGTTGCTCTACCTCTTGAGCTATGGTTTACTTTATTTAATCCTGTTCAAAATATTCAAGCAGAAAGCTCTTAGACTAAAGGTGTGTGCTAGAGCTGAGCCTTACCACAACTAGAAACAGTTTTTTTTTTTCAGTAAACAACACAATTTTGGGGTTCACAGAGTATTCAAGTATCTTGCAACATCAACTATATCACTCATTCCTAATATAGCTAGAGATACATTCCCTAGGGCTAACACCACAGAACTGTAACTGTTGAGCTAATGTTGGCAAATTCCAGTATGTATAATTGACTCTGTATATCAGAAATAATTCCTCAAGGAGCTAAGCTTTTGACAAACCAAGCAGTTTTCACTCATTTTGCATAATTCTAATGTCTTCCTCACCAACTACCTGTACTTTAGGGGTGTTAACAAGTACCTGTTACATCACTTTAAAAATCCTTGACTTCGGGCTAAAGTGAATAGCTCAGTGATTGACAGCACAAAGTGCTGTTGCTAAGGGGCCCAAATTTAGTTCCCAGGATCCACTCGTAACTGCATGGGACTTGAGCTCCATAAAATTGATGCCAAATCAATTAACCACTTAATCACCCACTCACTCAATTGATCAATCAATCTTTTTTCTTCTTTAAGGCCACAAGGAAAAACAAAAAACAAATCTTTGATCCATGCTATAGTATAAAGATAGCAAAAAGAACATACTTGCTGTATACCAGATGTTAAACTGTTTTACGTTTATTGACTCAATTTCCACAACAGCTCTACCTAACAGGGCTAAGATTACTATTTCTATCTCACTGATCAAAAGTGGATCAAACAAAAGTAACTTTCCAAATATCAGAGTAGGTGGCAATCTATCTGGCTTTCAATTCCTAGCTAGGATGTCAGGTGAGTCAGAACAATTCAGGTAACTGCAGCTCCAGAAGACTGAACAACCTCTTGTGGCTTCCATGCACACTGACAGACACATAGCACACATTCACACAAACACATGCACACAGGAGTTACAGAAAATAAAAACAACAACAACAAAAAACCTTAAAAAGTTGTCTGCAATAGCAATCATCAATGATCATCAAATTAAAAACAACAGGATCATGCCTTCAAAACCTGGATTGAATCAAGCTATGTTGTATGCACAATCACTTTTCAGACAGCATTTTAGATTTTTAACCAATAAGTACCACTTTTGAAAAACCAAAAAAGTCACACTGACATTGGATAACAGAGAATCACCTAAGAAGCTGTTGTGTTAATCAGGACTCTTTAACAATGTATAGTTCTTACTGCTTTCCCTCATCTATTTACTTTCTCTTCTTTGAACCCCTTTTCTTAACTGGGTCATAGGGCAAGCAAAGCACTGATTAGATCTTCCAACAACAAAATATATAAGAGAATTCTAAAATCTTCTAACTTCTGTTAGATTCCTTTTTTTTTTTCTCTCCCCCCACTGTACTTCAAAATCAAGTCAGGCAAGTAAGATAAAAGGCAAATGAACTGAAAACTTAATTTGGCTCCTCCCAAAACCAACTAATGCAGGTCTGCCCAGGACACTATGAGAACTGATTTGCTGTTCCTTAGTTTTTTAAATTTTATTTTTTTTAGAAACTTCAACTTTAATGGAATAACCCAAAGAAGATGACAGAGGAAAAGGAGGATAGAGAAAACTTGGAATTTATTCTCCAGCTTAGAATTAGAATTTCTTTATAAAGAGCATTTAAAATCAAATATACTCAGAGAGATGATATTTTAAAAACAGAACTTCAGATATTTTTACTTTGGAAATATCTATATTTAATTTGAGGCAAATTCACCTGCTAGGCAAACTGGCTTCAAAAATAGTCACATGACTTATGTTATGAAATGCCACCATTTTTTCAATTGTAATGATACAATGTTCTTTATAAATCAAATATTAAAAACCTCAGGTTGTGAAAAGGATCTATGGAATAAAGTACAATAAGAAGAGGAAAGGTTATATTTTATTCAGTAGTTTTGAAAAATGTTTATAAACAAGAAAACAGCATTTTCATTAAATGACTGCAATAAATTCAATATAAACTACATCTCATTCTTCTAAGAATTGCTTTACAGGTCCTTTAGAGCAGTAGTTTATATTCACTTCAAATCAGTTGTTAAGAAACTGGTTTCAAGTATAATTTCTTGCAAAAGAGAATATGTCATTTTTATCTTTGTGCTATTACGTTTCACTTAACATTTAAATATTCTTATTAGCAGAGCTTTCCTTAGGCCCTTAGTCCCCTCAATTTTTATGTCATTTCAAAGTAATTGTTTGTTAACTGTGCCCACTGGTATTTACAAGGGCCTTTTCTTTCTCTATTGCCTGGCTTTAAATACAAGTCTGTCACATTAATTTCCCAGTACATGAAAACAATAATACTAGCATGTGACAAACAGGTATAACTTATATCCACTTGCTTTAGCAAGATATTCTATTTGTAGAGTAACTGGAGTACGGAGAAGAAACACATATATGCATATCCCACACCTCAAAGCCATCAAGTTTGTGAAGCTTAAAGGGAGAGGTGTATGAGCCTCAACTCAGCAAAAATGTTCTGTATGTGAAAACTCAAGATTTAAAGAGAAACCAGACAAACAGAGTGAAAAATCAACACGGGCAGGCTGGTGCAGTGGTGCAGACCTGTAATCACAGCACTCAGGGAGGCAGAGGCACAGGCAAATCTCTGTGAGTTCAAGGCTAGCCTGTTCTCCAAAGCCAGTCCAAGGCATCCAGAGAAACCCTGTTTCGAAAAAACAGCCAACCAACCAACTAAACAAGCAAACAGCCAACAAAGCCTATTCCAATATTATGTGTGAATTAGGTGCTTGTAAGAATCCTTCAGGTAAAAGGTCACAATATAACCATTTATTAATGGTATAGTAATTTTCCTTCCTTCCCACATTCATTGTTTGCTAAGTAATAAAGCAAAGGAATACTGGCTTTGGAGTGGCAGACTTAAGTGTTTCTTTTTTTAGTCCATAAAAGAGATTAAAATTCTTATTTACAGGTTGTTGAAAAGATCAAATGGAATTATATTTATATAGCGTTTGATACAATTAAGCTTAATTTTATGTTGTACAAAATGCAACTTTTGGTAGAGAATTTTAACATGCATCAAGTTATCTCACCATCATCAAGGTAATGTTGAAGCAAAGAGAATAATTAAATTTATAGTTAGGTACATGAAACTATATAGCATATTTGACAAATAACAATTCTGACTATTGGGACTTACTGTAAGCTCCAGCCCACAAAAACCCTTAAAGTTTATCACATTTTAATGTGATACAATAATATAATAATCACTGAAATAGGTATTGAAGTAAGCTACAAGATAAACACTACTTAAAATAAAAGCTTCAAGAAATACTTTAAATAGCAACTGGAAAGTTAATGTAACAATCTAAACTTACTATGGTATTAAGCTCTTCACTCTGCTTCCTGTCAAATTAATCAAATAATTTACCAAGTCTGACAGAGCCTCACTCTCTGCAAGAAGCTGCTATTTCTCTGAGCTTAGCAAATCACCTCTTATCAGTGATCAAATGGGAATGGCCCTCTTAATTAAAACTCAGTTCAAACGTTAGTCTCAAAGAGTACAAATAACGGGTTGATTCTGAAGAAGGTGGGTGGAGAACAGTGGTAAGAAGTTTTCAATTTATCCTGGTTTGGATAGTTTACATTCTGAACTACATGCATATATACGCACAGTGTCTAAACAGAAGTCAGTCTATATTAAGAAATCACATTTCTTAAACTATTCCTCACTAGCACTTAACTGTTTACTCCATCAACACCTAACATATACATCAAATACAATCTTATTTCTGTACCCTAATGTTTACTACCTGGAGAACACTACAAAAATTGAATGACTGGTGTATTGTTCCTTTAGCTGTTTACTTTGAATTCAATTAACTTCTCAAGTATTTGAGTATTTAAGAAGCATGCTTCATTTTCTTCCAATCAATCATACAATGGTAGTGGCAAAGCTGTGGGGGATTGTGACAAAAAGTTCTTCCCAAACTCACCTGAAAGTATGGGCTCAATAGGACTAGACAGAACTTCAAAACATGACTAAAACCCAAATTCTAACTTTACCAATGAGAGGGGATGATAAAATCTGAGGGGCATTAGATGATTTGATCAATTCAATCAGCAAAGTAGTTGAAGAATCAAGATTAGAACACAATTTGTTATAATTCTTATTACAACTCAACTAAAGCACTATTCTCCTTTTCCACGGGCACTAACAGGCACACACATGCAGGCAAAACATCCATCCATTATCAGTCTTATACTTGCACATCAAAACTGAAAACTCCTGGTAAAATTTGTACCATTATAAGGGATAATCTGCAGAAGTATTTTGGAGCTGGGAATTTTACTCCAATTTCTTATGTAACAGATTACTCACATCAAAGTAAATACTTTAAACCAGCAATTTTCAACCTGTGGGTCGATGAACGGCCCTTTCACAGGGGTCACATCAGATACCCTTGCATATCAGATATTTGCCATTTGTAACAGTAGCAAAATTACAGTTATGAAGTAGTAAATAAAATAAATTTCTGGTTGGGGTCACCCACAACATGAGAAAGTGTATTAAAAAGTGTACTACAGCATTAGGATTAAGATCTTCACGGCAGTTACCCGTATTTTTCACATAAAGAAGCAGAAGTTTCAAAAGGCTAAGTGACTTGCTTAATTAAAGGCCACTATCCCAAACACACAGCAACAATAGATTTTAATCCAGGTATGTCTGATTTAACTGTCTGTAATGGTCATTCATATGTTAATATACAAACATACTGTTGATTTTATTTAATCAAAAGAACACCCTTTTTCATTTTTGCCTGTTTTCATGGCAGAGTTAAACTATATAAAGGATTTGTTTGGTTTAACACATAACCTCCCAAATGGTAAAACAATAATTCTATTTTAGAAACTAATGGGCTTTAAATTTTCATTTTGAAATCCTTTATTCACATATTAAACATCTTACCTGTTATAAAGGCTGTAAATAAAACAGTAACAGCCTAAAACATTCAAAATAGAGTTAAAATATTCCAATGTTCTTTATAACTGACATGTTTGCCAGAAAAAAAAGTTTATCTTCTATAGAGTAAAACTCCAGCCAAATTTTAGTGAATACTTTCAGAAAAAGAGACTAAGGTAATTTAAACTAACAATCAATTTCACTTGTTTGCCCTGCCTAGCCTGACAAATGGTGAACATTCTAAGTGAACAGCAATGCTATTAGTAACTTAAGTAGCTGCAGATTTTCGCTTTACTAGGGATTTGGTGCCCTCTTCTGGTTTCCATCGGTGCCAGCAAATATAAACACGGTGCACATACACACATGTAGCAAAACACTCATATATAATAAAAATGAATCTAAATTTCTTTGATTTGAAAAATTCTGAGCAACAAACATAAAATTTAACTTATGCAAATATTTATAGACATAAAGAAGCTAATATCTATTATTTTCAATATTATCATTCAAACTTGAAGTATACACACTGAAGTCTACTTAGTAGTGTCATGGAATGATAAAGAAAGCTGGTCAATCTTTATGGGAGGCATATCATTTTGATATTTGAGACAGTGTCTCATTGTGTAGTCTAGGCTAGCCTGTAACTCACTATGCAAACCAAGCTGGCCTTGAACTTATAGACATCAGTCTGCCTCTGCCTCCCAAAAGGCCACCTAATTTTTGTTTTAAGCAATACCTGGCTAAAAACATAATAAATATTGAATAATTAGCATGTCTTTGATTAGCTATGGGAAAGATCAGTGAAGTATGTAGGTACATTTCTTTGTAGACGTACCCATCAGTATTGTACTATTTAAAATAGTAACTTAAACCACTAGTTGAGTATAAAGAAAAAACTACAAGCTTAAAGGTTTATTCCAATCCATGTTTTGTTGCATAATACCCCACAAATAATACCAATATTTACAATTTCTTATTTTAAAATAATCTGATCTTTTTCATAAGCATCTACTAAATGATTTAGACTACATTTAACTAGACATTTAACTTTTAACTAGACTACATTTAACTTTTTTTTTTTATAAAGTCTCTTTACATTTATTCAGCACCTCTTCAGAAAAGTAAATACAAAATGGTCTAAAACAATCATTTAAAAGTAATTTATAAAAACTACACTATTAGTCCTCATTATTGACAAGTTCCTTTCTTCTAAGACCAAACTGGAAATGTTATTCTACTATATTTTCTTTCATCTCAGTTATCTGCTGTCACTCAATTACTTCCCTACCCCTAAAACTCAGGCCATTATGGGAAATAAAAAATCAAAATCTCTTTTCTACCTTCCTAACATCAATTCCCTCTATTAAGAAGGAGACTGAGGATGGGAGCCTTTGCTTAATGGATCATCACAGGACATCAGCATCTAACCTCTCTCCTAGTACAAAAAGAGACAAACTCCACTCCAAAGTAGCAACATCCCAAATGCATAATCCCAGTGTCATGCCATTTCCAAATGAATGCTGCCAGAGCCTTAAAGAACAAATAGACTGATGCTGTATTTATTCTCAGGGTGACATAGTCCCCCTATTTCTAATACTATATAAAATGACTTCTAACAAGATACTTAATAATTTATGATTCCAGACCTCTCTTTCATCTACATGAAAAAAAAAACCTGTATAAAATAGTTACTTCAAATATGTTTCATCCATATACACGTAAGCATTTATTTTCTTTAAAATAGTAAACATTTGGCCCATAGTAACTAGCTCTCAATTTAAAATATGTGTCCCTGTGAATAGAAAATGCCAAGAGCCTACTGATATAACAGTAGGAATTTCAGCTTTTTTGGAAAATCAGCCTTTCTGTAAATTCAGAATTTCTTTTATTTAGATTCTTGTTCACAACTAATGTATATTTTAGTGATTAGATATTTCAATTGAATGTACCATTATCAGTTTTTATACTAAATAATGCCATGTATACATCTGATTTTATACTTTGACTACCAACCACTGGGTAAGAATGCATTCCCAAAGCCTTAGATTGGCATAAAACAGTATCTTGCTAGAAGATCAAAATTACCTCTATAATGCAATAGATTAAAAAAAAAAAAAAGTTAAGGTCCCAAAGAAACAGATTCAAGTTAAAGAGCTTTCATATTTTTTAAAATTTATGTGCGGGGAAACCTTTCTGTAACACAGCTCTTAACAAGGGGCCTATATGCTTTACAACAGTGTTGTTCCTGGTATGTATGTGTGTGTGTATATATTAAAAAAATCTTCTCACTTAAACTTCAAGTTAAAAAAGAGAGAAGTCCATTAAATATATGTGAAATCCATTAAATATCTATGAAGAAATTTGTATTTATAGTACATACCAACAAATGCCAGTTAGCATTACTAGTCATTATCAAACTATTCAAATGAAACCAACAAAACACAGAGTTATATGTAACTATGGGATCCTTACAATAATCAGGTTTTCAACTGTCAGTTAGACAGTTGACAGTTCACAATTATAGCCATTCATGAGTTCCTGGAATGCTACCTTCAGAGTTCACACTGGTCAGTTATTTATGGAAAACAATCTGTACTGTGCTCCTTTTAGGGCCAGTAATAGTTTACATCTCCTCTCATTTACAGTAAAGGAAGTCTGTTAAATGTACAGGTAATAAGCAAAGTTTGTAATGTTCACTGTAAAAGTGACTACACAATTCTTTATCAACAGTCATAACCATCAGTTAATACAAATTAGATACGAGAAGTCTTAAATGTATATAATCATAAATTTTTAAAATCAAAATGGCTAGAAAAATCTTACAACTTGATACTTAATAATGTAGGGTCAGCAGCTAATGATAATTGAGGACCATTTGTATCAGGCCTTTAAAGGTATCAATTACAGCAGTTGTTTCATATAAATAATCTTAAAATTGGTTCAATAGGCCCCTGTGTGGAACCAAAACCATGACAGGGCTTCCAATGTAAGAACCTAAACCCTACCTTTTGTTAACCTCCCGTCCTCCTTCCTTTTGTTTAAAAACAAAAGAACTAAAACCTACTTACTAAATCTGTTATTTAAACAAAAACTGAATATTTACAAGTATTTCCTTAGGATATGTGTTAACCTATTTATGAAATTTAAGACATAATCCCTCAAAACTCCAATTTATCTATATTTGAAGGATAATAAATGATACTGATTTTAAGAAAGTAACCTCAAATTATATTAAAAATAATGTTTCTAGTTAGTACTGTTTCTTAAGTTATTCATCTAGATAATTTACACATGTGCCTGGAAAAACATTCTCAAGTGTAAAGCTTTAGAATGTCTTCTTTTACAAAGAGTTTCTTTAAATAAACAAACAGAACAAAATTCTATTTCTAATTAATGGATTCATTCCTTCACCAGGTGTGTTTGTCTAGTGACAAAACATCAAATGTGTAAGATTACATCTTGGAAACTAGCATGTTAAAAATCAATTTAAAAAAACTGATAATTTACAAGGCAGACTTTAAGACTGGGGTAAAGGAAAGAAGTGGCACATTTAAAATGGGATTACACACAATCAAACCTTTGAAAAGAATCAACTGATGCAAATGATATAACAATGAAATGACACTATAAGCAGTTAAAACATTCACTGTATTTGGAAATAAGATTTCTGAGATTATTACTGCAGTGAGGTAAACATATAAGCACCTGCAGAACAGACTCAAATGGAGTGTGTCTCAGAGTTTCCATCTGTCAACAGATTCAAGCTTCAATAATATATTATTCTTTTAAGTTCTGAGGAATATAACTGTAGATGCCTTAAACTGCAAAATGTGTGAAGAGGATAGAAGATGTATTCTTCATTCATAGGTTTTATGTGTAAAAGAGGAGGTTGGGAAAGTCATTAATTGAAGAGATACAGGGCAGTGTACAGATCAGAGAGGGTTAAGTACAAGATAATTTGCCAATTTAGAAAGTACAGGTTCCTGCTAGCTAGAAAAGATAAGGTACCATTCACCACCATCAAAGGTGAAAGGTAAACTCTATCTGCCTGTCAAATATGGCCCTAACCCTGAAGATAGGAGTAACTAAAGAGGGGTTTTTGTTGTTGAGTTGCTAATGAAATCAGTTTTGTTTTCTTTTTTTAACTTGGTAATCCCACCTATATTAAATGTTTCAGTGACTGGCTAGTTGACTAGCTAACTTATAGACACTGAGTTCTCAAGTGTAACAAAGACTTCCTACAACTTGGCTACAAAAATCATGAACTTTGAATTACAAAACCAGAGATGAATGAATGCCAGTCACCATTTTTAAACTACCATAAGTGTATATAAAACAAAATAGGGATAACTGGAAGTCAAAAGTTAAGATTGTGAGGGACTATAGAAAAGCTTTAATATTTCATGGTAGTCTTCTACATACCAATGATTCTAGAAACTCAAACCAAGTTTTGATCCTTTTAGCACCTAAAATGAACCTCTCTCCTAAACCTAGAGCATAGGATACCCAACTCTTTTTCTGTTATTTTTAATGTAGTGTTAATATACTGCAATTAAGTTTTTAACAAGGTTGGAATTATGTAAAGCCAAAGGTCTATGTGACAGCTCCTAAAAAAATACTACAATTCCTAAGCAGGTCATAACCAAACATAAACTGCTATAGAATAGCGTAGCAATACACTAAATTTTGGCCTTACCTACTAAAAAGCTCTTCCTTACACTCTAGGTAGTGGGAGTTGGCTACAGACATTTCATTTCAAAAACTCTTTTTACTACTGTTTAAACATTTCACACCTCCCTTCCCTATACTAAAAACTGATGATAGGAGAACATCTATCTTTCTCTCTCTTTTTTGTTTGTTTTTTGTTTTTGTTCTTAAGCAAAAGTAATATCTTTGAGAAGTTACTGGGAACCCTCATGACTCCCTTTTGTTAAAAAGCTGACTTAGGACAGTCAAAGATAGATTTCACATTTTACCATTCTCTCCCAGTCTTCCCAAATTCACTATTGCTCCACTCACTTTTTCCCAGAAAAAGGTCTTTCTTATTTTCAGTCTTAGAGTTTCAAAACTAACTGGAAAAAAATGCCATAAAAACGGAAAAGTAATTAATACCTTGGAAAAAGACACTCTCATTGATAGGGGAGGGGGCATACCAGCTCTCATCTTTAAACTGTTAAGCTGAAATACATCAATGGCGTTAAATCACTACCCATTTAATTGCTTAAACAAACAAACAAACAAACATCCCATAGCTTTTCTCTTCTTACACCTCTTACTTCAAAATTTTGAATTGATTTTACTAAACTAAGTTTTAAAAATAAAAAGGCCTCAGTGGAAAAATAAAATCTCCCAATATTTTAAGATGTTTGAACCAAGCAATTCTACCAGATACTTAAAATAAAACTTTCCATACCTGTCTTCATCACCATCAACAGGAATAGCTATGCTGAACACAGAGGTGGCCAGACTGTTCATAGGTGTTAACTGAAGGGGGTTTGCCAGGGCATCTGCAACTGGAGGCTTCACAACAGGCTTATTTTCAGCAATGAGAGAAAGTGGTGGTTGAGGTAGGGGTTCTGATTTTCTTCTAGTATCGTCAACTTGCCCGACTAAAGGCTGGGTCTGAGTCTGAAACTGGCTTAGGTCAGACTGTGGTAGACTTGTTGGTGCACTGTGTGTGCCTTGCACTAAGGGTGGCCCAACTTGTGGGATGACGCTGCTGCTGCTCCGGCTGACTGGCGTATGGCTACTCAGCTGCTGAGCCTGGCCCAGTGGCGAGGGTACATTTGGCATAGTAACAGAAGTGGTGGGCACACTAGGCACGCTTGGAGCGGGTACCGCCGCAGGCACGTTTGGAACTCCGGGCATCACGGTGTGAGGACCACCAGGCACGGCCGACAGCTGACCACTGCCACCCATCTGCGGCGGTTGCTGCACGGCCTGGGGCTGCCCAGTCCCAGTAAGCCCAGAGCCTGGCTGCACCACGCCTCCTACAGCAGCTGCGGCCACTCCAGGCGGTTGACTAGGCGCGGCCTGGCCGCCAGAAACCGGACCAGGGGCCACTGTTTCGCTGGGTTGGGAAGAGGTGCCCATCATCTGCGCACCCAAGGAGGGGACGCTCTGGCCAGACCCCAGAGGAAAGCTGGCCGCAGAAGCAGAGGTCGCGCCTGCACTTGTGGACAAGGGCTGCGCAGGGCTTGGCGGCTGCAGGGCTACGTGCGGCTGCAGGTACTCACTCTGGCCCGAGGGCTGGACCGGCATCAAATGCCCGGGTGGTATCTGAGGCTGGGGATACGCGAACTGCTGAGGATGCTGTGGCAGCGAAGAGCCGACCGCCTGGCCCGGCTGAGCTGCCAGGGCAACAGGCTGCGCCAGGTTTACATTCGTCGGTGGTAGACCCTGGGCAACAGGCCCCGGGAGGGCGCCGCCGGCCACCGCTCCCTGGAGTTGAGTTGGCTGAGCGGCTGCCGTCATTGGCTGCGGCCCGGTCGCCGCTCCCGGGAACGGCGGTAGCGACGCCGAACTTGGAGCCACAGCCCCACCTACGGGCGGCGGAGGCTGTGGCTGCCCAACGCTGAAACTCTGTGGCTGGGCGAGAGTGGGCTGGCTCATTTTCTCCGACGGGGGTAGCTGTGACACAGCAGTCAAGGAGCTGTCAGTTCCCGAGTCCAGCCCGTGCGCCCCCTGCATGGAGGCCACCACCACCACCACCGACCCTCCGGTGGCGCCCAGGCCGCTGTCCCGCTCCGCAGTCTGCTCCAAAGTATTGCTGTGTCTAATGCAATCCCCGGACCTAGTGAGGACGCTACTATCTGAATCCCGCTCGTAGTATTCCATACACGTCCATCGGCCGCGCCGATACGGCTCTCCACTCCCGTGGTCTAGCTTGATCACGCGGAAACGGGAACTACAAGTGGTGGGGGGCTGAGATGGAGTTGCACTACCTGGCCCCGGGGCGGACCCCGAAGTGGCGGCGGCCGCCGCCAGGGTCTGGGCGAGCGCCCCCGCCACGCTCCGGGCCGACACGCCGCCGCCTCCGTTGGCGGGCGCAGCCGAGGCGGCTGCCAGCTGCCCATCCAGGATGAGGTTCGGGGACACGGTCCCGGGAGTTTCCGCCTCCCCGACATTGTTAAGCGTCTCTTCCGAGGAGCTGCGCTCACACACCTCCTCGGGGCCGTAATCCGTGGCCCGGGAGACGTCGAAGATCTCGGAGGACACGTCCTCCGTGCGCGACTCGTCCGGGTCGTCCAAGCTCTCGGTGTCCTCCGTGATGCTGGTGGCCACCTGGGCCGTGGTGACACTGGTGATCTGGAAGCAGCTCTTCTTCTTGGCCGGCATCTTGGACATGGTGGAAGAGGCTGGAGAAACAGAGGCTCCTCTGGGATCCCACCGGAAACCGGGAAGGGCTGAGCACGGGCCCCCAAAGACAAAGTCCGAGTTCGCGCCTGGGTCTTCGGCCCGCGCCGCAAGTCACGGTCTGTCCTGGGCACCGGCGCCGCGCCGCGACATCCTCGTCCTCTCCTCCCGCGGCCGCGGTGCCTCAAGGCAGCCCGTCAGCGACGGCCGGAGCGTGGCTCAGGGGCGGGACGGCTGCTCCCGCGGCTCAGCCGCCGCGGTCAGTCCAGCCCGGCGCTCGGCGCGGTCAGCAGGCCCGGCTGGGGGTGGAGCGCAGGGCGCAGGAGGCGGCGGCGGCGTGAGGGGCGGTTCTGCCCCGCTCGGGCTCCTCTCTGGCCGGGGCCCGCGGCTGCTCCCGCGCGGCGCCGCGGAGGAGGAAGGCGGAGCGGGGAGGCCGGGACCGACGCTTCCCGACGGGGCTGGAGGTCCGCGGCGACGGGCAGCCCTCCGTCCCGGGCTCTAGCCCGAGCGCAGCCCGGGGGCCATGCCGGCGGAGGCGGCGGAAGCCCGCTCGGGGGCGGGGAAGGCCAGCAGTCTGGCCTCCCTCAGGGAGCCACCCGCGGCGGCGGGCCCGGCCTCCTCGCGGCTCTCGGGCGCGTGAGGGGCGGCGGCGGCGGCTGGAGGAACGGCAGGGCGAGCGGAGGCGCTCGGCGGCGTGGGGGGACCGGTGGCGGCGTCTTCCGCTTCTCCTCGGCGCGGCCGGCTCGCAGACCCCGGAAAAACTGAAATTCGAACTGCTGAAGCAGCGGCTGCAGCTCCCTCCACTCGGCCAAGATGGGGCTGAAATGGCCGCGCCAGGGATGCTGGGAGGAGCAGCAGCCCCGCAGCCGCCGCCGCCGCAGACTAAAATGCCGCCGCTGCCGCAGCCACCGCCAGCGCCGCAGCCGCCGCCGTTCCGTGACGCGCCGGCGTCGTGACGTCACCGCCCCGCCCCCTCCGGTTTCCTGCAGCTTCTCGTGGAGGCCTGTGAGAGCTCGTGGGCGGGGCTGAGGGTTAGAGAAAGGGGAGCGAGTTCTTTATTTAGGGTTTTTCAAATTTAAATTTCACGCCGCAGGTTCATTAGGGGTTGGGGAGCCCGAGGACGGTTTTAAATTGCGAGCCGGGGGAAACGCACGGTTCGGTGCCGGGGTGTGGAGATCCTGGATGCCCGGAGGTCATGTGCTGTTTCCTAAGGTTTAGCAGAGGTCCTAGTGGAACCAGGGCAATAGGGGAGGAAACTAGGGCGGTCTGGCTGCAGAAGAGTTGTGTGGCTGGAGAAAGCGAATTACGTTAAAAGCACTGAAAAATATGCGTTGATCACCATGGTCAGAAAAGTGAAATTCAAGAGAAAAGAGGTTGACTAACACAGAAGAGCTAACCAGATTGAGCTAGAAAGATGATCTTCCAGATTGAAATTCTGACCTCACCAATGACTTCGGGGATGGTTATTTACCCAGAGTAAAGTCGGTTTTCAAAAAAGATTAGGTATTAATAGCATATTCCAAATTTCCCTGAATTTCCGTGGTTTAAGGCTGGAAGGGTTCATTTGAACTTTTGAGATGTTCAACGTGAAATCAGTAGCAGCTCTGAAAGTGCCACCGAATTTACGGTTGTAAATTGTAGCTACTTACCAACCAAAAATCATGAGGCCATTCTTTTGTTTTGTTTTGTTTTTGAGACACAGTGTATCCCAGGCCACTCACTTAAACCAAAGTGGCCTTGAACCTGTAATGAGTTCCTGCCTTAACCTCCCAAATGCTGGCAAGCACCACCACATTGAGAGGGCAAGGATGTGATTTTAAACACTGGCAACTGTTGAACGCTGACATACGAAAACAACCCTCATTTAGCTAAAATCTGAAAAGTTTTTCTGGAAATCAAGATGTCAGATTTATTGCAACTTTTAGAGATCATGTCAGGCTGACTTATTTAAATTATTTTACTCAGTTCTCTAATCTCTAAAGAACAGGAGTACTCTTATCTAAAAATAGATTGATAATTAAATTTTGCACAGAAATTTTTAGGTGCTTGGCTGTATTTTATGGAGACAGGTTCTTTAAACTCAGTAGAAACTGTCCTTCAAACCCAGACAGAGGTCAGTATAGGAACCAGTACCTCAGAATAAAATCCCTGTTTCTTGAGGGGGCAGAAGAATAAAAGAAACAATGTGTTACATTATGTTGTTATTGTGGCAGAGATAGCTGATGCAAGGCTTCATTTCTAAATCTACAATTTGAGTAATTTCTCAAGACAGTTTCCAGCAATGAAGTAGAAATAACTGACCTGTTAAATCCAATGTGGATTTATAATAGCTTGATTTTGATGTTGAAATTGGTTATCAGTGGGTATTGTTGACCATATGATATGCAGGGGGAAAATAGCATGTGCCTCATCATGACATTATACTATCTTAGTGTATAAACTTCCTGATGATTAGTCATGATATTTTTTAGCCACAGTTAAAGGGAGACAGATGATCACTTGAGCCCAGGAGTTTCAGGCCAGTCTTCTCACTACCTCATCAAGCAACTCCTAGGTTAAAAAAAAAAAAAAATAAGAGAACTTGTCACTTCAGACTGTTGGGAAGAAATGAAAATAATTTTAGTTGTTGTAAAGAATTTTGAATTCACTGTAGAGAGGAAAAAAATAATCTATTCTCAAACCACAGAAAGTATATTCATAGTTGTCCACAAGAAATTAAAAGTCTACAAATAACAACAACAAAGAGTGATAGAATGCAGTGTCTGCACGCAAGTCCCTTTGCTAGTGTGTAGAGAGTTGTTAAGAAGTAACATGGTAGCCCTAGCTCATTGGAATTGGAGAAGTCCCTGGAGAGCCAGACTTAAAGGCTTTAATGCAGTTATCCTGGCTCCGTGCCTGTACCCACAGACCATGCACTGGAGGCTGTGGGAGTCCTCCCTCACTACTCTCTCAGCCCCCAGTGTGACCATTTGCCTTACATCCGGTACTTCCTCAAAGACTTCAGTTTTCAGCTGTGTATGGGAAGTACTCTTAGAAAATGTATGGGGAAAATGTAGGGGGAAAAACAACCCAAAAAACTAAGGGCCCTTTTCACTGATGAAAAAATAGTACTACAACATGAGCTTTTCATTATTTGCAAACAGCATACTTATTCCAGATCAGCACAATGATGAATCATTTCAGAATCATCAGATGGTGGAATGTGAGCAATAGGGTTCTCAAGAAAACCTGACATCTCCTTCTCCCTGTGAATAATGACACACTAAAGACTCGGAAAAAAAAAAAACAAAATATATATATAATGCTTTCAGTAGAAATTAAGAAATGGCTACATTAAAAAAATAACTGTAATTTGAAAACCAGTGGTATATATTTTGCATTGGATTGCCTATATTCCAGCAAGTTATTCTGGGATTTAGAAGCAGCTCATGTTTGTTTTCCATGTTTCTAATAATCACCAAATTATTAGAAAAATATAAAATGAAGGAGTGTTTTTCAGCTTTTAAAAGGAATCAGTTAAAAATAAACAACTGTCAAAGCAAGCAGTCTTTGGTTTATTACTAAGGTTTCCCTGGTGCTCCATTTCTGAAGCACTATCACAATAAATCCTCTAAGCAAGACTATTGTGGGATATTATCCAGAAAGGAAGAAAAAAAAATACAGTGAAAAGGGACTAAGGCTAATGGAGGTATGACTAGTTTTGTAAAAGAAAACTCAATTTTATTAAAGTATGCAAGTTCTTACTTGAGGAGGGATACTCAAGATCTCCACATTTATTAAAGTAACTATTAGACTTGCCTGGGATTTGATACA
This sequence comes from Meriones unguiculatus, assembly GCF_030254825.1. Classification (NCBI taxonomy): domain Eukaryota; kingdom Metazoa; phylum Chordata; class Mammalia; order Rodentia; family Muridae; genus Meriones; species Meriones unguiculatus. Next base: position 164,681,301 of record NC_083350.1, on the reverse strand, counting down.
CTGTGAAATAGTAATGATCTGGTTTTGTTACGGTGAAAATCTCCTTGAGTACCTTTGAACTTAAGATATAATGTAGCAGTTTGGATTTTGAAGTAATAAATAAATGCAGTGTTCTCATTAGAGCATGCTTTATTTCATTACTGAATTTAAATCTTAGTGAGCTAAATGTTAGTTCTGTGGCTCTACCATTAAATTTAAATGTTACAGTGTAGCAGCCCAAGAAGAAAGCTATCAATGACTCTATTACTTTATTTGTCCATGTTATAGGTGACCACTGGCAATAACATGAATAACATCTATCTTAACGGATTGGAGAGACCAGGAATAAGTTCAGTTTTGCTATAAAATTTCTTTATAATTGCTCATAAACCTCTCAAACCCTTGGCTTCCCTATTCTGAGTAGAAATAGTCTAGCAGCAAAGAGTTACACTATAGAAAACAATGAAAGAATGTATAGAATAAGATAACAGGGCCATGCTTTGACACACTGGAATGCTTTGACAGCGCCTCAGGGGGGCTGCTCTTGGCAGGAGCATTTCCGATATCACTAATAAAAATAATTTTAGAAAGGAAAGTCGTGGCGGGGGAGGTGGTTCAGTGGTTAAGAGCACTTGCTGCAGTTCCAGAGGACCCAGGTTCCATTCCCAGCAACCATGCAGTGACTCACTCCCTGCCCTAACTCCAGTCCCAGGGGATCTGACACACCCTCTGGCCTCCACAGGAACTGCATGCATGTAGTGCACCAACTTAGGTACATTTCGTGCACATAAACAAGAGAGAAAAAGAAAGTGATTAGATATCATGTTTTTTTTTAAAGGAGTCACATTCCTCATAGCTAGCTGGTTTATTTGTTAACATTTAATAGCTGGCTCTTTATAAATTGACTCATCATTCACTTAATATATACGAATTAGTTATATGTATAAGTATAATTATGTGTTGCTTAAAATAATAATTTTAAGTTGTAACTTCAACACTCATAAAACATTGGAAGATACTGCTAGTTTCTATGTTTCTGGCATTTCTCCCAGTATTACTATTGTCAACTTACTGTGTTGTTTGTGTGTTTTGTTTTGTTTCCTAAATATATTTGAGTGTAGAAACTTGTATAAATTGGATTTTATATATGTTAAATATAAAAGATGTTTCAGCTGTTGTTCTTAATACTTTGAAAAAGTGTTTTAATACAGCGCTGGAGTGGAGCTCAGGCCTTAAACATACTAGGCAGGCAGTCTACCCTTGAGACAGGTCTCCAGCCCTAGATTTTTCAGTGATGTTCTGAAGATCATTCTAATTTGACTGATTGTATGACTTTTAGTAGATAGAAGCCAGAGGCTGAGAAGCATAGGTCAGACCTTGAGTGCCCTGTATTCCCAGTTATGTTTTAATTACAAAAGAATTAGATCTTTAACCACTGGAAACAAAGCATTTTTATCATTTAACATTATAATGTTTAAAATCCTACTTTGGAAATATTCTTATTTGGGGCTCAGTGATTGAGAGCACTCCCTGCTCTTTCAGAGGTCCTGAGTTCAATTCCTGGCAACTACATGGTGGGTCACAGCCATCTATACTAGGATCTGATGTGCTTTTCTGGCATGCAGGTGTGCATTCAGATTGAGCATTCATATACATAAAATAAGTACATGAGTAAATCAATAAATAAATGTTAAAATATTCTCTTATTGAAATCTTAATTCATGGTCCATGATTGCATAAACTTTGTTACTTAAAATGATCATATAATAAGCTACTTCTTGGCAAATTAACATTCACTTCCTGCCTGCCTCTAATTTGGGATCTTTAGAAGAGAAAGAAGTTACAAAGTGGAAGATATTGGAGGCAAATATAAAAATCAAGGTGAAAGCTGACTAGAAGATCAGTCCAATTTGGGCCATTAAATACCTGGACACAAACACTTCTCACCTTATTTTCCTCTAGATTTTACTAGTAACCTTTGTTTTTTGAATCCTGCACATTTACTCAGTGTATCTAAATACAGATTTTAAATTATAAGCTTTTTTTATTGGAACTTCATCAGTACAATGGTTCTACCTTCCGTGATTGTTGATACTGTCAACTTGAGAGAATCCAGAATCACCTAGGAGACAAACCCCTGTGTATGCCTGAGAAGGAGTGTCTATACCAGGTTGTTGAGGCAGGAAGTCCTACACAGCACGGCAGCAGCACCCCTTCCATGGGCTAGGGGTCCAGAGTGAATGAAAAGAGAAAGAGAAACTTTGCTTCCTGACCACAGATGTAACACCCTTCATCTCTATGATGGGCTAGACCTTCAAATTCTGTGCCAAAATGAAACCCATCCTTTCTTCAGTTGCTTTTTGTCAGACATCTCCTCACAGTAGTAAGAAAATTAAATAACACATCCTTTATAATAAAAAATATCAACTGTTCCCAAAAATGTATCTTTTCAAAAAAGAAATGTTACTATAATTATCTATTAAAGTATTTAATACTGAATTCTATTTTAAATCTTAGTTAATTACTATGTTCAAAATAATTTTGAGGGGCCCTTTTTTTTTTTTCTTTTTTGTTTTTGGTTTTGAGAGACAGGGTTTCTCTGTGTACCCTTGACTGCTCTGGTCTCTCTTTGTAGACCAGACTGCCCTTGTACTCACAGACATCTGCCTGCCTCTGCCTCCCTGAGTGCTGGAATTACAGGCATGTGCCACCACACTCAGCTGGTTCAAAATAACTTTAAATATTAGTCGTCTTTTATATATATATGTATATATATATATATATATATTTGAGACAAGGCCTCATTATATAGACCAGACTGGCCATGAACTCACAGACATCTGCCTGCCTCTGCTTTCTGAGTGCTGAGATTAAAGGCTGTGCCACTAAAGATATTAAGAATGGTTGTAATTAAAATACTGATGTCACATTCAGGCTCTGATGGAGACAATTGGCCTGGGTGTTTTCTTTACACTTTATCTTCTGCCAGTTTCAGTCCCATGTGAATGAAAGTTAAAGCTCTCTCCCTTTGTCCCTCCCTGACTCCCCATCTTGTGCTGTCTAGTCTGGCCCTGAATTTGTAATCTATATCTGCCTTAGTCTCTTTACATTTGTTCTTATCAAGGTAAAATAAATCAAAGAAGAGGTACCGTCTTTGATGATGTACAGAACATCATTGGTACTTTCTCTGAAACATTTAATCCTTTTTAAAAGTGGAACATAGGAGAAGAAACATCTGTTTTGTTACAGGGTGCAGTATAAATATGACAAAAATGAGAAACTTATTAAATCTCAATGCTTATGAAATTATGTTAATAACTACTTGATAAATCTGGTGTTTCACAGATGCTATCCTAAAGCATTGAGATATAAAAAATGAAAAAGGTAAGCCAGGTGTGATAGGGCACACCTTTAGGCCCAGCACCAACTAGGCAGAGGCAGGAAGATCTGTGAGTTTGAGGCCAGCCTGATCTTCAGAACAAGTTCCAGGACAGCCAGGGCTATGCAGAGAAACACTGCCTCGAAAAAAACAAAACAACAACGACAAAAAAGATGTAGTAGCACGCCAAAATTATAATGCAATTCTTAAAGGGTATGCATACTTCATTATTACATTTTTGTTAAATACCATTTTTAACCCTTATTTACAGCCTAATTGTGAAACTAAAATAGTCTGATCACATTGCAGTATATAATAGAACTTTTGGGTGTGGGTGGGAGCGGGAGTGGCGATACATTTCCCAAACTTTATAGCCCACCTTATTAATAAACTTTACTTTTGGTTGAATTCTATTTTCAAAAATCAAAACCACGGTAAGTATAATTTTTTAATTTGATGAAGAAATTTTAAATGTTAAATATAGTAGACTATGAAGCAAAAAGTTTAAAAAAATTGTTTCATATCTGTTTTAGTCACTATTTTTTTTTTTCTGTGAAGAGACACCATGATCATGGAAACTCTTATAAGAGAAAGCATTTAATTGAAGTCTGCTTACAGATTCAGAGACTTTGTCCATTATCTTCATGGTGGGGGACATGGTGGCAGGCATAGCAGGCATGGCAGACATGGTGCAAGAGAAGTAGTGAGAGCTACTTCCTGGTCCACAGGCAGAGAAAAAGGCATTGGGCTTGGCATAGGCTTTTGAAATCTTAAAGCCCACCCCCAGTGACACATTTCCTTCAACAAAGCCACACCTCCTAATCCTTCTAATCTTTTCGAATAGTACCACTTTCTAGTAACTAAGCATTCAAATATATAAGCCTATGTGAGCTATTTTTATTTAAACCACCACATCATCTTTGAAAGTTATGTATATGTATAGGAAAAGAATTGGGAGAGAAATATGTCAGAATTTTAATGATGGCTATTTCTTGAGATGGGATTAAGATTATAAGGGATTTTACTTTATTTTTTAATTTCCAAATTTCTACTTTTTTATCCAAATGTAATACATTCATATATTTAAAAAGCATAAAATTGAAATCCTAAATCAAAATAACTTTGTAAAGTTAAAACAATAGATAAAAGTATCATTTTAGTTATTGAAGTATGAAGGTGACACTTCATAAAATGTTAATGCTGCCAAATATTGGGAGTGATCAATACATTGGTAAAAGCTGAATATAGCTAATGCAAGGGGGATTTTAGGAGCTGACACATTAAATAGTTCATAAAGGGATTAGAAGGACAGAAAAATAATTAAAATAAAAGAAGTAGAACTAGAAAATGAGATGTTCAAAAGCTTGTCCTGTTGGGCTCTGCAGGATTCTTGTGAGCTGGCTGTCCCTGAACAAGTCATAATCTCTCTGGTCTCAGTTTACCGAACTTTAAAATAAGGAGGGTCACAAAAGAGCACTATTTTCAGTACTAAGAATCTTTTGAATCTAGATTCTCAAAGACAAGTTTGGATTCCTGGTTTGTCTGTGGTCCCACACTAAAATGGATTACTCTGTGAGGGCAAGGGCCATCATTTGTATTTTTTATCCTGTGTCACTAGTGTCTAGATTTGGGTTTGACACATTAGACTCTATGTAAGTATTTTGTAATGAACTGGACTTTCATTTTCACAACAGCCTAATATTTTCATTCAACATTATGAAAATAAAGAAATAAAGATGGTCAAAATCATAGAACATCATAGAACACTACACTGGGAAATTGTCTGCAAAGATGGATACTTGTTTAAACTTTTTTTTAATTAAAAAAAAGAAGCCATTTTACTTGTTAGACAAAAGAAGTTCCTTTATCTTTTTATTGAAGCATTTTATTCTTTTGAAAATTTTTAGGAACTATGTAGGTGTATATTGGAGTATATGTTGAAATCTGAGAATATAGCATCTTTAATGTTTTACAGACAGCACATGAAATTTTGATCAGGAAAATACTTTGACAGCCATTTATTTTATTTTTTAATAAATAGATTTTCATACATATTCTGATTATGATTTCTCCTCTCCCACCCCCCCTCAGAACCTCTCTACTTCCTCGCCCACCCATATCTGTAACCTTTCTCTCTCTCATTAGAACACAGGCAACATAATAATAATAATTATTATTATTATTTAAAATAAAATTATTATTTAAAATAAAAATAAAAAACAGAATAGGACAAAATAAACAAGCAGAAAACAAAAGATCCAAAGAAAATAACAAGACATATATACAAACCCTGACACAAACACAGAAAACCCAAAAAACAAAATCAGAAACCATAAATATAAGCAAAAGATTAGAGGTGGAGGAGGAAGAGGAAGAGGAGGAGAAGGAGGAGGAGGAGGAGGAGGAGAAAAGAAGAAGAAGAAGAAGAAGAAGAAGAAGGAGAAGAAGGAGAAGAAGGAGAAGAAGGAGAAGAAGGAGAAGAAGGAGAAGAAGGAGAAGAAGGAGAAGAAGAAGAAAGTGGTGGCAGCAGTGGCCCAGACAAAAAAACCCTCCCAAAATACCATTTAGTTTATTTTGTGTTGACCATCTACTGTTGGGCATGGGCCCTGCCCTTAGGTATGGTTTGTAAACCCAGTAAGACTCTGTTGGAGAAAACAAAGCTTTTCTTTGTGAGTGGTTATCAATTGGAGATCACTTCAGGGTTAGGGATGGGGTTTGTGTGTTCTTGCCCCACCTCACTGGGACCCCTTTTGGCTTCCCTTGTAAGCTCTGTTGATGCTGCCCCAGTCTATAAATTGATTTGTGGTTCAGTCCCATTATGTCAAGAAGGCCTTGTTTTCTGTCTTCCATCTTCTCTGGCTCTTACAATCTTTCTGACTCCTCTTCTGTGTAATTCTCTGAACCCAGAGGGGAAGAATTCGATGGAGACATAGCATTTCAAACTGAGTGTTCCAAGATATCTCAGTCTCTGAATAATGTCTGGCTGTGAGCCCCAGTATTTGTTCCTATTTGCTGCAGAAGGAAGCTTCTCTAAAGACGACTTTGCAAGACACTGATCTATGAGTACAGCAGAATGTCATTAGCAGTTATTTTATTGCTATATTCCTTTAGCACAACAGTAGTATTTGGTTTTCCCTGAGGTCCATTCTCTATCTAGTGTCAAGTTCTTGGCTACATGGGCATTGTGGGGCATGGGTTCCATGTTCTGGAGTGGGCCTTAATTCCAATCAGATAGTAGTTGGTTATTGTCACAACTTTTGTGCCACCATTGTGCCAGTATATCTCGAAGGCATATCTTCATTGTAGATTTCAGAGTTTATAACTGGCCTAGTATTTACCTTTTTCCTCTGGTAGTGAAAAGAGTACTTTCTAGTACCATGAACACTAGTCAGTAGAATGAAGGCTTTAAGTAGGTACCAGCTCAACTTCTCCATGTTCAGTGAGTTAATATAGGCATTGTCTTCAGCAGTGGGACTTTACCATCAGTTTGTGGAGAACAATCAATAGCTTTGGCAATAGCTATTGCTTGGGAATTTCCATGGGGCTGCTTAGGCCAACAACTCAATTGGCTAACTACCCAGCATTGGAAGGTTTCATTTGGTGGCAAGAGATGTCTATAGAGACATGTCAACCTTGCTATTCAGTGATTCTAATTTAATTTATATTTTAGAGAAGTTTTGCTGTTTTAGGTTTCCATACGACCCCTTAAATGGTCCTTAGTTTTAGATAAATTTCCTCCCCCTCCCCATTTGATCTTCCTGTTCTAGCCACACCCACCTAATCCCAGCCCTGTTCATCTATAACTATGGTATTTTCTCTTCCTAGTGTGATCCATCCCCTTAGTTATACAGAGTGTAGCCTACTTATTGAAGACTTACAGCTAACATCCTCATATAAGCGAATGTATGCCATACTTTTGACAGTCTTTTTTTTTTTTTTTTTAATTCAAGACAGGGTTTCTCTGTGTAGCTTTGGTTGTTCTGGAACTCACTCTACAGACCAGGCTGGCCTTGAACTCACCTTGAAAGTCATATTTAATTGTATTTGGTTCAAAGAATACTGAACTATTTAAAATACTTGGTATAATGGAAAGTTTAAATAATGTTTTCTTTGCATAGAAAAATCAAGCAAATGGAATTACTGCCAGGGTAAAAAGTTCTTAGTTATCATGCTAGAATAACTAACTATTGGTAAAATGTTCTATTTTAAATTCACAGATTAATGAATACCTAGGTTTTGCATTAAAAAATTGGTAGAGTCCTTGGGCTTTTTAAGTTTTTCTTCATCTGTTTGGTTTGGCTGTTCCTATTTACATATTCATTCTCGTTAGGGTTTCAATTTAGTGCTGGCCTTGATCTGAAGCCAAAGCAAATGTCTTGCCCTGTGATACTAACTTCACATTACGTCTTGAGTAATTTGCAGTCCCAGAGAGGGAAAAAAATATGGTTGCTACATGAGAGGTAAAAGCATCACATAAATGAAGCCAAATCTGAAAACAGTTTTCCTTGGTGTTAGTGCAGTTTCAGGATAATGAGGACTCAGAAACATCAGCTAATGACCAAAGATGAATCATTGTTAAAACACTTTTTTTTTGGCATAAAATACCTAATGTTTCTAGCTGGTTGATAATTTTCGTAGCAACCATGAAATTTGGCATGCACTAAACACTTTTTATTAGACAGAGACCCCTTTGAAGCTGCTCGTTATGCTGAAGTTGTCACAAGAATGAGGGAGGATGATCCGTGATTTCTGCTGACCTGTAGCTCTTTGGAGCAGCATGTAGCACTCTTTAAAATGTTCTCTAGAAGTCCTCTGTGCTTCTACAGCCAAAAAGAAAATCGAGTAGATGCAGCAGGAGAGGTGCAAACACACTGAATCAACCTCAAAGTTAGAGTTCGGTCAGAATTGTGAACTATTTATTTCTAAACTTACTTGTTCTTTGGAAAGGCAGTGAAGAAGTAAGTTATGTAGGCTACTTTAATAGGAACAGTAAGAATTAATAACAGAGTATTTCCATGAATTATGAATCAGTTAAAAGAGATAATTACAAAGTTTTGGAAGTATTTAATAACATTGGTCTCAAGGAACATGCAACTGTATTTCAAGGTTGACACATAGTTTAGCTGAGAAGTTTGAGATTCTACACAAAGGGCTAAATAGTAACACTAATATTAATTAATTATTAACTAATATTAATATTAATTTTAATATTAAGTATTAATACTAATAAGTGTAAAACAGTAGTTTTTATTTTAATTTTTTTGAGAACTTCATACATGACTGCTGCGTCTACCTCGTTCCTCCTTTAACAGTAAGCTAACTGTTACTATCCATAAAAAAATTACCATACTGCATTCCTAAAGAGTCTGTACATTTCCCAACTACACTGTGTTTTATTACTTCTGAACAGAAAGGTGAGGAAAAACACTTTTAAAAATTCAGTAAGTGGAAAAACCCATCACAGATATGTCATACCTCTGCTCATAGTTTACATACATGTAAGATTTCACGGTTATCAAAAATGTACCACATCCTTTGATCCTTATAACTTTCTGTGTGACCTTTGGCAGGTCACACAGCCTGTGGTTCATGTTTTGTAATGTACATGTAATAGTCTTCCTACTCCCAAGTCTATAAGACTACTTCATAATAATAAAAATAATAATAATAATAATAATAATAATAATAGAGTGGTTCCATGAATTGTGAATTCTTTAAAAGAGATATTACATTTACAAAGTTTTGTGAATATTTAGTAACGTTAATCTCAGGAAACACACAACAAGCTTGGCATACAGTTTAGCTAAGAAACGTGAGATTGTATACACAGGGAAAAATGCTGCCTCATTAGTGCAAGACAGTAGTTTCTTATTTTAAGTTTTTTATTTTAAGAACTTCATACATGACTGATACATCCATATCATTCTTGCTTCTTCATCCTAGAATAATAAAGAATAGTAAATAATATGAGCAAAATATTTTTGAACCATGGACTCACTGAACTTAGTTTCATGAAACAAACTATAATGTTTACTGGTTGGCCAACATATCAGGCTACATATGACAACTGGTGACAAGAAATTTGTTTAAAAACCAGTTTTCAGGTGGACTAAATCCAGAGTTATTATGCATACATAAACTGGAAAAAGAACGTAGGCGATAGTTTGTTAAAATAATGTTTTCTAAATATCTGCACTCAGAATGTAGCATAAGTCAAAGTTAAGATATTAGCCTTGCCATTAATATTATCTCAGGGAGCTTCCATATTAGAAGAAAACCTCCTGAAGATGCTGAATATTTTATAAAATACTTCATTTTGAATAAAATAACATTCTCTGGCTTTGGAATTATTGTGGCTTAAATTTCTATTATCTGAGTAGACATGATATTATTTATACATTTATTTATACTTACTAAACGTTGGTGGGGTTTTTGTTTGGCTGCACTGGGTCTTACAAATGCTATGCATGTACTCTACCGCTAAGCGATGTCTCAAGCACCTTTTAAGTTTTTATTCATTTTGAGACAGAGTTCACTCAGTTGCTCAGGCTGCTCTTGAACTCATTCTGTAGCAGGCTGGCCTTGAATTTGGCATTCTTCTACCCCAGTTTCCCAAGTAGTTAGGATTACAGGCCTGCACCGCCAAGCCTAGCACTAAACATTGTTTTAAAAAAATGCCCATTTTTACATTCTTAATGAAATGTTTAAATATGTATAAAAGTAAAGACATTTGCATAGTGAATTCCAGCACTGGTATGCTTACTCATGCTTTCGGATTTTTGAAGACTGATCTTGGAAGTCACAGTCCTGACCCAGGTCAGGTGTGCCCTCACACTAGGCAGTCTACTGCACTTCTTTATTTAATGTGTGTGGGGGATGCGTGTGTATACACACGTACCATGGCACAAGTGTGAAGGTCAGATGACAACTTGCTGCACAGCTTCATTCCTTTCACCATGTGGGTCCCAGGAATTTAACTCAGATTATCAGGTTTGGCAGGAAGTACCTTCACCCACTAAGCCATCTCACCAGCCCAGTAGCGGTGGTGTTTGCTTGCTTGTTTGATTTTTAAGGAGAAAAGGTGAGCAGTAGGGAAAGATGGAAATGGCATGAGTGTGACGGTGCGGAAATGAGTATGTACTGAGAGATACTTTACAAGTATGTTTTAATTTGATGTTTGGTACATCCGTATGGAGAAGTGTTATTACATAAATAGAGTTTAAAGCAGTGGTTCTCAACCTGTGGGTCGTGGCCCCTTTGGCAAGTCTCTATCTCCTGAAATGTTCACATTATGATTCAAAATTACAGTTATGAAGTAGCAATGAAAATAATTCTATGGTTGGAGGGTTCACCCAACGTGAGAAACTGGATTAAAGCGTCGCAGCATTAGGAAGATTGGGAATCACTGGTTTAGACATAAAGAGGCTGAGCCTTAGTGATTGAGATCTTCCACAGTTTTTAGGATCAAAGCTACATTTGAAATGGATCTGAGCAACACACAGGTCCATGTCGTCTCCATGACCCCAGTTCATAGTTGACGAAGCCCTCAACCCCATGTCCCATGAGGAGGAACATATTTCTTCTCTGGTTTTGTTTCTTTGAAACCTCATGCTGGGGTACCCTGTAGGGACTCAACCAAGTATGGATGGATGTAAGGAAAAAGGGCTTCTGCAAGTGAGGTTTCTGACCTCGCTCAGAAATGAAATGGGCAGGAGGCAGCTATGTGCATGAGAAGGAGCAATGGACCACTGTAGGCTACGGAACACATCACCTTAACTAGGCAATCATGTTGGGCATGGGTGCTGCGGTCGCATAGGGTCCCTCAAAGAGCTTTTGTTTCTTTATGCAAAGAACTGAAGGCTTTCTGATACTGCGTTAGGAATTTTTCTTTCCTGTTCTCCTGAACAGTGGGCATGGTGCAGGTCTGTCACTCCACCTCAGTTCAGATGAAGACGCGTCTTAATCTGGGACGTGTGTGTCACTGTCTTGGAATTAGATTCTCCAGGTCCAGACTATTTCCACACAACAGACAAGCAAATTCCCGAGATACCAGGCAGTGTTTCTGGGGACTGCTGCTGAGGCTTCCTGTCTGGGAGATCCGGACACTTTACTTCTAGCCTCAGTTGTAATGGCTGGGTAAATCACCACTCTGGCCCCCTGTTTTTCTTTCTCTGAGAGTAAAAATGCTGGACGAGAAAGTCCTGGATCACTTTCCTTTTTATAAGTTCACAGAAGGGGAGAGAGAGATCACAGGCCCTTCAGGAAGAAAAGAGGTGTGTGGTGAGGAAAGACTCACTTTCAATGGTCCAAATGTTAAGAGTTCCAAAGAGTTGACCGCTCATAAGCTCATAAGTTCTGTACATGTTTCCAGAAGTGACTTGTTAATAGCTCCATTCACTCATTTGACTTGACTGTGTTTTAGAATTGTTAAACTTTTTATTTAGAGGAAACTTTACCAGAAGTTCTGTTGTTTTTACCTCATTTTGAAATTTTAGGCATTCTGTCTAGGTGCTTTCTAAACCACCAATAACTTTATCTAACACTCAAAGAGTTCATCTTCACTCTTGAAGGTTATTTTAGCGACAAATGCTATATGAAATGGAACAGATGAAATGTTTTAGCTTGTTTTGGGGTGCTGTGGTGAAACCCAAGGCCTTGCCAGTGTGAGGGGAGCAAATGCTGCATCAAGCTACCACCAGATAAGGAGTTAAAGTTATAATAGTTTAATTATTCAACTATGTATACTTTAATAAAAAAAAAGACGGAAAGGAATTATTTTACTACCTCATTGCATTAAGCTTTTCTAAGAGTAAAGTAAATTCATAAAGTGGTTGTATAACCATGATAAGAAAGGTCAGGTATTTTTACTTATATAAAAATACAGATTTATCTTTTTTTGGTGTTGTAGCCTGCTTACTAGGCACATACTGAGTTCTTGCTAGCGTGATAAGTCTTTCATGTGCTAAGATTGCCAAGATGAGTAGTGTGTCCTCTGTGGTTCTGGGAAAGTCAAAGCTAATGGAAGATGCTTATATCCCAACCAGAAACAAAAGAGCTGGTGAAGGCTTTTCTACTGTATGATTTCATTGAACTATAAAATGGCATCATTAAGTGAGACTGGGACCTTGTTTTTCACATTGTATTACCTGCAGCACAACAGTTGTTAAATACATATGTTTAGTTTGCTGACTGCTGGGTTGTTAGTAAATTCAAGAAATATTGGATTGCATATATACATTTGTAGCATTGATTCTTTTATAATATGTCCTTCTACCTCTTTTGTTATACATGTTTGGTATTAACTGGATGGATACTTGAGATACAGAAAAAGAATTATGCACTACCCAATTTGTAGAATAAGATAAAAGAGTTCCTTTAAAAATCAGAAGCTCATACCTGTGCCAAAACATTAGAGCATCTCACAGAACTCAGATATCTTGAAACGCATCCTTAAAAGCATTGTTTTCTTCCTGAAGAAACAGTCATGTCACATATACCAAGCTTTATCACCACTTAATATTTGGAATGATTTTTAATTGGCCACCAGGAGTGGATGGCAGCTAGTCTAAAAGTCTAGATATTGTATTTTATGTGTTATCAGAATTGTGGGTTTTATTTGTGAAGCACAGATAGTATGGCTAATGCTACAAGGATTATTAGCACTTAAGAATGTGAGAATGGAATCTAAAATGGCCTTGGAAAATTTGAGTTGTGAGTTCTAAATAGAAACACATGTAGGCATAAGAGACATGTGTGATGACTGCAGTATGCAACCGTGGCCCGGAGAATTTATAGTGCACATGATGCAGTTCAGGAATGGCAAGTGGATTCTCGCCTCACTCTCCTCAGACTGTACTAAAATACTCTGGTCAGTCCTGAGCCTCCCAGTTTTAGATAACTCTACCAGACTAAATGAGACTGAGATGGCATACAGAAGAAAGTAAAATTGAAGAATAGGAGAATGTAGAGAATAAGACAAATTTCTAATTTCTATGTTTAAGGACATTTTACCTTTCACTCATTCTAGAAGCTGCTTGTGGGTGGGACTCCACCAAAATGAGGGAGCGCCACAATAAAGAGGAAGACAGAACACACATGCAGACAAAGGATGGGAAGGAGTCAGCACTCTGGGGTCAAGTGTGACTGTATCTGCCTGCCTGCTCAATGCATGTGTAAGGCATGCAGGGAACATTGGTTTTCTTAAAGATGAAAAAGGGATTCGGGATGTGTTGAAAAATGTTAAGAAGAAAAAAAAAAAACAACAACTGAACTAGCTGATGTAGAATTAGTAGTTTAAATTTGTGTTAGTACCTAGAATACTCAGCAGAATCTGACTTCAGGGAGACAGAAATTTGAGCAAAAGATGAATTGTAATATATGTGCTTAGCTATATGGAACAACAATGTAAGTACTAAGCAGTGACTGGATTCATGTTAAAATCAAATTCATCAGAGGAAGAAATGGGAAGGTGTGATACATATGTAAAGGAAGAGGACAGGAAAAGTACAGTGTCCCTTTCCTTCCACAGTGAGAAATTACTGAAATAGCTACACCAGAAAAACCACAGTCAGCACATCAAGCAAAAGACAGCATACCAGTGCCTGACAACCACACAAATGAACAAAACAAAACTATGAACAAAACAAAACTATGAACATTTGAATGAGATTACTGTTGGAAGGGAGAGGGGGTTTAGGGGAAGGCACAAGGAGGCACTATTTTTTTCACAGGAATCATTATAGGTTGAATTCTTTATTTACATATATTACTTTGATTACAATAAGAAAAATAAAATTATTTGGATACATAAAAGTATAATTAAGGAATGACATAGGGAATATCCAGATGTAGAGAAATTTTCACAGGGTGATGCCAACTGCTTGTTGCATTGTGAAGTCAAGATTTTGATTTGGCTGGAAGTTGATGGCTGCTGGGTTAGAAGGGGTCAGTTTTCTTTAGGGATGCAGGAACCGAGTGGCTACCATGCTCCAGTAGGTGTTCCTTCACACACACACACACACACACACACACACACACACACACGCCACAGGTAACACTAAATGGATTCTGGGGGGTTGGGGAAGAGATAGAGGCAGAGAAATAGTGGAGGAGGGAGAGGGAGAAGATGAGGGAATGGGAGAAGGGAAGGGATAGGAGAAGAGGAAAAGGGGAGAGGAAAAGAGGCAGAGGAAGGAAAAGGGGAGGAGAGAGAGATTTGGGAGGGAAAGTGGTGATAGGTAATGGGATAGGAATTGGAGGGGAGGGATTGGGGATTGAATTTATCCAAACATACCATATGCATGTATGGATATTAAATGAGATATTTTTTCGAGTCCGTGCTGTATTCTGCTGAGGCTAACTCTATGAGAGTTCCTAAGCAGAGACTGCACTTCCTTTTCTGGAGCTGTGTGGGGCTGGCCATACATAGTCAACAGGCTGGCATGGATATAAGAAGGTATGGAGAAGTCTCATGTGAACTCTTGTTGGCTCATCTGGGTTTCTCATGACTCTGTGGGCCTCTGGCAAAGGTGTGGTGGGAGGACAGAACACTGGATTTGTAGACAGACAACCCAAGGTTAATTTCCAGCTCAACTGCATGCTATGTATGTGACCTCAGAGAAGTTACCTCACCCTGAATCTTAATTTCCTCATCTGTAAATATGGGCCTACGTGTGATATCCACCTCACAGCAGTGCTGAGTGATTAATAAAGCTATGCTTGTAAAACACTTGACATATGCTGAAAATATGTCAGTTCCCTCATCTCTGAGGTGGCAATCTCCCCTCAGGTTTAGATTGGGAATTATTTGCATGATGCTGTCTATTTACCTTGAACATAAGCTTGTAGAGGATTAGAATATATGTTTAGGGTTATTATATTTAGGTTATTTTGTTTGTTTGTTTTTCTAAGACAGGCTCCCACTATTTAGCCCTGGCTGTCCTGGAATTTGCTGTGTAGACTAGACTGGCCATGAACTCACAGAGATTCACTCGCCTCTGTCTCCTCAGTGCTGGGTTTAAAGTCATGCACCACCATGTTTTTTCCTTTGTGTGTTGGAAAACAATCAGTTCTCCTACCCAGACATGGAAATGTTTTTAAAAGTTTTTGTTTAAATTCATAGCTATTTGATGCCCGATAGACACAGCTTGAGAGCTTATTAGTTACATGTGGCCTAGAACTGTGAGAAGACTTCTGAAAAACTCAAGGCCTGTGGATAATGGAACAGTCAAAACATGCCCCATCCAAACAGGTCTCTGAAAATTGTTACATAACCCGTTGGGATCCTGTGATTCATAGTTTATAAACAGCTATTTCATAGATACAAGCATTTACCCTAGGGCATTGTTTATGGGAAGCTTTGAAAAAGCACCTTTTTTTTTTTTTTTTTTTCAACTATTGACTCAGGAAGGTTGGGGAAGAACCTGGCTCAGGAAGGTTGGGGAAGAAGAAGAATGCTCCTTAGAGAAGTAGTGAGGCTGGGAGAGAGCAAAGCAAGGTCAGCTGTTGGAGAAAGGCCTTCCTAAAGAGCAAAAGCCTCGCCACCTCCCAGCTTCATGACCCTGTCTAAAGTGCCTCTTTGCTTGCCTCGTCTCAAATCCACTTGAATACAGTTCAGTGCCTTTAACAGGAAGTAAGTATTTTTACTTTGAAATTATTTAAATACAACAATTTTCATTATATATATATATATATATATATATATATATATTAAACGCAACAAGTAAACAATTTTTCAATAATAATCTACTATAGACCGATTTCTCACCTTTGATCCAGGTAGAAGGAACATGAACTAGCTATTTAGTAGTCCATCTTCTCTTCCTTAAGCAGGAGCAAACATCCTTTCAATAATTCACTGATTGTGCTCATCAGGTCCTTACACTGAACGCTCATTGGACACCAAGCTGACCTAACCAAGACAGTTACCCTGAAAGATCTTACTAGTCTGTTAAGAGTGATGATGGGAACCTAGGGTAACATAGAGGTAATGGCTGTAAGAACGACAACACAAATACATAGGAAGGTAAAGTAACTTCAGAGCTAGAAAGGCCAACCCTGGGGAACATTCAAAAAGGCTTCTATAAAAGGAGTAAAAAAGGCCTTGATCTCAAAGTCAAGAGAATTCTTCAGTCCCATGAAAGAGGATAGTACAAAACAGCTTAGAACCAAATGTGTTCTTGGGAAATGGCATGCAGATCCATGTAGCTGGTATACAGAGTGGGTAAGAGAAGGGAGGAGGAGGTGAGGAACAAGAAATAGGAGAATACCCCGTAATTACCAAGGGTAATGAGCTCCCAGATGAATTAGCCAGAGAATCGCTGGTGATGGTGAGGAAGGACTGCAGTAAGAGGAGAGACTAGAGAGACATCCAGATGATGAATAAGGAGATCTTGACTTATAGAAATAAGCATGCCAGTTAGGGCTGATAAGGTGTTATAAATCTCTTTAAGACCTAAAGTAACATGTAAAACCATACAATTTATTATTGTACTAGCTTTGATCCCATTGTGATAACCTATCACCAGTTGAACAAACATTCCTGTGGCCATACAAAGTCTACAGTAGGTACATGTTGCCATCACCAAGTCCTCTCATGACTTCCCAGAATTTATTATGAAAGCTATTTTTAGAACAAGCTCTTTTTAGTTTCTTTAAACATCATAAAATAAACTTTGCTAGCCCATTCTGTTCCCTGTAAGTGCCCTAGAAAGACTATTAACTCTGTTTTCAATACAAAAGATAAGGTCAACATAGCTTTGGTAGAGTGGGGACTAAAAGCACCTTTTTCGTTATGGACATTTAATGTAGAAGAGTGACTTGATTTCTTTGTCACAGCCCTTTTGGCATTCCTGAGCTGTGATACAATGGAATCTAGCACACATTTCTTTTAACATTTATCTTTAGGCATGCCTGATTAAATGTGTAAACATTCAAAAATGCTTTAACATTTTGGATTCAGTGATTTAACATTTTGACTACGTACCTATGCTAAATCCATCAATGAGACAGCTGAGGAAGTAATTTCTGGAAGAGACTTCACTGCTCCACTGTGCTCCTCAGGCAGGAAGTGGCAGGAAACAATGAATGGGGGTGCAACCCCTCTTCCCCTCCCCACACAATGCCCACAGGATCTGGTGTGTCATTCATTGTGTTGAATTTTGTTTTCCAGCTGCCTGTGGTCCACATTTTTATTCTTGCTATTCCCTTGAGTATAACCTGATGAACCAGTTCCTCAGATGCAGTCTTTATTCTCTTAAGATCACTTCCCCCCCATCAAAAAAATTAAGTAGCCATAATTATTCTGACATTTGAAAGAGTTATGCTTGCAATATGAAATACTCATTAGATAATTTCAATAATCCTATAGGATAAGTACCATAGGTTTTGTAAAAATAAAGTCTGGTCCACTTTAAGAGGTAGTAAGTCATAACCTGAAAAGAAAACACATTTTGCAGAAAGATTCTCTTTTTTCTTAAATATGATTTATGATTTTTTTTAACCCTAAGTGTTCTCTGCCTGCCTCTTACTTCTCCACATTCCCTCTTCATTTGTGAGGAATACATTTTCTTCATGCTTAGTATAATGAAATACTTTTTGACCAGATTTAGTAGTTTCACATTAAACAACTGTGTATTAAAAAAACAAAAACAAAAGCAAAAACAAAAAACACCTTATGTAAGGGGTTGTTCAATGCTGTTGGCAACTCAGATATCAGCTAAGGGAATTGTAGTTGAAATACCAATGCACAAACCCCAACCTTAGAATTACTGATTTGACTGGTAATGGGGTAACTTGAATGTTCATATTTGCATAAACCCTTCTAGGCTGACTCTAATGGATAGCAGAGCTAAGACCTCCATCTCTACTGTCCTCTGCAAACACACATCAGGCTCTGTTTTAGCCAGCCAGACCAAGCCACCCTATTTTCCACTCAAACGATTTCCCTTGGAGTAACTGCCAGTCTGGCACTGTGGTCTTCAAAGCCAGGGATCCAAGATGATCTATTAAAGTATGGGGAAAATAACATACTCTCTCTCTCTCTCTCTCTCTCTTTTCCATCCCCCTCTTTCATCTTTTCTATCTTCCCTCTCCTCTTTTCTCTCTTCTCTCTCTCTCTCCTACCCTGGTTGTGCGAGGTTGAACTCACCATGTACTAAACACATATGTGTTATCACTGAGGCATACTTTCAGTCCCAATCCTTATTTTAAAATACTTAAAAAATTTAAAATACTTAAAAAAATTTGTGGTTATGGTACATGCAATATGTTTGGACAACAAATTCATGGGTTGGGGACAGAACAGAGTTCTTTTCTTATTATTCAAGTTCCAGGATACTCTACCTATTTTTCTCTTCCCCTAAATGGGGTTTCTCTGTGTAAGTCCTGGCTGTCCTCAAACTCACAGAGATTCACCTGCCTCTGCCTCCTGAGTGATGGGATTAAAGGCAGGCACCACTACCTTTAATCAGGCTGGTTCTCTGCTTTCAGTGAGAACAAGTCAAACATTGGCTTTCTGGTGTGCACTGATTATTTCAGGCTTACCTAGATTCAAGTATGGGGTCTTCCAAGAGGAGTATATTCCACTACACAGCTGTGCTTCATGTAATACTTAAACTTATGTTGGTATAATATTCTTGTGGAATGTATACAATTTACCCTTGTTCATTCAAATGCTGATTTCTCTACCCCACTATATGGTTTTAATCCAGACATTGCATTGTGATGTTTATTCTAAGCATCACCTGTCTCAAGTTTGTGTGAACATGCCACTATTTGTTCTCTATATGTCAATAAAACAACCAGCCAATGCTGAGCAATGGAGAAAATAGAATGAGACATCCTGGTTTGGAGGGGAGGAGAAAGAGGGAGTTGGAGGAGAGATTGGGGAGAACCACCAGGAGAGATGAACCAGATCTAAGATATGACTAAAAGCAAGTATAATGTGGGAAATCTGAATGGGAGGAAGCTATGTGGGCTTGAGGTTTAGGATGGAGTAATCATTGCGCAGCACTGTGCTCTAGGTTAACTAAATATGTTCTACTATCTGTGTGGTGATTTGGGTATACAGTTGGTTTAGGAATAACCACTGTTTAACTAAAAGATAAATCAATAATAAATATTAATAGTTAACAACAACCTTAGAATATAGGTTCTCCAGTTGCTTCTATGTTCTTCCCAAGGTTCCTGATACAGCTTTGTCTCCTAGTCCTTTCTCCCGGGTGCGGGTGCGGTGACACATGCCTGTGATCCCAGCACTCTGGGAGGCAGGGACCAGTGGATCTCTATGAGTTCAAGGCCATCCTGATCTACAAAGTGAGTCCAGGACAGGCAAGGCTACACACAGAAAACATTTTCAACAAACAAAGAAACAAACAAACAAACAAACAAACAAAAAATTCTCAACATCTTTCTAAGGTCAAAAGCCACAAATACTCCTGGATATAGTAACAAAAGGAAAAGCAAGTATGTGAGAAAGCATCAGAATAATGGAATAATAAGTTGTTTGTAATTTCATCATTGTTGTTGTTTATTTGAGACAGGCTCTCAAGATATAGCCTTGACTGGACTGGAACTCATTATGCAGATGAGGCTGGCCTCACACTCCCAGAGATCTGCCTCTGCCTCCCAAGTGTTGGGAGTGTTCACCATGCCTAGCTATTGCACTTATATTTTTTAAAGTACACATACATCAAATATTTACAGATTTAATGACATGCTGTCTGAATGTACTTTAACTTGAAGGTGGGCCTTGGTGGTACAGGCTTGCAATACTAGCTATTCAAGAGGCCAAGTCCAAGGCCAACCCGGTCAATTTAGAAAGACCCTGGCTCAAAAAAATAAAAAGAGGACTGGGCCCATGGCTTAGTGGTAGAGCACTTGCTTAGCATGTGCAAGACCATAGGTTCAATTCCCAGATTGTAAAACAAGTAAGATAAAGCAAAAGCCTAACTTGATATTTTTAGTTACAAATAGCAAGCAAACAAAAACCCATTGAACAATAACAGAGAGAGAAACAGAGACAGAGAGAGGCTGAGAGACAGAGAGAGAGAAGGATAAGAGAAATGGACAGAGATTGAATGTGATGCTTGGTTAGGATTCAACAATTGTTGGATTAGTGTCCTGGACACATGAAGGTCAATATCTTTTTTTTTCTTTTACATTTGAATTTTTAAAACAATAATTTATTTTTTATTGTATTTTACCTATCATCTATCTATCTATCTATCTATCTATCTATCTATCTATCTATCTATCTATCTAACTATCTGTCTTGTGTGTGTGTGAATGCAGGTGCAGGTGGAGAACAAAGGCATTAGGGGGGGCACTGGTTCCCCTGGAGTTATAAACAGTTGTGATCTGGGTACTGAAGAACTGAGCTCAGATCCTCTGGAAGAAAAGTAAGTGCTTTTAACTGCTAAGCCATTTCTTTAGTCCCTTAATTTTGATTCTTTTTTTGTATTAAAAGGTTCTAAAAAATTCCCTGGATCATTTATGGCTTAAAAAACATCTAGCTCAGTGTAATCTGGGTACTCTAAACCCCAACTCTTGAGGCTGAACAACCCTCTGTGAACACATTTCAGGAAAGGACTCTCCTCCTTCTTAGGCTGACCCCTCCCCCACCTCCGTCTGCATATCATTCACTTTCCTCCCTTCCTTTCCCTGTCCCTTGCTTCCCCTCATCCTCCCCCGTGCTTATCGTATCTATCTCTCAGCCATCAAGGATTTTGTTCGTAGTGTTAGCATCCCTACTTTTATCTTGTGCCTCTCTTTTCTTGTCATTTCCCACAGCCTCCCTGACAGCAGAACAGTCAGAGCTGTAGCGCTCCCTAGGCTGCCTTCTAATTTTGCCAGAACCTGCCCAACAGTCCTGCTCTGGTGTGCCGGAAGGGTCAGGACAGCAGTTTACTGCACATTTGCTTGATCAGCCTCTGAGTGTGACTCTGGCCCGAGGCTTCTGTGACTCTGGTCCTGAATGCTTCCAGCTCAGTCACGGTCTTCCGTGAGGGGCTTTCAAATGGGAGGACGCAATCGCAATCTTTCTTCTTTGTTCTGCTAGGCCCAATGAAAACCACCTAAGCCTTCTTGTTCATCCTGAGAAATGGATAGCTTACATGTAGCTGTCAATGCTTCTGTTAGGGGAGTTTCTAAAATATATGCTTGTATTTTGAGCTCTGTATCCCTTTAACATAGGTAAGCTTCTCTGAATGACCAGAGTATTTAATCATAGCTGCAATCTTCAGGTGACTTGGTACTTGTGCAAGTTTTTATTCTTTTTTTTTTTTTTTTCGAACAGGCCCAGTACCTGCTTTGCACTGCAATACAGGTGAGAAAGTCCGTTCTTCTCCACTGTGATACACATTCTCTTCCCCTGGCCAGATTTTGGATGTTTCTTGCTCAGACGGCTTTCTGGACCCCCATCCTCAGCAGGGCTACACATTGCATCAGCACTTGCCTTTGCTCTAGTTGTCTGTGACCTACATGTCAGCATACGGAGAGCAGTGGTCACTGTGGACAGGGAGTGCTACAGTGTCAGCAGCTGCATTGTTTTGACCTATAGTCAGGTGTGGGTTGGGGACTGGGGAACAAGTTCTGTAGCCCTGGGAGGAGAGAAGAAATGAATAATTGTTCTTTGTTTCTTCCTTCTTCACACTTCCAGCTTTAGAGGAGATGAGGAGTAAATCTCTCAACACTAGCAGAACTCTCCTGCATAGGACTGCCACTCCCAGGACAGAGGTTCAGAAGAGTGAAAGAGGGAGGGTAAGGCAAGACAGAAGAGCTTAGGAGAGAGGCTGGTGGAGACAGAAGCAAAGAAAGGGAGCAGAGAAAACGAGAGAGAGCTGTTACTCTTTCATTTGTTTTAAGATAAAGGTGGGCTATCTTCTGATTTGTTTTATTAAAAAAACATTCACTAAACTTTTGATGAAGTATTTTGAAGGTCTCTTTGGTAGCTGAACTGTAGATACAATAGGATCTGATGAGAAAAACAGAAGAGTTTTCAAGATGTTCTCAAAGAAGTTCCTGATGCTGCAGAGACTGCCATTTTTAGCATACTTACCTGACTTTGTCACTGAGTACTTTGGCAATGTATTTCATGGAAGGTGTGTTTGCTGTGGTTGATGGTCTGGCTTAGCTTTCCACGCCATTCAACATGATTGTTGAAACATTTCTCTTTCCTAGGAGATAAGAGCTTAAGGTTGAAAAGTCAGATCTGCTGTTTTCTGTATGAATGCTGGCAGGAATATGGATAATAATTGTTTTTCTCCAGTGGTTATTTCTGCCCATTCAAGAAAATAAAAGAGAAAGTACAAATAAAATAACAGAAAGTGTATTTGTCTGGATTCTCTAGAGTAATTGAATGTATGGAATGAATCTATCTAGCTATCTATCTATCCATCTATCTATCTATCTATCTATCTATCTATCTATCTATCTATCTATTGGATTTATTATAGTCTGTGGTCCAGCTAATCCAGCAATGGATACCTATGAACAAAAGGTCCAAGAATCTAGTACTTGCTCAGTCTTGAGGCTAGATATCTCAACTGGTCTTCAGTGTATGCCAAGATCCTAAAGATGTGTGCCCTCATGCCAGTGCAGGAATGGACTTGACAGTGAAGACAAGAGCAAGCAGGCAAAAAGAACACGTTCCTTCTTCCATGTCCTTTATATAAGCTGCCAGCAGAAGATGTGGTCCAAATTAAAGGTGGAACTTCTACCTCAAAAAATCTGAATTAAAGGGTTTATCTTCCCACCTCAAAGATCCAGATTAGAAGTGAGTATTCCCACTTCAAATGATTTAATTAATGAAAAAAAAATCCTGCACAGGTGTGTCCAGTCATTTGGATTTTGGTTAATTCCAGATACACTCAAGCTGACAACCAAAAATAGCCATCACGGAAGGCTCTCCCCTGAGGATGACGAGCCACATTTTGAAGGTATGCCTCCCAGTCAGCTTCCCATGCGTATTCCCATTCTCTCTTTATTAGGATCACAATGATTATTACCCAAAACTCTTCCCATTTAACACTGTACTGTGGGCATATTCCTAGGCATAGGGGGAGGATGAGTAGCGGAGGTGAGTACTGCTGCAGCAAAATATAGAGGGGGTAACAAAGTGAACACATCATGTTTGTGTTCCCACAGAGGGCCTCAAACACCTCCTTCCTGCTCCCTCCCGGGCATTACCACCATCCTGACCTCCAAAGCCAACATTCCAGCCATCTCTAGACCCTAGTTTTGCACTTCATATAAGCGGCATCACTTGGTATCCATTATTTTATTTGTCTCCCTTCCCTTTCCTTTATTTCTTCCTCTCTCCCACTCCCTCCTTCCATCTGTTCCTCCCATCCTCCCATCCTCCCATCCTCCCTTACTCTTTCCCTTACTTGTATAGTACTTCTGTCATATTTGTGAGTACAATTCAGTGTTTTGGTGTGGCTTTTGTATGCTCATTTTCATTATTATATAGGGCTTCATTCTATGAATACATCATAATTTAATTGCTTATTCCAGTTTGGATGTCCTTTGTGTTTTATTCATAATCCTGAGGTATTGTGAAGAGGACTTATATAACATCTTTTTTTTTTACTTGTCTTCTACTGGAGATATATTTAAATATATATAATAAATAAAATAATATATATATTCTCTTTTATGAATTGGCTTACTGGTTTATATGGTAGGCCTGTTATGATACCAGTTCCTAAAGGGGCTATTCCAGATTTAAACTGTTAGTGACAATGTGTCAGAATTCCACTTGTTTCATTTCGAAACATGGTCTCATCTAGCCTGGACTGGCCCTGAACACACTAGGTAGCCAGGGACAAACTTAAACTCTTCCTAACCTTCCTCCCATATGCTGGGATTATAGGCATCAATGACCATGCCCCTGGCTGGGAGTTCTATTTATTTTACTTTTTTGCCAACACTTAGCATTTTCAGAATAAACAATCCAGGCTACTAAAGGAATTGCTTGTAGTTCTCTTGTCTGCAGATAAGAACTCTGTGCTAATTCTTTTCATGTAGCTTCTTCAGGAACCTGAATTTTATTTCCATTACACTGTTGATGTACTCACTTAAGAAATGCAGAAAACCCTTTTATTGAGGCTGTAGTTTCATCTTAATTGTTGACCAGTCCTTTGAACAAGCATTTGTGAAATGCAAATGCTTGTTGATGTTTTTTTTTTTTTTGTCCTCTATTGGTTGGTCTGGTTTTCATATTGGTTTATAGGTGTTTTGGAGTACATTCAGCTGAATCATTGGCCAGATGTATGGTGGAAATATCTTTTCTTATTCCCTTGTTTGCTTTTTTTTATTCTTAACGTGGACTTTTCATGGATAGATGTTCTTAATGCAGTCTAGTTTACCAATAGTTTTCTTTTACTTTTATCATTTTGTGCACTGTAGTTGAAAGATCTGTGCTTAAATTTAAAACAGGCCATGGAGGTACTTTGTTATGCTTTCTTCTAATAGTCGTATTATCTTGTCCTTCACAGTTGAGCTCACAATAAATCTAAAACTGACTTTATTTATGTACATGCTTATTTATTTACTTATTAGGCAAAGTCTCTCCATATAGTCCAGCTAACCCTAACCTTGAGATCCTTCTGCCTCAGCCATCCTCCCCAGGACTGGGATTATAGGTCTGCAACCACCATACCTGGACATATACTTAACTTTTACATATAGTTTGAAATACAGAATTAAAGTTCTTTATTTGGTTGTGCTTGAGACAGGGTCTCAAGTAGCCTAGGCTGCCTTTGAACTTCTATTTCCTTTAAAAATGTTCATTACAGTTATTTATTTACTCTGTGTGTGTGTGTGTACACATCTCAGTGTGTGTGTGATGACTAGAAGACCACATCTGGGGGTCAGTTTTCTCCTTCCACCATGTGGGTTTCAGGAATAGAACTCAGGCCACCAGACTTGGTGGCAAGCACCTTTACCTGTCATCCATTCTTCCAGCCTATTGAACTTCAAGTTTTTATAGAATTTGAAGCTGTCCTTAAATTCTTGTTGCTCTTGCCTTTACCTGAATAGTAATGGGATTATAGGGGCTAAACCTGGCTCAAAGCTATTTTTCCTCTGTGTATGTAGTTGTTCCATTGTCATTAGTTAAGAGGAACATGTTTTCAATGTTCTAGATTTTAATGTGCCCATAATACTATATTATGAATGTGACATTTAAACAGGTGGGAGATTGTAGTTAATTCATTTTATTATGTATTCTTCCTTGACTTTGGCTTCAAGCGACTTTTAAAGATACTTCCAGAGGTAGTGTTAAAGTACGTTATATTATAGAAAACAAGTATCAAGATACTGAAAGCATCCAAGCATTTGCTAAATATGATGAAATACTCAGTTATAATCCTGAAGTTGATATTGTAAGTCAAATAAAAGGTAAACTTTAAAAAGTGAATTTTGACTAAAGGCATTGTGCATTTTCTGTCACTGTTATGATTTGAACATGAAATGTATCCCACAGGTTCATGTATTTGAACACTTGGTCCTCACCCCTTAGTGCTATTTTGGGAGGTTGTGGGAATTTTGGTACAGTGGGCCTTAGCTGGCACGTATTGTCCTCTAGGGAGGGGCTTCTAAAGGTGACACCTAGTTCTTGGCCAAGCTCTTTCTGTTTCCTCACCCACAAAGATAGAAAGCAACTACACTGCAAGCTCTAGTTGCCTCTGTTGCTGTTCCTTCCTCACTATGGTTTCGGACCATGAGCCAAAATAAATTCTTTGTCCCGTAACTTGTTCCTGTCAGGCATGTCATCATACAGACTAGAAAGGTAACCCAGAGAGGTGATTTCAGTTCATTCTCTCTCATTAATCATAATATCAATCCTATTATTTAGATAAAAATTAATCTGTTGAGTAATTGAGCCACTCTTCTACATTGCCTTCTGAAGATGACTTTAGGACTGTAACAAATTATTTTATTTTTCCAGAGGATATCTGGTTTGCAAACACCTTACACTGTTAATATTTATTACTATGCTATTTGTAACCACACAATGATTTAGTTTCGGCAACTGCATTTGAGATCTTATTTCAAAGACATGAGAAAATAGAAATTTTCTGAAGATGGCTATACTCAAAACTTAGCCAGGAAGTGTGTCCTGCATGTTCTAATGATATAGACAAATGAATGCTATGGTTTAAATTTACAAATTCATACAAATTTATATATATAAATATATTTATATATAAATTTATAAATATATATTCATACATATATATCTTTATATAATAAATAATGTTTAATATATAATAGAATATAGTCAAATAATATAATTTACATACATAATAAATTTATTGTATGGTTAGAATAACTATTCTGTCTAATCAGATTTATTTTGATAAAATATTCATAAAGTTAATTTCCCAAATGGATTTAAAATGTAGTTATTGCCTGGTGTTGGAGGGAATTGATTGTCCTTATTTCTTAGCTACTAGGAAAGTATTCGTTGTAGTAATTAGCCTTTGACACGGAGTTTTGTTCTCTACTCAGTTTTTATAGTGTAGTGAAGTCTAATGTGTTTTACCTTTAAAGCACAACCTTAAGCGTGTAAGAGGTCTACCATTTAAAATTATTGTTGCTAAAATGAACCGTAGGAATTTGCAGTAAGTAAACTTATTTGAATTAGCTTGTGCATTATTATTATTATTATTATTATTATTATTATTACTGTTACATGCTGTGCGTGTGCATGTTGACATGTGTGTGATTAGATGTTCATAAGGAGGCCAGAGGTCAGCCTCCGGTGTTGTCCCTCAGGATGCTGTCCACCTTATATGCCTGGAATGCTCTGATTAGGCACAGCCAGAGGGATCTATTTGTCTTCACTGTCCCAGCCCTAGTATTACAAGCACAAACCACCATGCAGGCTCTGAGTGTTGAATTCAGGTCCTCCTGCTTACATCACAAGCACTTGACTAGCCCTGGGAGATTTTATTTTTAACTTAAAAAAAATTGGAATAAAAATATTGGGAGCCAAAGGCAAGGGGAATTCAGAGTTCAAGTTTATCCTTATCTTCTTAATGAGTTTGAGGTTGGCTGGGCAACATGAGATGCTGAACCAATATATATATATATATATATATATATATATATATATATATATATATACTATTTTACAATGTATGGACTTGCATGGGAAATGAGTTTTAAACTTTGACAACTAGATTTTTTACACTATTTATATTAGTATTGGTTTATATATATTTACCTTTATGTGCATTAACTATCTTTAGTTTTGTAAAAATTATTTTAGGGTAAACAAATATGGTGAAGTTATATTTTTTATTTATTACATCTTTTATTTTAATATGTGAAAACTGAAGTCTTTGTTTTTCCAAGACTTCTACCACATTATTTATTTCATGCTTGCATGAACAAAAGCTAGAAATTACCACAGGAAGGTTGTAGAGGGTGTTTTAGGTCAGAGGTTACCAAAACGTGTTTCAGAAAGTGCTAGTTCACAGAATTAAAGTGGTGTTCAGACAACATTGGACAAACAACGACAATAGCAACAACAACAAAACCCATACGGTAATTGTCTTTGAATACAAAAGCTAGCCAGGTTCCAAATGCTGAGACATTCAGAATTTCTATTATGCTCATATTCGCTATTAGTGAGTGCTAGTGGGGCATGAGTTGGGAGTACAGTATAGTATTTCTAAACTGAGACTTCAAGGCAAGCCCAATGTCTAGCCTATTTGTTTCTGGAACATTCTTTGAGAAGTTTTTGCTTATGGAAACATGCTTCTCCTTAAGATGAACTTCTGTGAACTAGATCTCAGATGATGTTTCTTCTTTCAACAAATATTGATGAGTTTTTACACATCCTTCAGCATGGAGCACTCTTAGTATTCCCAGCTAGGGCTAGCTTCTATTCTAGCCTCTGATTAGACTTCTTTATTGTGTTTTTCTTCCCTTCTCTTACCAGGTGGTACTCAAACTCATTGCATGACCTTGGTTTCATAATCTGTCGCCTCCTGCATCCTCAGTGCTCAGATTATGGCTTTGCTTAGTTTATATGGTCCTGGGGATAGAACCCAGGACTTCATGAATGCTAGGCAAGGATTCTATCAGCTGAGCTACAACCTCAGACCCTATTACCATTCATTCATGCATTATACTAGTTTATTATTATCATCATCTGAAAATATTTATTTATGGATATACCCACTTGTTAATTGATTTATTCTAGCTCAGAGACAGCAGAGAACTTATCATTCTTTGTTTTGTACGTCTTCCAGGAGAGATACCTCTGTACAGAGAGACTCTTTTAAAGATGAACTATACCCTGGAATCATGAGCCCCAATAAATCCTGCTCTAGTTTGCTTTCTGTGGCTGAGACAAAAACACTGACCAACTTGAGAGGGAAAGGGATTATTTGGTTTACAAATCCTGATGACAGTTTATCATTGAGTTAAGTCTGGGCAGGAACCTCAAGGCAGGAACTGAAAGGGGCCACAGAGGAATGCTGCTAACTGCTTGCTCCCCATCTTTCTTGTATGACCCAGGACCACCTGCTCTGGGTGGTACCACCCATTGTAGGCTGGGGCCTCCCACAGCAGATATTAATAAAGAAGATGACCTACAGATTTTTCTGCAGGCAATCCCTTTACTAAATTTCCTCCTTCCCAGATGACTTGAATGTGTCAAATTGACAAAAAAGGTTCTTTTTGTTGTTGTTGTTGTTTTTCCTTTAAGTTGCTTTTGTCATAGTATTTGATCACACTAATAGGAAAAGTAACCAGAACACAAGGGACAGGCTGGGTGGTGGTGGTACACACCTTTAACTTCAGCATTTAGGAGGCAAATGCAGGTGGATCTCTTTGAGCTTGAGGCCAGCCTGGTCTACAGAGCAAGTTCCAGGACAGCCAGAGCTATACAGAGATACCCTGTCTCAAACTCAAAACAAAACAAAACAAAAAAAGGGTAAGCAACAAGAATGTGGGAATGTGGGATCCCACTTGTTACCAGATAGTCCTGAGGGAAGCAGGATGTTATGGGGCCTCTAGGGAGCAACTCTTCTCATGGACGGAGGTGGTTATGGGCAAAGAGTGTCAAGGAAGACTTCCTCTAGGCAATCTTTGAGCCAAGTCAGGAAAACAGCTCATCGGAAGGGGTTGAAAGAAGTGGAATGATTCAGGCGAGCACAATAGGCTCAGGAAGGCAGGTGGCAGGCCAGAGGTTTGGGGGCTATTGAGGCAGGAAGGGAGAGCTCAGGCTGAAAAGCTGTGCTGAGGAATTGAGAGATTATGCAGACTTTGATGGGAAGAAATAAAATTGAAAAAGGTATAACCATTTTCAAATTCCTATTCTATTTCTGGTATAAGGTGGCAAAAAGATCATAGGTGCAGAGGCCAAATCAAATCTTTAAAAACCAAATGAATTTTTTTTTTTTTTAGCATTTAAGAGTCATTTTCCCACCCTTATACCAAGCCCTGTGAAACTCCTCTTCTCCTCATAGCTGTTGTTTTGGTAGAAAACAATTTCTTTCATCCCTGTATGCTTTTTTGCTTTGTTTTCTGCCCCTCCCCCTCCCCCTGAAGTGTTTTGTTTGTTTGTTTGCTTGTGTTTTGTTTTGTACTATGGTGTCGCATGGAGCCCATGCTGGCTTTGGATTTACTATATAGCTAATGATGGCCTGGGACTATGACTCCTCCCAAATGACAGGTGTGTGTCACTATGCTTGATTGACTGTATGTTTAAGGTACAGTTTGAATGCATGAATGTAGGCACTGTGGGCTAATACCAATTGTACAATCTTGGACTTGTTTCCATGAGTACACGGAAGGACAAGATCCTGATCTTTTGTGCATTTGTTCTGGGCAATTGGGACTAGGTAGAGTTATTCAAAGTTTTGCCACTTCCTAAGTGTTAGGCACAATGAAATGCTTTATTTCAAAGATAATCTGTTTATCCCTTTTAACTACATTATTCGTCATGTAGTATCAGGGGTGCATTCTGAGTAATGTGGAGCAAGGAGATTCATTCCTGCGTGAACATTCACAGAGTGTCATTACACAGACTCAGGTAAATCACTGGTCATGGCCTCTCCACATAATCATGAGACAGTAAACATGAGATATATAAGGCTGCTACTAACATGTCATGGCATACTCTGTTACAGTAAATCTTTCTTATATAATTAAGAGACAGGCACTTTAAAATAAAGATAAAAATAAACACACAAGCCAGTAACACAGCAGTTTATCACCACTGAGTGCTGTATGCTCTTTTATATGAGTGACAATGCAATAGGTTTGTTTACAGCAACATTACACAAACATGTGACTATGTGCTTCACGAATGCTATGACATCACTGGGTGAAACGACATTTGGAGGTTTATTCTGGTCTTCAGGGACCACATACACATCGTCTATCTTTAATGCTTATATGGTACATAGCTGCACCTATATACCAGGCATTGCTATTAACTTTAGATTAAGGGTTAATCAACTAAAGCAGGGTTTTGTAAATAAGTTGTTCAAAGTCACACCATCATTAGTAAAGATTAAATGGCATCTTGAAAGATTGACATTAGAACCACAGCATTATCTTATAAGGAATATTTGACTAAAAGATAGTAGAACTGGATTGTAGTTAATAATTAACAGTAAATACGTACCCAGCACAACAACTTGGTTCAGTAGGTGTACACATTTTAATAGCTCAAGATACTTTGTTAGGATATTTGTGTTGTTATTAATTATATTATTTTATAATATTGCAATTTTCTACATATTTATTGGTAAAACAACAGAGTTTAGAATTTGAACCCAGGCCTATATGAGTTCAAGGTCAAATTTAACAACTGGAAGCATTCCTGTTGGTAGCTCTGGTATCAACATACTTGAATGGACTGTGCTTTAAGACTTAGGTCACAGAATAGTCATGTGTAAATGATAAAACACAATTTCAAGTCCAGGATCCTTTCTGCCCAGAGAGCTATGACCTAAGAACATCCTGGAGCCTTTGTCAGTATCTGCCCCAGCCATCCATCTTACAGCTTTGCTCTGGATTTACTTCCTCAAATAATGAAAATGTAGTAATTAAAAATTATGACTTCTACAAGTAGCTTAAAAGATAAACACGGGGCAGAGAGCAGAAAGGCTGATCTGGTGCCAAGTGGAATCTGAAAATGTAAATAGCATGACACCATTCAAATCAAGTTCTGTGCATTGAAAGAACTGGAAGGTGACACTAGAGAAATGACAAGGAAATATCCAGGTGTCTCAGAGGACCTATGGGAACCATGAGGAACAATAATGGGAGTGCTAGCAGTGAATGCATGTGCAAGTATTGTCTAAGGAGAGGACCCAAAAGAAAAGTGATGCAGGACTTGGTGACTCTCTGTATTGTCACCAATGTGTTGAGAATAATGGCCATGGAAAGCAGCTCAGTCAGTGACACCTGGTCATGGCAGCTTGTCTGAAATGGAAAGATCACATACCGTTTGGGGACATTTTCTGAAGAATGTGTTTGTAGAAAGCCCAATATTCCTGAAACCTCTTTCAGGAAAAAGACACAGGTTGTGCTTATATGGCTAATTATGTCATATCAATCCTCATTCAGAAAGGAAAACAGGATGGATATCTGAAGAGGGAGAAAACAGAAAACAGGACAGGAACCTACCACAAAGAGCCTCTGAAAAACTCTACCCATCAGGGCATCGAAACAGATTCTGAGACTCATTGCCAAACTTTGGGCAGAGTGCAGGGAATCTTATGAAAGAAGGGGGAGATAGAAAGACCTGGAGAGGACAGGAGCACCACAAGGAGTGCAACAGAACCAAAAAATCTGCCACAGGAGTCTTTTCTGAGACTGATACTCTAACCAAGCACCATGCATGGAGATAACCTAGAACCCCTGCACAGATGTAGCCCATGGCAGCTCAGTGTCCAAATGGGTTCCCTAGTAAGGGGAACAGGAGCTGTCTCTGACATGAACTCAGTGGCTGGCTCTTTGATCGCCTCCTCCTGAGTAGGGAGCAGCCCTACCAGGCCACAGAGGAAGATAATGTAGCCAGTCCTGATGAGACCTGATAGGCTAGGGTCAGATAGAAGTGGAGGAGGACCCTAGTAAGGGGAACAGGGATGGTCTCTGATATGAACTCAGTGGCTGACTCTTTGACCTCCCCACTCCCTGTGGGAGGAGCAGCCTAGCTAGGCCACAGAGGAGGACATTGCAACCAGTCCTGATGAGACTTGATAGACTAGAGTCAGATGGAAGGGGAGGAGGACCTCCCCTATCATTGGACTTAGAGAGAGGCAGGGAGGAGATGAGAAAGGAAGGGTGGGATTGGGAGGGAATGAGAGAGGGGGCTACAGCTGGGATACAAAGTAAAGAAACTGTAATTATTATATTAAAAAATAACAAAAAAAGAAGTGCAGGAGGACCTGGCCTATCAGTGGACTGGGGGAGGAGCAAGGGAAGAGAAGAGGAAGAGAGGGTGGGGCAGGGAGGGGATGAAGGAGGGGGCTACAGCTGGGATACAAAGTGAATAAATTGTAAAAATGTGCCACTGAGGAACTTACAAGTTTCTTTCCTTATCGTAAAAAAGGTAATTTTGTTGTGATTCTTTTTTGCTTCAATTTTGCTACCATCATTATTATGTGTGTATATAGAATTAAAAAATAGATTAAAATAAATTAAATAAATTAAAAAATAAATTTAAGATGCAATTAGTAATTTATATGCTTGGGGTTTCATGCCACAGATACAAAGTAAAATGATGAAAGTAGAAGAGTTAGGGGAAAAGAAAAGGCCTGGCTGGAACACAATGGAGAAAAATAATGCAGGAAACAGAAAACTTGTTGGGTAATCTGCATGCCATACACCTGCAATGACAGGGACAGAGGCTATCCCTGTATCTTACAGGCATCTACAATTGCCCCGTTGTCTCTGGGTAAAATTACAAAGTAAGGTTGCAGAGAGAAAGAGTTGTTACAAAGCCAGAAATTTCTTTTACTGGAATGTTTTGCCATATTGTATATTTGATGGCTATTCAGTTCTTTCAGAAGAGTCAATACATTCAGTGTTTCAAACCTAGAGCCTGACTGTTAGAGACTATTGAATTAGCTAGGGTTTTACCTTAATTTTTTTTTTTTTTTTACAAATGAGATTCTAACATATGATAGAGAGACTGATTACAGACCACCTAATGTTAAAAGATAGTAATGATCAAACGCATATTGTCATGCACAGAGAGATATAGAAAAATAAAATGTACATTTCTAGGGTGCCAAATTCTTGAAATGGAATTCTGAAAATGTGCCTCAACATGATGGTGATGTAATAGTCCAAACATCCATTTTATAATGTAGGAGCCTGTGGCGATAGAAACAGGAGCAGTGCCGCTCTCCTGGCATGGTTGGTAACTCATAGAGAGCACCTAATAAGAGACAAATGCATTAAAAATAAAGTAGGAACTTCAGAGAATTCACAGGTGTTTAAGTGTTTGGAAAACATGTCAACTGTCTTAGGTAAAGTGACACAACATTGTGCCTGATACTCAATGGGTTGAAGTAAATCTGCCTTTTGAGTCTCTTTTTTTTTTTTTCTCCTACGCAGTAAACATGAGCAAAGAGAGACTGCACTTTTCATTAGACTGAAAGCAGACATATACAAAGAAGCTACCCTAGGGAAGAAAACAGTGTGCACAGAACCAGGAAGACTCTTTTAGATATAGGGAAAGCATGTTTTTTTTTTTTTGTTTTTGTTTTTGTTTTTTTTTTAAGCATTTTAGTTTGTATCCAAGATTCATTTACAGCTCACAACAAACCAGTCTCCATTTTGAAGGTGGGGGTGGGGACTAGAGAATAAAATTTACCATTTGTTAGGGGGCATGTCTCAGTGGTAGAGGCTCTGGTGGTCCTAGAACATCAGAGTCACACAGCTGCTAATGTGGCAATTACGGGCTCATGTCCAGTTTAAATGGCACTCTTTCTTAAGCTATGTGCTCTGCAGCGTGAGCTCCTACTGATTTGCCTTTAGGGATAACAGAGATACTACTTGCCCCTGCCTCTCTGTGGCCTTTACAAAAAACACTAATGTCCTTATTTAGTTCTTGCAAAGATAATACATATACAATTATAGAACATTCAATAATGTACATAAATAAAGAGAAAAAAATCATTGCAACCCTGCCACTGAACGATTACCAAGGTTTATATTTAAATTATATATTTCTAGTGCTTTTATACTAATGCATAAGTGCTATAAATATTCAAATCTATTTTACAAAAATGATCAAAGTGTACATATTAAACTTGAGGCCAGTTCTTTCTTATTTAAATTAATTATATTATGAAAGAAAAAT
Organism: Meriones unguiculatus; assembly: GCF_030254825.1. Lineage (NCBI taxonomy): Eukaryota > Metazoa > Chordata > Mammalia > Rodentia > Muridae > Meriones > Meriones unguiculatus. The sequence goes on along the minus strand of NC_083350.1, from coordinate 164,646,601 downwards.
TTCTTCCATGAAATTTTTTGTTGACTAGATAGTGTAACAATATTTTAATAAGCCATACATCCTCACTAATGGAAGCTTCTGTAATATTTGTTATATTGATTCAGGCAATGGAGTAAAACTAATAAGATTGTTAGATGTTACTTACAACTTTGAAAGTAATAGCCATTCTAGGATGTAGAGCAACCTAATATTACATAAATTAGTTTCCTAGTATCGGTGTCAAGAGGGATGCGTGGCTGAAGTCTGATCTTGTTTGCTTGTTTTTCTCTTGTTTTGTTTTGAGACTGTGAGGTTTACAAACTCACGATCAGCAATATGGAGCACTAGAATAGCTTTTCAGATGACAGGAGACTTCAAATTACCCATCACTACACAAACTTGGCTGAGAGAACACTCAGAGAACCTTAAAACACATGCCATTCATGTATTCCAAGTTCCACTCCTGGATTGGATAAAGTCTTCAGGTTATAATCTATCTGGACATCTTGAAACTCACTGCCTTGAGGTTTCCTGTAAGAAGCAGGTTAAACTGACTCACATGTTTATTAAATAAATGCTATTGACATCAGTGCCTGCCACAGCACAAACATTTGGTTATACTTATTAGCATTCAGCTTTTTAAGACAGATTTTATTGGCAGGAAAAATGTGTCACTGAGAAACTTACAAGTTTCTTTCCTCATCATACAAAAGGTAATTTTATTGTGATTCTGAAGTTCCTTCTCCCTGGTCAGGAAGCTTAGAGTCAAAAGTGATACTAAATCAAAGAAATTCTGTTGTGTATTGATATTTCTGTAGTCTTTTCCTAGGATGGTTTGCTGCTTCAATTTTGCTACCATCATTGTTATGTGTGTATATAGAAGGGCCATTTTTATTTTTATTTTATTTTTTTATGTTTGACAGCAAAGCAGGCATCTTTTTTGCTGAAGGAATTAATGTAAAATGGTGGTGGTGACCTGTGTAAGAGAGAACTGGGGTCAAACAGGTCATTGCCCAGTGTGGTCAGCTGTGGGCCATGTTGCAGCACGGAGCTTACAAAGATGAAGACTTAACCCACAACATGCCCCCTGGTCACCGGATCTCCCAGATGAGGAAACGTTCACTTTGTGGTTTAGACCTTCTTCAAGGACAGCCATGGTCCATGATGCAGCTGCAGACCACGTGTGGGTCAGTGGTCCTGATGTCAGGGGCCAGGTAGATGTCGGTGGCCTGTGTTACCGTCTACTGCTGTGTGGCAGTGATATAGATGACTGCTGATGCAAGAGTGAGAAAGAGGGACACGGAAGGCTTCTGTAACAACTTCTACCTCCTCAACTACCCCCCTCCCCCGCAAAGTAGCAGCCTAAATAGGAAGCCATCAAAGAGAACTCTTAAAAAATGCGATAAGGATGTTGAAGTGTAGCTCTTCACAACTGATGGCTTCTGGGGGGGGGGGCAGGTGGGGAACTCAATCTTATTTAGGAGGTCGACCACTGAGAGTAGTTTAACCATGCTCCAGTAAGTATATGAACAACACAAATAGGACTTGTTGTTGTTGGGGTGGGCAAGGAGGTGAGTGTGATGGGGGTGAATTTCCCACAGAATCAATAAAAATACTATTTAAAAAAAAAACAACTATTGACTCCAACAGAAACACATTTACTCTGTCATATTGCTCTAAACTTTTCTAATGCTCTGCTCTCAGTTAATCTTGATAGCTTGTACACTTTTGGTCATCTGGTGGACTGTGCTTTGAGTAGATTGCTATAAGATAATCAGCCCTGATTATCCCCTCTGTGCTCTCCACCCTACATTCTGTTCTTTCCAGCTTCTGCTAAATGCCTGTTTTTGATTCAGACATCCTATTATGTTAAGCTGTGGACTCCTTGAGGGGCAGGTGTGGAGTCTCTTTAGTCTTTCGACATCCAGCACCTACCACAGTGCTAGGTAAAGATTTGTGTTGTATTACATAGTTCTTGTTGGCACTAGGAACTGAAACAAGTTTTATTTCAGGTTATTTTAAGGAGGGAAGGATGATGAAGGCTTTCCTTCCTTTTACACTTTTCAGTGTTTGTTAATTTTTAAACCACATCATAAATGAGAAAAATGTAAGCATTATTTGAACAAATGACACTGTAGAACAAGTGATGCCTACCTCTTGCCATCAGTAACAGAGACTAGTTTGTGTGTGAAAAAGAAACCAAGACTTGGCAGCCCCTGCTTTCACTGAGAAACAGCCTTTTCTTCTCATGGTCTTTGGGCTGGTAAAATAATCAAGACATTAAAATGACTAATTTTAAGAGAGAGACAAAGTGATTTTGTATAAACTTTCTGCTGAAAATTGAGGCTGGAAAGTGCTTTCTTTTTTACAGTGTCCCCTTTCAAGGCTCTGGTGTTATTGGGAAGTTCACCGGCCAACTCGTTTGCATGATTCAGACACCAGAATAATTGAACAGGATAGTTTAAACCATGAGCCATAGGCCCTGACTTCTCTTCTGACAATTGTGCTGTGTGAACAGTCGGTTAATCACAGCCTGAAAGTGACTTATCTATAATGTGTAGCATGACTAAGTTAGCAGCTAAGCAGTTTCATTGTGATCCTGGTGTCAGTGGAATTCCTGTCACCTTTCCAACAGTTAAGTCATTTCACATAACCGCGGGGTGACATCACTGTGCTGCCAGATTATTGGCTGAAGACAAGGGGAAAAAAAACGTTTCCTGAACTGTGAACCTTTTCCAGATCTAAATGATCGGCTCATGCTGTTTCTGCAGTGCACTCGGGGAGCAAAGGAAAACCGTGGTTTGAAGTGGCCAGCTTTTGGCGTGTCCCACTGCACAGGCTGGAGAGCAGCTGTGCCTAACTGTCATGTCTCTTCCTTTCACAGGGCCAGACTTTAAGATTAAGGGCCAGAGAAAGGAGACTGTGCTGTTGTCTTTCTCCGGAAGGAATGGTTTACACGACATAGTTCACTGTCTGCTTTGCACATCGACACTGAAGAAGCAGTCAGCTGGGGCCCCATTGCAAACCACTTATGGCTAAGAGCCTGACTTATTTCCAGGAGAAATGACGGTCTAGATTAATCATCAGAGAGCACTTAAACTTCCAACTTACTTAACTGTTCAAAAATCTTATACTCTAAAATCACTGCTAGAAATGCCCCTAAACTAGAGATACGAATGCAACTTATAATAATGTCCAATAAATACTGTTTATTGTGTGCCAGCATTGTTCTAAGTGGTAAACATATACTTATTGGTTTAGTCCAATAAGGTAGCCAATGTTATCTGTAAGCTACTAAAAAGGGAATGAAGATGCTGTGATGACACAACGGAGAAAGACTGAGGGTGGGGAGCCCAGCAACAGCTCACCAGCCTGGGTTGCTGCCTCCTGCTGCGTTATTGTGATAGCAAAAATTACTTCCACCACCTACTGCTACTCCATCCACTGAAGGTCATATAAGCAGCTCTAAACAATAACCATGCCATCCCTTCATCAACCCTGAGATCTTTCCTTATCACCCCTATTCGGTAGATCAGTAAAGCGAGGTGGAAAAAAATCTGCCACACAGAAGGTAGATGTTGAAGGAAGGTGTGGTCCCGGTCTAGATCTGGATTCCATTCATGTAACAAAGAGCTGTATTGTTTCAGTAGCTACTGTTTGTTGAACAGCAGCTAATGGGCAACCCAGATGGTAGGTATTATTAGCTAGGTGTAGAGGTTTATAGGGGAGAAAACTAAAGTTCTAAGAGGTCAGGTAATTTGCCAGCTGCTGAGTGGCAGAGTCAGAATCCTTCTGCCATATTGCCTTCCTCAAATATATAGTTCTACTGTAGTTCCCATGCTAAAAGACAATCGGTAACTTGAGGAATGGGCTGGTTTCTCCAGAGGCTCTGAGAGCACCATCATCTGAAGATTTCCCAATGAGGGTGAAGGGCCAGTAAAAGGAGGTGGTGCTCTGATTTAGACCTCACAAATACCTTGTTCTTCCAATGAGTCTGGCTGGATATGGGCAGATTTGCCTCTTCCCTCAGTTTTTGTTCTTTTTTTTTTTTGTGAGGATATTCTTTTTTATTTCTTTTTTGTTACAATTTATTCACTTTGTATCCCAGCTGCAGTCTCCTCCCTCATCCTCTCCCCATTTCACCCTGCCTCTCTCTTCTCTTCCCTTGTCCTTCCCCAGTCCACTGATAGGGGAGGTCCTCCTTCCCTTCCATCTGACCTATCGGGTTTCATCAGGACTGGCTGCATTGTCCTCTTCTGTGGCCTGGTAAGGCTGCCCTGCCCTCAGGGGGAGGTGATCAAAGAGACAGTCCCTGTTCCCCTTACTAGGGTACCTATTTAGAGACTGACTGCCTTTGGACTCAGTATTTCCAAACATCACTGCCCCATTCTTCATTTAGCACAGAGCATGGGGTTGCCTCGGTTCTCTTACCTTGTAAGGGTTTTCTCCAGACCCCTAGTGCTGTTCTTGCTTGTAGCACATATTCAGTTCTCAGGAATGCATGATCATGACACCCATTAAGCATGACACATGTTTTCAGAAGGCTTTAGAAATGCATCTGATTAGTGGATTTAATGTTCTTAAAGGGCAAGTGTATAGATACTATGCTATATAATCTAATACTTTCACGGAAGGCACCCTGCTTTCAAAATGGAACAATTTATAAACCTTGAAATCAATAAAAAGGCAAAAGGCAGCAAACTAAGAAACAAACAGATTGAATGCCTCAGAAATATTTACTGCAGAATTTTCTAAAAGAAAGAGCTTGGGGTAAATTGAAACTCCTATTAAATAAAAATTAAATATATCCATTTAATAATTTAAGGAATATTTATTTTGGAGAGGCAGAGACTAAAATTATGTATGACATATGCTAGTACATAATGCTTAAAAATGGTGAAATGCCATAACAGTGGAAACTTATAAGATATGGTTGTTCTAGTAAGGAAGCAAGCCCTCTATAGGAATCTTCTGGGAGGAGGAGTGACTTGGTCAGAGCTAGGAAAACAGGCAGAATTACAAGAGTTGACATAGAGGTTAGGGAAAGGACACACCACACAGGGAACTAGCATGTGATTAAAAGATAAAATCAAAAGATACAGTATGAATCTGGCTCGAGGACACACAGTTCTTATGTAATATGAGACTCTTCTATAAAAATCCACAGGGGTGATTAAGGATTTGTAGTACTTTTAATATCAGAGAATAGGATGTAGAAGAAAAGTATTATGAATCCCAAAATTAGAAAAAGGGAAAATCATAACTACTGCTTTCCTATCAGCTGGCATGCTTGGATTCATGAATGACCCTTTAACAGAAAAATACTTATTTTCATGACTAAGTCAATGGCACTGGGCTATGTTCACTTAAAGCTCACTCTCCTGACTCAGTGGACAGGAAGCCATTTATTCCATCTTCACTCTTTAGACATAAGGTGATTGTGCATTTCAAATGCTGATTTCTGTACCCTTCCATATCTGGTTGCAATCCTTTTTCAGAGAATCTCCTGTCTCAGTGTTGTGTAAACACTGCTCCCTAATTGTCCCCTGATATGTCAATAAAGAGGCTTGGTAGCCAGTGTCTGAGCAGGGGAGAGAATAGGGCTGGGTTTCTTGCCGTTGGAGGGGGGGGGGAGGCAGTTAGAGGAGGAGGTAGGGGATGAGACATGGGAGAAGACCTGGATACATCAGGAAGCCACTGGGTAGTTAAACTGGGCCACTCCAGGCCATGGTTCATCACCAAATCATATTTTGTTCTCCTCATTGATCACATGTTCTCTCCAGCCACTTCTTTCTAGCTGTAAGTCTGTATTCCTGAACGATGAAAAGATCCTTCTATTCAGAGTGGATGAATAATTCCTGGAATGTTTATCTCATGTTGTTTGAGATCCTGATCAACTTCAAGGGATATTTTTATAGCCAAGACTGCCTTAAGTTAAATGAGTCGTCTTTGAGTTTTTGATCATTAAGTGCTTTGGGATGAGGTCTAAAGAAATTCACTTCATTTATTCAGACATTGAGGGAGTTCCTACAGTGGTAGCCTGCCTTCGGCTTGGTCCCTGATGATCTATGTAGTTTTGCTGTTTCTGCCCTGTATAGTATGGTACTAAGAGGACATGGCAAACATAACTGTATGTCACTTCGTAGATATAACTGACACTGTGACTTCTACTTTGCTCTCTCTGAGATTTTTTTTTTTTTGAAGAAAGCCAGCTGCCATGTCCATTTCATGAGGAGACTCAGAAACCTAGAGAGAGGCTCATTTTGAAAGCAGAGCCAAGTTCTGCTAACAGCTGGAGAGGAAGGGAAGCTTTTGGTCTGCAGTTATGCATGCTAGATGCCCCAGAAGTCAAAGTAAAAGCCCCAAACACGCTTTTAGATGACTGTAGCTGTGGCTCTTCCCATCCCTGGCCTTTGGCAGTGTTGAGGCTTAACTCTAGGTTTTTATGCATGAAAGACAAGTGTCCTACTGCTTAGCTACAGCACTTATTACAGTTTGATTTGAGCTTTAAAAAAGAACTTGAGTCACAATTCAGCTAAGCTACTCCCTCATTCTGGACACTCAAAAATGGTGTGTAAAAATAAAGGTATATTGTTTCAGGCTACTAATATTTAGGTATTTTATGTTCTAGAAATTAAGGATAAACCTGTCATTGGTTAGTTCTTGTGTCAGGAACTGGGAATTAGGTTTTCTTCCCTATAAACTAACAATACTAAGGACATAAACAAAGACATAAACAAATGGACACCCCAAATGGAGATTTGCCAACACGTAATTATAACACATTAAACAAATGCTGTGTAGGAAATCCCTATTCCAGGGAGCTGAAGATGTAGCGATGAACACCACTTGGAAGGAATGAAGAGCTGGAAAAAAACTTTACAAACAGATATTTAGAGGTCAGTGTCCAAGAAAGATCAGTGCATCTCTAAGCAAAAGAACATATTCTAAGACCTAGTGGTAAGAGAATCAGTATGTGATTGAAGATGCATTCATTTCCATTCAGATGTGGTCAGGGATTCATGTAAGGATTTCCTGTTAGGAAAGATTTATTTAGCCTAACAGGCAAAAATATATGGGTAGCATTTAGGTATGAGCTCAACAATTAGATATGCATTATAGAGCAGTAAATATTCATTGGAATATTTACTATAGAGCAGTATTATAGAGCAATATTTATTATAGAGCATATTCATTGGAAATATGCATTATAGAGCAGTAAATATTCATTGGTATAGCTATTGGGGAGAGATGAAGGCCACAAACACAACTACTGTAGTTACGTTCAGTAGGTATACATGTTAGAAACTGTGAGCTTCAGGCAGTATCTATCACTTAGTATATTTTCACTTTTTAAGTTTTCACTTCAAAATAATTTATATGTATAAATAATTGCAAAAGAAAGCATCAGTGGAGAAACAGTGGCCCCACTTAGTCAAGGCCTTATGTTCCAAACAAAGACCAAAAGTATTTTTTTGCAAAAGTGATTTGAGAAATTTCTATATCTCCTTCACACAGCCTTCCTCCATGTTAACATTAATGTAAATGCAGTTCACTTTTTAAAATCAGAACAGTAATATTTAATTTACTGACCTTACTCAAAGCCACCCATCATTTGATTGATGTGATTTCTCTAGTTAAGGGTCTCACCCTGGTTTTAGTTGTCACATGTCCTTAGTTTTCTTTTATTCATGCTGTTGTATATAATGTTTGCCAAATTGGAATCAGTTTATCTGATATTTCATGATTACATTTAAATTCTGTGGTTTTGGTAAGAATAACACTGAAATTATGTCATTCTGAAAGCTGCACAATATTGATGTCTCATTCTTGATGTTAATTTTGATCACTGCTATTTCTTGCTAAGTGTTTCTAAAGCAAATTAATGATCCCCCCTATAATCAATAAGGGTCATGTATGAAGACAGTTAAAACTAGGAGCATTTGCTTTTTCAATTAAACTTTTCCTCAATAATTTAAAAACGGATTTTTACAATGATGGCATTAAAACTCATCTAATTGATACCTGAAATAATTATTTTGGTATTTGCCAACTGGTAAAATGATTTGAATTATGTTTTCTGATGATTTTGAAACATGTTTCCTGCTGATCTCAGCACTCAGGAGGCAGAGGTAGGAGGATCTCTGTGAGTTTGAGGCCAGTCTGGGTTATACAGAGTTCCAGAACAGCTAGGACTACATAGAAAACCTTGTCTCAAACAAAACAAAACAAAACAAAACAAAACAAAACACACCCAAAATGCCAACCAACCAACGAACCAAAATGAAAAACAAAATCCAAACAGAAAGCAAAAACCAAACCAACTAAACAAACAAACCCTCCAAACCAAAACCCAATACATGTCTCTTTAAAACACAAATTGCAGCCTTTAAAAATTGAGTCTCACCCTCCTGTGTCTAAGCTGTTCTTGGTGCCTCATTCATACTGGACGTTACACAGAAGACCTGATGTTCAAGGCCAGATCATAAGGGGGTGGTGTCTTCCTTCTGACTTGCTCTCTCAGATGACCTACTTTGCAGGCAGTCAGCAGCCATGTCGTGAAGACACTCAGGACAGCTCTCAGGAGGTGTCCATGTGGACAAGAACTAATGTCTCCTGCCGATAGTCAACATCAACTCACAGGCATGTTCATGAGTGCTTAGGCGTGAATCTTTTGGCTGCAGATAAGGCTTCAGATGCCTGCAGCTGGCAGACACAGCAATTGCAACCCTCCTGAGAGACTCTGAGCCAGAACCACGCAGAGAAGGCACTCCCGGGTTCCCGACCTACACAAGTGGGTGTGAGAGATAATAAATGTTTATTGTTTCGAACCATTACGTTCACCCAAATGATTTGTAATGCAAAAAGAGTGAACTCATTCTGACGGGAAGTAAAGAATTGTCAGAAAAAGTTCAAGAGGCATTAATATGAAGGAAAAAAAAAAAGGGTACCAAAAAAAAAAACAACAAAAATCCCCCAAAAACCTCCTCCCAACACAAAGGGTCCAAAGAAGGCATATTAAAATGATATAGCCGGGTACAATGACACACAACTGTCATGACAGCACTTGGGGAGGCAGAGGCAGATCTCTCGAGGCCAGCCTGGTCTACAGAGTGAGTCCAGGATAACCAAGGCTACCCAGACTAACCCTGTCTCGAAAAACCAAAAAAAAAAAAAAAAAAAAAAAGCCAATTTAAACCTAGTAGCAATCCTCATAAATGGAATATATAAATAAATTGTGGAATGTTCAGCACTAAGTGAAATATATAAAGAAAATCAGCATATTACATCTAAAGGCAATAATGTGTAAGAATCTGAAACTGAGTGGAACAAATCCAGAGCTAAAAGAAGCAAAGCCAAATCTTTTCTTTTTTTATGCTCAAATGTTCACAACCTATTTTATTGATTTTCTGTGTATTTAGCATAATCTCCTTGACATTTATTTTTTTTCCTTTTTATTTATTTATTTTTTAAATTTATTACAGTTTATTCAATTTGTGTCCCAGCTATAGTCCCTTCCTTTGTCCCCTTCCAAACCCATGCTCTTTCCCTATTATCCTCCCGTACCCCCCACCCCAGTCCACTGATAGGGGAGGTCCTCCTCCCCTTCCATCTGACCCTAGCCTATCAGGTTTCATCAGTACTGTCTGCATTGTCTTCCTCTGTGGCCTGGTAAGGCTGCCCCCAATTCATGGGAGAGGTGATCAAAGAGCCAGCCACTGAGTTCAGGGCAGAGACAGCCCTTGTTCCCCTTACTAGGGTACCCACTTGGAGACTGAGCTGCCATGGGCTACATCTGTGCAGCCAAATCTTTTTTTAAAAGAGATTATTAGATAAGTGGTAAATATATAAAGAATATTTATATTATAAATTTATATATAAATTTAGTCAGGGTTTCACTCTGCAGCCCCGGGTGCACCAGAACTCATAATCCATTCATCCCAGCCTCTTGAGTGCCACCACATCGGGCTTAGAAAGAAATTTTCTTCAAGGAGGAATGTATAGATTGGGATTGGAAATCTTGCTAAGGCTTATTTTACTTATGATAGAGTTATAACATGTCTGTGTGTATATGGATGCCAATGCAGTATAGTCTGGATGGGTTCTATACACGCTGATTTTATAGCACATCATGAAACTGTATGTTTAGCATCTTAAATACGCACCTGGGAATGTAGCTCACCCGGTAGAGTGCTAGCTTACCATTCATGAAGCCCTGGTCTCAATCCTGAGCATTGTACCAACCAGACATTATGGTACATACCTATAATCTTACCAGAAGCAGAAGCAAGGGAAACTGAAGTTTAAGGTTATTCTTAACCACACGTAAAGTTAGTGGCTAACGTACGATACATTTTGCCCTGTTTCAAGGAAAAAAGAATAAAGGTTAAAAATGAAACATGCGTACAATATAGGATCTTGGGAACTAGGCTAGTTCAAAAGGTGAACAGGAGCTATCAAGTAAGACTTTGTTGAAAAAAAATACTGCAACAGCTTGAGAAATAAGAATGAAAACAGTTCACAGTAGACAACAAACTACACTTCTCGTCTACACGGGGAAACATCGCTGGGTGAGCCAATGATCACTGGTTGCTGAGAACAGTTCCTAACCTGCCCATGTGACTTACAAGCTTTTCCCGTGGGAGCAGAGAACAATTGGGTCCACAAGAAGGTAGGTTTGACAGTGGGAGAATTATGATGAGGTTCAACTTATAAGCACTTATCTGACTTGTCAGTTGCTTATGCTCTACTTCTCTATATCTTTAGACGCTGAGTAGACTATTCTTATCCCATGTCCCTTCCTGTCATAATACCCACATCCAAAGCCAAGGCAAGGCTAAAGTCCAGCTTTGTTGATTCCTGTACCAGTCAGTGTGTTTCTATCTATCTAACTGACATTTGTACCTTTACTTTGATCTCTGTTTACGAATGAGGGGTTTTTGTGAGCCATTAAAGAAATTTATGTCCCCAGTGGCTGGTTGAATGAGATAGATATCTTTTGGGTGAAGTGGGCCTTCTTGCCCATGGAGGGGGATCTTATTATGATATGTCCAGAGAGGAAGGTGTCAGGTAATCTTTAAAATCACCCAGGTGACTCATTCTTTCCACACCCATCCGTCACTGAACGACACCTTTTATGGGATGGCCACTCACTGAGCTAATTTATGTCCATTCATCCCTTCATCCACTCAATAATTAATTATTGAGCAGTGAAGTATGTGTCTGGCCCCAAACTAGTATAGGTGACTCAGGACAGTACAGAAACAGGCCTGGGTCTTGTCCTACATGAGGCACACATCAATCAAGTTAAACAGATGAATGTAAAATCATCACAAAAGTAAATGAAAATCTGATTTCACTTGTTAGGAAGAGGAACTGAGAAGTTTGATAATTATGATGACCAAATTTTACGGAGGGGAATGGAAAGGTAAATATTATATATGGAAAAAAGAAAAAAATACTTTAAAAATAGAATTATACTGTAGCATAAAGGAGTTTAAAAAGTTATTTCTTTTATTTTCTGAGATTATAATATGTAATTTTCTTTTTCCCATTTCTCCCTCTAAAGCCTCCTGTGTACTCCTCCACTCACTCATTCATGGCCCTTTTTTCATTACTTGTTGCTATATACTTATTCACATACACACACACACTCCTAAACATTAATACACCATGAGTGTGGTTGCTTTGGCAAGAGGTCACATCCAAAGATCTAGCTCTGAGTGATCTAGCTGGAATACAAAAACACCTTTAATCCCAGGAGTCAGAGGCAAGCAAATCTGAGTTCAAGGTTAGCCTGGTATAGAGCAAGTTTCAGGTAAAGAAAAGTTTTGACTGAGGTGTGGTGGTATATGCTGTTAATCTCAGTGTTTAGGAGACAGAGGCTTGCAGATCTCTGAGTTCTAGTTAGTTCTGTTCAAGCAGTTCAGTTGAAAGTGAGTTGAGAGGCCGTGCAGTGGAATTGAGTTTATGGTAGTTCAGTTCATGGAATTCAGAGGAAGTTTGTGCCAGGAGATTGCTAGTGTTAGTTTGAGGCCAAGCAAAGTAATTCAATGAGAAACTGAGAGAAGCCATATTGAATCAGTCAGCTTGGATAAGATATTTTAACATGCATGTTTCCAGGATATTGGATAACAAATTGACACCAGTTCCCTGGAGAAGACTATTCTTTCTATTCTCAGCATTCCTTAGTTGCCTGTAGTTCTTTGCTTTGGGCTGAGTCCCTGGAGTCTTTTCCCTGTCCACTTCAGCATGTCTAACATTGTTGTCCTTGTTGCACTCATGTTAGGCATGTGAAATTTCATGGGTGTGGTATCTGACATTACTAGGAGACACAGTCTCACAAGAAACTCCCTAAACCTCTGGCTCTTACACTCTTTCCACCCCATCTTCTATATTGTTCCCTGAACCTTACTTAAGTGTGGGAATGTGTTGAGAATCTCTTGGACAACCCTGACCAATAACTCAAAAGAAGATTTCTCATGCCCACTATTAGGGTTGTTGTTAGATTATCCTGGCTCTTAAGAGAAGAACTGTCAGCCCTGATGGGAAATTTTCATTTAAACACATACACATGCACACGTGTGTGTGTGTGTGTGTGTGTGTGTGTTTATACAAAGACTTATGTGTATTATATTTTAAGGTAATGGTTAATAGTATGATCCCTTATGACTCTTTCAGGAATCCTTACTGTTATTCTACCCTCCTCTTCCTTTAGGTTTATCTCTCCTGGTCCCTGATTTCCATGCCCCCATTTCTCCCTAATTCTACCAATCAGTTCACTCATATCCTGCTATTGCCCTCTCTATTGCTTGCTCACTCCTCCACCTTGGCAATGGTACTGTTTTCATTTCCTGGTTTCTGCAGTTACTCCAGGGTATGTACTCACCTCTGATGATTTGGAGTTAGGAGAGAACATGTGATGTTTGTGTTTCTGCATCACTCAGTATGATCTTTTCTTGTTCTAGCCATTTACTTGCAAAGTTCATAATTTCAATTTTCTTTATAGCTGAATAGCATTTCATAGTGGGTATGCATCACATTTTTATTATCCATTCATCCGTTGAAGTTCATTGAGGCCACTTTCATTTCCTAGCTATTATGAATACAGCAGTAATGAACACAACTGAGCATGGATCTGTAGAGTAGGATCTCTCTTCCAGTCCTCTCCCCTCTTCTTCACACACCTGGATTTTTTTAAACAGCTGAGTAATACTCCATTATGCAAATTTATCACATTTTCTTTATCCATTCTTTGGTTGAAGGACTCCTACATTGTTCCAGTTTCTAGCTATTACCAAGAAGGCTGCTATGAACATAGTTGAGCAAATGTCCTTGTGGTGCAATGCAGTGTCCTTTGTGTATATGCCCAGGAGTGGTATAGCTGAGTCTTGATGTAGAACTACTCCAGTTTTCTGAGAAACCACCAAATTGATTTCTAACATGGTTGTACAAATTTGTACTCCCACCAGCAACAGAGGAGTGTTCCCCTTGTTCTACATCCTTACCAGCATGTGCTGTCATTTGAGTTTTTGATGTTAGCCATTCTGATGGATGTAAGATGGAATCTCAGAGTCGTTTTGATTTGCACTTCCCTGATGACTAAGGATGCTAAACATTTCTTTAATGTTGGCCATTAGAGATTCCTCTGTTGAGAATTTTCTGTTTAACTCTGTACCCCATTTTTAAACTGAGTTGTTTGGCTTATTGGTGTATAATTTCTTGAGTTCTTTATATATTTTGGCTGTTAGCCCTCTGTCAAATGTATGTCTAGCCACAGGTGATATGATAGTGTACATAAGTTACCCCAAATTTTCTACCAGAAAACTGTTAAAGCTGATAAACACCTTCACCAAAAGTGGGTGAATACAAAATTAACTTAAAAAAAAACAAAAACAAAAAACAGAAGCCCCCCTTTATACAAATGATAAACAGGCTGAGAAAGAAATTAGGGAAACAACACTCTTCACAACAGCCACAAATGATATAAAATACCTTGGTGTAACTCTAACAAAGAAAGTAAAAGATCTGCATGACAAAACTTCAAGTCTCTGAAGAAAGAAATTGAAGAAGATATCAGAAGATTGAAAGATCTCCCATGCTGATGGATTGGTAGGATTAACACAGTAAAATGGCGATCTTACCAGAAGCAATCTACAGATTCAATGTGAATTCCATCAAAATTCCAACACAATTTTTTACAAACCTTGAAAAAGCAATTCTCAACTTTATATGGAAAAACAAAAAGCCCAGGATAGCTAAAAGAATTCTGTGTAATAAAAGAACTTCTGGAGGTATTATCACCCCTGATTTCAAGCTGTACTACAGAGCAATAGTAATAAAAACCACATGGTGTTGGCATAAAAACAGACAGGTTGATCAGTGGAATCTAACCAAAGACCTAGAAATAAACCCATACAGCTATGGACACCGGATTTTTGACAAAGAAGCAAAAATCATACAATGGAAAAAAAGACAGCATCTTCAACAAATGGTGCTAGTCTAACTGGATGTCTACATGTAGAAGAATACAAATAGATCCATATTTATCACCCTGTACAAAACTCAAATTCAAGTGGATCAAAGACTTCAACATAAAACCAAATACACTAAATCTTTTTAAAGAGAAACTGGGGAAGAGCCTTGAAAGCATTGGCACAGGAGACAACTTCCTGAACAGAACACCAACAGCTCAGGCTCTAAGATCAACAATTAATAAATGGGACTTCCTGAACTGAAAAGATTCTGTAAGACAAAGGACACTGTCAATAGGACAAAACAAAATGGGAAAAGGTCTTCACCAACCCAACATAAAAAAAAAAATTAAGAAAGGTTGACTACAGATTGTTTTTGAAAGTCTAGTAGAATTCTGCTATGAGTACATCTGACCGTGTACTTCTTTAGCTGGAAGGCATTTATTACCATGTCAGTCTTATCGTTGTTTTGTGTCTGTTTACATTGTTGATCTCTTCTTGTTTTAATTTTGGTTATTTGTTTGAATCTAGAAAATCAATTCTTTTTTTTAGGGTTTCCAAATTAGTGAAGTACAGGGTTTTTGTTGTTGTTTTTTAACATAGACCCTTATGATATTCTGAATTTCTCTGAATCTATTTCAATGCTTCCAGATTCATTTCTGATTCTAGTAATTTGTTTCCTCTCTTTCTTGCACACACAGGGACTTAAGGCAATAAATACCACAATCTGGGAGCTTTCTCTGTGCCTAGAATGACATCAAATGTTTTATGTATCACTTAAAGTAATGGTTATGTGTCAATATTTATTACAATTACAGTGGAAAATCATCACCTTTGATTTTTAATTATGAACAAGAGATTTTTCTGTTGTATTAGGGGAGGTTTGTCATCAATGACTATTCATACAAGATACCCAAATGAGAAGTTGAGGGGCCTGTAAGATGGCACATAGGTGAAGGTACTTTGCCACCAAGCCTAACATTGTGAGTTTGATCTTTGGGACCTACATGGTGGAAGGAGAAAACTGATTTTGCCATGTTGTTCTCTGACTTCCACATGTGTGGAATGGCATACATACATTCAAATAAAAATTTAAACATAAGACATTGAGACTGAAAGAGTAAGCTAAGACCATAAAGCATATATGCATATAGAAGTATGTAGCGTGCCATAAAGTTCACTCTTTTGTAAAAAGGTTGCTTTATTCTAAATTATGTACATATGGCTGCATGTGGGAATGTGCTCATGAGTGCAGGTACCTGCAGAGGCCAGAAGAAAACATTAGATGCTCTAGATTACAGGTAGTTGTGAGCTGCCTGATGGAGGTGTCTTTTTAACATTCTTTTTCTTTTATTTATTTGTTTGAGACACTGTCTCACTATGTAGCTCAAGCTAACGCAGAACTCTATACAAGGTGGCCTTTAATTTACTATGTAGTACAGACTGTCCTAAAACTATAATCCTCCTGCCTCAACAATATGACAAGAATCTGTTATCATGCCCATCTAACATAATTTCTTTTTTTGTAGACATCGTTTGCAACATTTTCTTTATCTATTCAACACATGTTCAATATTTAGGCTATCTCAATTCTAATTTTATGAATAATGTCATAAAATTTATACTTAAGTTTTTATGCAAACATGCTATTTTTTAATAATTTCCACTATATATCAGTAAAATTTTGAGATCATATGGCAATTTTCTCATTAATATTTTGAAGAACTGAGAAACTGTTTTCCAAAGTGGGTGAATAATTTTATAATAATTTTATTACACCCTTGTCAGTGTGATGCCAGCTCTTCTAATGAATGTGACAAGTTGTGTTGTGCCACCTTAATGTGCATTTTCATACAGTTTAAAATTTGTGAAATTTAGATTTAAACTCAGATACACAGTCAAAGTGTTTAGCTGTTGGATAATAATATCCCTCTCTTGGGAGGAAGGAAAGGCTTTAGATAAAAAATTTACTAATTGCATCAAGTTCTCATTATAATCTATGTGTTTACATCTGGGTGCTCTTAAAATACTTTCGTTTTTATATTTATATAAAATATAATAAATCCAGAAATGTGCTTGCTGGGAAATTGTAAACAACACGTTGGGTTGAGTAGGAGGTAGCAATGGGTTCTCTGACTTGTAAGTTTTGCTTATTTCCATCATGTGAATATTCTTCACTGTTTACTTGTTTTTTTATTATTTTAAAATTATGTGTATATTTGTGTGTCCTTGTGTTGACATGAGCACATGAGGGCAGTGACTGCAGAATCCAGAAGAGGGCATCAGATCTCCCCAAACTGGAGTTAGGTAGGTGGACAGAGCTGCTATGAGGAGGCTAGAAACCACATTCTGGTCCCTGTGAGAGCAGCAAGTCAGTCATCTTAACGCTGAGCCGTCTCTCCAACCCCACATAATAAAAAGCTAAGAGTGAGGTTTAATATTACAAGATTACAACTTCTCCTTGGATTGTTTCACAAACCTCACTTGAATTCTGAAGACAATATTTTGGGAAAAAAAGAATGTTTTTAAGGTCAGTAGAAATGTCAACTAAAGGAAGTGCAAAACTATAAAAAGAAGGTCTGGGAAAGTTTTGAAAAAGAAGACAAGAGAGAAGAAAGTTACATTAGCAGATATTAAACTATATTTAAAATGTAACATTTAAAATAATGTGATGTCATAACAGCAATCGTTGTACATTAATAGAAAAAAGTTATAAAAGACACAATTGCAAATTTCTAATAAATGGAAATCCCATAAATGGCCTTGAAACAATTGACAAGTCACTTTGAGGGTTAGCCTATGTGGATCACAGTTCTGAGTATAGAAAAATTATGACCCAAACTCCTAAAAAGTGCAGAGGTAATTACTTTTGAAATTCTTGATTGTGAAACTTTTTTTAAAAAAAAGACATGAAACTAAGAAATCCAAATATCACACAATACTTAAATATTTATATACTGTAAAAATGATACATCAAAAGACAGTAAAAACCCAGGAGAAGTATTCATAGTCCAAATGTCAAAGACCCAACCATAACTATTGAATACAATTATTACAAGTAAAGGAGGGAAAGAAAGCCAGTGGCCTGAAAGGTAAAAAGAAACAGCATTTTCACATATGAAGTTAATATAACTGATCAAAAACATGATAAACATCAAATTTTTATCATAATTAAAACACATTTGTGAACTAATAACTAGCGAATTTAAATAATAGTGTTAAAATCTTTTTCCTTTCAACTTTGTCCATTACTGGTGAATTTGTGAGTGAACAGACACTTATTTCACATTAAGGTATAAGTAAATTGTTAAAAGTCCATTGGGAGGGAAAATGTTCTATATATGGGGTCAAGTACCAAATATATATATACACTTCGATCTGCAAATTCAATTTCTATGATATATGTTAAAAAAAGACAGAAGGAGAGAAAAGAGGTCTGGTCACCCTCTAAGTCAAAGGAAGTGAGTTTTTAATATGAATATGATGAGAGCGACCAACACTCATACACATGTGTGAAAATTGTAAGAGTTTATGCACCAAACTCATGTCAGCAAGTATGGGACAAAACTAAGATCATAGAGACAGCTGCTCCTTAATTCTACCTTCCGTATTGTCACTTTTATAACACCGGGACACCTTTAAAAATAATCAGCCAAACCAAAAGACAGAAGAAGAGAGACATGCTAGCTCAGGACTCAGGAGCCCCAAAGAATTCCCCGTCCATTCTATTCCCTTCTGTCTTCTCCGGAGGTTGTGACCTGACCCCCTCAACTATGTTCCAAAAAGTGTTTTCCTTCAGAAACAATGCTATAAATAGTGCTTATGTTTCAAGGATACCCTCATTTTGTGATAGCTCAACTTTAGGTCTTTAAGCCCCCTTTAAGCATAGCCGCCAAGTTTAATATTGGCCCCAAGGCTGCGTATGTTCTGCTGTCCAGATTTTTTTTTCAAAGGCATCGTTACAATTGGTGGGGAGCAGCTAAGGCAAGCAGCAGAATGGATATTGACTTTGAGTATGTTTGTGTTAGCAAGGCACTATGTTCATTTTTTAAAAAATTCTCTTTCACCATATACTCTTTGTGTGGTTGTTGGTTGCTGTTTGTATAGATCATGAAAGCAATTTTATATCTTAATAGTATGAGAGCCAAAATGACAACAAAATGCTTAATTCTGGTTATTTAATGCCCTCTTGGCTTTGAATGAACCATTTTTTTTCAAGATATGGAGAAGATCAGCAGTTCCTTATGAATATAATGTTTTTTTTTTCAGCTAGATATTATCTTGGAGTGAATATTTATAGACTAGGAAAAACAGAAACATTCTTGTTTGTGTGTAACACATTACAAGTGCCAGGAAATGCCTCATTCAAGACCGGCTTTTGCTATTGACTATGATCTTTTAAAGACACGGCAACCCTGACTGGCCTCATACTCGTTGCGTAGCTGGGAACAACCCTGACTTCTCAGTACTTCTGCCTTCAACCCAGAGTAGGAAAAGCCAATTTTAAAATTAATTCCTGTTTTAGTAGCTTTGAGGGAAGGAATGTTTAAAGTCAATCTCGATTCATGGTAAATGTTGAAAACTGAAGTGATTATTCTAACTCCGCCTCTGGGGACAGAGTTACTTTTAGTGGCTGTAAACACCACTGCATCTAATGTCGTTGAAATGCTGTGAATGGAAGCGTCCAGGCTCTGTCCCCAATTTCCACATGTATGTGAGTGTGGTGTGTGTGCCCGCACACAGGCACACTTAAAATCACCCAGAAGATTAGCAGATAACATTCTTCACATTTCATGTTAGGGTTAGCAGAAGGGTAGATGGTCAGTCTATGAAACTCTCCAAGTATCTTGCTAATGATGGGTTTGTCCTCTGACACCAGCATTTAAAGACCGCGGAAGCATGCGCACATTCGGACAGTGAGTTAGTGACAGGCTCTGTGCAGAACAGAGAATTTCTTTGTGCACAGAATGCTGGGCCCTGGGATGAACACATAAGCACTGTGTGCTTCATATTTTATATGACTCGGTATAATTGTACACATTCATAACCTCATGAGTCCATATCTGTAACCGGGAGGTTTCAATACTTCTTAGGCATATTAAATAATTCCTCTACTATTTTTGGATAGGAAATACTACATTTCTGAGGCTTGATGAAATAGCACATTTTTCATGAACGCTAGAGATTATTGTAGTATAGGTACTGGGGGAATATTTTATTTTAACTTCTATTTTTAAATAACTTATCACTTTTTTTCTTTGACAACGTCATACATGTATGTAACATTCTGATTACTCTCACCCCCTGACTCTCTTAGCTTTTCCTAATCCACCTCTTCTCTTCCTCTTTTCCACATTGATGACTTCTTGTTTTGTTTTGTGGACCCACTGAGTTTAACCAGGGCCATCTTGGTGACCAGGAGTTTGGAACTATCTATTGGAGCCCAGCAATCTCATCTATGGGTTCACAACTGCTGATAAAGACTGCTCCTTCCCCAGAATCTATCAGAATCCAATAGTTCAGTATCGAGGGCTAGGACCCCTTGAGCCCTCCCACAATCCATGAGTGACTCCTAATAGACCCAGTCTTACGCAGTTGTAGTGCAGGCAGCCTTAGTTACATGTGAGATCACGCTTGCAGTGGCTGTGATACTCCCAGAACCCTGACTCTTGTTCTTACATTCTTTCTACCCATCCCCCACAATATTCCCTGAGCCTTAGGAAGGATAGTACAATGTTTTGTTTAGGGCTGAGCACTTAACTATCGTTTTTTGTTCTGCATTCGTCACTGTTCATTGCAAAAAGAAACTTCTTTGACTAAGACTGACAGTAGAATTCTTTTTTTGACACAAGGATAAAATTTAGAAGACAGTTTGGTGCCATGTCCATTGAGCTAAGCAGGAGTAGCACCTTTCTCCCTAAAGCCTAGGATTCATCAACCACCAGTTTTTGACCTGGTTTACCTTACCAGACAAGAATTCCCTCTTGTGGAGCAGCTCTCAGATCTAATCAGAGGGCAGTTGGTCACTCCTCTAACAGCTGGGCCACTGCTACACCACTGAGTACATCTTGCGGTATTGTCGGATAAAGAGTTCACCAGGAGGTAATACTACCAGCCTACATAGTGCCTTCAGCACTATGTAAGTTAGGTTGTTTGAGCTTGATTTCTCTATAACTTGCTCCCACGAGGCCATACCCACTTTAACAAAGCTACAACTCTTAATTCTAAGTAGTGTCACTCCCTGATGACTAAACATTCAAATATATGAGACTACGGGGGTGTGTGTGTCAGTTTTAGTCAAACTACCACATTTCATTTTCTAGCTTCTGTGAAAAGACCAGCAAGGAACATGGATCAGTAAGCATCTCTGTAGCAGGATTTGGAGTATTTAGGGGATATGTCCAGGAGTGGAATAGCTGGATCAGTTGGTAGTTAGATTTCTAGCTTTTTGATGAGTCTTCACACTGATTTCCATCATGGCTGCACTACCTTACATTCCAAACCAAGAGTAGCGAGGATTCCTTTCCCCCCATGTCCTCAACAGCATTTACTGCCCTTCTGTTTCTTGATAATGGCCATACCGACTGGGGTGAGGTGAAATCTCAAAGTAGACAGCTGTCCTTCCATGGTCCCTGGAGACTGGGTTCTCTGCTCTGTTCCATTGCCCTCTATGTCTGCTGATAATAGCATGCTGTTTTTATTATGATAACTCTGTGGTAAAACTTGAATTCAGGTATAGTGTGCTAATGGGAGGATTCTTTTTGCTAAGGATTCCTGTGGCTATATGTGTGCTTACATGTGAATTTTAAAATATTTTTTTCTGCTTCTCTGTAAAATTGCATGGGGCTTTAGCATTGTATTGAATCTATATTTTGCTTTTGTTAGAATGGTCGTTTTCACAATATTAATTATACTAATCCATCAGCATATGTCTTTCCATCTTCTAGTTCCTTTCTCAAATTTCTTTCTTCAGAACTTTTGAGCTTTTTTTTTTTTCTTATGTATTTTTTTTTTCAATGCTGTTTATTCAGGAACATTGAACAATCCTCGGTCCCCGGGGAAAGCCAGCCCACAGCTTAAATAGCCTCTGGGTAGCCAACCCAGGCGTGCCACGGGGGCAATGCAAATAGGTCCACATACATGGAAGCAAGCCTGATCCTCGGCCTTAGCCAAATGTGGAGTTGTTCGTGACAGAGAGCACTCACCATCGGGTGGAAGGCGGAAACCAGCTCCATCTTTAAGGCATAGCATTCCGCAGCTCTATACAGTTCCCCCTTTTTGTTTTAGACGCATCAGGCAAGAGTAGAGGTCTGATCTCTGATATTAGAAATAAATTGGGACTTTGTACAGATGTTCATTTAGGTGTCATCCACCCAAAGAGCATCAGACCCGTCTGATACCTTTTTCTCAGAGGCGGGACCTGGGGCATCAACCCGCATGCAATCAGACATGCTCTTCTCTGGGTCCAAAGCGGCTGACCCTGAGTGCAGTGCTTAGCCTCGCATCCTGAGCGTAACATTTTAGCTTTTTATGGTATCCAACCATGCTTGGGGAGAATGTCCTGCTTCAATGGCTGTAAAGGCCTGAATGATCATGGCTGCATCACACTGTTGTGAGACTCTAATCTTGCATATATACCACAGGCAAACCAAGGAGACCAACACCAGAAGGCCTGCTAACACTCCCATGCCCGCCCATTCCTTCAGATGATTCCTGGCTGAGGGAATCCATGTTGATAATCCTGTGGCTAGTCCTGCGTCCACTCTGGTAGAATTTACTGTGACAATGGCCACTCTCAGCTGCTCCATCGTAGTATCGAATTCTCCAGTCCAATTACCTAAAATATAGCTCGACAATTGTTTAGACAGATTTGCAGCACAGGAAAAATTCTCATGTTGTATGCTAGTGACACAAAGTCCAGCATACTTTCATTGACAGCCAGGTTGAGCGATTTACCATAGGGTATCTATTTGCTCCTGCAAGAGGTCAATCCTCTGATTGAACACCATCAAGCTTCCTTTTAGTTGAGCATTAATTCCTTTATGTACAACTAAGGCATGAGCTACATTGGCTAAATGATTATTCAGGGTCTGAGCAGTCTGCCCAGTATGATTCATGGCTAATGCCCTGGTGGTAGCTCCAACAGCCGTCAATGAGATGGTAGTAACAATGGTGGCTGTAGTTCCAAGATCCCTTTTCTGTCTGAAGAGAGTCATAGCGTGAGGGGCATCAATGGGCACAGGCACCCAGTGAGGCATGCGAGTAACCAGGGCATACCTAAATTTACTAGCATTCCAGCATTGGGCAAAAAAGCAAGTATCATTACCACAATTACTTGGCTCTATCTGGCTAATAATGAATAAAAATGGGGGATATAGACAAACAGGTGTGGGCTTATAGGAAATATTATGAGAAGCCTTAACCCCTCGTTGGAACATCCTGCGTCAGTTCTAGAACTAGCAGTGGTGGTGTCCGAGGTCTGAGTAGGTTCAGGAGACCATTGCCCCCAGGGGCGAGACGTGCTCCATGCCAATTGACTAACTCCATGTTTTCCTCCAATTTTGAAAGTCATTTAAGGTTCTTAAATTATTTTTTTCCCTTTTTTCTTAAATTTTTCATCAATTACACTTTATTCATTCTGCATCCCCCCATAAGCCCCTCCCTCCTCTCCTCCCAATCCCACCCTCCCTCCTCCCTCTGCTTGCATGCCACTCCCCAAGTCCACTAATAGGGGAGGTTCTCCTCTCCTTTCTGATCTCAGTCTGTCAGTTCACATCAAAAGTGGCTGTATTGTCCTCTACTATGGCCTGGTAAGGCTGCTCCCCCCCCAGAGGGAGGTGATCAAAGAGCAGGCCAATCAGATTATGTCAGAGGCAGTCCCTCTTCACATTACTATGTAACCCAATTGGACTCTGAACTGCCCTGGGCTACATCTGTGCAGGGGTTCTAGGTTATCTCCATGAATAGTCCTTGGTTGGAGTATGAGTCTCTGGGAAGTTCCCTGTGTTCAAATTTTCTTGTTCTGTTGCTCTCCTTGTGGAGACCCTGTCCTCTCCAGCTCTTACTATTTCGCAGTTCTTACCTAAAATTCCGTTCCTCTTACCTCCTTCATAAATTTTATTCCATGATATTATTTTGAGGCTATTGTGAATGGGATTGTTCTCCTGAAATCTTTCTCAGCATGTTTGTCATTGGCATATAAGGAAGCTACTGATTTTTATGTTAATTTTGTATGCTTTTGAAATTGTTATCTGTGCCAGGAGTATTGTTGTAGAGTCTTTAGAGTCTTTTATGTATAGAACAAATCATCTGCAAGTAGAGACACTTTGACTTTTATTTTTCTTCCTGTGTTTCTTTTTTTTTTTTTCCTCCTTACAGTAACTAAGGCTTTGAGTAATATACTGAATATGGATGGGGACAGAGACAGTCCTGATTTATATTCACGTTGTTTGTGCTTTTGTGATAAGACATGAGCTTCTGCATTTAGGTCACTGGTAGTGTTTCTCATTATGTGTATCTCCTTTTTTTGTTTGGGTCTCCTGCTGCTGCTCTCCCCAACTTGCCAGGCTGAAGAGCAGCTGAACGTGGTTTAGGGTTCAGCCTTGGGGCAGCTCAGAGCCTTGTGTGGTATTAGAAGATCCTCACAGCCAAGCCAGCAGAAGTCTGGGGGAGGAATGTAGAACTTGTTCTCAGGCAGTGGGTTTGCATGGAGAGGGGAGAAGAGTGGTGGTCACTGGAGTAGCAGAGTGAGTCTGGGGTCTCCATCTGGAGGGGAGGGGTGGGGCATGGTGCTCAGGTAGGTGACAGGGTGAGTGGATTTAGTGGTGGGAGCCTGAAACCTTGATACTTTGTTCTCTATGTGGTCTGCTCTGATGTAAATCTTCCACTAAGCAGTTTACTAGACTCTTCCAACTTTTTACTTGCCGCTTCATTTCAGTTTTGGTTTTCTTCAGCATTTCTGTGTCTTCATTGAATTCTGAGTTGTTGTTATTTCACTTAGCTAATCTGATATATACTTGTTAGTCTTGTTACTATGCTATGTACTTTTTTCATAAAATATATTATCACACAAATGTCTAAATTTGTTTTCAAAATCTGCATTTTAAGAGTTGATTGATGTACCATGACTAGCACCTCATTTCCAGATTATTACCTAATGGTTGTAAGTCAAGGAAGTCTGTTCACATTGGACCAAAACTCCACATTAAACTGAATCTTAACTAGTTCAGGGACGGGGTCCATGAGGGTAGATTAGGTTATTGTGGCATTAAAAGCTAAGCAAAGGAGATCTGTTTGAGATGACTAGGTATCCATGTAAGTGTGTGTGTGTGTGTGTGTGTGTGTGTGTGTGATTTCACAGTGTAGAATTAAGTAGTAGAGAAAGGGGTTAACTACAGATTAAGATAAGACTGAAACATAAGCTCAGCATGGGGGGGATTGGATATCATTACACTGTCAATAAGGGTTTTAAATTCAAATACAGGTGATTTTCAAGTTGTAATTTTCAAAAACAAATAGATAAAATGTATTTTATCTATAAGAGCGTTCTTTTACAATTTTATTTTCTTTTTATCTATTTTTGTTCTTTTGAGATAGTCTTTTATGTAGCATGGGCTAGCCTTTAATCTGGCACATAGTCGCAACCTCCTTTGAATTCTTCCTACTACTTTCTCTATCTTCCAAGTATTGAGATTATGGACAACATACTATGCTCAGCTGAATTTTTTTTTAAATTCAGTTCCTGGGAAGTGTGCGGTTTTTCATTTGCATGCTGATGGAATCCCAAAATACTAAGAAATAACTTGGATATGCTTAGTACATGTCCTTTAAGCTCCTGAAATGCATATTTTGTTTAGTATAATAATCAACTTTTCTGTTTGGATAAAAGGAGTAATTTATAGGAGTGATCATTTACTGGCTGGTTAAGATTCATGTGGTGCTTGTTGAAGCTTTATTATATACTACTCTCTACTGGTCACCGGTTGGGTGAGAAACAGAGGTTAGTCCTTTATGGAACCTACTCTTTATGAAGACTCAGAGATAGGAGATGGAGGAGTGCACAAACAGGGATGACGACATCACCGAGGACAGAAATCAAGGTGTGGACACTTCATTGGTCAAGGCTTCTGGATTCATTCATTTACCTGGTTATCTTCAGCTTCACAGAAAGAGATCTTCAAAGAGATCTACAGATCATCTCATTCTAAATAAATTGTATAAGCACTGCAAGCAGTTTAACATTTTTAGGTTTTTCTTAATGACTTTACTCTTAGAGGCTTGTTCTCCTGAGCCACTGGTCTCAGGGTTCTCACACAGAAACATACACAAAATCCAGTTTCACAATGCCCCCAAAAGAAGAAGACAAAACTCTACACATACATACCTAATCAGTCAGAAAACATCTAACAGGATCACAAATGGAAGAGCTGTGGTGAACTGATGAAGAAAAATATGGTATTTGCAGGCATGCGATGGAATATCCTGAGACAGTAAATAGTTAAAAGCATTTAAAAAAAAGTTTGAGGTAAGGAAGCAAAAGGAGGTGATTTTGAAGAGAAAGGTGGGTCTATCACCTGGAAGACTGGAGGTCTTAGGTCTCATAGAGTTTAACATTTTAAGAAAGGGAAGCTGCATCTGTGCAGGGGTCTTAGGTTATCTCCATGCACGGTACTTGGTTGGAGTATCAGTCTCAGGAAAGACCCCTGTGCTCAGATTTTTTGGTTCTGTTATTCTCCTTGTGGAGCTCCTGTCCTCTCCAGATCTTAATATTTCCCACTTCTTTCATAAGATTCCCTGTGGCACTTCAGTGTCCAAGTGGGCTCTACAGTAATGGGAACAGGGACTGTCTCTGACATGAACTGATTGGCCTGATCTTTGATCACCTCCCCCTTAGGGAGGAACAGCCTTACCAGGCCACAGAGGAAGACAATGCAGCCACTCCTGATGAGACCGAACAGACTAGGATCAGAAGGAAGGAGAGGAGGACCTCCCCTATCAGTGGACTTGGGGAAGGGCATGCGTGGAGAAAGGGGAGGAGGAGAGGGGTTGGGGGGGGAGGAGGGAGGAAGCTACAGGGGGGATACAAAGTGAATAAAGTGTAATTAATAAAATAATAAAAAGAAGAAAGGGAAGCTGAATACCAGAATTGCATTTTATACAGATGATTTCAGAAGGTGGCAGAGGACAGTGTGAAAGTGAGTAGTCTAGAGGAAAATGAGCTACTGCTGAAAAGGCTCACGATGAAAGACAAGTTCTGGATTCAGTTGCTGGAATTTAAAGCTGTGTGCTTCCTCAAGTTCCTTACTTTCTCTGATGATCTGACTTTCTCATCTGTGGGATTTAAATAATACTAGTGGAGATGAAACAATACATATATATATTGCATGCCATGCTGAAAGCACTCCGTACCTACTAGCTATTATCATAAAAATATAATGAATATATTTTATCTGCTTAAGAGAAAGAAAATGATAGTCCAAACTAAGGCGTATGCAGAATAAATTGTGAGATGGGAACAAGGGTGAGAAACATGGATGTGATTTCACTTTTAGGTGATTAGATTCAGGAAGGAGGGAGAGGCTTTTAGCTAAAATAGTTGAGTGGATGGTGCTGGTTCCAAGAGAGTTTGGAAAAACATGAGCAAGAATGAGTGAAGGGAAAGAAGATAATGTATCCTGTTTCAGACATGATGAACTTTAGACACTATGAGTCACAAAGGTAGAGATGCTCAGAAGGCAGATCAACATGCAGGGCTGAAGCTCAGCAAAGAGAGGTGAAGGCCACACGAGCCAAATGCCAGGGTGAGAGACAGGCCAGAAATAGCTGCCTTGATATATGAAAGTTATTTAAGCTCTTTGGCTCCTGATGAATGATTTCTATTAGAACCAAGAAGAGAGGTTATCTTAACAGTTACCCTAGATGTAGTCTCACAAGCAAGTTTCCTGACCTACTTGTCTTTGCTTGGAGACCCTTTGTTTTGGATTTAATATTTGTGTTCCTCTTTAAAGGTCAAATGCTGAAGATGAGTCTCCTAAGGGGAAGCCTTTGGATAGCAAACTAGCTTTAAGCAAGGACTTGAGGTAGGGCCCTCCTCTGGTGGGATGAATGTGTTCATGAGAAGCATCATCACTCTTACAGGTATACAAACCAAGGAACAGAGGTGTGGGTAATAGTCAGTGAGAAGGTGGCTCTCAAAAGACTAGGAAGAGAAGCTTCATCAGAAGCCCACCCTATGGAATCTTGACTTTGGATTCTAGATGTCAGAGCTACAAGAAAGTGGTTTTGTGTTTTTTTCAAACTACTTAGTCTGTGGCATCTTAGAATGATAGCTGCAGCCAGCCAATATGCCTGTAGAAAGGCTGCTTTGTATTCTCCTTGCCCTACTCTCTATGACATAGGCATGTTGAGGCCAGACCTGTTCCTGTTCACGGACTTCTCCATATTAGATATTCCATTAACATTTGGTGCCTTGACACCAGTACAGAAAGACTAGAGGTAATGTAACAGTTCATTTGGGGAAAGCCATACATCATGAACTCAGAACAGGATACTGGGCAATCCTAAGACACATTCCTGCTTGAGGCTGGGTGGAACAGGCTGGCTTTAGCATGGAATTTTAAAATGAACAAGGAAGGTCAGAGGCTTTCAAAGATTAGTGGAAAGAGTGAAATAGAAAACATGGCCCTATATAATATGTATCCCTGTGCAGTACTGGATGCTATGCAGCCATTAAGTAAAGGAAGGTTACAGTGTGGCTCAAGTTCAGAGTTAGGATTTGTCTAAAGCAAATGAAGCAAAGGTTGAAATCAACAATACGTGTCCCTCATACTTTTGAGGTAGTGTTAGTAAACACATACACACACACACACCATTCCCTCCTCCCACAAGGGAAAACACTGTATGCGTACAAGCCTAACCAATCAGGAAACATCCAGCAAGCAGATTCACCAATGGCAGTTACTCCAACCCTTCTTGCCTCAAATGAAATGAAATAGGCCAAACAGCATAATTTGGTTTACTTCACTGAGGTTGACAGAATGTTCTGAAGTGGAAGTTTGGAGTGATGAAGTGTGATTAATGCTAGCTCCATAGTGTTTCTACATATTTCCTGTGAAATATCAAGTATGTTCTGGGGGGGTCACGGTAACAAATACAGAAGGAGCTTGCCATTGATGCCCAAAGACATCCCTTCAAGGGAACAAGAGAAGAAGTGAGGGATTTTCCCAACTCTGAAGTGTTTTCTGATTTCTGCCTGGCTAGTCTCCTGAGAATTGCTGGAAGCAAGGACTTTTCAAATCATCTCCGAAGCCCTACTGTGCGGAGAGTGAACAGGATGAAGGCAACGCTACAAAACTGTTCATCCATGAGCAACTAAAGACATATGGTTCAATGGATGACACTTTCACCCCTTTCCAGTATGGGAGCTACTAGCTCTAGAAGGTGGTGGGCACTCAGTCTTGACTAGTCCAAATTAAAATGTGTTGTGAGTCTAAAATATTCATGGATTTCAAAGATAATTTAAAGATATGAAATAATTCCATGCTTATAATTATGTTGACATAATATTTAAATATACTATACTAGACAAGCATGTTATGAAGCATACATATTCCTATTAAAATTTGTCAACTTAAAAGTTTAGAATTATATATATATATATTTTCTATCATATTCTAATATAAAACAATATATTCTTATTAGACACAGTTAAAGACTTTGTACCATCAGAAAGGAGATGCACTTCCTGGTCTTGACAGGGGGTACAGTTTACAGGAATCTATCCCTTCTCACGTGACTCATGGCCAGCTGTGTACAAATGCAGTTTTATTTGTATAATAACCCTCTGCAGATTCAAAGAGTCTTTCATTAGCAGACATCAAAATTAATTAATTCTCACTGAATAGTGGAGGAAGACTAGTGCCCATAGTTCTATTTCACAGATGAGAAAGTTGAGCCGTGGGGAGATCCCAGCTGTTTGTGTGGAGTGCTGGGGGGGGGAGGTGAGAGAGTAGTGACACAGCTCAGGATAGAATAAATGTTATGTGTGTGTCTTTTTCAAGGAAAAGGGTCATGCATTTTTCAAATAGTAAAATATTAATGTTACAGAACATGCAAATATGTGGAGTGGGGCTTGTTTGTTTGTTTTTTTGAGACATGTTCTCAACATGCAGCTCTGGGTGTCCTAGTTCTCGCTATGTAGATTAGGCTGGCCTCCAATTCACAGAGATCCACCTGCCTCTGCCTCCAAAGTGCTGAGATTTAAGGCATGTGCCACCATGCCTGGCTTAAATATGGAGTAATCAGTAATATTGAAGAGAATATTACAAAAGAATAATTATCATTGCTGGTCTTATAACTTTTAGCATGAATTCTTAGGTAAATTACAATGGTGATACATTTTATTTCATTACCAAATCTTTGAAGAAGTTATTTTATTTTATGCATATGAATACTTGTCCTGTGTGCATGTATGCATACTATGTGTGCACCTGGGTCTTAAGGCGATCAGAGGAGGACACTGGATCTCCTGGGTGGCTGGGAGCAATTACGTGGGTGCTGGAGAATTGGAATCAGGTCCGCTGCAGAAGCAACAAGCCTGCTAGAACTCTAAGCCTTCCCTCACTCGCAAAGATGGCAAGTTTAATTTTGTACAACTTTTCACATGCTCTATGAGAAGGTAATCATAGGCTGACTTGGAATAGATAAACACATAAAACTCTTGGAGGGCTTCGCTTGCTTTAAAATCTCGGTTTCTTGCTTTAAACAGAGGGTGTTGTGAGCGGCAACCTACTGGTCTGGATTTCAATTCTGGCCTGGCAGAGGAGGGGCACAGCTTTGGAACTCTGCGATGGACCTACCAACGTTCTTGTGTCATTTTCTTCTCTGATAGAGGTCTCCTTTGTAAAGTACAAACATCTGGTCACTGGAGAGTGAGCTGTCTCAGAAAAATAGATCTTTGTCCAAGTTAAATAGGGAGGGAAGCCAACAGAAAGGCTTTCTGGGCAAAATCTCCAAGAATCAGTTTTTCTTCCTCCCCCACCTCTGATTATCATGTGAATTTGTGTGTGTGTGTGTGTGCCAAGAGAGGTACTTGCTGTATATTCTGCTATACCCTTGCAATTACACTCTCTTTCACCAAGGTAATCAATGTTACTCTAAAATACTGGGCTAGTTCCATGCTAGTTTACTCAGGATAGGCACCGTATGTATTATATGCTCCAAAATACTCACTGTGAGTCCAGGAGCCAAAGGTTCTACAGCTCTCTAATTCTGTCTTTTACAAAAGACATTTGAATAAGATGTAATATTTTCTGCAAATGTCTAAAGCATGTACTTCTTTTTTTGTTGTTGTTAGTATACTCACGTGTGTGTGTAGGGAAACGTGTTTACCTTTATTTCCAGTTAGTCTGCACCCATTCTCATCTTGTTCCTGTGGGAGGACCTCTGACCAGAATGCTGAAATGATCTTATTTTCAGTTGCCTCAGGAAAACAGAGCCTACCAGGAGAGCTCTGTTCTCTTCAAGATGGAGCCTCATCCGTGCTTTGGCATTAGATAGATTCCTTCATCTATTTATTTATTTTTCTTGAACTGGAAAACTGACTTAGAGAAATTCACGCATACCTCCTTGTTATTCCCAGGCAGAATGTAAGGCTGGACCAGTAGTAGCATCTTTGGCACTCCAGGCTCAGCCTGGAGAGGAAGTGGGTGGGTATCAGGAATGGAGAGACATGCAGGAATAAGCCACTGACTGTTAGTATGATGTTGCAGATATTTTCCTAGAAAATTTTCTGTGTGCCATCATTCCCAGGTCCCTAAAACTGATGGATTCTACTTGGGGGATGTAGTGGAGGGGGGATAAGTGCAAGGTAGGGGAGATGAGTTGACTAAAAACAACACCCACTTTAGTGGCATTAGCTGCTACTTCTTGCCATTCAATTTGTCCATATGTATCCAGGTTTTGATTGTTGCAGTCATTTGACATCTTTGTTGGGATAATGTCTTTGTACACTCTGTAAAGATTGTCTCTGAATTATTCAAACGCTTATTTGCGTGTTGGTGGAGATCTGACTTTGGAATTGTCTTTTTAGTGAAACATATCCAGTCCCAATGTTGTGTAAACATTGTTCTCCACCACCTGATTGCT
Source organism: Meriones unguiculatus (assembly GCF_030254825.1). NCBI lineage: Eukaryota > Metazoa > Chordata > Mammalia > Rodentia > Muridae > Meriones > Meriones unguiculatus. The sequence continues at coordinate 164,615,003 of NC_083350.1, read as the reverse complement.
TGATAAAGAGATGAACAGCCTGTAGTCCAGCAGGAGAGCTAAGGTGGGCTTCTGATCCCAGTTAGGGGGTGGGCACCAGAGAGAGAGAGAGAGGAGGAGGAGTTGCTGTAAGAACATGAATGAAGAACCAGCAGCCAGAGGGAGACTAAGATGATAGGTAACAGGCCACATGGCTGAGAAGTATGCCAGGCCAGCATAGTTGGGTTAGCATAGCTCAATATCTGCCCAGCTATAGCCTGGAGTGTCTAATAAACATAAAGGTCTCTGTGTCATTATTCGGGAGCTAGGGCAGGCATAGGAAAAAAAAAAACCTTGCATTTTACACACCGTATCACTAGAATTGTGTGCTGTCCATTCTTGCATACCTCTATTGGCAGAGAAATCAGAATTGCTTTCAAAAATAGTGATCATTTAACTTTGTAATATAATGGATGGTTTTGTTGGCCTCGGGTAGCTGTCTCTGAAGTTGAGATCTTTCGATTCATCAATCCAAATGAATCCAATTGTTCTGAATTTATGACAATAAGAAAGCATGGAGAGCCAAGTTTCTTTCCATACTTGGGAAAACAATGAGGTAATCATGCAATATGTTGGTGTCCATACTGAAGAAAGGGCTATCATTTTCATTCTATCAGTGTCTTTGCTATATCTACAGTGGCTAAACCTCCAGGGAGGCTGAATGCTTGACTGACAATTGAACAGACAGTGGGAAAAATCATTTCCATCTTACACCTTTATTTGGCAATGACTTATGCAAACTGTTGTAAGCAGTGGTTAATATTTACTATGGGTTTAACTTACAGTATCGCTGCTGTTAATCCTCAGCAGCTGTAAAACCAAATCACCACACAGAGACTGGGTTTTTAGTTAACCTAGAACACAATGCTGGGCAATATTTACTCCCTCCTAAACCTCCATGCCCTCAGTTTTCTAACATTTAGATTTCCCACATTATACTTGCTTTTTGTGAAATCTTAGGTCTGGTTCATGCTCCCTGTCCTCCTAGCTCTCCCTCCTGCTCTGCTCTCCTCCTGCTCTCCTCTCCTCGAGCTCCTCCTCCTTTTCGCCCCTTCCTGTTCTCTAGCTCCTCCCCTCTTTCCTGTCCTCTGGCTCCTCCCATTGCACAACATTGTATCTAGTTGCTTTATTTGTGTGAACCAGAGAGTTGGGGGTGGGGAAATCAGCATTTGAATTAACAAGGGTAAGGCATATATATTTTAAAAGAACATTATACCAACAGCAAACTATAAATTTTTTCCCAACATAATACATTTATTGATTATTTGGTAATTTCATCCAATGTACCCCAATAGCACTGGCTTCTCAGTCCTCCCAGGTCCTCCTTCCCACCTTTGGCCCTCTCCCCCCAAAAAGAAAAAAAAAATATACCCGTCCAATTCATGTTGACCATATACTCACTGGAACAAGGTCCAATTCCCAGTGGCCAGCCTCGTAAAGGTAACTGATTCCTTCCCCACCTACACCCCTGCCAGAAGCCATCAACTGTGAAGAGCTGCACTTCAACATCTTTATCACAGTTTTTAAGGACTCTTCAATGGCGTCTTTTCTGAACTGTTTCTTTTGGGGGTCGAAGGGGAGGGGGGGAGATGCGGCCAATGTCTCTTATTGTCAATTTTGAGTCTGCAGTCATCGATAGGACTGCAGAAGAAGCTTCCTCGCTTAAGCAGCAGCATGAATCATGGGACTTCCAACTAGCCTATAACAGCAGGCAGTGGCAGCACGCATCATGGACTTCCACATGGTTTCCAGTGGCAGCACAGACCACTGAGGTCTTTCCAGCAGGCTTAGTCCAGAAAATGAACTGTTCTTCATCTCTGACATCTTTTTGTTGTTCAGAGCCGGTATGCTCGTGGGGCTGGGAAGCACCTTTTGGTTCTGTGTGAGCTCCAGGCACACCACACCACCCTACTCACCGTGTCTCTAGATAGGCCTTTCTGTTCTGCCCTTTTTCCACTTCTCCATTGCACATTCATCCATCAAAGTGGTGTTGCAAACTGCCCTGTGCCACATAGTACTATTTTTTTCTTTTCTGTCCCCAAATTTTTAATGCAAATGCTTATTGCAAGCAATCATTGGTCTCGTTCAAGTTTTCTGGTTTTGGAAGCACCATAAATACTGCTGAAGCCCAGAGTCAGGGTGAGCTTACAGCAGGATCCGCGAGAACTCCAGGCCACTGCATACCTCCTACCCTCGTGGCCGGCTGCCCTGCCAGCTCCAGGACGACTGTCATGCTTCCCTGGCTGAGGACTGACCCTACTCAGCAAGGACATGTTTCTTTGTCTGCCACAGCTGTGATTGCGCCCATACCTGTGGCTGTTATGCCTCTAGTTTTGCTTCTCTCCAACACACACACATACACACACACACACACACACACACACACACAACTCTGCTCCACCATCTTTTTCCCAGCATCATGTGACCACTTTTAAAAAGCATTTGTCCATAAGATCTGCCTTGTTTTAGTTGTTCTGGAGATACTGCACCCTCTGCAGACTCCTCCGCCCCTGCTGTGTCTCCCCTTGAAGCCTCAGTGGGTCTCTCGGGATCTTCAGAGCCTCTCCTGCGGGTGCCAGTGGCTGCCGCCACCTTGAACTGGGGACAAAATATAAATTTCTAAGTGATGACAGACTGAAGTAATGAGAATGTGATCATACCTGAGTAGAACAAATGAACATCCAATAATGCCATTTCACAATAGAAAGGCTAGGAAGTAACAAAGCACCCTTGCGGAATTTTAGGGTGCTATTAATTTAGAAAACAAACATTTCCCCTTCTGATGTACTTTCTGGAATGCGATTCACAAGTCTGTACAAAGCCAACTAACTCCCTCCTCTCCCCGGAAGCATCAAGTCATCACAAGGGTACTAGGGTGGCACCTTGTGCCCAGGATTTGATTCACAGTTGTTGACTACCAAATCTGTCCTTAGTACCCGAATCGCAGGGCACGCCCTCTAAGCTGTCATTCGTTCTGGGTCTGTGAGCACTCCGAGATCTCGTTTCTGACCCTTGGCGCCGTTGCACCGTTTTGAGAGTCTCCAGAATACCCCTGACCAACAAAGGAAGAGGTGGTAACTTGTACTTGGCACTGACCTTTTTATTTAGCAACCTGGACTTCTGGGTGGAGTTAATATGCCTACACTGCAAGACACTATAGCTAACTTGCAGAACTTACTTCAAGCAAAGACTGGATTTAACATTTCTCTCTTGTAATCTACACTTAAACTTTTTTAAAAATTCAATTTATTTTTAACTGATAAAATGCATACATACTTGGAGAGAAATGATATTTTTGGTGAATGCATACATGTGCAGAGTTTAAATCAGGTTAATTGTGTGTATCTCCGTGTATTTGGAATTTCTTTTTTGAAAGATTTTTTTTTTTTTAATTTTCTGTTACTGCCTGGTTCGCCTGCATGTGTATCTGTGCACCACATGCAGGACTGGTGCCCAACAAGGTCAGAAAAGGACATTAGATTCCCTGGAACTGTTGTGGCCCACCAAGAGGGGGCTGGGAATCTGTCCCTGGTCCTTTTGAAGAGCAGCAAGTGCTCTTAAGGACTGAGTTATCAATATAGCCCCATTTGCCATTTCTTCATGGTAAAAGCAATCAAAATACTTTTTTTTTTTTGCAGCCTTTTCAGGTATATGGCTCAAAATTAAAGTCCTTCTGCACAAAAGCATGTCAACTCTCCTTTCTAACTGCAACTTAGGATCCACCAACTGTTAACTTTTTATTTTTCTCATGTTCATGGGTTTAAAGATTTGTTTTCCTTTTAAAATATGGATTTTTATCGTGATATATGTGTGTTTTTGTAGGTCTATGTGAAGCACGTGTGTGGGTGCCTGTGAGGACCAGAAGAGGCTGTCACATCCTCAGGATTTATAGGCAGTTGTGATTTATTGGCAGTTGGTGTGGGTGCTGGAAATCTAGCTTGGTTTCTCTGGAAGCTGGGGAAGTGTTCTTACCCGCTGAGCCATCTCTTCAGTCCCTCTTCCAGGAATTTAAAATACATGTATTAACTGAATCGCAGTGGCAGCTTGTCAGGTGTGAAGCACTGTCCACAGCTTATGGACACTGTGGACTCTGGAGTTCGGGGCAACCGAGGTCTATCTGGATGCTTCCCTAGTGCTAACTACCAGTCATGGTACTAACTACCTTCCCCGGGCTGGAGGGTACAAAACGAGGGGCATGAAGTAAATGGATTTTCCCCTAAAGAATCACCATTTTCCTTACTCTCATATGCTTTTATCTTAAGAAACTAACTGCCTCACTCCATTTACAAAAATGCAGAATATCTAATATGGAGAAAAGCAATGAACATATTCCTTTCTGTTGAGTGACTTGAATGGATCAGTGAAGTCTAGCCATGTGGCAGCTCTTTGTGTGCCAAGAATAATTGAGCATAGTGAGTCAGTAAGAATTTTGGTGCTGCCTTGACCAGACACACAACTTGACTGAGTCACTAGGAGGATTTGAAAGCCACAGGGTCTCTGAAAGCCACTGGTCTCACTTAGTACATATAAAAATGCTCAGGAATCAATTCTTATGTCCCTGTAAGGGACCATGAATTCATGTATTTATTCATTCATTCAATAAAAATTCATGCTAACCTACTCATGTAAATAAAACTGATAGGTAAAAGTTCAAATGGCAAAAAACCATAACGATTTGTAAAAGGAAAATTGCATAATTTCTCTACTTACAAACAATCGGTTAGAAATGTATCTGAGGTTTTTTTTTTTTCTACTCTAGGATTAATTTTTTTTTTTGAGAAAATAAAAACAATGGGTGGGGAGGGTCATTAAACCCTTTCAGAAACTGAGAAACTAATTTCCAGTGCATGAATAACAACTGCATTCATGCAGTGGTGGTCTGCATGGAGCGGCAGCATTAAAACAGCAGTATGTTTGATTGGCTGTGCTTAGTAGCTAGTGAAGTATCAGTGCTTATAAATGTATTTACGATGATGATGATATGAAAATGGTGTGTGTGTGTGTGTGTGTAGGCACGCTTGTGCCACATGTGGAGGTCAGAGAGCAACTTTTGGGGACTCAGTCTCTCCCTCCACCATGGTGTCAGTGATTCAACTCAGGTAGCCAGGCTTGTTCCATAAGGCCTTTTACCCAACAGACTATCTAACTGGCCCATATGATAGTTTTCTGAAACATGCTAGCACTTATTCTTGTAACAGTCGTGTTCATTTGTACCCTAATTTGCTTTTGGTGAAAGATGAGAGTGAGATCACTGAAAATCGCCCTGGACAGGCCTATGATGATGGTGCTCTTAGGAATACAGTCTGGTGCGCATTGTGGGGAAGAGTTTGGGTATTTCAGATGCTCACGGTGCCAGGGGAGATAGTTCACTTACTTTCCACAACAGTAGGTCTTTCCTATCCATTGAGACACTGGTTTTCTTGCTGCCTCGTTGCAAAATCGTCTACGCTCATACTAGGATAGGAGTCAGGAAGTGGCAGAGCCGCCATCTGGACCAAATACAGTTCTGGACAGTAGTTAATGCACGGTCGAGCAGATAACACTTTGCAGGTTTAAGAGCAGCTGAACAGGGTGCAGGCGAATTCCAGCCAGGGGTGGAAGCAGGGAGCATATCCTTTCAGTGCGGTTTGGATTTCTGAGAGCACCAGGAGCCCGCGGGCTTTGCAGGCTGGTGCACTGCAGCGATCTGGTTCATAAAGAGTTTGTGCTTATTTTGGTTCATCTGCAGTCTCATACCGTAACGAGTTCTAGTTCCAGGATGCTTGCAAACTGCTTTTGACTCAGATTCAGTCTCTGCTCCATGTCTGATTGGGAAGAAAAAAGAGAACATTAAAAACAAACAAAAAAACCAAAAAACGAAAACAAAAAACCCCACACAGATAGGTTTCATATAATCTTCAATACAGCTACAAGCTCTGGCTCCTCCCACCAGCCGGGGGCAGAGAAATCTTGCAAAACTCAGTGACCCTTGCCGAGTGCCTGGCCTACATCCTGCCTTCGGGAGCAAAGAGAACAAGTTAGGACACACCCTGCGTCAGTTTCTCCCGCAGCGCCTCGCAGCGAGTCTTGCAGGGAATGTGGCACAAGCGTGGTCACTGCTGGATCTCTCCAACGTGCCCTCTGAGGGGCCAGGTTCAATGTTATCATGTCACACGGAGCAAAAAATGCACACTGGCATGATGCACAGCTGAACTGCCGAGGGCAGAAGGGTAAAACACGGAATTCCTTCCCCGCCGGCACAAGCGGCGGACCCCTGACAGCGGGGCTTCGGGCTGACTTGTTTTTACATCATGTCAGAAAAGTATGTACAATACGATAGCCAAAGTTTGTATTGTTAATCAAATTTCACTAGAAAACAACAACAACAAAATGCTATTATCTTACAAAAAAGACAACACAACAACTGTAAAAGAGGTGGTAGAGTGTGGGGTCTGACAGTACCTTTCCTTTTTTCCTTCCCTCTTTTCCTCTCCCTTTTTCTTCTTTCTTTTTTTTTTTTATCCTTAAATATAATACAAAACAGAACTAAATCTGGGTGAAATCTTTTTTTTTTCTTAGCGGAATTATACAAAGGGCAAAGCAGTGCATTTCCCAAATATCTTACAAAGTCCTGTCAATTAATTTCTTTCTTTTACTTTGAAAGCCCCTGAAGAGATAAAATTACTAGCATCAGTTCCTGCAGAATGGCAGCCAAGGTTTTTATTAAAAACACTGCCCTCCACATTCGTGCATATTTCCTTTCTCTCTCTTATGGGAGAATATCAAGTGTAAAAGAAATACAAGCTTATAATATTGTCCCTCTCACCCTTGTTCAATTCTAAAACCTGCTGGCCCCCATTTTGTTTTTCTTTATTATGCTTTAAAGCTCCACAACTGAAATGGCAAGAGGACTTTGGTGAGGCCTTCTTGCATTGTACCACTTATTAATCCTCAGAATACTAAGGGAGACGCTCATCTCACTTGTGCTAGGGCTGGTGAAACACTTTTGTCCTCAGGAAATATGTTAAAAAATTTTTCGGTTTTCAATAAAACTCAGAATTCTAGATGGTCATGTTCCATGATGCAATTTTTTATTTTTATCTTTAAGAACAAAAGATAAAAAGTATCAATGGTGCCTTATTGAAAAAATAAACCTTAAAATAATTCTGGAGATGGGGTTCATTGGTATAGTGTTTGCCCAGTATGTGCAAAGGCTGAAGGTTCGATCCTCAGCAGCTCAAAATACAGCAACAATAGAAACAACAAAGACAAACACAAATTTTAGAATTTCCCCTTAAATGTATACAATGTATACTAGAATATTGTTTAGATGAGCGATACTGTGAGATACTCATGTAAAATAATGTTATGATAAAATATGGTAAAAATTGTGATCTGGACTTCTTCTACCCCATCCATCTCCTCCCCCTTCCCACCCTCCTTTTAAAAAGAATTCCCAGCCAAATTTTGTTCACTAAATCCTGTGTCAGAAAACATCTCTAACTGCCGCAGAAGAGCCCCATACAGCAAAACGGGAGAACAGTGTTTGCGATGGTAGCCTAAGTAAGTGAAGTGGAAAATAATTAGTAATTTAAATGTTTATCTTTTGTTTTAGATAAAGCCAGGGGGAAACTATCCTAGAGCTGTCACAGTTTTTATTTTTTCTGTTCTCATTATTTCTGTAACTTGGGAAAAATTACTTTCCTAGCACTGATAACAAACAGAAGAGACAACCCCAGTTCTTCTGAGTTTTAGTTGGTCTTGGAGTACTCTGTACTTCTAGTAGACCCCTGACATCTGAAGAAGAAGAAGAAGAAGAAGAAGAAGAAGAAGAAGAAGAAGAAGAAGAAGAAGAAGAAGAAGAAGAAATATATATTTCACACTTACAACAGTTTACCAGAAACTGTGATTGTGTCTGATAAAATTTCTGTCCTAAAATTAAAATATACTGGAGCAACACTGGGGACACATATATTTTCAACTCAGTGAATAATGAGTTTAGTAATTCAGAAATGAGCAAGTCTGAGTTTGGGGAAATGTGACCTAATAGCAGATGGTGAAATCTTGGATCCACAGAGCATGCCTCATCTCCGCTAACCTCGCCAGAACCAGCATTTAGTCCAGGTAAAGCAAGGTGGGATGAATCAGGGCCAAGCCCAGGATCCTGTCTGACCAGCTTGTGTTTCTTTCCTCCCAGGCATTCTTCAGCCAAGAAGGATCGTCCTTCCAGGGTCCTTTAACACCCTTTGGGAACATAGCCAAAATCCAGGGCTTTGACACCTTATTTTACCCAGAGATGGAGAAGAACCTGGCTCAGAGGAGGGCAACTTATCAAACAGAATACCTTGCGGAAGCAGTAAGTTAAATGTCAAATCTCGGGGACAGGAGAGCCCTTTTGAACTTCTGCAGAAGTTTAAGTGCAAGAGCGTAGACTCCTGACTGAAGTGTTACTAAAAAATTAAAGAGCCTGTAAATAGCAGCTGACAGAACATGTTTAATTTTTGCACTAAGGGAGGGAGTGAATGCAGAGACACTAATGGCATTGTATTGGAAATAGATGGTGAAGATGAGAAGTTGGGTGATTTCTCTTTAGTATTACGGCTCATAATTTAAAGTATCAGTTCAGCCAACCAAAGTACTGCGTGCCTGTCATCCCAGCACTGAGGAATCTGAGGCAGAAATTTTTACTTGTTGGCGGCCACCTTGAACTTCAAATTAAGCCAGCCTCCAAAATAAATAAATAAATAAATAAATAAATATCTCTGTTCAAACAGGAAATTACTTAATAAGATGACAAGTGGCAAGATATTAGGGAATCTGGGAATTTGCAGATACCAAGATCATTTCTTTTCCTGGGGACTCTTTGAAGTTAGATGTGCTGAGGAACAGGGTGGGAGGTGAAGGTAGAAAAAGAATGTGAGTGAGAAAAAATGAGTTCCAGGTCAGGCAAAGCTACCAAAACAAACTAACCAAAAAAACTGAGTAAGAGACCACGAATGCTTCTAGTAACTGAGTGCTAGGGAGCCAGATGTTGTGATGGTACCTCACAGTGAAATACTCACTTGAAAGTATTCTGGTCTCACAAAAAAAGAAAAAAACAGACAATAGGTGCTTAGCAGTGTCTTTGGGAACTGCGCCTTAACTATTAGCCCCAGCTCTGAAGCGAACCCCATTACCTGTTGAGTGGTGACTATGAGACAGTCCGCCAGCTAGATAGGGTATGGTTTGCCTGACTTCAGAGTCCATGTGTTTGAACTTTCTTGGCCATTTCAAGACAAATGTTTTTAACAAACTGGAGAGCAAGGGGAGAAGACAACGTCGTGCAGCTTTGGGGTGGTCTAGAGCAGCAGTTCTCAACTCTTCTAATGCTGTAACCCTTTCGTATAGTTCCTCATTTTGTGGTGCCCCCACCAAAAGACAATAAAATTGTTTTCATTGATACTTCATAAAAAAAAAGAAAGAAAGAAAGAAAGAAAGAAAGAAAGAAAGAAAGAAAGAAAGAAAGAAAAGAAATAGCTTTGTGGCCTGCCCATTCCTTAAGCACATGTCTCCCCCCATCTTTGTCTTTGTGTTTCTCACTCTGTTTCTCTCCCTTCTCCTTATTCACCCCACCTTTCTCTATCTCTCCCCTCTCCTCTGTCTTCCCTCTCTCCTCTTCCTCTCCCTGGCCCTCCCCAACCCCCCTTTTCCATACATTTGGCAAATGCTTCGTTCATGATATTCCATCTGTGCCTTATACTCTGAATGGCTCTGGGGAATTCAACAGCCAGGACTGAGCAGGATAGTTCCTGTTCCCAGAGATTGTGAAAGCAGTGCCTGACCAACTTCCTGTTCGTGTTTTAGAAGCAGCAGCTCCCTGGGAAGTGCTATGCTGTTCCCATACCTCACTAAGTTCCAGATGTTTCTCACTTTATTCTTTTCAACAATCAAGTCAATCCAATAAATGTATAAAGTCACACTTAGCTCTCATGTTTTCTCTGGATTTCTTTTCACTTCAGTCCATTTATTCACTAAAAGAAAACTCCAAGTGGACGAAATGGGAATACTCTGCATGTTTTGTGACTACATAGTTTTTATCTTGATTGAGTAAACATCTTTTCAAAGTCTTGGGGAGAAGGATGATATTTTAAAAATCAATTTGGGAATCTATCTAATAGGGAAGAAAATCACAAAGGGGTTTTATTTTTTACCATAAAACACCAATTGGTGAGGGTCCCCCCTCCCAATAAACCCTTTATTTTATCCCCACAATACTTTCAAAAGAGAAAACAAACAAGAACAACAAAAACTTTTGGAGTTTTTGAGAAATGAAAACAGCATATTTAAGAGCCACACTAGACAGCTCAGCACATAGAGTGTATGTCCATCACACACAAAGGCCTGGCTTCATGCCCCATTTTCCATACACTGATTGTGGTGGCATCAGCCCATAAACTCAGAACTCTGCAGGTAGAGGCAGGAGGTTCAGAGTCCTTCTAATTCCAAAGATGGAGGAGAAAGAGAAAGACCATCTACCCAAATCATGGCCAGATTAATTAAAGCAAGCAATTAATTAAAAACAATCTTTTTGTTTGGTTGTTTTTAGAATCAGGCTTTCTCTGTGTAATAGCCCTGGCTGTCCTGGAACTCACATTGTAGACCGGGCTGGCCTTCAGCTCACAGGGATCTGCCTACCTCTGTCTCCTGAGTGATGGGACTAAGGCTAAAGAAAGCTTTTATTTTTTTTTGAGACAGGGTTTCCCTGTGTAGCCTTGGCTGTTCTGGACTTGCTTTGTAGACCAGACTGGCCTCAAACTCACAAAGATCTGTCTGCCTCTGCTTCCCTGAGTGCTGGGATTACAGGCATAGGCTACCCTGCCCTGCTTAAAGCAAGGTTTTTGTATTCCTGTATACAGGCTACCTCCCCCTAAGGCTGGGTTTGAGACATCAGCATTACATGTGAGGAAGACAAGGTTTTTATAGCTCAGGGGTAGGGGCTTCCCAAATCAGAGATTTGGCAGGCAAAATAGGTGGGGTTACAGGAGCAGAACATAAGCATAACAAGTTAGTCATAACGACCTCCTAAAACAAAGCTATAACTGTAAGGTGGTTTTAATAACAAGTAGTCATAACAAGGCAGTCAAAATAACCCTTTTGAAACAAAGCTAAGGATACAGGTGGAGCATAGCCCAATCCTTAAGAAACAGATTTGATCAAGAGGAATGAACCTAGTTTGTCTTTACTATGAGTTGGCTTATAAGCCTAAGATGGAGGCAGGCTGGTTCTTCAGTTCAAAGTTATTCTTGGCTACACAGCAAGTTCCCAGTCAGTATGGGACACTTGAGACCTTGTCTCAGAAATGTAAAGAGGGTCAGTGGGAAGGTTTTGGAAGCTTACTGAGTCACAAGTTATAAATGTGTGGCTTTTTTCTTGTTACTATTATTTCTATTGTCATGAAAGCTTGGTGGCATATATTCAGCTCCCAGGACTAAAATAAAATAGAAATAATAGTAACAACAAAAGAGCCACACGGTACACTTATGACTTATGATATGGTAAGCTTGCAAAAGAGCAGTTTTTGATCAGTGAGAATTACAAAAACAGGATTCAAATACTTAATTGCTTAATAGGCTTAAACATTTGACTACCAATCACACATTTCTAGCTTTTTGAAAAACAATTTCTCAAGGATCCAATAACATTGGAAATGTATGCTAATAGCTTTAAATGATCCATGTATTTGAATATTTATGGCATAGTACCTTTCCATATTGTATCAGGATTGGGTGGCTCATGCAATAAGATAACTAGACAATAAAAGTCATTGTAGTTCTCTCTTTGTCTGTCTGTCTGTCTGTCTCTCTTTCCTCTAGTGGAAGCCAGCCTCTATGCTGTGAGGTAGTCACATGGAAAGGCCCACATGACTTGGAATTGTGGTCTCTTGTCAACAGCACCATGATTGAACCATCTTAAAAGCAGATCCTCTAGACCTGAATATCTTCAGAAGTTGCAGCCCCAGCCAGGAGCTGGACTGCAGCCTCATGACAGACCTTGAATCTGAAGCAGAACCTGAATCACTCAGCGAAGGCATGCCCAGATCCTGAACCTATAGAAGCAGGGTGAAATAATGTGTATATTAAATTAAGCTGTTAAGTTTTGGAATAATTTGTGATGCAATGACAGCTAACCACTAAAGGCCTTACTGGAATTAGGACCCACTGATTCTGTGATCCTCAAACCCCACTGGTTGTATCTATCATTTGGAATATACTTTCTGGGGCTGGGGACTTAGAAACATAAATCTCTAGGTCATTGTATAGAGCATGAGTGCATATGGGTATGCGCCTCGTGAATGCGCACCTGTAGAGAGTTAACGCAATTTTTCTTAATGTTTTTAAAAATGTAAAACTACTTCTTTGTTTTGTTTTGATTTTGGTTTTTTAAGATAGGCTCTTTCTGCATGGTCCTGGCTTTTCTGGAACTCACTCTGTAGACCAGGCTGTCCTCACAGAGATCAGCCTGTCTCTGCCTCCCTGAGTGCTAGGACTATAGGCATGCGCCACCGTACACACTGAAATCTGGATTCACCATATACCGTGTAGCACTTCTGTTTCTGTCTGGCTTATTTTCCTTAACAGTGATTTCCAGTTCCATCTGTTTTCCTGAATGTATCATTATTTTACTTTTAAAAAAATGGCTGAATGGTGGGTGGGTGAGTGAAAAAAAAAAAAAGAAAAAAATGACTGAATGAAATTTCTTTGTATTTATGTACAACATTTTCTTCATTCTTTGCTCATTCATCTGCTGATAAGCACCTGAGCTGATTTTACTTCCTGGCTACTGTGAACAGTACAGTAATAAACATAGATGTGCCAGTATTTCAGTGGTATGTCCTTTGGGTATATCTGTTTTCATCTTTTTGAGGAACTTCCATACTGATTTCCATAATGATTGCACCAGTTCACTTTCTTCTTTTTCTTCTTCCTCTTCTTCATATTATTGTTATTATTCATTTTTGTGTATGACACCTTCACTTGCATATGTGTACCATATATGCCTGCCTAGGGTCCAAGGAGGTCAGAACAGGGCATCAGATACCCCAGGCTGGAGTCACAGATGGCTGTGAGCCACTATGTAGGTGCTAGAAACAACCCAGGTTCTCTTCAGGAGTAAATGTTGAGTGCTGAGCCAGCTCTCTCGCCCTGCTAGTTCACATTCTAGAATATGTAAATGGCCCATGAAAGTGTCTGAAGCTGGAGCCAGGCTCTGACAAGGCCTGACCAATGCCTGGCATGCTAGATGCATGGAAGACGATTTGTTCAGAATACTTGTGTCCTATGCATACGCTTTCTTCTTCTTTTTAACCCATAGTATCTTATGTGGGAGGGCCCGCCCCGTGGGTTTCCCAAACTGTTAATATTTTATATACTTCATGAGGGAATCTGTATTTTTTTTTAATCTTCTGCTTGTCCTCTAATAGGTTTGAGGTGGTTGAGATTGTGAGGAGGCTATAAGGAATGAGAAGCATCATACTGTTTTTAACATGTTGTACATTTGTACAAAATTGACAGAAGTGACATTATCATTTGGTTCAGGCTGTCTTCTCTTTTCAGTCTACACCACCCCCAGGATATATATTATTCTTTGTACATGGCCTTTGTACACGAGAGGTCCTAAAATGTCATTTTGTTTGCAGAATTTTATATTCTGCTTTTGTTTGCTTTGGTGCTAGGGAGTGGACCTAGAGCCTAGCCAATGCTAAGCACAAGCCAATGAGCTTAAAAAATTCTCCTATCTTAAAAAACTTGGTAAGTTTCATGACCAAAAAAATGAACAAACCTGGAAATACCTTTTTGGTTCCAAATTATAAAGAAAAGCAACTTTTAGTTGTTTTTCTCTGAGTACTGTACATGATGAACATCAGTTATTATTTGCTTCTCTTATGGAGTTAGTAAAAATTGCAAAACCTTGAGAGGTATAGAGTTAGAAGATTTCTAGAGAATTCTTTGTGTTCCAAACAATTCCATGTACTTTCCAGGACTGCTGCATCAGCATCCATCTGTTCTCTGGAGGTCACCCTCTTTGCATTCACATATAAATCCCCACTTACTCATTCTATGGAAACTTTTCTTTAAGTGACTGTTTCTCTGTATTTTACGATTCCTAAGAAGGAGCCAAATACATTCAAACTACTGAACTCAACATTTTTTTAAACAAAAAGGAAACTATAAAACAGTGCTCCCAAAGTAATTGTTCATTTCACCTGAACAGGGGAAGCTATTCATTTCAAAATTAAACCAATACCTTCTGTGGCAACTTCAGAGATGTCCCTTTAAGAGGTTGTGTTGTGGGTACAAAGCAGAGTGACAACCCCAGCTGCTGCTTCTTTGGATCCACTGTGGCATTTTCTCTAAGCTACATCCCTCTGGGCTGTTCCCAGCCAATACCATAGCAGTCCTAGGATACCAGTAAGCTCATGGGTAGGTTTTACTTGGGCACTTCCTTCATTCTGGCAAGTGTTCTGAGCTTTGGGTTGTGAGGCACTTTTCAGCCAACTCTTCCTTTTCTCCTTCAGGGAGATCAGTTTGGCTTCTCTCCCTGCCTACTTCTCCCTCTCCTCTGCTTCCTAGATCTTCCCTAGAACGTTTCATGCCAATGCATTTCCTTCTCAGCAGCTGCTCCTTTGAACATCTGGATTCACACACGTGCATATTGTTAAAACAAAATACACTTGTGTTCTTATTTCAATTTTTATCAAGCATTAAAACAAAACAGTTTTACTATGTAGCCCAGGTTCACCTGGAACTTGTAGCAATCCTCCTGCCTCAGACTCCCACGTGTAGAAACTGAAAGCTTTGGCCATCGTACTTATTTTCTCCATCAACTGTCGACACTATCTCTATTCTTACTTTGTGAGGTACTCACTTTATGAGTGTGCTTCCACTTTTCTTCATCTCTCTGCTCATCCCTATTCCAAACAAATACTTAATTTTCATTTATGCCATTGAGAAAGAAAATGTGAATCTTGTTTTACACCTAGACCTAAACATTTTCCTCACCTGTAGTTTGGCACCAAGTACTGAAACGGATCAACAGAGTTTACAAAATTATGGCCATGTAAAGATATACTACTGCCATTTTACGGAAGATGACTATTTCTGTACAGCCTCATGCTTTTCTTGTGTCTGATTGCCTCCTCCTCTCCATTCCACCCAAAGAGCATCAGACCCGTCCGATACCTTTTTCTCAGAGGCGGGACCTGGGGCATCAACCCGCATGCAATCAGACATGCTCTTCTCTGGGTCCAAAGCGGCTGACCCTGAGTGCAGTGCTTAGCCTCGCATCCTGAGCGTAACATTTTAGCTTTTTATGGTATCCAACCATGCTTGGGGAGAATGTCCTGCTTCAATGGCAGTAAAGGCCTGAATGATCATGGCTGCATCACACTGTTGTGAGACTCTAATCTTGCATATATACCACAGGCAAACCAAGGAGCATTCTCATCTTTTATGTAGCCGTTTTTTGTTTTGTTTTGTTTTGGTCTTGGTTTACAGCATGGTATTTTAGCTTTTAAAGGTAACAAGGAATTTATGGGACTTTTCTGTTTATGCATTCATTTCTCAGACACTTGCACTTTAAGCTCTTATTCTACATAGTTCAAATGAGACCCATGCTCTGTGTGTTGAAAAGCTATCCCCATAGGTCATGCTTCCATTATTTCCCAATTAGTTTCCTTCTTCAACTCCATGGTTTTTGTGGTTGTTGTTGTTTTGTTTTTTTTCTTTAGTTTACTGTTTTAACTTTCTGGAACCTATCCCTGAATGGATCTGTAGATAGGATATGTTAAAGATAAGTTTAGAGACTATTCAGTATTAAGAATAATGTGTGGGGCTCGAGAGATGGCTCAGCTGTTAAAGGTTAAGGTCACAAGGAAAAATATAAGTGTGTGTGTGTGTGTGTATGTGTGTGTGTGTGTGCTGAGCACACAAGTGGAGGTTAGAAGACATTTCAGGAGTTGGTTCCCCATCGGGTTCTGGGGACTGAACTGCAGGCACCAGAGTTGGCTGTAGGTGTCTTTGGGTGCTGAGCTATTTCACCACCTCTAACATATATTTTAACCAGCTTATAAAGTAGGGGGATGCAGCTTTTTTCAGACATCTTTCGTGATGGCTGACCTTCATTTCAAGTTGCCTGCACCCAGAATCAACTAAAACTCAAGCTGCTGGGGCGCCTCAATTCGGAATTTTCTTGATTGAATTGTTTGACAATGGAAACCCTCCCTAACCGTGAGCCATGCTTTCTGGAGGCAACCTAGATAAAAGAACAAGAAGAAAGAAACTTCCTTTTGCCTGCTTACCGTTATTTTCCCTGGCAAGTTTATCAACTCTGTTGTTGCGTGCACACTTGAGTGTGTGTATGTGTGGCACAAATGTATGCAGAGGCCAGAGGTCAACCGTGGGTGTTACCCATGAGCCATTCTTTTTTATTTTTATTTTTTAAAATAAATACAAACAAACACACAAAACTCCGGGACAGCTCCTCCTTAAAAGTTTGGTTGAATTCAGTGGTAAACCCAGCTAGTCACAGACGTCTCTTCGTGGGAGGACTATTGCTTCAAGCTTTGTTTGTTTTTGGACAGTTTGTTTTATTTATTATTTTGTTGTATGAGCATTTTGTCTGCACGTATGTCTGTGCGCCACCATGTGTGTGCCTGGTGCTCCTGGAAGTCAGAAGAGGGCATCATCTCTCCCTAGGGGTTACAGGCGGTGTGAGTACTAAGTGGGTGCTGGGAATGGAAACTGGCTCCTCTCCCAGAACAAATGCTCTTAACCCTTGAGCCATCTCTTCGGCGCTGCTCCTCCCCCACCCCCACCCCCGATTCCTGCCCTGGGACAGCTTAAATGGTTTTCATCTTCTAGGTTTAATTTTGGTGAGTCATGCTTGTTTAGCAGTTTTTCCATTCTTTTTTTTTTCTTCTAAATTTCTAGATTTCTTTGAAATAGATGTCTTTTGAAGTATCCCCTGATGACCTGGACTCCGTGGGAGTGTGTTGTATCGACTCTCTTTCCACCTTTTATACTGGGGATGAAATTATTATGCAAGTCTTTTTCTCTCTGTTAGTTTCAAAGAAACAACTCTTTGATTCTATGCATTATTCTTTTAGTGACTGTTTAATTTTTGCCCTAATATGTGCTAACTTCTTCCTATCCACTGGAATTGCCCCTTTCTTATTCTTTCTGTGGCCTTGGGTGCATCACCAAGTGATTTATTTGGGATCTTTCTGCATTTTGAATGTGAATGCTTGTCGCAATAGTTCTTTCTTTTCAGACTGCCTTGGTGGTGTGCCAGGGCACTGTTTGCTTGTGTGCTAGTGTTGTCACTTGATTCTAGGAATTTGTTCGTTTTCTCCCTGATTTCTTCAGTGATGCTCTGTGCATTCAGAAATATATTATTTGCTCCTCATGTAATTGTGAGTTTGTGGGATTATTCTTGCTGTTGATTTCTACTTTTATTCCACTGTGTTCTGATATGATACAGGAAATTACTTAAAACATTTTTATTTTAACAAAAGTGTTGCTGTGTGGTTTTTAACATGATCAGTTTTAGAGAGGTTCCATGAGCCATTGAGAAGAATGTGTGTCTTCTATGTAAGTTATACTGACCTTAAACTCACTGTATGGTCCAAGCCAACCTTAAATTCATAGTAATTCTTGTGTGTCAGCCCTCAGATGCTGAGAGCTCAGGCATGTGCACTGTAGTAGGATTTTAGGAAGCGTAATAATTCCACCTGTGATCCAGTAATACTGTTATTACTTCAGTTTTGCCCCTGCCCATAAGCAAAAGAGATATGTGGGGGGCCTGATCCCCCAATAGCTCAGAGTGTTGGCATTTGAAAGTAATCAATTGAAAATAAGGTCACTGAGCTGACCTTAAACCAAATCACTGGTATCCTTAAACAAAACGAAGCAAGACAAAAAAGTGTGTGTGAGTTCAATATTAAAAAAAAAAAAGGTTAAAAAAAAATGAAGATGCCATGAGGAGGCAAAGGGAGATGACATCTACGGGTGAAAGAGAGTGGCATGGTACATTCCGTTATAGCCCTCAGAAGGCATCAACCTGCTGACACCCGAAATATCTTAGTCACCAAAACTGTGAGGTGATGTTTCAAATAGTCATCCAGTTGATGTGATTCATTTTTTATTTTTAATAACTTATTTATTTTTATGTTATGCACATTGGTGTTTTGGCTGTATGTATGCCTGAAGAAGGGTGTGGTGTCTCTTGGAACTGGAGTTGCAGACAGTTGTGAGCTACCATGTGGGTGCTGGGAATTGAGCCCGAGTCCTCTGGAAGACCATTCAGTGCTTTTAACTGCTGAACTATCTCTGCAGCCCCTTGTATAATTTATCACACCAACATTTGCAAGACCACACAGCAGTGCTATTAAGTGGAAGAAAATGAAGGCAGGAAGGTTAAATAGCTTGCTAGAGGTACGTGGCGAGTATGTGGAGCAGAAACACGGGTAGTTTGGCTCCTGAGTCTCTTTAAATGGGTGAGATATTTAACCTGTCTGAACTCAGTTATTGCAGGCTGGGCTTCAGACCTCTCTGTCAATCTTTTTTCCACACAGTGTAGGCACAAGTTTGATGAACCAGTGATTAATAGGTACACACAATGAAACACAGCAAACTATAAAGCAACAGGCACCTAGTACATACGGTGCCCTCTTCTACTGGGCACTTCTCATGAGCCAGGTGTCACACCACAACTAACACTGCCAAGAAGAAAGTGTGAGTCTGCCCTTTAGGAAAGGAACATGCTTTTGTTGTTGTTGTTGTTGGATCTGAAATTTATTTATTTTTATTTTTTTAATTCTTTATTAATTACACTTTATTCACTTTGTATCCCCCCTGTGGTTCCCTCCCTCCTCCTGTCCCAATCCCTCCCTTCCTCCACCCTCTGCATGCATGCCCCTCCCCAAGTCCACTGATAGGGGAGGTCTTCTTTTCCTTCCTTCTGATCCTAGTCAATCAGGTCTCATCAGGAGTGGCTGCAGTGTCTTCTTCTGTGGCCCGGTAAGGCTGCTTCCCCTTCAGGGGGAGGTAATTAAAGAACAGGCCAATCAGTTCATGTCAGAAACAGTCCCTGTTCCTATTACAATGGAAGCCACTTGGATACTGAACTGCCATGGGCTACATCTGTGCAGGGGTTCTAGGTTATCTCCATGCACAGTCCTTGGTTGGAGTATCAGTCTCAGGAAAGACCCCTGTGCTCAGATTTTTTGGTTCTGTTGCTCTCCTTGTGGAGTTCTTGTCCTCTCAGATCTTACTGTTTCCCACTTCTTTCATAAGATTCCATTCACTCTGCCCAAAGGTTGCCCATAGTCTCAGCATCTGCATTGATAGTCTGCAGTGCAGAGCTTTTCAGAGGTCCTCTGTGTCAGGCTCCTGACTGGAACATGCTCTTTTAGCAAGGCAGAAGGCTCTGTTCATATGTATAGAGGGCAGATGAATCCAGTTTCCCTAGAAAAGGCTAAGACCTGCATGAAAGGCCCCCCAAAGAAGATAACTTTTGAGTTGGGTGTAGATACTTGGAAAGAATTTGGTAGTGAACTCACTAGAGAAAGCTTTAGAAGTAGTTTTGTTTTTATGAACATAGTTTTCATGTACACATTGATAGCTCTCACTTTTAAGACTCTATGGATGAAAGGCAAACACCGAAACTTCAGGGAAATGCTTAGCGGTACTCTTCATCAAATGAGAAAGTGGCTGTAAATAATGTGTTTTCTGCTTTTCACAGTTAGTCTACAGAAGTCATTGGCTTAAAGTTTAATGGGCGTGCTTGAGCTGCCAGAGGAAAGTCTTGGAGACATTAATTGGATTCGGGGTTAATTGATTCTGTACTGGTTGAATCTGGGCATAGTGAGGAAGCTGAATAAAATCTAAGCATTGGGGTAACAGTGGGCAGATGTAGGTGCAAAACTCTAGTTCTTGGGTGTAGATCTGGACCACGGCTGTGTTTTCTTTGAACTTCAGAGCGCTGGCCAATGCTGAAAAGCAGTAGTGTTACCATAGCATCCAGAACTCTTGCTTTTATTTAGAAGATGCCAAACAGTCTGGTAATGTTGGTTCTGTATTACTCCAAGAGATTCTTTTGTATATTTGTTATAGAGGGGCTATCCTTTGCTAATAATAACCCAAGCATGTAATGAATCAATAAAGAACAACTTTGTTGTAATTCAGGCATCCATTTTCTGTAAGGTGACCCAGACTACTATTCTGTGCCTCAACTTGAACCTTTTAATAGCTAAGGAGATGGATCAGTCAATAAAGTGCTCTTATGCAAATATGAGGACCTGTGGCTCATTCCTAGCACTCAGATAAAAAAAAAAATAGCCAGGTTCAGTGGTATCCATGTAATTTCAGTACCAAAGAGGTAGAGATAGGAGGGTCCTGTGGGTTTGCTGGTCAATCAGTGCAGACAATAATAATCTCCAGCCTAAACACACACACGTAAAAGATAATAGAACTTCAAGACACACCAAAGTATAATAGCTTAAATAAAAATTTGTTTTTCCCTTGAACAAACATCTGAGGTCATGGGATTCAGGGAAGCTCTAAGCCATGAGATCATTCAGGAACCCAAGCTCCTTCTATATGCTGGCATGCATATAGTTAGCCTGGTCCACATGATTAGAGATGAATCATCAACAGTAGGATGAAGAAAGAGGAAGTAGAAGGCAGGATCTGGAAGCCAACCATACCCTTCCTTCTATCTACATCCCATTTAGCCCAATTATATCATATGGCCCCTAAAGCTCCAGGAGCCCTGGAAAAGGTGAAGTTTCAGGGGACAGCTATGTAGCTAGCTGTAACCTGGAAAAGTCAGTTACTAAAAGATTAGGAGGGACAGGCTGGAGAGATGGCTCAGAGGTTAAGAGCACTAGTTACTCTTCCAGATCAATTCCCAGCAACTGCATGGTGACTTATAACCATCTATAATGAGATCTGGTACCTCTTCTGACATATAGGCATACATACAGGCAGAACTGTGTATACATAATAACTAGATAAATATTTACAAATAAAAGAGAGAATAAGAGGGGCAATTAGCAGTAGGCTATAGCCACTTACTATTTTTGTGGCTTTGGAAAAATACTTAATGTGTATGTTCTCTTGTTTTATGAACAACTTATAAAAATATCTTCACTTATGTGTTAGAAAAGGGTTTGGATACAAATAACAGAGACCCTACCTGCAGTGGACTAGGTAAGTTCAGCTTTATTCTATAACAAGAGCTCTGAAGGGAGATTGCTGTTTATCAAGTTAATGGCATTTGGGAAAATATTTTTGTGAACTGGTTTTGGCAATCATTTCTCCTTAGCCATTGTACCCAACAATTATCTTTTACCTTTATTAGGAGAAAAGAAACATATTCAAAGCTTGCAGTCTTTTAGATAGAAATCTATACAATCTCAGGAGCTATGTAACCATCCCGATGACCCTGCTATCAGAGGCTGAAGAAGGAAGGATTTGTGTTGAAGGCTATCCTGGGCTATAAGTGAGAACCTGACTCAAAAAAAAAAAAAAAAAAAAAAAGGAAATGAATAAAAAATTCCCAATCACAAACAAACAAACAAACAAAAAAATGGAGTCATTCTAGACCTCAGCTTTCTCATCTCTTATATAGGATAATAGTATCTATATTTTGGAAGGTTTAAGAATCGAGAAGGTTGTTGGTAAAGTACAGAGCTCTTGTTATAGAATAAGGCTGAACTCCTGTTTACCTAGTCCACTGCAGGTAGGTCTCTGTTATTTGTAACCAAACCCTTTTCTAACTTTATATAGGACACTACTATCTACATTTTGGAATGTTTAAGAATCGATGAGGTTGTTGGTAAAGTACAGCATCTGACACAGCAGCTAGTCTAAAAAAAAAATGCCGCAGCGATTATTTCAAATCTATGGGAGTTTTATGAATTGCTTTCCTTTCTGAATGTATTTTCTCATCCTGAATGATTCTAGTACCTTCTTGACAGGGCTGTTGTGAAAATAAAATGAGAGGAGACACCCGCAGAAGGAGAAGTTCCAATGTTTATGTAAGATCCACTTTGAATTGAATTGGAGTGAGGAAGGGAGAATGGCAGATGTTGCGTCTATACTGCTGAGACTAACTTCTTCCAGCAGTCTCCATAGGAATGCGGATATGCCATGCCAAGTAGAGCAGACATGTAGGCAGAACAGGAAAGTCAAGCACAGGGAAACCACTAAACGAAGCCTAAAAGCATAAGGGCCACCTGACCCTTCTTCCCTGCCTTATATAGTCAGCTGGAAAAGTTTGAACAGGTCTGCTCAGGGGAGGCAAGTTCTTACTAGCCATGAAGTAGTGGTGAGCCAAGAGACAGGGGTGACAGTAGCCTCTGAGTGACTCAAACAATCAGTTTCTGTGACAGCAGAGGCCACAAGACCAGCCTTTGCAGGATAGCTGTTTCAGTACATAGCCAAGCAGCTGTAACGATAGTGGAAGATGAGTCACTTAGAGATGGTAGACAGCTTCATGAATTATCTGTAAAATATTTGTTTCCTATGAGCAAATATGGAAATAGAGGAAGAGCTCCATCCTTCCCTATAAGTAATGAAAAAAAAAGATATTGAGATAGATATAAGTTTAAGTCATTCAATGTTTATACCAGCAAGTCTACTTTATACTCGTCCTTCTCTTCATTCCTATTCCCTCCTTCCTTTCCTTGCTTCTTTCTTTCTCTGATAAAATCTGCATTTTAATAGCTTTATTAAACTATGACTTATGTATTATATCAAGCTGACAAGTTTTGAAAAGATTTTAAGACAAAGTCTCATTATGTAGCCTAAGCTGGCCTAGAACTCACAGCCTTCGTGCCTCAGCCTCCCAAATGCTGGGATGACAGGCATAGGCCACCATGTCCACTTGATTTGTGTATTATGAAATTCACACATTGAAATGTCCATTCAATAGCAATTTTATCCTGGGCATGCCCGGGCTCATTTGAAAGCTATAATTCAGTGAATTTTAGTATGTTCACAAAATGTACAACCATCACTGATATCTAATTTTAGAATACTTTTACCCACCACCCACAAATAAAAGTTGGATCAGTTACCAGTCACTGCCTTCTACCATCATAGATATTTGTTGATCTCCTTCCTGACTCTCTAGGTTTGCCTGTATAAATGGAATAATATAATAGATGGTATCTTATGGTGGCTTCTTTCACCAAGCATGTTTTCAGAGTTCATCTACCTTGTAGCACATATCAGCACCCCATTAATTTTTTTGCATGAATGATTTTTTGCATGGTTATGTTACATTGTATTCATTGGTTTGTTAATGGGTAACAATCATCTTTTTCCATCTTTTGACCATCATAAGTAAAACTGAAGGAACAGTCAAGTACACACCTTTGTGTGGATGTTTTTGTTTCTCGATTATGTTGTAAGTTATATTGTAACTCTGTGTTTAGCCTTTTAACAAGACTCTTTTGCACAGTGGCTGTACCATATGCCAATGAATGGGAGTTCCAATTTCTCCCCACCCGCACTGCCACTTCCTAGGGTTCTATTTGCAACCATCGTGATAAGTGTGGATTTATATTTCCCTGATGACTGTGATGTCAAGCATCCCATGTTTTCTGAAGAGGAAGATGAATGTTTTTTTTTTTTTTTGTAGGAAACATTGTGATGATTGTGAAGTTGGGGAGAAGGGGCCTCACTGCGTTAGATGGAGAAAAGATGGAGTTTGTGCTTAGTTATTTAGAAGACTAAGAAGCATTGAGAAGGCATGTTCTGAGATTACTAACAAGTATGGACTTCTTTCTTGTTTTAGAGCAATTTTCATCATCTCTCCCAAATACTGAAGGATAGAGGCTCCAGCTGGAAGTGGAAAGTTGCTCAAAAAGGTGATTTGTTAGAACAGGCAAACATCCAATAGTGTCAAGTTACTCTGTTTGACCATTAAACAAAGTTTTTGAACAAGGTCAAAAATTCATTCCTCAGGCAGAAAAGGATCTTAGCATGGAGTTCTCCAAGATGCTTGCTCCTTTGCTTTGGGCATGGACCGGTAATTAAAAACCCTAAATTGCTGACGGTGAGTGAGCAAAAAATCTCATGGCCATCTTCTGAGAACTAGATGGAACTGCTCTCTCCTCTTGTATGCGGTCACTGAAGCCTATAGAAGCTGCCTGAAGCCCCAGGGAGACCAAGGAAATGCGTTGTTTTACGTGTGTGTGTGTGTGTGTGTGTGTGTGTGTGTGTTGTGTCACACTCACCTTTATTTCCTCCTTAATGGTCCCCACTAGTTTTTCCATAGCCATAAAACAAGGTAGCAGACCTAGAGTCTTTTGAAATTTTGCCTCAAGTTCTCTTTATAAAAATTTTTCTTGGGTCAATTCAGTAATATCAACAACAAAAAAAAAAACCCCTCTTTTTGCGTGAATAAGAAAGATGGGGACAATGGGAATGCCCCAGCCTTGGATTTCCAGTGTGGAGGAACTTCCCAGAAAAAAAAAAAAAGCCATCACTTTGCAGCTGCTTTTTGGAATGGGAGAAACTGGTGTTCTCTGAAAAGTTACCTTTTCAAACTTAGGAGTGGGTCAAGGGGTTGAAGATGGGTCTGCAAAGTTGGCCACAGAAAACTTTTTAGTTAAATCTAATCAAAAGCCATACACACAGTAACAGTCTAGTAGTCATGCTTTATAATTATCACAATCAGATAATCCAGAGATTCTGAGTCAGTTTCTATTTTAAATATGGGTTATCTATAATCTCCATAGTGAGTCTGTTACCTCATTGTCATAAACCAGAAACAGTCGAGTACCTAGCACACAGTAGGCATTCAAGCAATGCTTGCAAAATAAATTTCTGACTGATAGACTATACATCCTGCTGTCCTGAACTCACCTTGTAAGACCAGGCTGCCCCCAAACTCACAGAGATCCGCCTGCCCTCTTCCTCCCCAGTGCTCGAGTTAAAGGTATTTGCCACCATGCCTGGTTAATTTTTCTTTTTGAGGCAAGGTATTTTGTAGCTCAGAGTAATGTCAAACCAACTATTTCACAGTCTGTATTGTCTTCCAAAGAAACTAAGTGAAATCTGGCTTTCAGGTGTTCTAGAAACTTCTCCAGGTTTTTATCAATTTTACTACTCCATGAAAACCATCCACACACTTAAGAAATAATAATCTGTAACAGCATACCTATTCTGCACCCTCTGGGGAGAAGGGAGCTGGCCACAGTTGTTGCTTGTTGGTTAAGGATGAATGTAGGATGTTTATAAAAGTTGGGGAGAAAAGTGGGCATATCCAGCAACTCAGGATCAAGAGATTTTTTTTTCTGGTGTGCTCTTGTATGGTGAGGAAGAGGAAGAGAAAAAGGGGTTTTCAGGAGTGTTCTTAGATGTGAGTTGGAAGTAAAGTAGTGAAAATGGACAAGTGATATAATGAGAACATACCTTTGTCCAGATGGAGGAGACATTGATGCCAAAGCTGCACACGGGATCAAAAATGCATTACCAAGCTAACATTTAAAATATTTTTCCTCTCTAAATATTGGCTACTGTCTGTTGTCCTGAAGAGTTGGAGGTTCTAGTGGAGGATGAGGGCTGCAAGGGGAAGGGAAAGTGGTACCTGAAGAAGTTACAACCAATGTGAAGTTCTGGGGCAGCCCAGATTCTAGGAATCAGACATCCTAGTCATCACTCTACTATATGCAATCCCTTTGGAGCTTCAGAAGTATCAAGACAATGTACATTAAGAGCTTTTTCATCACCAAAACCACATTGCTAGCCTACTTGCTGGGGGGAGGCCATCGACTCACCAAAAGTCAATGAGTTCACATATAGAAAATAGGAACGTGTGTAACATATTTGTAGCACATAGCAGAAGTATGTGGGAGGTAGCATGCTTTGACTATATTGTCTATTCAAAAAGGAAACAATTTAGATGTTAAAGTAGATACAAAAGCATTTATTTGCTTAATAAGCAATTAAACATAAAAATCTGGAAGAGATTGTACAAACTTGTTTGGTAAATAATGGTTTTGCCAAAGATAGAGACATTAATGCCCATATTGTATCTTCCATCGAAATCTAAGACATTTTTTTTTTTCGAGTGAGATTCCAAGTCTATATAAATTTGCATAATTGCCAATCTCACTGAAAAAAAAATAGAAGAGGCCAGGGAAGTAGGTGTTGGAGTGCTTGCCTGGTATATATCAGGCTGGAAGACTGGTCCTCTGCACTGCATAGAGAGGATGCAATGTCACACACCTGTAACCCAGAAAGGAGGATGGAAACAGCAGCAGGAAGTAAGGAGGAGAAGGCAGGAGGATCAGGAGGAATTGGTTTGACATTACTCTGAGCTACAAAATACCTTGCCTCAAAAAGAAAAATTAACCAGGCATGGTGGCAAATACCTTTAACTCGAGCACTGGGGAGGAAGAGGGCAGGCGGATCTCTGTGAGTTTGGGGGCAGCCTGGTCTTACAAGGTGAGTTCAGGACAGCAGGATGCATAGTCTATCAGTCAGAAATTTATTTTGCAAGCATTGCTTGAATGCCTACTGTGTGCTAGGTACTCGACTGTTTCTGGTTTATGACAATGAGGTAACAGACTCACTATGGAGATTATAGATAACCCATATTTAAAATAGAAACTGACTCAGAATCTCTGGATTATCTGATTGTGATAATTATAAAGTATGACTATTAGACTGTTACTGTGTGTATGGCTTTTGAGTAGATTTAACTAAAAAGTTTTCTGTGGCCAAATGTCAATATTTGTACATCACAAAGGTTTCTACATAGGTATAAATTGTGTGCATTGCTCTGGTTTATGGGCTTTTCTCCAAGTTAAGTCCCTGAAGCCTATAGTTTAGAACAGGCTTACAGCCCAAAACTTAGTTTACAAATTACTTGCTAAGTGGTTGACTTTTCAAAGACAAACAGCAAAAATCCATTTAACCTATAAAGTAGGTAAAACAGGTTTTGTGAGGCTGAGGGCACCCAGAGCTCACTCTGGAATTGCTATGTGTATTTTCCCTACCAATGAGAACCTGCCCACAACCCAGAGACAATCCAGAAGCCCTTCACCTAATTAGGAATAGCCTCAGGTTTTGTGGTGGCCTGTGATTGTATTGCATGAGGAGCCCTCTCTAAGGTAAATTTACAATCATAAATACAAAATAAGATATGAGACGTTGAAAGGAAGCAGTGGGGCTAGGATGCTTGAAATCTCAGTTTTATTAACAGCCCAGTTAACCTGCCTCTACAAGTACAACAGGATCCTGCCAAAGGAATGACTGATGGATGGGAGGCTTGAACCAGAAAATGAAGAATAGTTGTGAGCAATGAGAGAGCATGGACCATAAACCCTAAGATCCTAACATAGTCAATGTAGAAGAACGAGACAGTTTATACCTGGGTTGGTTGTTCCTGTAGCAGGGATCTTGAGCTAGTTAGGGTTCATGGCAGGTTGTTTGAGGACATTTGGGACCATGAAGATGATTCCAATCTGTGAAAGGACTCATGGGGCTTGTTCAAAGGCTAACACAGGGGCATGAGAATGGGGACAAATTCTAGAGCTGGGGTAGGATGGAGTTCAGGATAGCTTCACATTTACTGCCATTAGGGAGAGAGAAAAAAATGTAGTCAGCAATCGGACAGAGGATTGGGAGGGAAGAAAGGGGCACATCCTCACCTGCAGAGGATGGAACAAAAACGCTCCAGTGTAGTTGTGTGAGAAATGGTGTTATCCCAGCTAGTCTAGAAGGACAGCAGGGGCAGAGTAAGTATCGTAAGGGCCATGTCTGTGTCAGAAGCCACACATGAGACACAACCTGTAAGAATGAAGGATGAATTAAAGCAGAATGATAACAAATCTCAGGTGGACATATAATAGGCATGACTTCGACTTAGCGTAAATACCAGTGTATACCCAGTGGCTTGGTGGAGAACAATCATCTTTTCTGATAAATGGGATTTTGATTTCTTAACACTAGAGAAACTTGAAACAAAGCTAGCTGGGAGGTATTGAATCTGTTTTGGAATGCCACACAAACCCATTAAAATATGGACTCTACCCCTTACAGTCAGCCAGGAGAGGCTTTGAATACCAGCTTTCTCCAGCAGCTCACATATGTGTGCGTCATGAACACCCCTGCTCAGTATTCTGAGAAGTCTGACCGGAGAGTTTCCTATGGAATATCCTGAGTGTTCCGGTTCTGAAAGAAATGTCAAAGTTCTTGTAAAAATATAGTGTCGTTGGCACTGCTCTCACAGGCATTGCAGCACCATTGAGTTTCATAGGGATGTAAGAAGTGGAAGTGAGAACTGAATGGACACCGTGAGACTCTGTGACTTGCTGACATAACTCTACTCTCCAGCCAAGGACAGCCCAGGAAGCTGATAGGCAACACGTCATAAGACGCATTCTTTGTGGAAACTTGGTGAAGGGAATGAGACATGTCAGCTGCTTCACCCAGCTTCAGAGTTTTTTAAGTTGTGCTCAGAGATGTGAAAGACCATGTCTGCTAAAGAATAAGGATAATTTACCTGCAAAGACAGACAAGGCTTGTTATGAAAGAGAAATGAAAACCTAGGTCCCACTCAAAGGAAACAGAAAGAATTTTCCAGAGTTCCCACTAACCGCCTCTTGCCTGTTTTTTGAGTATAACCCCAAATGAAAGCAGAACATTGGGGCTGGAGAGATGGTCCAGTGGTTAAGAGCTTTGTCTGCTCTTCCAAAGGACCCAAGCTCTATTCCCAGCATCCACATGGTAGCTCACAACTCTGTGTAACTCCAGTTCTCAGGGATCTGACACCCTCACACCAATGCACATAAAGTTAAATAAGTTATTCTTTTTTAAAAAATGAAGCAGGATATCCTTGCTTATCCATGGGTGATGTTGCAAAGAAGCTGGGAATTTCGGCCCACAGAGCCCCGGCTTCTTCCTGCCCTCTGGCTGCATCCAGCTGGTAGCCAGAAGTCAAAGCAACCTGAAAAGTGTAGTTCTCTGCAAATAAGCAGGGTCCTAGCTTGAGCACATACATGGCAACTAGACTTGACATAATAGAAGAAATACATTTTGTATAATGTACAGTTACCCAAACCACCTTGGAACTGGTAGCTTTTTCAATAATCAGTATTGCATTATTTTCATAAGGTCATTAGAAAATAGGCTAGGGTCAGATAGAAGGGGAGGAGGACCTCCCCTATCAGTGGACTTGGGGAGGAGAAGGGGGAAGGAAGAAGGGAAAGAGGGAGGAAGGGATTGGGAGGAGACAAGGGAGGGCGCCACGCTGGGATACAAAGTGAATAAGTTGTAATAAATAATTAATAAAAAATCTAAAAAGAAAATATTGTTGTATCATCAAACTGGGAATAGTGGCACATGCCTTTAATAAGGCAGAGGCAGGTGGATTACTGTGAGTTTAAGGCCAGTCTGATAAATATACTGAGTTCCATGCTCACCAAATACTACATAGTGAGGACCTATCTATAAATAAATAAATAAATAAACAAACAGCTAGTAAGAAAATACTGCTGTACCATCAGTGAAATTCAGACACTTAAATTTCATTGTTTTAGCGAACAGTGTGGTGATAGGTCCTAGTGTGGAAGCTGTTGCTGTCATTTTACTTAGTGGAAATGATGTGGCTGTCAAATTGCCTTCCAAATAAGTGTAGTCATGTCCTCAGATTAGTGCTGTGTCTTTTTTGGTCAGAGAAGCTGCTTTTTGCAATGGTAAGCAGTGACTGCAGGCTCATAACTGGCCAGAGTACTGAGAATGAATGACTGTTGAATACTCGGACACAAATGAGACATTTGTATCACCTCCTTGAAGGCTCATGGAATATGGCAGAAGACACGGAAAGAATGTGAGAGCGGAAGGATGGTGAGGTAGGGTGTCGAATGCTGATTTCCAGGCGTGACCTGACTCAGAACAGCTGTGATTGCCTCTACAAAACTGAGCCCCTCAGCACTCTCTCATTCAATGAAGAAGGGCTCCTGGGGCACCTTTCCTCCCCTCCTCCTTCCTCCCTCAGTCAAGATTTACATGCAGGTAATGATTGACTGGGGTTCGGGAAGGAGTAGGAGAAACTTTTTTTTCATTGCTATAAGCACTGACAAGATGTCCATGCTCCTATAAACTCATTGGATCACACATGTATGAAGACATCAAAATAGAAGAGAGACAAGTGGGGAAAAGAAATGGGATAAGTAGGAAAAGGGCAAGAAAAAGCAAAGGTATGTGTGTATATGCATGAATACATTATGGACATGTATGAAAATGTCATAGTGAAACCTATTACTATATATGATTGTTATATGCTAATAAAACATTAACAAACAAATCCAAAAATAAATAAATTAAAATAAGAATTTGTTGTTTTTATTATAAAAATTGTTTATGAAAAGATAATCTGGGCCCATTAAACAAAATTCAGAAGTTATAAATGATATGCAGGGAACATTCTTAGCTGTACCCTCTTTTCATATGTAAGTATTCTCTATCATGTCTATATACATTTCTATATTTTCGCAGAGGAAATCTACATACACATACACACGTATATATAATTGCCACCCACACACAATGACTGTAGTACTCTATATACTCTGCCCTAATTACCTAAACTTTAGAACCAATTTAGACCTAGCAATTTATAACACCAAGCATTCTTCTTCTCTGTGGAAATGTAATGGGTGTGCCCACTGGGTCAGACATGCACTTAAGTGATGCAGGGCTATAAATCACAAGGCTTGAACACATCCAGTATTCAACCAGTCATGCAAAGAATTCTCAAGGCAGTAATTCAGCAGAAACTTTGTCAGGTCAGCCAGTATGATTCAAGGGTTAGGAATGACTCACTGGGGCTTGGGTTAAATAGTCTTGGCTTAATCATATCACCTGGCACAAATGTAAGTCAAAGATTTGAATT
This sequence comes from Meriones unguiculatus, assembly GCF_030254825.1. NCBI lineage: Eukaryota > Metazoa > Chordata > Mammalia > Rodentia > Muridae > Meriones > Meriones unguiculatus. Next base: position 164,584,055 of record NC_083350.1, on the reverse strand, counting down.
CTGGTGGCTCAGTACCTCAGTGACTCACAAGAGCTGCCCCAGATACACTGTTCTGTCCACCAAGATATTGGTCATGTGGACTAAAGAGTATATCTCCACATGTGTGTGTATATTTAAATGCATGTGCCTACTCACATACTTCTATTCACACCACTTACACATGCACGTACACACAGAGGAAATATTTCTCAGCTCTCTGGAACTGGAACACCAGCTGAAACTCAGACGTGATACAAGAAATTACAAAACAAACCAAGTAGAATATTAATGTGTTCTGCCCATAAACACACAGGAGCACACACACAGAAGCATAATACATTGAGGGAATATTTTTAAAAAGTGTAACAGATAAAGGGGTGGTATGGCAGCTACACAGCACAGTCATTGGAGGCCCATGGGAGTCAGATGCTCACCCCTGTGGACTTCCTGTGGTCATACATGGTGTGCTAGTTTCCTTGCAGCAACAACATGCCCAAGATAACAGCTTAAGAGTGGAAAGATTTGTTTTGGCGCTTGGTGGCAGAGGCTTTAGCCTACGGTCTGTTGGCTGCATTGTTCTGGGGCTCATGTGAGGCACAGGGAAACGGCTCACTTTATGACAGACAGGAAGCAAAGGCAGCAATAGGAAGGGGCCAGGGACAAGATAACCCTTCAAAGTCACGCCCCTCAGTGAACTGCTTACTCCAAGCAGTTTCTTCTCTGAATCGCCCATTCAATATGACTCATCATCATGCTGCTATAGGAGAATTTATTGCCTCATGATCTAATCACCTTCCGGTAACACTACTAGCTGGGACCGAGCCTTCAGCGTGTCTTCTGTGAGGAGTGTCTCATATGAGAACTATAGCATGTTAGCCTTGGTTTCTTCATCCATGAAATGGTGGCAGTGGGTAACGTATGTTTGGAATTCTATGAGGTATGTATAGATGGACATCATCTAGTCTTTTTTGTGGCATTTGACCAACAATAACAGCCGCCTATAGATGTTGTTTTTTATTTTTGTTTTTTTTTTTTTTTTCAATGCAGTTTATTCAGGAACCTTGAACAATCATCTGACCCTGGGGAAAGCCAGCCCACAGCTTAAATAGCCTCTGGGTAGCCAACCCCAGCGTGCCATGTGGGCAATGCAGATAGGTCCACATACATGGAAGCAAGCCAGATCCTCAGCCTTAGCCAAATGTGGAAGATGTTGTTTTTTAATTGTGAAATTAAATGAGCAGAAAGAGCCAATTGTGATTAATGTATTAGTGTAAGGGAAAAGTTCGTATTTAACTCTTTCTGAAATAGCTGAAAATATAAATGATTAACACCACTGAGAATGGAGTGAAAAACCAGTATACCTTGGATGTCAGTAAGATTGAAACAAACCTTTTGAAAGGAAAACTGGGAATGCTGTAGTGAAATGTTTAGTTTTTGTTTAATTTTGAAATTAGAGTATTTCACTTTTTTCATTAAAAACACCCAAAGAGGGAACATGTTATGAACTTAATTTTTTTATAACATCCATTGGGAACTGGATAAGTCCAAAAGTAGAGAAATCCATGTACAGTACCTGGAACAATTAACTATTTGTGATATAATAACAATGTTTATGCCTGAGTACTAGGTGAGTGTTCTCTGCTTATATCGCTTATAAAAATATAAGACTGTGCTAGGAGTATAGGTCAGCTGGGAGAGTGCTTGGCCACCGTGCATGAGGCTCTGGGTTCAAATGGATGTTCATTGTTTCTAAAGCCATATTCAAAGCTTTACTGACACTTCATACCAATAAGAAAATTCTTTTTTTAATCAAAGACAACATAATTGTATATGCTTTATTATACAATTAATATACAGTTTAACCAACTTAAGCATTTTTCTTTTTATTTATTTAATTTTTTATTTTTCAATCTTTTTTGTATGTTTTTTTATTTTAATTTTTATTAATTACACTTTATTCACTTTGTGTCCCCCGTGGCCCCCTCCCTCCTCCCCTCCCAATCCTGCCCTTCCTCCCCCTTCTCCACACAGGCCCCTCCCCAAGTCCACTGATGGGGAGGTCTTCCTCTCCTTCCTTCTGATCTTAGTCTATCAGGTCTCATCAGGAGTAGCTGCACTGTCTTCCTCTGGCCTGGTAAGGTTGCTCCCCCCTCATGGGGAGGTGATCAAAGAGCAGGCCAATTGGTTCATGTTAGAGACAGTCCCTGTTCCCATTACTATGGAATCCACTTGGACACTGAACTGTCATGGGCAACATCTGTGCAGGGGTTCTAGTTTATCTATATCAATGGTCCTTGGTTGAAGTATCAGTCTCAGGAAAAGACCCCTGTGCCCAGATTTTTTGGTTCTGTTGCTCTCCTTGTGGAGCTCCTGTCCTCTCCAGGTCTTATTATTTACTACATCTTTCATGAAATTCCCTGCATTCTGCCCAAAGATTGGCCACAAGTCTCAGCATCTGCTTTGATACCCTGCAGGGTAGAGCCTTTCAGAGGCCTTCTGTGGCAGGCTCCTGTACTGTTCCCTGTTTTCTCCTTCTTCTAATGTTCATCCTTTTTGCCTTGCTGTATGGGGTTTGAGCATATAGCCAGAGTCCTTCTTGATTAGTTTCTTTAGCTGTACAGATTTTAGTATGTTTATCCTATATTATATGTCTAATATCCACTTATGAGTGAGTAAATACCAAGTGTGTCTTTTTGCTTCTGGGATACTTCACTCAGGATGATCTTTTCCAGTTCCCCACCATTTACCTGCAAATTTCATGATTTCCTTGTTTTTTATTGCTGAGTAATATTCCATTGTGTAGATGTACCACAATTTCTGTATCCATTCCTCAGTTGAGGGGCATCAGGGTTGTTTCCAGCTTCTGGCTATTACAAATAAAGTTTCTACAAACATGGCTGAGCAATTGTCCTTATTGTGTACTTGAGCATCTTTTGGATATATGCCTAGGAGTGGTATAGCTGGATCTTGAGGAAGCACTATTCCTAATTGTCTGAGAAAGTGCTAGGTTGATTTCCAAATTGGTTGTACAAGTTTACATTACCACCAGCAGTGGAGGAGTGTTCCCTTTTCTCCACAACCTCTCCAGTATGTGTTGTCACAACCTCTCCAGCATGTGTTTTTGATCTTAGCCATTCTGATGGGTGTAAGGTGAAATCTCAGGGTCATTTTGATTTGTATTTCCCTGATGACTAAGGATGTTGAGCATTTCTTAAATGTTTTTCGGTCATTCCATATTCCGCTGTTGAGAATTCTCTGTTTATCTCTGTACCCTATTTTTTAATTGAATTATTTGATATGTTGCTGTTTAACTTCTTGAGTTCTTTATATATACTGGATATAGGGTTGGTGAAGATCCCTTCCCAATCTGTAGCCAGTTGTTTTGTTCTGATGAGGGTGTCTTTTCTGAAGAAAGAAATAGAAGAAGATATCAGAAGATGGAAAGATCTCCCATGCTCATGGCTTGGCAGGATTAATATAGTAAAAATGACTATCTTACCAAAAGCGATCTACAGATTGAATGCAATTTCCATCAAATTACAAACACAATTCTCTACAGACCTTGAAAAAAAATTCTCAACTTCATATGGAATCACAAAAAACCCAGAATAGCTAAAACAATCCTCTACAATAAAAGATCTTCTGGAGGTATCTCCATCCCTGATCTCAAGCTGTACTATAGAGCAACAATACTAAAAACTGCATGGTACTGGCATAGAAACAGAATGGTGGATCAATGGAATAGAATAGAAGACCATGAAATAAATTCGCACACTTATGGACACCTGATTTTTTACAAAGATGCCAAAACCATTCAATGGAAAAAAACCAGCATCTTCAACAAATGGTGCTGGTCTAACTGGATGTCTACATGTAGAAAATGAAAATAGATCCATACTTAGCACCCTGCACACAACTAAAGTCCAGGAGGATCAAAGACCTCAATATAAAAGAAAATTCTTTTAAAGAAAGTTGTCAAAAGTAAAATGTCTTAATGAGGCATTGTGGCACTTAGGAGTGAGCCAAGAGGATCTTGAGGCAAGCCGAGACTACATAGCAAGACATTTTTTTTTAAAGTAACAACAACAAAGTCTGATAAAACCAACATACGTTATAAGTGAAAGTACTTACACTCAATTGGCTTCTACACCACAAGTAGGGGGTTAGTTCAGTTTCACTTGCTCAAATAGTCCCATGAATTTGGTAACTCATTGTGTCTTACTCTTCTCTCCTCTTCCTAAAAACACTGACAATACTTGTGATTATAATTCAGTCAAAATATCCATTCCTGGATGAGTTGGTTAGAGTACACCAAAGACAAATAACTTTTAAATTCTGTTCCATTTTACAGCCCACTCTAGGGCTGCTGAACATGCTTCAGGTTGTGTCTCAAGGGACACTGACATCTAGTCTGTCCTCCACAATCTCTGTGCCCAGGATACCACAGGGGAAGGCAGAGCATGCCAAGAGAAAATAGTTCCTTTCAAAATTCACATGAAGATGACTTACGGGTCTTTATCATTTGTAATTTAAAGCTATGATCACTCCTAGTCCTGTTTCATTTCACCGATTCTTTATCAGCACAGCTGATAAACAAGTATATTAATGTTTGCCTTTGGATTTAAAGTCTAAGTACAGATCAAACACAGTTGAGGATTTAACCTAATGAGAATTTTTTGGTGAGCCAATGAGCCTGGTAAAAATACAAGCCAGAACTGAAAACGCAGAGACAGTTTGATAATTCGTTTTTTTTTTTCCTATATGCTTTGGAAAGTCATAAAAATGAACTCATGTGTCCATTGTGAAGTACTGAAATAATGTAAGGTTTATACATATAGATACAACTGGACATTGCGCTGAATGCTGCACATCACAGGAGTCAAGCTGGACAGTATTTACTTTAAAATCCATATCGATTTATAATTACTGTCCTTTAATTTTATTTCTTAATTTTAAAGGTAATTTTATTTTATTTTATATGTATGAGAGTTTTGTTTGCATGTATGTATGCCCACCACATGAGTGCCTGGTGCCCACAGAAGCCAGAAAAGGTAACCAAATCTCCTTGGACTGGAGTTCTAAGTGGTTGTGACCTTCCATGGGGATGTTTGGAATTAAGCCTGGGTCCTCTGGAAGGAAAGGAAGTGCTCTTAGCCATTGAGTCATCTTTCTAGTACGCTTTATTTTTCTTTTTCATACAATTTAGGATATAAGTAATAACACAAAAAAATCAAGGAACTTGCCCACTGTAATGAAACAGTAGAAGTTTGGAAATACCATCAGGAATTACTACTTCTACATTGTTAAACCTAATGAAATTGCAACCCTTATACTAAATATATCTATTGTAGCCACATGCTGGCAGTTTTGTCTATGAAGATAAGATGTTTCTATTTGTTAAAGGATACATTTGAGATACAATGCTCCAATTCATACAGTATCTCATTAAACTACAAACCCAAGAAATATGGAACCCAGAAGGCTTCTTAGCATAATTAGTCTTTTTCCTGCTTCAACCTCCTCAATGCTGGGATTTTGGGGTGTCATGCATGTACATACTTTTCTTTCTTTTGATCAAAAGGATTTCCCCTGACAGAAACACATTCCTCCCCTTTTTACTTTGGTTATTAAAAACTGGAGTGCAGTAGTTGTGTGGTCTCTGTGGCTGTAATTCCTTGACTGAGTAGTCTATGTGTTTCCAGGCACACAATTTAAGAAGCCAACTTAAGATCCTTAAAGCAGATTTAATGTTCCCAAGAAAGAGCTGTTTCCCCTCAATCACAGTTCAGTCGACTTTGTTAGTATGTAGTCCTTGCTGCCTACGAAGGAAGGAAGCCAGTATTTATCTATATGGGGCTCAGCTCCAAAGATAAGGGACAGTGTAAGTCGAGGTTTTCTTTGCTAATGGTTGGCAAAAGTCCAATCAAGTTGCCACCAGCTCTCCTCATAGGCAATGGTTTAAATAAACTTCTAGGGAAGTGGGTCAAGTCACTGAACAGGTGGAATTCAATAAGGCAAAGACCACACACCCTTCTGCTCTGTGGTTGCACACCCCTTTCTGCTCTGTGGATACATACCATGTATCCACAGCCATCCTTCAGGCTGGGCTAGGATCTGCCTCTCAGCTTATCATCCTGGGGAGGGACAAAAACATGTAGTAACAGTTCAGTTTGGAATGCTTCCTCCTCCTCCTTCCCCTTCTCCTCCTCCCCACTCTAAGATGCCCGTGGACCAGTATTTGAGATACAGTTAGACCTGAGCCAGCTGAGGAGAGGGTATCCTGCAGCTAGCTAGTGATCTGGAAAATGTTCATGACACCTTGTGAATTGAACAGAGCGGCTTATAAAACAGCAGTACACTCGAAATATACATGGAAAAACCTTGAAGTTAAATATCATAAAATTAACCACAGCTGCTTTGGAATGGTGGGAACACAGGATGTCCCCTTTTCATTTTGTTTATTTAAACATCATCTGTTGGGTGGCTTCTATGATTGAGGCATAATAAGTTCTCAATACGTGTTTTATTTTATCTTTTAAAACACATGAAATGCTCATTGTAGTGGCACACACCAGTAATTCCAGTGCTTGAAAGGCAGAAGCAGGAAGTCCCCCAAATTCAAGACCAGTCAAGTTTGCACAGTGAGTTCCAGGGCAGTCAGGGCTATAGAGTGAGATCCTATCTCCATATATGCAAAATAGAAATAACTAAATACATCTTGTGTGATATATGACCATTTGTTTCTTTTATAATAAAAATAATCTATTTTCCAGACCACCTTACAACTCTTAGGTATTTACCTCCTCAGAAGAAAATTTAATTTTCACAAAAATTCTACAGTAAATGCATTGTGGTGTAATCAATGTATAGACAGACCACAACAGCATACTAATAAAATACTATCTTGTACTTGATGTCTGATTTAATTTTCAATAATTTGGCTTAATAGTTAGAGAAATGCAAATTCAGATGTTGTCCATTGGGATTAAATTATTTGCATGCCTGTTGTTTAGCTTTTAAATCCAAGTTGGAACCGGTAAATGAGATAAGTAAATGGTGCTGATGAAATACTCTTTTCCACAGACTACAGATGTGCTTGTAGCCCCTGCCTCCGAATTTAACCCTGGCGCTCCTCCTGCAAGCCCGACACCTCATTTGTAGGCACACTGGCTGCAGTGATGGGAATGTACTGTGAGGTGTGAATATTGAGCCACGGTAACCAGCTTGGCATGACGCTGATGCCAGTGCTCAAAAATGCAGTAAAGTAGACCCCGCTACTTGCAGGATGAGCTGAGGAAGTTGGTGTCAATAGGAGTTTTACATGGCTGAGTAAGCAGGTGGCATTGGATTAGGGGGAGGGGTACTCTTGCTGAGAACTCACACTGTCCTCTTAAGGATGGAAACAGAGTTGGAAGGTAAGAATGCTCTCGTAAACCAAGACTGGTGAACCTGAGAGAGTGTGTTCTGTTGAGCTTCTGCCATAAAGCAGGTCACAAACTAGCATCAGAGGTACAAACGGCTTTCAAGTGGTTTTGGTGGTTAAAAAAAGAAAAAGGTAGTCTTTTATAGGTATAGAGACACTGTATATACAGAACACAGAAATGTATTCTGAGACATGCATCCTTGTCATCACTGTGACGAAATACCAGGAAAGATAACTTAAAGAGAAGAGATTTATTTTGGCTCCTGGTTTCAGAAGAGCCATGTGTTCGCTGGGGTCTGTAGTCTCTGTGCCTGTGGAGAGGCAGGGCATGGTGGCTGGGGGATGTGGTTGTGAAACAAATCTCCTTACCTTGAGCATATACGATATTCTAGAATTTGTGTATGAATGGAATTGCACCATATACAGCCTTTTTTGTCTGCATATTTCAGTTAGCATGTTTCCAAGGTTCATTTATGTTGCTATATATATATATTGCTGCTTCTTGGGATCAAAATCATGTTTTGCATTACAAATGTATATGCATAGCACATTTTGTTGATGTGTTCATCATTTGATGGCCACTTCAGCTTTTTGCCATAATGAATACTGGTTCTATGAACATTAAATTATTTTTAAACAACCACTTGCCTTTTTATTTTGGCTATTTTGTGACCTGCTCTTACTATTCCAGGCTATCCTGGAATTTGTGGTGATCCTACTTCCTGTATGCTGGAATTACAGACACAATTATCCTGACTAGCTCCAGCTGCTCATATTTAATTAATACATAGGAGCAACCTGATAAATGCTTGAAGTTCAAAGTATTTCCATCTCTACAAAAGAGTTTGGCAGTCTCACCTCTTTAGTCCCATCCTCAAGAATCCACACAAGGTTTTTGAAGACCATCTTCTCCATCCATTTCTGAGTCCCCACCTCATAGCTTCTTATTCCAAGAACAGGAGTTACCTCTTCAGCCTCTCTAAAACAGGGCTAACACAGTGTATGCCACAATGGTTACCGCAGTATTATTGGCACACTGCTTCTGTTCTGGACTGCCTTGAAGGGGTGTGTATTTCTATCCCACCACGATTAGAGAAAACAATCTCAACCTCTGGGCAATTGTAGTCAGTCAATTAGAAAGCCGCCGACACGGTTTTTCAAAATGAGGAAGCATTCAGAGTGGTTGTTTAAAGGTAGTTAATACATAACCGTTGAAGCCTGGGAGTCACTGCAATATATCCCAGTTTGCCCTTGAACTCATGGAAATCCTTGAGCATCAGTCTCTCAGGTACTGGGGTCCAGGTGTGAGCCATCGTACCCAGCTAATCTATCTTCTTAAAATTCCCTTCCCCAAACCATTCTTCTCAATTGCCTTATCCTCCAAAGCTGCTATTCAACGCTGCTCTCTAAACTCATTTCCCAGCAGCCTCACTCCTAATCCACCTCCTTTAGCTGCAGTCTACTCCTTGAAGCCAAAGAGTCACATTTGTTGTTCATTAGAACATACAAGGGAAGGAAGAGCAGGATTCCAGGACCTTGCAGGGTGTGGAGATGCCTAAAGAAGATGGACGTCTGGGATGCTGATTTTAGCCCCTGCACTGGAATAGCCTTAGAGGAGCCTTCTCCTAGCTAGATACTTGCTTTTCTCGTCGATACATCCTAGGCCTTGGCTCACGGGACATGCTGGTGATAATGCTTGTTGGCTTGTTTAAGTGATTGGATAAAGGCAAGGTGACCTCTAAGATCTTTGCAATTCCATGTAAAACTCTAACATCCCTGATGATCAGATGGGAATGTTGAACAGAACTCTGTAAGCTTCAAGGGTCTGATACATTGCTTTCATCTTATTTACTTTGCTTGTCAGAGAAAAAAAAAGTTTTATTTTTTGAGACAGGACTTCACTATGTAGCCCAGGCTAGTCTGTAACTCACTATGTAGTTCAGGCTGGCCTCAAACTCACAGAAATCCTTCTGCCTCAGCCTCCTAAGTGCTGGAGATTGCCGGTGTGAACCATCATCCTTGCATACAAATTTTTTTTTTGAGAAAGGGGGAAAACTGGAATCCTTATGAAGGGAGATACAAAATAGTTATTCCTTTGGACTCCACACTCCTTTGTCGTCTGTCTGTCAGTAGGCTGCTAATGAAAACTATTCATGGGCAAACTGGTGTGACTGTGAAATAGACAGAGGTGACCTGGGGTACAGAGTTTCCAATAAGGACTTTCTACAGTTCCCAGAAAGCAGTAATGAAAGTGAAATACCACATTAATCAGTATTTGTTGAGTGATTAAAGAACATGAAATCCTGGATATACCTCTGATTAAAAAAAAAATATCTCATAGTATTTATATAACCAGGGACAAAATGGGCATCTTGATTGAATTAATGAGTAACCTCTTTTAAAAAGTTCTTAGAAAAGTTACAACATAAGTCACAGATCAATATATTTTTAAAATTAAAATGAAACCATATGACTTTTAGAAGAGAAATAAGAGACAATCTTCATGACCTTGGGCTAGGCAACAGTTTTTACATAAAATGTCAAAAGCATGAGCCACAAAATAGTTGATACATTGGTCCTCGTCCACGTTCACTTTGTAGAAGGCACGCTACAGAGAATGAAGGTGCGTGTGGTGGCTCAAGCCTACAGTCCCAGCGCTTAAGTGGCTGGGGTAAGGGCCTGTTTTTATTTGAGGTCAGCATGGGCTACATATCAACTTCTAAGCCAACCTGGGCTCCAGAGTCAGACTGTATGAAACAACAGATAAAGTAATTTAACATATGCAGTCCAGTACAGCCAAACAAAATTGCATTTTCTGGAATGACTAAAGGAAACAAACAAACAAACAAACAAACAAACAGATATTTCCAAGTGCTGGCAAGTATACAGAGGAACTAGATGTTCACGCGTTCCTCATTAAAGATGCAGTTAGAGTCACTATGAAAAACAGAAGCAATTTCTCAGGGCTTAGTTGACCTCCTCTTAGCACTTGGGACTGGAAAGCCGAAGAGAAGTTCAAGGTCAGCCTCCACAGTACAGGGAATTGGAAGTCAGTCTCTGGGCTATGTGAGACTGTCTCAAAAACACAAAAACAGAAACAAAACAAAGTTTGGGGAAAGACGAAGCTGTTCTATGGAGTTGAAAGATGGGTGTGAGGGCTAGCCTGGAGGGTTCGACCCCAGAGAGTAGAGCAGCAAAGACGGTGCTCAGCTGTAAAGGAGTGCACCACACAAGCTAGTGACCTGAATCCGGAATTCGCAGAAGGGCAGGAGAGCATCAACCCCACAGAGTTGTCCTCTGGCTTGTAACTGTGCATTGTGACACACACACACACACACACACACACACACACACACACACACACACTGGATGGAGGGTGAAAGGGAGAGAGAGAGAGAGAGAGAGGGAGGGAGGGAGGGAGAGAATCAAGTGTGGGAATAAGAGAATTGCTCTCTAGTCTGATTGTGATGAGCTTCCTGATTTTTCACATTCGTAAAATGTACGGAGTCGCACACAGCAAAAAACAAAACAAACAAACAAAAAAAAAACAGTTAATATGCTGTATGGGAGCTAAAAATACTTTTGCAAATAATTGAAGCAAAGAATACTAAATCATCAAAGACCTATTCTTGGTTTAGCCATAAGGCTTTGATTTTTACCAATTACTTAGTACAATACCTATAAATAAAGATTTAACGAGTATCATATTTACAAAGCTGTTAGGGTGACCCTTAAAGACATCCCAAGCATGAGGCAGCTGTATCCCCTTGCCTTTTCCAATCCAACTGACACTCAGTATCCTATGATCCCAGAAGAATTGTAACTGTCCAGCCAAGCAATGTGTTGACACTTCCACACTCAGCACTTTTCACCAAGCAAATGTTGTGGAGACCTCAGGCACATCATCTGCTTTGGGGACTACACTGGCCTGAATTCACAGGAGGCTTCAGAGATCTGCCCATCAAATCCTCCCTATGGATCTTGCTTTGAAACAGGTGAGCCCCAGACAGGGTGCTATCCTCTGGTGAGGGTTGCCTTTGACAAGTTGGAGTTAGCATCCATTTCTTTCTAGTTCAAATTATTGGTGGTCAATTATTGTTTAGGAATTAAAAGTCTCCTTGAGAGTCTTTTGTGGTTTTGCCAACCTCCTGTCTGGCTCTTGCTCCCTCCGGTTGTCCCTTTGCTAGCATAACGCTTCCTCCAAAGCTGTAGGAAAGAGGAATGAGAACTTGGAAGCCTGCATTCCACATGCAACCTCTTCCACTCTGTTCTTAAAATAACACCCACCTAAAACTCCTCAAAGCCTCAGGGATTTTCACGGAGACTCTGGCCTGAAAAAGAAAAGGAGAAAGTTTGCTTTTTTTTTTTTTTTTTTAAATGTCTGCTGGTGACTTCCAAAGTTTATCATATGGAGTATGCATTAGCACCCTGCTGGAGTTTGTCTGCATAATGAGTGGGTAGGTTTCAGAAGCCTAACAGAAGTTCCAGTCAAATCTCCAGGCTAATCCAGTTGTAGTCTCCTTCCCTCCCCACCCCTGCCTGCTGCCACAGGGTACCTTAAAACTAGCTGCGCCAAACTTCTTTTCTGCAGAAATTACTTCAGAATCGGAGCTGAGATTCCAGGGGTCCTGGCCGTGAGGGGAGTCTAATCCATGAAGACAAGCAGCGGAACCAAGAGGCCCAGGAAGACTACAGCTGGAGGGAAGGAATTCACAGCTAATTTGGGGGTTAAACAGAAATGTAATTCAGCAGACTTCCCCAGTGCTTAAGAGAGTAGGAGGACTGGGGACTTAGGAGTTAGCCACGAAGAAGAGGGCTGTCCTACCCTGGGTTGGAGAGATTTCCTCCATCTTTCAAGTCCTCGCAACACCAAGACTGCTTTATTTATTTATTTGTTTATTTATTTATTTATTTATTTGTTTATTTAACACAGTGAAATTTACACCTATAGTGGTTCACACTTGTAATTTCAATATATGGATAGAGACCTGTTTACATACAGCTCTTTTTGTGCTGCTTTCATCAGCTTTGAACCTTAAAACATCAATTATCCTGGAAGACACTCCCTTGCCACAGCTAAGGGAAAACACAGGGAGGCAGGATCCCACCTTCTGTAAGTTGTATGTATTCCTTCCTGAGACAGTCCTTCACTGATTTTCAAATGTTAGCTTTCAGAGGAAATATAAGCATATGTTTCCCTCATTTTCACTCCTCTTTAAGAAAGCCCTCTTACTGATGCACCAGCCAAGGACCATGCAGGGAGAGGATCCAGGCCCCCTGCTCGAATATAGCCGATAGGCAGTTCAGTCTTCATGTGTGTCCCCTGGTCTCTGACAGGAACTCTGTTACCTGCTCTATGATCACTTCCCCCAGGTGAGATGGCCTTGCCAAACCAGCCACAGGGGAAGTGGATTCAAGCAGATCTAAAGAGACTTGATAATCTGGGGTCAGTAGGATAGGGGGAAGAGGAAAGGAGGGTGAGATGGGAAGAAGACAAGGGAGGGAGATGTAATTGGGATGTAAAATGAATAAATTATTAATAATAAAAATAACGAATAAATTAATAATAATAGATTAATAATAATAATAATTTAAAAATCTTAAATAAAAGAAAGAAAGCCCTATTTTCTTAAGAACCATGAGATGTCCAAGCAGCCTTTTTGTTACACATGTGTCTTTTCACGAGCCTCTAGATTTCCAAAGTCAGAAGTAATGTTTTCTGATTCTAGATAGAAAATCCAATTAATCATGAAAGTTAGGTAAATAGCATATTTTAGTCCTGAATTGCCAGCTAATGCCGAGTCTTACAGAAGAACATTACATTTTAGAAGCTGCGCCACCCCCATCCCAAATCAAAGATGAGTGCTAACAATTTATTTTGCTCTGCCCCTCACCAGAAAGTCTCATATTGGGATTACCAAATTCCACAGGTCATGGGCTCTGGGGCCAGACTCCTTGTGTGTAAAGGTCCTCTCTGTCTGCTAAGCTAGTCATAAATACGGATTTAAAAACAGGCAGAACACTTGCCATGGCTCGAACACAGCCACTGCTCAGTGCCATAAGCTGTGACCACCAGGCCGTCGTATGTGTTCTGGGCACTGACAGGTTAAAAGGCCCCACCAGAGGAAACTAGTAAAGCCCCCTGTGGCACAGTCAGTTAGCGTGAGGCATTTACACAGAACAACACGGTGCAATGATTGTAGAACCAGTTTTAAGGATATGATCTATTTGCCTTACAATGTCCCTTACAGAAAATGTACTTTTGAGCTGGGCATAGTGACTCAGAAAGTTGCTGAGTCCATGCTTTCATTTGCACATGTGCTTGAATGTGAAATCAAGGAATGGCCCGGTGCCCAGAAGTTACTGGTACAGGCTTCCCAGGCCAGAGGGTCACCAAGAAAAGCCCAGATTGTGGTTCCCCATGAACTATGGACTTTAGCATTTATCATGTGAGTATCGTATGTTTTGCTTTTGTTTTTGTATGGTCTTGGGCGTGCTGGGAAAGCACTCACTCTTCTGCCATGACATATGCCCAGGCCCAGAACAGGGATATGGTTAAGAATGAAAGGGTACATTTACTTCATCTAAGTGGTGAACATAGGTGCTGCATATGTTAGCATGCAGGGTCAGCACACAGGACAGAATAAACTCAACATAAAGCTACCATTTTGACTGCTGGGACTCTGTGGAGGTCTTTGAAGCAAACTATTTCAGCACTTCTTTTTCCTCACTGCTCACTTAAATTTCATCATCATGGATTCATTCCTTTGGATTACAAGTTCTCAGTTAGGCATAGCTAGTGGCTAGAGGATGTTTGCTACCGTTGGATGCTATTTTTAAATGTTATACCTAGGCTATGCTTGGCATTTGATGAGTCTAGGACTGGGATTCTTCTAGATGTCACAGGACTGTATATTCTTCATTATGCATAGGACCATTTCTCTAAAGAGAGGGGCTTTCCTGCTCAGTGACTCAGTGATGCGGAGATTTGGGATCCCTCCTTGGACCGAACACTCTCTGTCTTTTGACTCACATGTGATGACACAATCGGAGTCAGGGAGTGAGAAGACAAGCCACAGACTGGGTGAAAGTGTTTGCAGAAGACAAGCCTTAGGAAGATTAAGGCAGTTATCCAAAGTCTGGAAAGAACACTTAGTGCTCAGCAATGAGAAACCTCACCAGTTGCTGACAAGTACACTGCTCTCGTGCAGAACTGTGACTGTGGGGAGGCTGTGTGAAAGAGCAGGGGATGTGGGAATGCTACATAGAGTTTGCTAAATCTTGAGACACACTATATAGTTTGCTAACTCTTGATACACACTTGATACTGACTTTGGAAAACTCACTTGTCCCAGGCATAACGGTTCACATCTATGATCCCAGCACTTGGAAGGCTGAAGAAGAATTATCATAAGTTGGAGGCCAGTCTGGGCAAGGAAGAGAGGTCCAGTCTAACAAGGGCTACAGAGTGAGAGCCTGTCTCAGAAAACAAGTAAGCAAAAACTAAGTTGATTTATAAAAAGATACAAAAGGGGAAACAAGTCCATTATACTTCCTGTTGAAGGATTTTCTCAAATGGTAAAGAATAAAAAATATGATAGAGTGTATTTAGGTGAAGGTATTACCATCTTTGGATATGGTCTTCATTAACCTTACCATCATTGATTAGGAAGAAGTCAGGAGTTGCTGAAGGTGAAAGTCCCCTCGTGTACTGGGATGAGTTAGGGAAGTTATTCAATTCTTTATTTATTCATTTCACCAACCAAATTAAGCTCTTACTGCTAGCCAGTAAGAGCTTAATTTGCATGAGTTAGTACTTAAATAGAAAATGGTCCAGAGCTCTATACACTATTTGTCTATTCTCCTATTGTCAGCAGCCAACACATAGGCAGGATACTGTCCTGGTTAGTTTTATGTCAAAGTGAGACAAGCTAGAGTCATTTGGTTAGAGGGACTCTCAATCCAGAAAATTCATCATTAGGATTTGCCTGTAGGAAAGACTGTAGAGTATTTTCTAATTAGTGAATGGGTTGGGCTTTTTGTGGGCCCAGCCATTTGTGGATGGTGCCAAGCCTGGGCAGGTGGTCCTGGGCTGTATAAAAAAGCAAGCTGAGAAAGCCCTGTAGAGCAAGCCAGGAGGTAGCACCCTTCCATGGCCTCTGGCATCAATTCCTTCCTCTATGTTCCTGCCCTCCTTGAGTTCCTGCCCCGACTTCCTTCAGTGATGGACTGTTACCTGGAAGTATAAGTCAAATAAACCCTTCACTTCCCAAGATGCTTTTCATCATAATGTTTTATCACAGCAATAGAAACCCTAATTAAGACACATGTGATCCATTGAATGCCTATAATGCTAGCACTTCTGAGTGAGAGAACAAAAGATTAAAAAATCAGTGGTTATTATTTTAAAGTTTAAAGCCTGAATGAAGGCTAGCTAGGTGGAGACATGTCCAGTAATGCCCTGCATTCTTTTCCTGCCCACTAGAGATAAAGTTGCTAGGAAACTGGCCCATCCCCCTAGGGAGGAACACCAGATCATTAATGGTTTGGGGACTTCCCTATAGCCAATCAATTCAAAATGCAACATCCCTTTTGCCTTTCAACCAATATTGCCGGGCAGGAATCACCCTTGCTTTGGGCATGCTGGGAGGGACCAGAATCTTTAAATCACCCAATTAACCTGAGCACGAGGCTCTCAGCTCTCACCACTTTGCCGGTAGGGGGTATGAGCCCAAACTGCAGCTTGTGATAATTTGTAATTTAAAAACCTCATATATTTACAGCAGAGTCTATTTATTCTTGGTCTTTTGGGGTTCATGAACTGTCCACAACACTGAGGTGCAGGCAAGAAGGATCAAGATTATAAAGGGAGTTCAAGGTCAGCCTGGGCTACTTGAGACCCTATCTCCACAACACACACACACACATATACACACACATATACACACACAAATCTGTTAGTATGTTTACTATCTTACATTCAGGCTTCAGATTCCATAGATAAGACTTGGTGGGATTCCACAGTGATAATGTGATGACAGGAGATGGAAAATGGCTAGTTAATTTAAGGACAAGGGCTGCAAAACCAACAGTTCCAGATTTTTCCTTGGCTCTCCTACCTGAAATGCCAGAGGGAGCTCTGGTTTCTTATGTCCTCCTAAATGATCACCCCTGTCTGGAGGCTGCACGTGAGAGTAGGACTCAAAACACAATTCTAGACTTTAATCCCTCCAGCTTTGAAACTGGATTTCTGCATTTTTATGGTGGATATGTATTATACCTATTGCCCAGTTTCAACCCATCTCCACAAATGCCCATCACTGGCACCTACATTCTGTTAACATCCTAAGCTACATAGTGTCAGTTTCTTCCAGAGTTTGTCCTGCTGTCCACCGACTTCAGACACACACACACACACACACACACACACAAGAAACAACCACTAACCTCAACTCTAGCAACACCGAATGACCTAGGTCAGTAGGTATCTTAGAGTAGTCACTGCTACACCATGAAGCAGCAAAGTCGGTGGCAGGGTTAACCTGTTCTTAGCCGGGAAAGGCCTTAACCTTGTCTCCTAGGCAGTTTGAGATGCTTTATTTCCCACCTTCCTCAGCAGAGGACTCTAGCTTCTCCTAAAGCAGCAGTGTTTGAAACAGTAGACAACTCATTGACTCTCATGTCAAAGACTGATTTGCAAGGAAAACTTTTCGATTAAAGGCAAAAATTAAGCAGCTCAGTGAATACCCCAACACCGAGGAGCTGTAACTTTCTGAGACTTCCTTTGTAGTTATTGCTCTATACCAAAAAGCTTTCTCTGTGTGGGTTCTGTTTGTGTGTGTGTGCCAGGGTAGGGAATTGAGCTGGAATGGCATGTTGTTGTTTTGAAATAGGGTCTCCTGCAGTCCAAGCTATTCTTAAAAGTTCCTTTGTAGTTAAGGCTGGCCTTCTATCCCTGATTTCCTTGCTTCTACTTCACAAGTGTCACCAAACTCAGCTGCCAAATGGTATTCATCTTTAGTTTATGGTTTGGGGGGGAGCGGATATTAAGAAGTACTTTAGACAATACTAATCTTAATCTCCTTCCCTTTCAATTTTCTCTGTTTACCTTCTTCAAAGTCTTTTCATGATGAAACTGTTTCTAACTCTGTTCTTCTACAGCAAGCTGCTATATTTTGAATGTGGTTCTTTTAAATTTTTGTTTGTTTGCTTGTTTTTCAGACACGGTTCCTGTCTTGGCTGTCCTGGAACTCTCTTTGTAGATCAAGCTGGCCTTGAAATCAGAGAGTTCACCCTGCCTCTGCCTCCCCGATTAAAGGCATGTGCCGCCACTACACCCAGCTTTTCTATGCATACTTCAGAACATCCATGTTTTGCCCTTGGTGATGAATCTTTATCAGTTGTGTGTTTCTCAACACTAATGGCAATTATTATGTCTAAAAAAGTTCTCTCTCTCTCTTTGTAGAAAAGAGAATGTGAACAGTTTATACAGTTTATACAGTTTATTCACTCTATTGGTGAAATCACCTTTAGTTTTTTAGTCTTCTAGCATGCGACTTCTGTCTCCTAGGCATGTCTGTCTATACATTGCTTTTCTTAGACCCTGAAAATTTGTGATGATGGCAAGGCTTAGTCTAGTAATAGTATCTGGGAAAAGAAATGGGCATAAAGAGATCTGGGCTGAGATGATGGGCACTAATCAGATGATTTGCATCTGCTGGAGGCTGTGGTGGTTCCCCTGTGTGGGTTTGGGGAAGGCTGGCAAAGCCTTTCTCCTTCGGTCCTCTGCAAATATACTTCTCTTTACCTTGAAGCGTTGTGCACTGGAGGAGTTTCTGGAAAAGAAAGTTAATAGCCTCTGCTGGTCTCAGAAGGAAATGAGACTGTTAGCAGAAACAGTAGGGAAGAACTAGTAATAAGGCAGCTGAACAGAGGAGTGGTATGATCATGAAGAGGGGGTCGCTGAGTGGAGAAACAGAAGGAACTGGAGTGTTCTGCTGAGTAAGTGACATCTAATATGGACAGGAAACCCGGAGCCCATGGCTGTTGGTTCCTTAGTGGATGTGTTTAACCCTTCAGCCCTGACTTGGATAAGTTACTACCTGCTATCAATAAGCCACACTGTACTATCCATGCAGGGCAAGTTTCCTGTTCAGAAATTTGCCTTTAGATTCCTTATCTAGCCTCCTCAGGAAGAACACTGGGAACTCAACTTTGCATACAGGGATAATCAATTAAAATTCCCCAAATGTAACTCTCACAGAGATGTTAAGCAGATTCAAGGCTGCTGGCACGGAATGGAGCTGTTTGTGTTGGTGTTATTTATTTGGGAAAGAATTTGTGTGATCAAATTAGAATGCAAACTCCCAGGTAATGTAAATGTACTGAGGGCTACAGGTATGCCTTTGGGCGCCAAGTGTCCACCAACATCTCAGCACAGAGCTCCTTGCGCTGCCAGCACTTCACAAATACTTGTTGAATGACTCCCTGAGGGGTCAGATTTTGCTTCTGCTCTCTGATCATAGATATAAGACTATTTATTGTTTTAATTAGTTGAGACAGAGCCTCACCTACTCTGTGGTACAGGTTGGTCTTGAACTCATGACTGCTGCCACTTCAGTCTCCAAAATGCTAGAATTTTACATTCCAGGATGTTTTTCTGGGGGGGAGGAGGTGGGACTTTGTTCATTTTGTACATGTTAGGCAAGCAGTCTGCTACTAAACTACATCTCTGGCCTGAGGTGTTGGGAATGAGGTAAACTGTCATAGTCACATGGTAGCTTCCTTCTTCTCAGATTAGATTTTTTAATACAGCAACAAAAGAGCACCAACACATACCCGCTCACACCCGCCATCACCTCTACCTTTCCTCTCTCTTTCCTGTAAGTGACAAAGTCTCACTACGTAACTTTGAAACAGTGGATTAAGCCAAAAGCTGTGCCTATTTTTAGTGGCTGGGTTAAGCGGTAGATTCTGAAAAATCGAAGCAGACAAGGTGGCAATGGTCCGGGGCTCCAGCATTGTTAGAGAGTTTGCAGAACTGCAGGCGAGTGTCAGCGACTAAAGATAGAAAATGTGTAAGGAAATGGTGGCTGTTTTATCAATAGCAGCAATCATGCCAACTTAATCGTGATAATTCATTGAGCTACGGGTTGGTACAAGTCTAATTCAGCAGGGCGTATAGTCCAGATTTTGGGATTACTTTCACTGTCCGTGAATATGCAATTTTACATGCATCTTTCATAAAAATTTTGAGTTGTTAAAGAAATGTAACAATAACTAATCACAATAAAATTTGTATAATGCCTCCTAATTGTGCCTCATACAAAAGATTAAAACTCTAAGATATAATTTTTTGACTATACTAACATATAATGTACTGAGATAGGGTATTGACTTACTTAGCAAGAATTGTCAGATAATTTATGTTTTATTTGCTTAATATCACTTTATTACTGACAACTTCTTCCTGACCTGGTCTTGTTTAAAAATAACTTTTCTATTTTAAAATTAACACATACAGCAGCAAACTTGGAAAACAAAGAAAAAGTCAGAGGAAACAGGTCAATAAGTCAGTTTAAATCTTGCTACACAGAGACAGCACCCATTATGCTTGGCAAGGCCTTTGCTGTGTTTTCCATGTCCGTTTCTCTTATGCTGCTTGATTAAAAACTGTATCACATCTTGCTTCCACCTCTGTGTAAGTTTTCCTCACCTAACGGAATGTGGGGCACTTGGCCCACATCAACAAAGATTCTGCATAACATCTGAACAGCATCAAAGTGTCTAATTCTGAAACCCCTGAACACTGGCCTAGTGTGGTCCAGTGGAAATCCTGCCCCTCCAGCAGTGGCTTCGTCAGGACCCAAACGCCATTCCTTGCATTCTCAGTGGAGTGTCCTCGTCTTAGGAATGTGGAGCGGATGATGCCAAGTGTGTCCTTGACCTTCTGGGCAGGATGCACAGTGCTTCTATTTTCTCAGGCTTCTTCCTGATAAGGATGATCAAACAGTGAGATTCAAGATTTATTACTCAGGAATCCAGTTTATTTGCAGTTGTTCATGCTTTTATTCATGTCTTGAGCCTTTTATCCATTTGCTGTCTTATTTTAGAAACTCACCACATGAAGCCGCATCTACCAGCAAACCTCTAAAGACTTCAAGTCATGCCCAATTACAATTCCAAATCATCCTTTTTGTTGATTTATCAGTTGTTAATGTTGTAATACATTTTATGTTATGTGACAAAGAGGAATATCTCAGATTTGTCTGGCATTATATTTATGCAAATATTATTTAGCTGTTACAAAAGTGAATAAAAATATTTACCTAAAATTTTATTTCTGTCTTTTTATTTATACCTTTTAATAAAAATTTGTTTTGTGTTTTTACTTATTGTTTTAACACTATTTCTCTCAGATTAGTCAGTTTTGTTTTTAACTCCTGAATCTACTAGACCCCATTTTTTTGGCATTTTGGCACAATTCGTAAGTTTAGACTTCTATGAATTCTAAAAAACCGTATGATAATTGAAAATTATAAATTTCTCTAAACCATGGCATAACATGATAACAGTCTTCCTAATAATAACTGGTTCTTACATTCACCATGAACACTTTCTATATTTTTTCAATTTCTCAAAACAAGCTGACCAATAGTGACTCTAAGTGAGAGCTGTTTTATTTTATTTTTCCCCTTTGTGATACAATTTCACTTTGCAGCAACAGCCTGTAGCTTGCTCTATAGTCAATTTGGGCCTCAAGCTTGTGATTCACTTAACCTCCAGCATGTTGGGATCACTGGCATATGCCATTGTACACATCAGATGCCTCATTTGCGACCTCTGCTTGGGTACAGGGGTTCTACTTCACCTGTCTTGATGGCCTTTGGGCTAAGAGTTGTTTTTACATTTTTAAATCAGGGAGGGGGTCAAAAGACTAATGACTTGTACATGAAAATATATGAAATATAAATTTCCATATCATAAATGAAACTTTCTGGAAACAGTGCTGTTTGCTCTCTAGCTCGTCACCTGTCATTGTCTTCATGTTGGAATTGTTCGATAACTATAGCGTAAATCGTATGGCATCAGAGCATAAAACACAAGGAGTTTGATGCTCCCTTTAGAGGAGAAGAGACACTGGGGTCAGAAGATAGAAAACAGAGTATAGCAGAGCTATATGGTGCCAATTTACCACACCTCTTGGGGCCTCCTGGCCCAGCCAATTCAAATGATACCCACATGAACTGCCCACTTGAGGTGAAATTCATGATCCAACAAAATCAATGGTTGTTCTGGGTCATATGTTGCCTAGGTATAGATAATCAAAATATCTTAGAACCACCTCAAAAAAAAAAAAGAAAAAAAAAGAAAAAAGAAAAAGATATTGGTGTCTAAGTATTGAGACAAGAAAATAGAGTCTCTAAAAATTACACAGTTCAACCAAGTTCACATAGTTTACAACGTGGGAACTTCCATTGTAACCTAGGTCCTTTGATTTTTAAGCTTTATTTATGGCACAACCCCAAAGTATCGTAGATCTTGTTTGCCTCTCCTACATATCATAGATCTATGGCAATCTTCATTTATTCAATAATTGCTACTTACAATTCTTTCCACTTGTATGCTACATTCAGCTTTTTGGAAAGATGAACTCACTTGAAATGGAAAACTTTACTTAACTCTCTGCTTAGCTATGAGGACATCCCAATTACCAAGGGTAATTATGTGATGTAATGTAACAATCTATGAGATATCAAACATGATAAATCCAGTTTAAATACATTTATATTGAAGCTGGTGGCCTTCTGAGACCAATTCTAGACAAACTTTTAAAAAAAAGGGTCTGCACTTAACATGACAGTTTTCCAACTTTAGAAATAAGCCAGCAGCCAATGAAGAGATCACTAGGAAACTCTTTTTACCTGCCCACAACTTAGCTAAGCAAGGCACATATGAGCTCATAGAAACTGAAACAGTAAGCACAGGACCTACAACAGTGTGTACCAGGTCTTCTGCATAAATACTATAGCTATTATCTTAGCATTTTTATTGGACTTCCAGCTGTAAGAATGAGTGGGTCTCTGACTCAAGTGCCTACTCTTGGGACTCTTTTCCTCCTATTGGATTGCTGGGTCCAACTTCAATATGATAGTTTTTGTTTCATCTTATTATATTTTATTTTGTCATGTTTGGTTTTTATCTCTTAGAAGCCTGTTTTTTTTTGTTTTTGTTTTTTGTTTTGTTTTGTTTTGTTTTTTTCTAATGAAAGACAGAGGGTAGATCTGGAGGGGAGAAGAAGTGGAAGGAGTAGAGGGAGTAGAAACTATAATCAAGATATAGTGTATGAAAAATAATATTTTTTCAGTGAAAGGGGGAAAGGAAGGGAAAAAAAAGATAAGCCAAGTGTAGTGGCATATGGTTTTAATGCCAGCACTCAGAAGTCAGAAGCAGGTGTATCTCAAATAATTCTGATGGCCTACAGGAAGGGGGCAAGCTGAACAATGTCTCTGGTAGAGTCCCAATAACGCTAAAAACAGACTTTGTATCACCTGAGCCTAGTGAGTACCCCAGATTCCAGCCCACGACATCACTGTCACACTCCCAGACATAGCTGAGGTAGCACAATTTGTACATCAGACCCAGTTGTGTGTCCCTCTCACATGCTTTCTTGGTTATCATTGATTTGCAATCACTTCCATCACTCCAGTTGTCATGGAACATCTGAAGGACTGACATACTAAGTCTTCACAACTGATCTGAAATTAACCAGGCGTGGGCAGCAGCCAAACCCAAACTTTCCCTCAAAAGAAGTAGGCTAGTCCATCACATCAGACACACAATAACAAAAGAAGTCCAGATGCCTGGGACACATCACAGAAACCACAAACATTAGGATAGGCCAAGGCAAGACCCGCTCAAAACCTACTAGCTCTACGGAAATGCTCTGAATGAGAATTTCTTAGATGAACCCTAGGACACAGAATTTAAAAGAAGAATTATAAACAATATTAAAAAATTCGAACACTTTAAATAGAAAATGAACAAGACCTCAATGGATTTAGAGGAGAGGAATAAACTAAGTGAAGTTCAAGAAAACACAAATACATACCCGAATGAAATGACAAATCAGGATTTGAAAACTAAATTCAATAAACAGACATATTAAAGAAAAATGTGGGGGGAAAGTAAAGTTAAAATGAAGATAGAATTGAAAAAGTAGGCAACATAATCAGAAAACTCAGGATTAAGGAGATAAAATTGGCCAGTCCACAGAGGAAGACAATGCAGCCACTCCTGAGGAGACCTGATAGGCTAGGATCAGATGAAAGGGGAAGAGAACCGCCCCTATCAGTGGACTGGTGGAGGGCCAGGTGAGGAGAAGAGGGAGGGAGGGTGGTATTGGGTGGGGACGAGAAAAGGGGCTACAGCTGGGATGCCAAAGTGAATAAATTATAATAAATAAAAAAAAAATGCTGGGAAAAAGATGACTTTTTCCCTTGATAGTTTTTGTATCTGTTAGGTTATAGGTGTGTGAATATGTATACTATTCAATGTTTGCAACCTGTCTACAATGAATGTAAAAAGTGGGTACTATAGCATTATTTAGATTCAGAGAAATTTAGACTACCTTTGAATAAAATTACTACTTGCCATTTAAAAAAAAAAGAAGATAAAATTGAGGAACTGGATGATTCATGTAAAACACATGGTTTAAAAAAAATCACTTGTGGGACTATGTAAGAACATTGAACACCATGAAAAACAAAACAGAACAAAACCCCCCCAAATCTGCAAATTATAGGCACAGAAGAAGAATCCAAGATGAAAGGCATACACCAGATTTTCAACAGGATCATAGAAGAAAATGTGCCTAAATTAAGGAAGACATACCTATACAGATAAAATAAGCTCACAGAACACCGAACACATAGGGACAGAAAAAAAAAAAACCATCCCCACTGCATATTATAGTTAGAATACTAAATATACAGAACACAGACAGGGTGTCGAAAGCTGCAAGAGAAAAATCACAAGTCACATGTAAAGGTTTACCATCAGAATAACAGTTGACTGCTTAATGAAAACTTAAAAAAGCCAAGACAACTTGGAGAAATGTACTCAAGGTTCTAAAAGATCACAGATGCAACCCATATGACTCTGCAAAATAAAACTGTATGCTGCAGTTGAAGGAGAAAGAAAAACTTTCCATGATATAAACAAGATAAAAGAATTTGTGTCTACCCAACCAGCCCTATAGAGAATGGAGGAAGTAATACTTTGTGCTGAAGAGATAAACAAACACAGCCAAGAGGCTACAGAAAGAAGGCAACTGAAGCTATAATTACTGAAACACAAAATAGGACTTAGAACACAAACAGAAAAGAAAAAACAAAACAAAACAATGACAGCAATCAACACATATATTCCAACAATAACTTTAAATAACAGTTAAGTAAGTAAGAAAAAAATCCAACTCTTTGTTGCCTACAAGAAACTCATTTTACTTTAAAGCATAGGTACCATATTAAGGTCAAAGAACAGACAGATATAATCCAAGCAAAGGGGACCAGAAAACAAGCAGGTGTCACTAACCTAATATCTGACAAAATAAACTTCAAGCCCAAATTAATAAGAAGAGATCAAGAAAAAATTAGCCAAGAAGACAATATTTCTAAGCATATGCATACACTCCAAACTCTGGCACAGCCAATTTCATTTTTTAAAAATGTGCTACTAGACTTCAAAAAACAGATTAACTCCAACTTAGTAAGAGAAGGTGGTTTTCTTCAGAAGTGAGTATATAACCTGGAGTAACTTCAGAAACTAGAAAAGTAAAAGGGCACCATGTGTGTGGGGGCATAGATAAGAGCATAAAAGAGTATGAGTCATTTGAATGGAAAAAGGAGGGGTCTTATTTATAGAGGGAACATGAAGATAAACTCAGAAGGAAGGAGAAGGTAAACAACAGAAAGGATTCAGAAAAAGTTATAAGGGATCATATTATCTGTCTGCCTAAAATTATATGTCTCTGTATACATATATAGTGCAAGTGAAAATTTTATCTAGGCTGACAGTGTACCCACAACAGGAGCTATAGACTGTCTAACAAACCCCCTACACAGGGATGAGAATCTGCCTTATGAGTTGTTGGCCAGGGGAATCCAAGAAAATCTCAAAACATTATGGGTTATTGCTGTTGCCTTCAGATGTGTCCCAGAGACTGAAAGTAAGTTTCTATTGCTCAAGATGCTGTGTGTCTCAGACATAGGATTTGGAAGATCCAAACTAGATCTGATCTGAGAGCCTTCTGCCTGAGGACCAGCTTTCATGGTACCAGAAGAAGCCATACAGACTTCCAAGTTAGGGATGCAACCAACAGTCTTACCGAGCTGCCATTTAGAGCCACAACAACCAGCACTGGAAAAATGTCCCTAACTGTGCAATGATTGCACACATATCTTAGCATTCTAATTGGATGTAGGCCCATTCAACAAGAAGAAAATCATGCCTAGTGTTGGAAACTTAGACAACTACACAGTGCTAGTAAAATCACAGATCCTGGAAGAAACTTCAGCAATCATGTAACTAAACCAGCATAATTCCTAACTACATTCCAAATATTTATCTTTATACTCACATATAAGTATAGGTCACATCCCTAATCAAATAAACATCCTTTCGCAACTATAGGAAACACTCTGGCCGCCATTACAGAAAACCACATCTGGTAAAACACAGAGAATAAATGGTATTCAGCCCCAACTGATCTAGTTATGACTCAATTCCTGCACCTAAGGCTGAGGGATCACAACAGAAGAGGGGGCAAAAAGAATGTAAGAACCAGAGGAACAGAAAGTTTGCTGCGAGATTTCATCTTCTAGAAAGGTCAGAGAACTTATACCCATGAAACCTCATCAATATGGCTGCCTAAACAAGATCTGTGCAGAGATGACACTAATAGAGACCTACTGACACAGGAGGGGCAGAGCTCATGGCTCCAAAACAAAGAACTTCAAGAATGCTGAGCATAGAAGAAATAGCCTTCCCTAGAGAAGGGCCCCCCAGTTGCTTATCCAATAAAACTGGTCAGTCTCCAAGTTTTACACATACAAGTAACAATTATTTGGACTAAGCAATATTCTATATATACAACTAGAACAATTAAGGAAGTAGAGGATATGAATTTGAGAGAGAACAAAGTGGTACGTGGGAAGGGTGGAGGGAGAAACGTAAATGGAAAATGACATAATTATATTTTAATTTCAAAATATGAAAGTAGAATGACAACTCAACAAAAATCCTTTAATAAAACTTAAAATATATATACACACACACACATACACACACACACAAAATAGGTTTTTTCAGTAGCTCAGTATTTTGATTAGATAGGTCATCTGGACAAAAAATAAACAGGATAACATTGGAATTAAATGACATCGAACATCTAATGAACCTAACAGATACCTATAAAACATTCCACCCAAACCCCCAAGAATATAAACCGTACTAAACAGCCCATGAAGTCTCTCTAAAATACACCACAAACTGAGACACAGCAAATCTCAACAAATCTAGAAAATTTGAAATAACTCCATTGTTCTAATTTGCTTTTCTAATGCTATGATAAACCATAGAGCTTGTGGACGGGGTCTCCAGGGGACTTGGAATGGGACTAGCAAAATGGAGCCTGCTCACACCCTGCAAATCTCAAATTTGAGATTTAAAATCTCATCCGGAGAATGGAAGGCAAGGGACAAAGCTCCCTCTTTGTTTCCATGCCTGCCTCCGGAGCATGTGACATAATCCCGGGTGGCTAAAGGTGGTCCGCCAGTCACATGAGCTTGTCACCTGTTATCTCCGATTGGCAGTACATTGTGGGATAAACACTATGATCAAGAGTAACCAGGAAAGGAAAGATTTAATCATATAGGTGATAGTCTATCAATGAGAAAAGTCAGGGCATAAACTCAAGGCAAGAACCTGGACGCAAGAACTGAAACAGAAGCCATGAAAGAAAGTTGATTACTGACTTGTTTGGCTCTCGCTCTCTCTCTCTCTCTCTCTCGACTATTACCTTTTTTTCTTCTATCATACATCACATGCAGACCACAGTTTCCCCTCTCTTCACTCCTCCCAGTCCACTTCCTGCTCTGCTCCCCCTCTCCCCACAGCCCTAGCTCTGCTTCTGTGTTTCCAGTCAGGAAAGAGAAGGCCTCCCAGGGACATCAACCTAACCCCACATAACAAGTTACAATATGACTAGGCACAAATCCTCATATCAAGGCTGGAAGAGGCAATTCAGAAGGAAGTAAAGGGTCCCAACAGCATGCAAGAGTCAGAGACAGTCCCTACTTCCACTGTTAAGAGTCCCACAACACAAGCTACACAAACAGAACATACATGTAGAGGACCTAGCTCAGACCCGAAAAGTGTCTGTAAGCTCCTATGAGCCCTGCTTATTTGATTCTGTGGACCATGTTCTCATAGTGTCCTCAACCACTCTGGCTCCTACAATCTTTCCTCCCTCACTTCTGCGGTGTTACTCTGGCTCCTTCTACTCTTTGGCTGTGGGTCTCTGCATCTGTTCCCATCAGTTGCTAAATGATGCCTTTCAGAGGACAATTTGGCTACTATCTATGAGTATAGCAGAATATCATTAGGAATCATTCTGTTGACTTTTTTCCCAGTGGTGTTTGGTTCTATCTTGAGTGTCTAGGCTGTCCAGCCTCTGGAACCTGGCTATCCAGGCAGTGTCAGGCATGGGATCCTTCTCATAACATGGGCCTCAAGTTGTACAGGTCTTTGGTTTGCCACTCCAACAAGTGCTGTGCCACTGTTACCCCAGCACATCTTGTAGGCAGGACAGATTGTAGGTCAAAGGTTTTATGACTGAGTTGGTATCCAAGTCCTACAGCTGGAAGCCTTGCCTGGTTGTAGAAGATGGCTGGTTCAGGCTCCATGTTCCCTATTAGGAGAAGTCTTCATTAGGGTCACTCATGTAGATTTCAGGGAGTTTTCACTCTTCCAGGTTTTCACATCACCCTAAATGCCCCTAATTCTAGTCATGTTTCCCAGTACTCTCTCCTCCCATGCCTGATCTCTCCTGTTCCCATCTCCACCTGCCTCCAGTCTATTCTATTTCCCCTTCCAAGGAGACCCAATCATGCCCACTTGAGTGTTTTTTCAGCTTGCTTTCTTACGTCAGCCAAAACTACCTACCAACTTAACAGATTTTACATCTCTGAAGAAAGAGATTGAGGGAGACACTAGAAATAGAAAGATCTTCATGCTCATGCATTGGTACAATCAGTATTTGTGAAGATTACAAAAACAATGTAAAGGTAGGTTAAGTGTGATCTCAATCAAAGTTCCTATAACATTCTTCTCAAAAGTAGAGAAAAGAATCCTAAATCCCTAAGAAAGCACGAAAGACCCCAGATAGTCAAAGTAATTATGAGGAAAAATAAAAAAGGCTGAGATACTGTTGTATGTGATCCCAAGCTTTATTGCAGAGCTACCGTAATAAAACAGTATGGTCCTGACACAAAAGCAGACAGTAGATCAATGGGGGAAAAAAAAAGACCCAAACATAAGTGTACATAATTACAGCCATCTGATATTTGATAAAGATGCCAAAATATAAAACACATACTGGAGGAAAGATAGCATCTTCAGTAAAGGGTTCTGGAAAAACCACAGGTATAAAATGAAGTTTTACTTATAGCTATTTCTCTACATAAAAGTTATCTCCAAATGGATCAAAGGCTTCAGTGTGAAATCTGAAATACTGAAACTGCTAGAAGGAAACAGACACTAGCCTACACGATATGGACACAGGAAAGGGCTTTCTGAATAGGACTCTATTTCCTCAGGAATCAGTCAAAAATTAATAAATGAAACCTCATAAAACTAAATTTGTTTTGTTGTGTTTTGCTTTGCTTTTTCCAGACAGTGTCTGACTATGTTGCTCTGGCTGTCTGGGAACTCATCCTGTAGACTGGGCTGGCCTTGAACTCACAGAGATCCTCTTGCCTATGCTTCCCCAGAGCTAGGATTAAAGATGTGCACTACCACACCCACCTACAAAGTTTCTTCAAGAAAGGGAAACCGTCGCATGAAGAGGAAGCTGGCAGAGTATGAAAGAACATTTGCAAGTTATACATCTGACAGAGGATTAGTATGGAGAAGATCAAAAAACAAAACAAATCAAAAAACAAGGAACTTAGAAAACAAACCAGAAATTAAATATGCCTGAAAATACATTGATAATGTTGAACATCATTAACAATTAGAAAAATACAAATTAAAGCTACTTTGAGATTTCATCTTACCCAAGTTAGAATGGCCAAGCTCAAGAAAACAACTGACAACAAATGCTGATGGGGATGTGGAGAAAGAGGAACCCTTTACTGTCGGTGGAATTGCAAACACTATGGAAATCAGGTAGAGAATTCTAGAAAAGCTAAAAGTAGATCTACCACATGACGCCCTTGCCAGATGTCCAAAGAAGGCAGTATTCTATCCCAGAGATGTTTGCTCAACCATGTTTATTGCTGCTTTATTCAGAATAGCCAGGAAATGAAAACAACCTAAATGTCCTGCAACTGATGAACTGATGATGAAAATGTGGCGCATATATACAATGGATTAATATAACAACAAAAAGAAAGCATGAACTTTACAGGTAAAGGAATATACTCAGGAAATGTTGCATGGACCTAGAAAGACAAATGGTGCATGTTCTCTGTTATTTGTGGACCCTCCCTCTGAAACCCGGAGAGAAGAATGGAACAGTGGAAGGGAGGCTCTAGAGAGGGAGAGAGTAGAACACGGATGCTGTGAAGTGAGGAAGAGGGAAGTTATGTGCTTGGAGTTGCTGAGTGGGGAAGGAAGGTAATCCATGGAGAGATGAGGAAGGAGACATAAATCACACAAAGGATCTATTTAAAACAAGCTATAAAAAAACATACTCTCTAAGTTACTTAAAAGCACATGCGTATTGCAGTCTTGCTAGGCCACAGAGGAAGAGGATCCAAGCAGTCCTGATGAGACTTACCAAGCTATGGGCAGAAGGCAATAGTGGAGAACCCCCCCTTTCAGTGGACTAGGGGAAGAGGATGGGGGAAGATGGAGGAAGGATGGGATTGGGGGAGTTGAAGGAGGGGGCTTCAATCAGGATATATAATGAATAAAGTGTGAAGGAAAAAGAATTTTAAAAAAGCACATGTGTAATATATGTGTGCTTAAGGCCCACCTCTTTTTCTTTTCCAGAATCACAATATAAAATTTAAAAAATAAATTAATTACAGTGGCTTATGCCTGTAATCTTAGCACCCAGGAGGATGAGGTGGAATAGCCCTAAGTTTGTGGCCAGCCTTGCCTAGGGAGTGAGTTTGGAATCAACCTGGACCACGATGTACCCGCTCTTCAGACCAAGCAAGTAAGTAAGAGCGCTGAGAGCTCCAATCGAATTCTCACGAGGAGCTGCCTCTGATTCTAGCTCAGTGAGCAGAGGACTCCGTGTTTCGGCACTCAGGGTGTGAGCTCCGATCACCCCCGGAAAGTTGCTGCTCTGGTTTACAACTGTGTCACCCTCATTACAGTTATCCTTAAACATCTTGAAGGGAAATTTTCCTTGATATGAAAAGGTCTATATTAAGCTTTAATTGAAGTTAAAATTTTAACTTCTTATAAAAACTGAATTAAGGCATGACATGTAGTTAGGCGTGGTGGTTTAGGCTTTTAAGTCCAGGGCTTGGGAAGCTGAGGCAGGGGGTTGCTATGAGTTTGAGTCTAGGTTAGGTTAAAATTCTTTTTTGAGTCTATCGTGGGCTACATAGTGACAGTCTACCCTGGGCTACATAGCGATACTCTATCTCAAACACACAAACAAAATTATGTGACTGGTATATGCTTTTTCTTTAAGGGGCTTTTGTTGTTCTTTTGCTTTGCTTGTTAGGGTTTTGTTTGTTTGTATGTGTTCCAGGCTGACCTCAAACTCTTGATCCTCTTGTCACTGCTTCCCAAGTACTGAGATTGCAGATATACACCACTGGTCTTGTTAAAGATTGGCATTTTAAAAACAACTTTATAGTTAAGTCAGTCTTGTACATATGTAAACTGAAAGCTCATTGGTTCTCCTTTTCCCTTCCCTCCACATTTTGATTTTATTTTTGTTGCTTTGTTGAATAAAAAATTACTTTCCATTGGGTCCCTTTTCTTAAATGTGAGTCTTTTAGTTACCAAGGGCTCAGCCTGTGTGTGGGTGGACCCCGAGGACCCCAACACATCTGTAACCAAACCAGTGAACCCTAGTGGGAGCTGAGATCTGTTTCTCTGGAATGAGGGCCTCTCTTCCTTTGTTCTCAATATTTCCTGGCAACGTGTCCACAAGCACATGCTATCAACAGATGGTAACAGCATAATTGGGATTTTTATCATAACATATCCCCCATGCTTCCATCGTGCACAGAGACGTATGGGCTAGCTGCTTTATCACAAGATTAAAAACATCTCCTTCAAACAGTCGGAGGCTCAAGCCCCTCCACTGGAGACTCAGTCATCCAGTTAGATGTGGTTTTCAGTCATAAGAACTGAGCACACTTCAGATTCCCTTTAAGATCAGTTGTTAACCTGAGCGTGATCGGTATGGCAGAACAGAATTTGTCCAGTAAATTGAGGCGTCTATCTGTGCTGCAGAGCTGAAGCCTATTGCATTGGCAGAGAGCTCTGAACTTTGTACAGACAACTGCGCCTCCAAACCCACACAGATGAAAAGGTATCCTTTGCTTAACCCCATAGTTATGTGCTGAGCAAGTCAAAAAGAAAGCAGCATCAAATATGGAAAAGAACTTAGCCAAGGAAGCTGAGAGGATTAGTGTTTATGTTCTGTTCTTCATGTTTGAACCTACAGTGTTTTTTCTCAGTTTAATACCAAGATCACTCAGGCATGCCTTGTGAACACATACATAATTTGCATATTTTGGAAAAAATCAAACATATTCCTTCATAATTTATGGGTCTCTGAAGAAGGACTGACCACAACATTCACAAGGCTTTGCGTTAATGAGTTCTGCATCATCTGAAGAAGCTGAGGGGTTTTGTTCAGAGTGTCTGCTGGCTGAAAATTCTGCACATTCAGATGATTAAAATCCCAGAAGTATTCATTTGGCAAATGTCTGAGTCCCGCAATCAATAAGATTTATGTTTGATCATCAGTGGCGAAGCAAAAGATGCTCCTTGGAAGGCTCGCATTTAACATGGCAGAGCTTTCTGCGTCGGGAACAGCTGGCTGGGTTCTTTCGCCCTGTGTGAAGAGAAATTACAGAGAGACAAATGGCAGCCCCTCATAATTCTGGTGGCCCTCAGTTCTGGAAGCTAACAAACTAGGCTTTATGATCCAGATATACAGTTTGAAACATTGAGAGTTTGACTATGGCTACCAACATTCAAAGCTGGAGACTACGGCACAGGGCCTAGAACACCAAAACCCAGTCCACCTCTTGAGCCTCAGCTCTTTAACTGCTTGGTTTTCTGGAATGTCTATGACTGAGAGGAGCCCTCAGTCCTCAGTAGTCTTCACTCCTATCTTTAGCCCGTGTGTGTGTGTGTGTGTGTGTGTGTGTGTGGCCACAAGCGCTCGCATTCCTGCCTGCCTGCCTGCACCTGTGACTGGGCATGCAAAGGTCAGAGATTGATCTGGTATCTTTCTCTGTCACTCTCTACCTTGTTTTTGAGGCAGAGTTTCTCTTACTGAACCCAGAATTTGGCATTTCTGCTTGACCCATTAGCCAATGAGTTTTAGACATCTTCCTGCCTCTGTTTCTCTCCTCCAGCATGCCCTGACCCCCAAGATCTGAAATCAGCTCTCTTTATGCTTGTGCAGCAAGTATTTTGTCCACTAAGCCATCTCCCCAGCTCTGTTTGTTTAGGTTTGGGGATGGGGGAGATGGAATCTTTTTTTTTTTTTTTTTTGGTTTTTTTTAGTTTTTAGTTTTTGGGTTTTCTGTGTAGCTTTTGCTGTCCTGGACTCGCTTTGTAGACCAGGCTGGCCTCAAACTCACAGAGATCTGCTTGCCTCTGTCTCCCTGAGTGCTGGGATTTAGGCATGCACCACTGTGCTTGGCTTAGATTTATATATATATATATCTCACTGGTATAGAACTCTGATCTTCCTGCCTATGTCTGACAAGTTGGGATTACAGGTGAATGCCACCATGGCCCATCTTTGCTTCTTTACTATATCTCCTATAGTCTCCACTTCTCTAACATCTCTTGCATTGTCAGTATTACTGCTGTCTCTAATAATTTTGGCTTCTTGTAAATTCTCTCCTGTTGCTTTCTGAACTCTTAGCTATTCGCTTCTTGCCAGTGTTTCTACTCAAACTTTGAATATTAGGGTTCTCAGCCATTGGTAATCCCCTGAACTTCTCAGCTACCTTCTTATTGCTGCTTGTATGTTTCTCTATAATCAACCAGCTTCTGCCTATGTTAAAGAACTCAGCTATTAGCCCAAAATGACATCAGGGAGGTCTTCATTGGGGCAATGGGGATTAGTGTGCAGGAGAGAAGCCTTTTAGATGATTCCCAAACAACCTGCTGATTTGGCCAGCAAAGGGTTGTAGTCTGACCAATCACAACCACGCATGTTGTGTTGTGCCATTCACGAACCTTACATGCATTCCAGTCACAAGCAATTTCATGAATTGTTCTCCTGTCTCATAAAAGCGGCCATTCCAGAGTGAGCAGGGTCATCTAGAGGTAGCATACCTTATCTTGCTTTTAGTAAAGTCTTCCAAGGCTGGTGTACGTTGCCTGGAACAGTCATGACTGGAGCAAGGCATTCTAAAGTCTGCCTTCAGCATCCCAGTTGCAGTGTTTTTCCTGATAACTGGAACATAGTTTCTTTGAGGTGTTTGTCAAGTATTCCAAGCAGCTTGAATGGTGTGATGATAGTCCATCTGGTTATCAGGACTGAATGCATCCTTGTGTGACAGCTCCTCACTCAAGCTTCACGTAAGGATCTAGTAGCTGTCAATCTAAAGGTTAAATTGTCTTGGCCTCCAATAAATAAAGACTGAAGGGGGCTTACAACAGAGACCCATCATCAGGGCCATTGTGATAACAACTCTGTAATCCTAGCATTTGGAGGTAGAGGCAGGAGGAACATGAATTCAAGATCTTTCTCAGCTATATAATGACTTAGAGACCAACCTGAGATACATAAGACCCTGTAGCAAAGTACCAAACAAAGAAACATTGGGATGAATTTTTGTATTGTGTCACATTCCAGGATGGTTTTCGCCTTTTGTTTTTGAGTCTATAACAGACTATGTAACTTTGCTTTGTCAGAGGTCAGCTGGCTCACCTTGGGCTTTTCCACTCTGCACCACTGGTTCACCTCACTGTTCTTTGGCCAATACAGTAATAGCTAGTGTACTGTGGCTTTATAGGAATTCTTATAGAGTGCCGGGCTCTGACCTTGTTCTTCATCATGAATTTGTTTGCACCGGGTTACTCTGGAATCTGAGTGAGGAAGATTACAAGTTCAAGGTTTGCCTGAGCTACAGAGTGAGTTCAAGGCCAGGCTAGGTAGGTAACTTAGTGAAGCATTGTCTCAGCACGTAAAGTGAAAAAATTACTGAGGATATACTGGCCCTTTAGTAGGAAATTTGGTAGAGTGCAGGGCTCTGAGGGAACTACCAGGAAAGGACCTAATCCTGTCCTCAACACACATGCATATGTACATATGTACATACCCTAACCCCAATGAACACTGAGGTCAGAGAAACCATAGGAGCCCACTCTTTCCTCCTTCCACCACACAGAAGCATGGGAAGCCTGCTAGAGCCAGAAGAATTGAGAATGCTGCATTTCCACCCAGTACAGTTCTGTAAGCTCTGTGTGCTTTTATTCCATATTTTATATTATTTAATTTTTATTCTTTCCTATATATTTTATATGGTTTTGTTTGTATATTGTTCAATTAGGTTTTCAAATGGCTGTTTGTGTTTCTCTATGTGGTTCATTATGATATACCTTCCAGCCACATCTTATATAAACCTTTCTTCCCAGGTCTGTTCTTTCTCTCATCTTTATCCCATCCTCTTTTAATCCTCCTAGGAGTTTAAAAGTTTCTAAAATCTGTGACCCTAACAGTGTCCCAACTTTATCCTCCTAGTTAATTTACTCATCTTGAGTTTTGTTCTTTTCAATTAATCCTTCTTCCTTTCCAATCTTAATCTTCTTAACTAAAATTTGAGTATACTCCATGCTATCTGTCTTAGTTATTGTTCCAGTGTTGTGATAAAACACGATAACCAAGGCAATTTATGAAATAAAATGTTTAATTTGGATTAACAGTTTCAGAGGGCTAAAGTCCGTAATAGCAGGGTTAAGCACCATCTGGGTGACTTATCTGTTGGTCCACACCAATGAGACAGAGAGTATTGGGAGCAGCATGAATCCCTTAAAACCTCAAAGCCCACTCCAGTGACACTCCAACAAGGCCATACCTCCTTGTCCTTGCCAAACAGTTCCACCAACCGGAAACCATGTATTCACATATATAAGCCTATGGGGGCCATTCCCATTTAAAACTAACATACTATCCTTGGTTGTTTATCCATCAACACTGGTAGAAGCCAAAGGAGCTACTGTAGTTAATTGGCTAGCAAAAAGTGATGGTGGTATAAGACAGTTGTGATTGTTGTCCTTGTTTTCTATACCTCCTACTCAATATTACCACATCCATGTCCCACATGAACATTGCTTCAACTGAAAGAATATAGCAAGCAAGAAAATAGCACTAACGTAATAACATAAGACACATGAGAGCCCAAGACAATAACTTCTTCAAAAATTATTAACCCTATAGTTATGGTATCTAGTGAGAGTGAGTTATATGAAATTTCAGGGACAGAACTCAAAATGGCTTTGAATATAGTTGTATTCCAAGTTGCAAGCAAACAGCTGAAGAAATAAGGAAGGCAATCGATGATATGAAATAGGAATTCAGTGAAGAGACAGAAATGCTGAAGGAGGGAGCTGAACAGATGGATCAGCTGTTAAGAGCACATGCTGCTCTTACAGATGATTGAGTGCCCACCCCATGGCTCAAAGCTATGGGTTCCAGGGAATCCAATGCCCTCTTCTGGTCTTCACAGGAAATATGCACACAGGTGGTGCACAGACGTACGTGCAGGCAAAACACTCATATGCATGACATAAAATTTGAATTTAAAACAGAGTTGGTTCTTTAAAAAGATAAACTTTTAGCAAAACAAATAAAGAGATAAAAGATACAAATTATGGTTTGTGTGGTACCTCAAAGGCACTTGCCATCAAGCCCAACTGATCTGACTTCATTCCCTAGAACTTACATAGTGGAAGGAGAGAACTGAGTACCACAAGCTCTTCTCTCTTTTTTTTTAATTAATTTTTATTTATTTTTAACATTAATCACAGGTTATTTACTTTGTATCCCAGTCCTAGCCCCTCTCTCATTCCCTCCCAATACCACCCTCCCTCCCTCATTTCCTCCCTGTCCTTTTCCAAGTCCACTGCTAGAGGAGGTCCTCCTCCCCTTCCATCTGACCCTAGCTTATCAGGTATCTTCAGGACTGTCTGCAATGTCCTCCTCTGTGGCCAAGCAAGGCTGTACCTCCCTCAGGAGGGGGGCGGGGGAGAGGTAAAGGAGCCAGTCATTGAGTTCATGTCAGGAATAGCTTCTGTCCCCCTTACTAGGGAACCCACTTGGATACTGAGCTACCATGGGCTACATCTGAGCAGGGGTTCTAGGATATATCCATACATGTTTTTTAGTGTTCACTTTCCAAATCATTATCATTTTTTACCAATGTGTTAAGCAACCCTTGAAAAGAACACTAGGTGATCAAAGGCCAGCAGCTCTATTTGTAGGAAGCTTACCAGTCTGGGCTCTTTGCTGGTGGCCCTCTAGGAGTGCCTTGTCTGTAATCCATCAATTCTAACTTCCTTGGGTAGTCAGCGACAGACACCTTTAAGGTGGCTGGCTGATTTGGGTTCCCTTCTCTTAATGTGTTTGTCACTCTTTCAACCATATTTTTTGACCTAAAGCTACAGCCTTGTACAGACAAAAACCGAACAAGCTGGCAAACTCAAACCAAACTATTCCAATAGTAGGCTAACTGATGTGAATGCAGGAAGCCTCGGGGCCGACTTCCTCCCTCCCCAGTTCTTCCTTTCCTGACCACTTCTGTCACTGTTGTCAAAGTCTATCTCACATGACCACTGGAAGGGTTTTCCAATTTTTGTTCTCTGAGTTTTGACACCCTGTGACTCCAGTCCGCTGACTGAAGTATATGTTGAGGGGGGGGAGCGCTGTAAGGGGAGAGGCTGGGGGGAGGGAGGGACCACGTCCACTGGGCTATGAACAACTCGAGTGGAAGCCCACAAAAGCTGTTTTGTTAGTCTACTCTAACACATCTTATTGCCAGTTACAGGATCAGGACACGTTTGTGGAAATCAGGTGGTTCTTGCTACTGCGAACCTGGGGTGATTGGCATGACACCTCAGGCTGTATTTTCCCCACACAGTCATTTTAGATTTTAAGCACCTAAAGCCCGTGAGTCCTTTCCACCTCATCTCCACGTCCTAGCACATCTGGATGCATCTGTTCTCTGACTTCAGATCCTGCTTCTGCCCCGAGTGGTCCCGAAGCGCCTGGCTGCTGCAAAGGCACCATGGTCCTGGTAGAAGCCAGAGCAAGAGCATTCCTGCAAACCTTCCCCGCCCCACCGGTCCTGCTGCCCAGGTTGCAGCTGCAGAGAGAGGCTCTGGACAAGTGCAGCTGGGGCTCGGCTCCTGCGGAGAGAACCCTGCTCTCACCGGTCAACAGCAGGACAAGTGAAAACTTGTTTTTTGTTCGTTTGGATAGATATGTAAGTCCTGACCCTTTCCCTACCTCTTTCCTATGAAATGAAGCATGTGGCTGATAATAGAAATCGTTGAGTATGCTGAGGTTGGAGGAAGTATGGAGGGAAATTTTGTGCTCTTGGCATTATTATTTTTTTATCATTCTATACAGATTACTCCCTTTTGGTGTTCAGGATTCTGTTTCGGGGCCTCTGAATCCTTTTTTGGTTTTCTAGGCTTATTAACCAGTATGTTAACACAGGCAGTTGGGTTGAAGAGATTTGTTTATGGAATGAGTGACTGGATGGCAATTTTACAAAAGAAAACATTTATTTTTCAGTGTCAGAGAAGGTTTTCTACACTTTCCAATTATCAGAATGCCAGCTGATGTCAAGTTATAGAAATATTTCTTCTGCTTGTGGCTTGGTGTTTCTTTGAGTAAACATTCTCAACATAACAAGTTTTTACACTAACTCAGGACCACAAGGAGTGACTTATCAAAGAATCAGCCTGTATTCAGGACACTGAAGGATAATAAAATATGAAATGATTCCTAAATTATCCTCAACAAGTTTAAATTTCAGTCTTGCTTTAATGGACAAACATTGAAAAATGTAAACCATACAATATTCATAGTTAATAGAGACATTGCCGCGCAGCAAACCTGTGTCCTGGATTTTAAGAAAAAGAAAGAGATATCTTTGGGAAAGATAAGCAGAAAAGGGAACACTTGGTAGAAACATAGATTGATTCAGCCATGGCAGAAAATGGTGTAAAGCTTTCTAAGCAAATTTGAAAGAGAGCTACTGTATGACCCAGCAACGGCCCTTCTGGGCACACATCCAAAGGAAATGAAATCACCACCTCAGAAAGATATCTGCACTCCCACGTTCACTGAAGCGTTATTCACAATGTCCACGATGTGGAAACAGCCCAAGTGTCTATCGGTGGAGGAGCAGCTCGAGAGAACATGATACATATACACACAACAGAATATTGTCCCGCCTTGGTACAAAGAAGCTCTGTGGTTTATGAGAACATAGATGAACCCAGGGAGTATTACGCAAAGCAAAACAAGCCAGACACAGGAGGAAAAGAAAAACACTGACTGAGAACTTATATGTAGCACCTAAACTAAAATCAGATCCTTCAGAAAAATTGGGGTGTCAGGATAAAAGAAAGAAGAAAGATGGCACAGTGTCAGTTCTGCAAGATGAATGACTATGAAGAACAAATGCACAACACGAGGACTGTAGTAAGGCTGCACACTTGAAGTTTGCTGAGAAGTGGACTTAGGTACTTTTAAAAAACAGATCTTACATTAATTAAATAAGTTATTAAGTGTGTGTGTATGTGTGTGTGTTTATATAGGTCAGAAGACAACTTTTTGGGAATCATTCTCTCCTTCTGTCATGTGGGTTCCTGAGAATTAAACTTAGGTTGTTAGGCTTAATAGCAAATATCTTTACCAGCGTAAGCTCAGGCACAGCCACAGGCACAGGCACAGCCACAGGCACAGGCACAGGCACCACCATAGGCCCAGCACCTCTCTCCCTCTCTCAAGCCATCTCACCGGTCCAGAATTTCAGGTACTTTTACAAGGAGAATAAAGTAAAATTTTATTAACTGACCACAACTAATCACTTCGTCATACTTATTACATGGAAACAACATGTCATATCGCTTAAATACACTTTTTTGTTTGTTTGGTACTTTGAGACAGGGTTTATCTGTGTAGCCTTGGCTGTCCTGGATTCGCTTTGTAGACCAGGCTAGCCTCAGTCTCACAGAGATCTGCCTACCTCTGCCTCCCACATACTTTTTTATTTTTAAGTTTATAAACCATCAGCTATCTAGAAGCTGCCTGGCAGTGATAGCTTGGAGAGTTTATTGTCTGACTCCACCTCTGTGCACTGTGCTTGTGAAATCCTGGGTCTATTTGCAACTAAGGGTAAGATACGGCGGATAGAGGTTCAAAATATGTCCCAGAGAAGGAAGCATTCTGAGCAGTGGGGTGTGTGTAAGTCATCCTCTAAGAACCAAGATTAAGAATATATACATTATTTATATATATTACAAATATATATACATTATTTATATAAATATATATAATATATTCTAAATAAATATATATAAATTACTCACTATGTACTCAAGGCTGGCCTTTAACTCAGAACAATCACTCTGCTTTGGCTTCCTGAATGCTAGGATTATAGGTGTGCACCAACATGCACTGATATACACAATATATTATATAACATTATATATACATATACTTATAATTTATGTATATATCTAATTTTTTATATAATTAAACTCAATTTGGAATCTTATAGATCGCTACCAATGAATATATTTGATGAATTAACTTACAGCAGGAGTTTAAACTAGCCAGGAAATGGAATTTTGAATTAAAAAGAAGAAGATTAGGTTAGCTTTGTTTTTTAAAGACAAGGTCACATGGTCCACACTGGCCTTAAATTTCCTCAGGAACAGGCTCTCTTGAATCCTGTTTCCTGTCTGCACCTTCTAAATGCTGAGTTTATAGGCATCTAATCCATGCCTGCCAAAAATAAAAATAAAAAAGTAAACCCTTGGTAAGAGACTGCCCTGTCATTACACGGTTCTTTTACAGATGACATTTTATTGTTTATAACTAAACAACAAAAAGAATCAGAAAAGCAGACTGGCTCTTCTCTCTTTCTCTCTCTCTGTTTGTCCTTCTGTGTGTATGTGTGTAATGATGACGGAGGCTGAAATCTGTATGAAGTTCAGAGAAGAGTTTGTCTACTTGTTTTCAATTGGTAATTTTTTAGCTGGCAACTAAAACAGCTAAGCGGGTTCGGTGAGATTTTTGTTTGCTTTGGTTTGGTTTTTAGTTCATCTATTTTGTTTTTGAGTCTCACCCACAAGATTGTGAATATGGGCTGTTAGACTTTTTTTTTTTTTTTTTTTAATGGCAGTAAGAAATGTAAAACGACCCTATAATGAGGCTTGCTTTTACTACTCTGCAGTCTTCCTGGAGAGGCCCCCATAAAGCTGTGTTTATGTTTGTTCTGTTCAAGTCCTAAGGACTCTTTCTTCCGGGGGTATTTTGACTAGGTTAAAAACACACATATAAATAAAAAAACAAACAAACAAAGATCCAAACCAAACCAAAAAAATAAAAAACCTCAACAACAACAACAACAAAATGAAACTCCAAGTGTGTGAGTGTGTGTGTGTGTTTGGTTTGTGTGTCTATGCGTGTGTCTGTGTGTGTGTATCTTGACCAAATATCTAATGATGTTGGAGCCACCCGAGCTTCTCATTTACACAGACTGCTTTTCGTCAGTGCTGAGGACTGAATACACTTGCCATTCTAATATATTGAATTCCTATTGTTTTGGGGATCTAACAAATACTACAATTATATTAGTACAATTTTTTTCTTTCGATAACTTATATTTATGGCTGTGAGCCTAGCCTTTAACAGCTGAGCCACCTCTCCAGCCAACTTGTGTATGTTCATTTTTATGTCTTTGTGTTGGTATATATGGACCGTCAGCCTTTTTAAAGACTGCAGGCTTTTAGCCTAGCAGCTAAGGGACACTCAAGAAATATATGACACCTGGCTGGCTATTCCCCTTGGGTTATAACAAATTGATAGGATTATTTTAACCACAGTGATGGTTGCACCTAGTTTTCAATCTCCATCTGGATTTCTTGGCCTGAGAAGTAGAAGGTAATACCATATCATCCAGAAAGTCACCTTTGAAATATGCTGTTTCCAAAACTCTGCCATGATGCTTTTTGAAGTTTGCCTGAAAGTGTGTGAACCAAGTATGAATGACTTAACTGCTCAACAGGTCAGTGTATGGTAGCACATTTTTTTCTTTCTCCTCACTATGTAATTTACCTTGACTGTTCTCGAATTAATGACTCTCTTGCCTCAGACTCAAAGCT
The DNA here is from genome assembly GCF_030254825.1 of Meriones unguiculatus. Classification (NCBI taxonomy): domain Eukaryota; kingdom Metazoa; phylum Chordata; class Mammalia; order Rodentia; family Muridae; genus Meriones; species Meriones unguiculatus. The sequence continues at coordinate 164,541,808 of NC_083350.1, read as the reverse complement.
GCTGGGTTATAGGTCACCATGTCTAGCAACCCTCCCCTCCCCCTCCCCCATGCACTGTAGTCCCAGGGATCAAACCCAAGCCTTGTGCATGTTAGACAAATGTTCCACAACTGACAATAGCTTTGGCTCTTCCGTTACCCTTCCCACTTACCCATGTATATATATACCCGAAGCTTCAGTACCTTAGGTTACTTTAAAAATAAAAACTGGTAAAATTGAGATCAAGCTCAGTATAATATAGTTTCTCCATCTTGACTGAATATTTCTCTTTCTGAGCACTTTGCTTGAAAGACAAATGAGAGTGAGGGATGCATGGCTAGGCTCCAAGAGCTTGATAATATTGCTTTTTGAAGGTCTGGGCTCTGGGACGCTTACTTAGACTTAAAGGTTCAACAGTTGACTTTAGTGCCCATTCTTTTTTTTGTGGATTGGAGTGAAGTGTTTAGTTTTAACTATCCACAGGGATGTGGTATCTTTCCGTGAGAGAAAGATAATGGCAATATTCATCCCTTGGAGAAAGAGTTGCAGGATCTGCTTGCTTCAGGATTCACTCAGAACAACTCAGTTCAGCTGTGCTACCTGGGCCCAGTTGTCATTATTCCATAATTGTGTTGGTAACTTTCCCCTTTCCTCAGCCCTTGACAACAGCCAAATGATCTGTTTATATAACTGCTAGAAGAAAGAGGATTCAAAGCAACCAGACTAGCGTACCTTGGTGAGTTATACCATGTCCCCTTTTCATGGACCACCACTATGGAGAGATCATCTCAGTCATGTTTTATATCACTTTGCTTTTTGAGATAGGGTCTCATGTAGCCCAGGCTGGACCTGAGCTCCTTGTGTAGTTTTGAGTTCCTGATCCTTTTGCTTCCACTTCCCAAGTTCTGTGATTACAGGTGTGTGCCACCATATCCAAATTTGTGAGTCTTTTCTGATTACTTGCAACTTACTGGTAATATTTCAATAAGGAGGAAAGAAATTCAATCTGTCTTTACTCTTGCCTTGTGAGATTTTTTTTACACCCCTCCAATTGTTTTCATGCTGTTTATATAATAATTGACCCAGCGTCAACTTTAACCTTTTTCTATCCCTAACAAACGCTTAGATTTATATAATACAATGAAATCCAATATGTAGCTACAAAGCCATCCCCCAGGCAGTGCAGAAGAAACCTAATACAGTAGAAACACTATAACAATGTAAAGGTTGGTTTTCTTTGACTTGAAATGATTAAATATTGTTAAACAGAATCAAAGAAGTTTTTGAATGTTTTTGTTTAAAGTGGGAAGTTTATTTGCTTAGTACTCCAAAAAAGATGCAATCATTGTCATGACAAACACCCAGAAAAATGTAGCTTAACATGGAACAGCAATGAAGGGACCGCTCTTCAGTGTTATGGCAACATACTTCCAAGATGAATCTCATCTTTGGTTAATTATATATTTCAATAAACTAAGGGTGAATAAATTTAGTAGGAGTCAGTTTGTAAATCGTTCCTAAAAATGATTTTAAAATGAAACTCTAGCTCTATTAATCCACACCAATTCTACACTGTAACAAAAATGTCCACGTAAGTGCTTAAAGGAGATGAAGTTTAAGCAGCCAGGAAATGTTGACTAGAAACAGAAGCAAGCAAACTGCTAGTGTCACACATCCGAACAAAGTGCACTCAGTTTCAGGCTCCAGCTGTGGGACATCAGGATTAAGATGGCATGTTTCAGCTCATGATGTGGTATAAAGTCAAGACAGCTGGCATTTGCCACAGAAACAAATAGATTTCTGTACAAATCAATTAACTTTTATTATTAGAAAGATTTTTAAGAATAGAGTCTGGAGATCTTTTTTTCCCCTTGAATGCCTTAACTTTATACTGCAGAAGTTACTGAGGCCTGGAAAAGTGACAACTTGGTTATCCTCGAAGGTTCTCTAGGAAAAAAATCCATTTGAAATGGGGCATGGTGGCACATGTCCATAAGTCCAGGACTCAGTGAGACCAGACTGCATGAAATGTTCTTTTTATGGTGATGTGGGTCTTTAATTCCAACACTGGGGAGGCAGAGGCAGGCAGCTCTCTAAGAGTTTGAGGCCAGCCTGGTCTACAGATTGAGTTCCAGGACAGCCAGAAAGAAAAACAAACAAACAAACAACCAAAAACTAAAACCAAAAACAAAACAAGAACAACAACAAAACAAAACAAATGAACAATCAACTGGTCAATTTGTATTTGTTCTCGCTGAAGAGTATTTTTCCCCCCAAAGCTTAAGGAGAAAAGGCACTTAGTCCAGCAATGGCTTCAAGTTCAGAACAGAAAAATCAAGCTGACTTGTCTTCAGTTTCATTTAATGCAAAACAGAGCACAACTCTTGCATTTTCCAGGTTCTTTTAAGTAAACAGTAGAAAGTGTCAGTCATCAGATCGGCTTCCAAATTCAGTGAAGGTCTATTTCAAAAAATGAACATATTCTTCTTATATTGAAAGAAAATAATTACTGTTAAGTAAATTTTGGAGAAGCCAGCTTATCATAGTAATAGTCATACAAAAAAACTTAAGAAAATAGATGTAGCCTCAAGTCATGCATTCTTAATATACCATACAGAGGAAAGAGAAATGGCCTGTGCTGGGGCAGGGAACTTCTTTTGTTTGTTAGAGACACAGTCTCATTATGTAACCAGAGCTTTCTGGTCTTAAGTGCATAGGGAATCTCTTTCTGCCTCGCTTCCTAAGTACTGGGATTAAGGTACCAGAGCCTGTGAGTTTGCGCAGGTCTGCCTGCCTGCCTACCTGTCTGTCTGTCTGTCTGTCTCTGTACATGTTCAGGTAAAGGGGCCAGATGAAGGCATCACCTTAGAGTTGAAGACACAGGCAGTTGTGAACTACTAAGTCGTGGCTGCTGTAAACAGAACTCCAATCCTCTGCAAGAGCAGAGAGCACTCTTAACCACTGAGCCATCCCTCCAGCATCAATCCTAGACACTGAGCTAGCCCTTCAGCCCCGAGACTTCTTCTTAAGAGCCAATACATAGAAAATGTATTACCAGGCCAAATGCAACTTAACATTTTATTTCTGTCGAAAGAATAAAATTTTCTTCTTATAAATTGTATGTATTTTTAACTAAAGTTGCTGAAAGAAAATAGAAAAAGCCAAGTTAAAACTGTTTGCATCTGTTTATCCTTTTTAATTTTGAGTTATTCTGACTCCTGACACTACCCTTAGACTCCTCCTCATTGTAAAGGACATGGAGACCACTTTCTCTAACAAAAGTGCCTTTAAAGAGATCTTGTGGTCTCCAGAGAATGGAGGAAAAGGGTGTGGAGGGCAAGGAAGGGAGAAGGAGCTCCTTTTAACAGTCTTTAAAAGCAAGATTCTTGGAAATATTTAACTCATGTCAACTTTGCCTGACTTATTTGCCTAGTGCTAAGAAAATAAGTGATGAAGCCTGTAAGGGTGGGCCATAAAGACGGGAAGAAGTCAAAGAGAAGGGGTGGTGCCTGCTGAGACACCGGAGGAAGAACTGAGGGTCCTTCGGGATGCTAAGAGGACTATGCAGCTGAGAAGCTCTTGACCTTCCTTCATCTGTGATCCATGTCACATAAGGAACTTCTTTGTTCCCCTCCAGTAGGTCCAGGGGCCTGAGGTTTGGAGACTCACTGACTCCTCTATGGCTCTGAGAAACTATGAACCCGGTCACCTCACCAGGACTAAGTCTGATCATCCTATGGAAATTAATTTTAAGCCAATAGTGTCGTGCTGTGCAGAGAGCATTGTGTGAGGAGCATTGGAGACAGAGTGGAATTTCCTATGAATGACATATGTAAACAATATTTTCAAAATCCTCAAAAACATCTTTATGTACATGGTCTGTAGGAAACTCATCTTATTTATGTATCATATAATACATTATACCACTAGGATGGTGGGGAAGGGAGGGGTTTTCCTTTTGGGAGCCAGTACAGAGAGAATATATTACCAAATGGAGTACATTTCTTTGTGTGTTGACTCTCAAACCTCCTTCTACCAGCAAGCTTTTGCCCAGCTCTTACTTAACAACTACACAATATATATATGTATGTATGTATGTATGTATAGATACACCTGCCTTGGCAACTTCAAAACTCCCTGCCTCTTGAGGGAGGGAGTTTTCAAGTTGCTAAGGCAGGTCTTCAATTTACAAACTTCTCCAAACTCTCCTGTAGCTACCAGCCTGGGAGGAAAGACATCTCTCTCTATCTATCTATCTACACATTCTCTCATTTGTTCATTATATCTTTTTTCAATTATTATGAATTATTATTATTTATTACAATTTACTCACTTTGCATCCCATCTGCGGACCCTCCCTCTTCTCCTCTCAATCCTACCCTCCCTCTTCTCCTCCCATACCCCTTCCCCAGGCAACTGACAGAGGAGGTCCCCCTCCCCATCCATCTGACCCTAGCCTGTCAGGTCTAATCAGGACTGGTTGCATTGTCTTGCTCTGTGGCCTGGCAAAGCTGCACTCCCCAGGAGGAGGTGATCTGAGAGCCTGCCAATGAGTCCATTCCATACCCCAGCAGGGGACCATGCATGGAGAGAACCTAGAACTCCAATTCATTATATCTTAGACAGGGTCTCACTATTTAGCCCCACCTGGCTTAGAACTCACTATATAGACCAGGCTGTGTTAGAACTTAAAGAGCTCCACCTGCCTCTGCCTTTCAGGTTTTGGGATTAAAGGCATGTGCCACCATGCCTGGCCTAGGAAATATTATTTTAATAACATATTAAATTTTTGCTTTGCCTTATCCAGGGATTTGGCTAATAGTGTATGTGTGTGTGTGTGTGTGTGTCTAGGTCAAAGGATTACAAGAGTTGATTCTCTCCTATTGTGTGAATCATAGTTTTTGTTTTATCTTATTATATTAAATATAACAGAATAAAAATATAATAAGATAAAACAAAAACTATGACATCAGAATTGGACAAGACAAACCAACAGAAGGAAACGAGCCTAAGAAAAGTTACAAGAATCAAAGACCCACTTATTCCCATACTCAGGAATAAAATACTAAACTGGAAGCCGTAATGTATGTAGAGGACTGGCACAGACTCATGCAGGCCCTGTGCATGCTGCTTCCATCTTTGAGAGTTCATTGGAGCTTTGATCATGTTGCTTTGTAGGGCCTTGTTTTCTTGGTGTCCTCTGTCCCCTCTGGCTATTCTGTTCTTTCCACTTTCTCTTCCATGGAGTTCCCTAAGCTCTGAGGGGAGGGATTTGGTGGCTACATTTCATTTAGAGTTGAGTGTTCCAAGATCTCTCACTCATTGCATATTGTCTGGCTGTGGGTCTCTGTGTGTATTCCCATCTACTGCAGGAGGAAGCGTCTCTGATTGATGATGGCTGAACAAGGCACTCATCTATGAGTATAACAGAATATCCCTAAGGGACGTTTTCTCTCTACATGTTTTCCCCTTGCTTTACACCAGTGTGTATTTGGTTTTACCCTAGGTCCCTGGTCTAACTAGTATCAGGTTCTTGATTACCCAAGTAGTGTCTGGTATAGATACATCTCAAGCGATGGGCCCTCAGTCAAATCTGATATTGGTTGTTTGTTCCCACAAGCTTTGTGCCACTATTGACCTAGCATATCTTGCAGGCAGGACACCATTGCAGATACCAGGGGTTTTTTTCTGTACTGGTGTTTAAGTTTCTCCTTTGGTAGCCTGCAGAAGACTTTACTTACCAAGAATGCTAGAGCATAGTGAATGAAGGCACCAGCTTGACATCTCCATGTGAAGCGTAGGCGTGCTTTTCAGCAATGGAGCCCTGCTGGTCAGTTTATAGAGAGAGCAAACTCTAGTCTTGGCAACAGCATGAGTTGTTTGGGAATTCCTGTGCCCCCCCCCCATCTTTCCCCATTCTGGAGGCTGTCACTTTGTCCATATATATGGAAGTTTCTACTGTATACGTTTTCCATACTACCCCTCAATTGGCCCTTGATTTTAGCTCTCTTTCCTTGTATTTCCTCCCTCGTCTCTCCCTTCTTTCCCCTCCCCATTTGATCTTCCCATTTCAGCCCCCTCTTCCATCCATATCTATCTACTCTATTTACTTTTCCTAAGTAGCTCTATCTGTTGCCTCTAGTCCTTACTCTATAATATACCCTCTGGAGCCTATCACTTATCTATTACTTATCATTGACTTCACAGGTAATATTTACATAGAAATAAATACACACCATGTGTGTCTTTTGAGACCTGGGATGCCTCACTCAGGATGATATTTTTTTCTAGTTCCATCCATTTGACTGCAAATTTTGTCATTTTTAAAATAGCTGAATAATAGTGCATTGTGTAAATTACTACATTTTCTTTACTTGTTCTTCAGTAGAGGATATCTAGGTTGTTTCTAGTTTATAGCTATTATGAAAGCAGAAGCAATGAACACGGTTAAGCAAGTGTCTCTGTGGTAGGATAGAGCATGCTTTGGGTATATGCCCAAGAGTGGTATCGCTAGATCTTTTTAGATTCCTGTCTTCCTGTGGAACTGCCACACTCATTTCCATGGTGGTTCTAGGTGTTTGCACTCCCACCCACAATGGATGAGTGTTTCCCTCATTCCACATCTTCTCCAGCATGAGCTATTACTTGTTTTGTTGATCTTAGCTATCTTTACAGGTGTAAAGTGAAATTTCAAAGGAGTTTTGATTTTCTATTTTTCATTTTTTTCTGATGACTAAGCATGTTGAACATTTCTTTCTTTTTTTAAAGGTTTATTTATTTATTTATTATGTACACAGCGTTCTTCCTGCATGTTTGCCTGTGCACCAGAAGAGGGCACCAGATCTCACTATAGATGGTTATGAGCCACCATGTGATTGCTGAGAATTGAACTCAGGACCTTTGGAAGAACAGCCAGTGCTCTTAAGTTCTGAGCCATCTCTCCAACCCCACTGAACATTTCTTTAAGTGCTTCTCAGCCATTTGAGTTTGCCCTTTAAAAATTCTCTGTTTAGATCTCTACCACACTTTTATTTTGATTTTTTTGTTTTCTTAATATCTAGTATTTTAGGTTCTTTATTTTGGATATTATTTCTCTGTAGATGTACGGTTGATGAAACCCTTTCTCTCTTCTTCGGGTTGCTGCTTTGTTGGAATGACAGTGTCCTTCGCCATGCATCTTATTTTTGCACACAGATCTTACAGACTTAGAGGTTGCCAACTTTGTCCTTTATTTGACAAAGTGCTTCAATGATTATGGAATTAACATTTTTGCGTTAATGCCTGGCTCTTCCTGTTAAATGACAAATTGGCAGCATAGCTCCTTTTATATTAACATTTGTTTGATTTTGAGGCAGGGTGTGACATAAAGCTGGCTGGGCTGGAACTCTGCATAGCTGATAATGGCCTTTGTTTGAAATAATGGAGCCTCTTTTCAAGTTCAATTGACATGTGGTGAGATGGGTTTTATGGTGATGCAGCCTCTTGCACCAGGGACCCTGAGACGGGAGACTCAACAGTAATCCACAGCATCTGTAATCTAACAGCCTTGAATCTAACTCCTGATTCTCTTATCTCCACCTCCTAAGTGCTGGAATTTCACATGTACGCCATCAGACCTAGAAATAAAAGAAAACAGCTAAGTATAAAATTGTCAGAAGCAACAATCTGAACACAGAAAAGGGTTCTGAAAACTTACAAAACAGTTACTGTGGCATTGCAGCCTGCACCCCAAAAAGCTTTGCATAAGATGAAAACACTCTTTTAAGAATTGCACATTTGAGAACTTTAACTCTTTTTATCTAGTACTCTAGTCAATACATGCATAGCTTCTTTGTGTTTTTCCTTCAGTTTTTAAGAACATATTTATTAGCTTGGCCTGGTAGCTCATGCCTATAAGCCCAACCCTGAAGAGACAGAGGCAGGAGAATCACTACAAATTCAAGGCTGTTCTTGGCTACAGAGTGAGATCTCACCTTATCTTGAACAACAGAGCACATTCATCAAACGTATGCAGTATAAGTGAAATCCAAAGTTTAAAAGCTGGTGTTGAATTTCCTGTACTTTATTAGATGGGAATAATCGTCTAAAATGATTATTTTAGATAATCATAATCAGCCACCCACAGCAATGAGCATGCTTCATTTCTTTACCATGGGCTGTCATAGAAACTTAGTTCTGAAGACTTTTACTTGCCTGGCGTTTCTGGAGAGCAGAGCTCAGTCCGTGGTCCCTCATTCTCATTTGTTTGGACAGAACATCATGATGGCAGAAGCACATGGGAGGAGCTAAAATATACAGCTCTCTGCTTGATGATGACTTGTGTGGGACATATTCCCAAGAGGGGAATGTGGAGTATAAACAAAATAACTCATAGTGCTGGTGTTTTCAGGCTGTGAATATTATCCTGTGTCTGTCAGACTTCACAGAACGTGCTCAAAAATTTGGAACTAGGTATTTTTAACCTCTACTGTGGTAGTTCTGCCTCAGCCTCCGGAGTGCTGGGAGAGGCGTGTGCTACTACATACAGATAAAATGGATCCTCCTATTCTTACATGTAGCCATCTGTGCTTATCAACAAGCCTGTATGTGAAGCAAGGCAGGGGCTGTGTGAGAGCACATGCGCCTTCACAGAAAGCAAGGCAGAGAAGCTGGTATTTTGTAAGCAGGGTTGACGTGTTGCTAGGCCGGGTTGGGGCTTGGTAATAACAGCGACCTTCTGTTCTGGTGTTTGGCAAACATTGACATCTGTCTGCTCACCTGAAAACATAGAACAGTTCATGGTGCAGCACAGAACAGTGCATGCTACACCTGGCTAATGCACATGTTCTAGCCGGAACAACCCTGAACACTGGCCACAAACTCATGATGCAGCTGAGGGTTACTCTGGGCTTTTGTTCCTCCTGCCTGTGCCTTGCCAGTGCTGGGAATACAAGTGCAAACTCCCCGCACTTGGCTTTGGTTTAGATTTTCTTATATTAGTTGTTTTGTTGTTGTTGTTGTTGCAATGTCTGACTTTTTCTGGGGAGACATGAAAAAGCCTCTCTTCATCCTAGATAGGGCACTGAAAGCAAAACTCATGTGGATGTGAACATAATTACAGTTGCATCGGTTTGCTCCTCTCTGTTTTGACTACACCCATGACAGGCCTTCTCAAGCATCATTGCTGTCGCTTTCCTGCAAAGACGGACGGTAACCTGAGCTAAAATGGTTTCTGCCCACTTTATTGCAGTAACAGGAACCAAACTAAGACAGAACCAAGTCCTGTCTGAATAAAAGTAAACACTTTTAAGAGGAATAATGTGTAAAGATGGTATCAGTCATTAACACCATAGGATAAAGTGCTGGGTTTAGATAGTTTAAGATCTACTGTACGCCTTCCAAGGGCCAACTGCAGGTCTAGTGACTATAAAGACAGGTCTCAGGGACATTCAGTGTATGTCATTGTTTCACTGGGCAGGGTTACCTGTGAATTGAAGAGAATCAATAGGAATGATGGCTTTTTAAATCTCCAAAATTTTACCTTGCTTTTCCCTGGGAAAGGTAAGGGTTGTGACCAAGAATTTCTTGATTCACTTATTCAGATATTTGCATTTTTGTTTTTGCTTGTTTTTTTTTTTTTAAACAGGATCTTGCTATCTAGCCAAGGCTGGTTTGGCAATCCTCCTGCCTAAGTTTTGGGATTTGGGCCTTATGTCTGGCTTTGCAGTGCTTCTTTTGATGAGAGTTTCCATGGTTGGAATATTAAAAATTAATAGTTCTGAATGTAGCTCATTAGAGGATTTTTCAAATTTCTTTAAGAATTAAAACCTTTACTGCTTTCAGTGTTCTGTAATTTGACCCTATTTTTTGTGTTTACAGTGGTCTCTGAGGAGACACTCTAACAGAGGAGAGAGAAACCTTGGGTCCAGGCCTTCCATTACCATGGAGTTTTGTGTTGTGATTAGGAAGTGCTGCCTGTTTACCAAGTCTGAGGGCACAGAAGAGCCTGCACCACTGTTGGGGGTCGGGGGAGGAGGAAATTTCCCTCTCAGAAATTTAATTTCCACTTCAGAAATGTTACCATTGGAAGTGCTTTCCTAGCCACTTTTCAGAAAGACGTTCAGCCTTAGGTAATCCTACTGACCACAAGCAAAACAGAGTTCAAAGTCACTTTCCATATGGTACATTCCTCCTGTAGGAAGAAACAGTAAACACAAACCATCATGTGCCCTTCTTCCTTTTCTAGTCCTGGCAGAATATTTTCTGGAGTCTTTCTAAAAATCATCTCTTTTGATAACGTTGAGGAAAATTTTAGAGCACCCTTTAAACAGTCTTAAAAATATTAATTTGCACAAAATTCACTAACTGATTTGAACGTACCACAGCAGGAGATGGCTGTTGCCTGCTATTATTTCTCCAACTCTCAGACACTTTCTTCTTGGACTGGAGGAAGAAGCAGAAAGGTTAGAAGCTGTGTGTGATCCTCATCATTGAAAGCCACTGCTGTGGTTCATATGGAGCTCCTGTGTATTCAAGTGTTAATTGCTCATCCCCTGAGATCTTTACTGTTCCATGAACAAATGTTCACATACGCCAAGTGATGCTGTGGAACCTTCCAAATTATCCCTGATTGGCCAATAAAATTACCTTTATCTGGACTAGGAAAAAGAGAGGTAGGTAGAGCTAAGGTTCATGGGGAGCAGAAGGATCACTGGGAGAATGATGCAGGAGAGGAGGAAGGAAGGAGAAAGGAGATCGCCATGGGTTAGCATGAAAAAGAAACACGTGGCCAGGAGGAACTTGCTCTGAGGATTGGCCTGATGGAGAGAAGCAGCCCAGATGAGGCATGTGCAAGGGTTTATGGGAGTTTTGGATGGGATGTGTGGTTGGGAGACAGCAAGGTAGCTTAGGGTGTTAAGATCTGTCCAGCCCCAGAGTTTAACTGGTGTCTGTGTCTTTTATTTATGTAACAGTGGGTTACATAATAACAGCTGCATCTAATAATCATATGAATCAATGTTAGTTACTAACAGTCCATCTACAACAGGTGACAGTGTTTGAGGCTTGAGAAAAATGCCCCCCCCCCTCCAGTGAACTCTGAACACTTAGTGTCAGAATGATGTCCAGGGCTGCAGAGCAGGAAGTGCAAAGGTGAAAGGCACAGGGTGGAGCTCTGGGCCTGTGGATCTCAGGATCTGAGCATTGGTCCTGACTGGCATATGGGCTGAGACTCCACATCCATTTTCTTATAAATGGGGACATTGGCAAAGCAGGAGTATTTTCACAGAGATTGGAAGATGGAGAGTGACATAGGGGACAGTGGTGCTGCAGTGGAGTGGATGTGGAGTCTCTGACAGGCTCCCATGACTGAACACTCAGTCCCTGGCTGATGGGATGTTGAAAGAGGTGGTAAAACTTTAGGGGATCCCAGGTGGAGGAAGTGGTTGTTGGGGCCACGGGCTGTGAAGTTTATAATGTGGCCCTGCTTCCCCCTGGTCGGCCAAGATAGGAAGAAGTCACCTCATGATCCAGAAGACACACCTGTGGGCCACCCATGCTATCATTGCCACGATGGACTGTGTTTCCTTTAAACCAAGAGCCCAGATAAACGCTTAAGCTGTTTCTTCTGGGAAATGCTGGTGCAGTAGAAAGGAAAGTGACTGACGGATGGCTAGCTTGGAGATGAGGCACAGGCAAAACACATTTGGCCGTGGCATGCCTATGTGATTGTTGACACTTCTCAGCCTTGTTTGTGGCTTCTAGTTAAGAACAATGCAGGCGTGTGGTAGACTTTCGTCTTGTTACTGCTATTGTGGCCAAGAGATGTTTTTTTTTATTCATATTGATATGTTTATTTATAAATACCATCAAAAGAATCCACACGTCCAGTGAGGTGTCATGATACACATGTTGCTTGAACCAGGAGGATCAGAACAAGTACGTGGTACTTGGTTGGAGTGATGGATAGGATGGAGACATAGAAATAGTCCTGTTCCAGCCACCTGGTTCCCCACACATGACCCCAGAGTGTCTGTGACCTGTCAATCCTTTTGTAAAGGGAGCGTTCATACTGAAGGGACCTGAGGCCTCTCAGGCCACATTCTGTCTGCACAAGACAGAATCTATAGAAATGGGTACTCTGTTTGCAGAGATGCTCAGAAGACGTTCTCTGTGTAAATGTTGTGTTGTTTTTACCTCAATATGTCGAAAGTAATGCCAGCTCTTTCCATCAGTCTTAACTCTCTCCTTGGTGCTTTCTTGAATAAGAAGAGGCACAGTATGAGTTTTCCTATGGTACAGAGAATTTCTTTCTTTAAAAAATTTTTTGCTTTATTTTTAATTGTGGGTATGTGTGTCTGTGCATGTTTGAGGGGCTTGTGGAGGGCAGAGGTTTTAGATCCCCTGGGACCAGAGTTGCCTGATATGGGTTCTGGAAGCCGAACCCTGGTCCTCTACAAGAACAATGTGTGCTCTTAACTGCTGAGCCAGCTCTCCAACCCCCTGGTACAGAGAAATTTTAAGAAAGCATGCTATTCTGCTGGAGAAACAAAGTCCAAACAAAGTACTTTGATGTACTATAAGCTGCCGTGTTGCAGATTCTGTATTGCAAACCACAGGGCTACTTTCTAACGGAAGGATCCACAGCCATGTGTTGAGAGAAAAGTGTATTTCCATGAGGACTAGAAGTAATAGAGTCTGATAAATGGAGCTGAGCCCCAAGTAGCCATGACTTCTGTTTTTGTAGTGTCTCTAGTCAATGGGCCTAAATGGGGAGATCATTTAGAGTATTTATATTGGCTTAGGGCTAGATGAGACAGACCGAAACTTTAAAACACAAAGCTGCTTTAACCAAAACAAGAGAACCACAACTGTTTGAGGGTCAGAAGGAAAAAGGGAAATGAGAAGGCCCCTACAGTAAAGGTTCAACGTGCTCTTTCCACATAACGTCTGCTTATTGGGAAAAGCATGGCTCTCCCAAGACAATAAATCTGATTAGGGATCTATCTGCCTGGAACAGTGATTGTACTCTGACCTCTGGCAGAGGGTTCTGTCCTTTCAGGAAGCTTTGTCACATCCTATGTGTACACTGGGTGACTAATATTTATTATAGAGCCATGTGATGGAACGGTGAACAAAGGTTGTCCCTGACCACCTTTTGTCCATCACCACTGTGACTCCTCCTGTGGAATGTGACGATGTTACTGGGAACCTGGCATAGTTTTTGAGGCAGCAGCGAGCACTATTTGACCAGTACAGTCCAGGACTCCTGGGCCACTTACTGTGGTAGTTTATCAATCCTATCGCATGCACACGGGGCCTCTCAGGCTCACAGGGGCTCTCTCAGTACTTCCCCTGTCCTCATGACCGTGGGATGATTAGCCGTGGATGATGTCATGCTGATTCTGACTCCGCTGGGGAGGCAAGGATGTCGGTGGGATGTATGCGGCCATGTTGCGTTGGTCATGGAGAAGCCACGGTGGATTCATTTACTATTACCCAATGATGTGGCAACTCACCTGAGTACACAGCAACTGCTGGTGCTTTGTGGTTGACAACTTTCCAGAGTTTCTGTTTGCCCTGCTGCTTGTTCTCAGACTATTTCCATAAGTTTAGCAAGCAGGCCCTATTGTTAGCAAGAGGGACTCCCTCCCCCCTGACCCCCTCCCATGGAAATTTAGCAGAATCTCCTACCCACAATTTGCAAAGACTTCTGTCTGGACCGTTTTAAGGCGAAGTGGCTTTATATATTAATAGCTGAATTGTCAGGTCTTACAGCTCATGTACATAAAGAAGGAAGAGATATGTCATTGTCTGTCTCCTATTCCATGAGTTGTAACGAGATTAAATTACTCTGGCACTCCTAGAGAGGTAGGAAAAATGTTCAGTTTAAAGGCTGCAAACAAGCATTTTAATCACTGATGGAACTGACTGTCAGTTGGAATCTATGTGAAATGCAATAGAATGGTTCAAAAGGTTTCAGGGGAAATAAATTCTACTAAAATGTCCTAAATTTCATGCTTTATATATATTATGATTTAAGCATGTTCTATGTAAAGTATATTTCAGAAATTTTGGTTGCATAGTCAAAAGAAATACAGAAATGTTTTTATAATTACTTTTATTGTATTTTGGAGATTGGCTGCTTATTAAAAAAGCTATGGACTTTAAAGTTAGCCTTAAGAATTCAAGGGTCATCCTGAGGTAACATTCAGTTTTAGACATTTAATGCCTTAGTATCTTTGTGAATCATCCATAGGATAAGCCTAACAAATGTTTGTTGGTGCTGATGAGAGATATTTCACATGCTTTTAGTATGCTAATTGGAAGCATCTGTGCCTCAGATATTTTTTCAAGGCTAATTTTTGTAGCATTAACAACTTTGGCTCGAGGGGTTTTGAGAAGCTGCATGATTCTTTCAAAGTATTCAGCATAACTCACCCAAGCTGCTTTTCTGGCCATACTTCAAAAGGTATCGTTTCTATCATGCCACATTCATTTTCTCTTCTATTTAGAAAATATGTGGTTTTGTTTATTTATGTGTGTGTACATGCACGAGTATGTATGTGTCTCTGTAAGTGTAAGCACACATATGGATACGCTGTTATGGGCACCTATGCGTGTGCAGAGGGCAGAAGGGGGCACTGAGTTTCCACCTTTATCACTCTCCATCTATTTCTTTGCAGTGGGCTCTTTCTCTGAACCTAGGGCTCACATCTCAGCTAGGATGAAAGCCATCAGGACACAGCGATCATCCTGTCTCGCCTGTCTCCGAGCTTGCAGGATGCCCAGTGTGCTCTGCATGTGCTGTGATTTGAACTCTGGGCCTTAAGATTTTGGAGCAAGTCTTAACTACTGAGCTACTGCTCCAGCCACATTTGTTTCCTAAAAAGCAAATTTATGTCATACAGATAAACGTAATCTTGGGGTCTCATTGGGATATACAGTTCTATCAAACAAAGCCATCAAACTTCAGAAAAAAAAAAAAAGTCTTTTTGTGCTTAGGGACATGTAGTTCCTAAAATGTCTAAAATCTTGGATGTAAGAGACCAAATTCATGTAAAATACTGTTTTGTATAAAGAGTCGGCCTGCTCTGTGTTTTGTAGATTCACAGCCTGGACAAGACCACAAAGATCTGAAGAAAAGTCTAAGACCTACAACATCCGTGCTGCCTTCAGCTCCTTTGTTGCATGGAATTAACTTTCATGCTTTTTATGAATTAAACCTTCTAGCTTTTTTATGGCTTCCAGACGAAATTCAGTTAGAAAGCTGGTTAAACTTAGGCAAAAGTGAATTTTTGGGGGGCCATTGTTTCTTACTGTTCTATTTTTTGACGTAGTCCCTCACCATGTAACACAAACAGGCCCTATAATATGGTCTAGACTGACCTTGAATCTGAGATCTTCCAGCCTGGACCTCTGAACGCACTGCCACTATAAGAAGCTAATAGGCAAAAGTTTAAACTTTGGGAGTATTGGTGTTCCCATTTCTAAACATGTTTGATTTTTTGTTTTATTTTTACAATTATGAGTTGGGCAACTCTAAATCTTTCTCCCCACCCCCTCTCTCACTCTCTCACTTTTTCTCAGGGATATTAGGGACCAAGGCAGCATATAAAAATGTAGGTAAATAATACCAGCCATGCTTTGTGTAAGTTTTTGGTGTTGGGAGGAAAGAGTTGAGGCTTTCTTCAAAAGGATATGATAATGTATAAATAAACATGAAATGTCTTTAGCAATTAAATAAGGTGTGTGGAATTCTGGGAATATAAAGAGAACTAAAAACTAGGCACACTATTCTTTGCTTTCTTTTTCTTCCTTTTCTTTTGTTTAGCTGCTTTCTTCATACAGGATCAGCCACTAATTTTTTTTTAAACTTTTTAAAACTCATTGATGGCTATTGGCTGGATCTGGATTTCCTAATAGGTATAGCCTATCCATTCCTGAACCCCAGTGACCCCTTAACCTCTCAATTTCCATGACAGAGGCTCAATCCACCCTGTCCATCTTCTTACTGAGACCACTGATCCATAATCTAGTTCGGAGGTTCCCAGGAACTACTTCCTGAATAACTGCATAAAGGAAGTGTATCCAGAGCTAAGGAGGGGGTGATAAAGGAAGCTACACATATAGCAGTGTGGTCTTTCCTTCCCTTACGTGGCACAATAGAACCCTGTTTCTGGTAACAGCAGAGACATAGATCAAAGGGAACTGGAGTACTGGGAACCACACATTAAGGAATGATGAGAGTGAGACAAGGGTGGAAGATATCAGAGATCTTGGAGATTGTTTTCAGAGTTCTGTTTTTGTACTTTGATGAAAGTAAAGCACACAGGAGGAGGAGCAGGTTTTGGAGGAAGACTGAGATCAATTATGGATGATCAATTGAGATCAGTTATGTACTGAAGACAGCTGTGGAGCATCAGATGATGAGAAGCTCACTAGGTGTTTCTACCTGGGTCTTCCAAGTTGACTCTACTTCTGCCTCCGCAACATCTATTCTGCTCATTGTGATTTGGAGCTTCAACTCATCTCCAGGTAAGCCTGGCTACACAAAAGTAGTCTTACTTGCTAGTTATTGGTTCAGGAACTTGCATGTGAACTAAACTGAAAAGCAAAATAACTGTTTTCAGAAAGTGTCTTTCATGGGTTTAGACCCAGAAGCCTACAGCAGTGGCAAGCCTCATGACTCTTCTAAGGCCACTAAGATGCTTAACTGTGAGGTGCGATGAATTCTAGAAGTCAAGAAAGAACCTGTTTGCATGATGGATATCACCATCTTGGGAGCTCATTCTACCTCTCTTGTCTTTTATGTATTTCTGTATGGACTGTAACATTTGGGTAAAGACTGTGCTATTGGTAGTTGAAAACCTCCTGGATGAAACAGCTGGAGAAGGGGATGACTAGCCAAGGTGATGTAGGAGCAAGGGATGTTAAAGAGATTACACAGAAACAATAGCATAGAGATGGAATACTGGAAAACTGAGGCCCCTGATTGTATCTGATTATGAATTCTTGTTTGACTCAAGATTTAAGTCAAACTCATTCTCTCCAAGTCTGTCCTTTAGCAAGTAGTCTTGTAACTACAGTTGTTCTGCAAGTCACTTGGTTATTATTTATTTAATAAACTTCACGTATTTTGGGGATATGGGTTTAGTCTTCCTAACTGTACTGTTGGTTCAGCATTTGAGAGCACATTTGTGTGTACTTGAAGCATATGTTATTGTGGGAGCAACTCTTATAAACTGAGCCTGGGAGCAGTAAAGAGAAATAAGAGCCTTAAAGCTTCAGGGCTCACCTTCCTCTGCTTCACTTTAAGACTACTTGTGTAGACTGTGTGAGATAAAGTGTGTACTTGGCACTTAGGAACCATTCATTGAATGTTAGCTGAAACAATTATGAATAATTTTACACATATAATATTGGATTATGAAAATACATCAACATATATCCTTAACTGAATCTTTCTATTGCTCATTAACTCTGCTCCTTATTTCTGGTATTGTGTTTTTTTTATGTCTTTCCATTATCCTATTCATCAGTGCCTTGCCCTCACAAAAGAGCACTGGAAAAAATTTTTTTGACATTGTCTCATTAAATATCTTACTGTCTCACTAAATATGCCTTAGAACTCATGCTTGTCTTGCCTCAGCCTACCAGAGTGCTGGGACTGTAGGCATATCTTATCATGCTCAGGCTCATTTCTTTTGAAACTGAAGTTAGGCAGGAGCCAAGACATGAACTTTCAAGTTGAAAGTATTTTAAATTGTATAGTCAGCATCATTCCAATGCAGTAGTAAAATCTAATTTTAAAAATATGTCATGGACGGGTCTGATGCTCTTTGGGTGGATGACACCTAAATGAACATCGGTACAAAGTCCCAATTTATTTCTAA
Organism: Meriones unguiculatus; assembly: GCF_030254825.1. Classification (NCBI taxonomy): domain Eukaryota; kingdom Metazoa; phylum Chordata; class Mammalia; order Rodentia; family Muridae; genus Meriones; species Meriones unguiculatus. Next base: position 164,523,956 of record NC_083350.1, on the reverse strand, counting down.
TATCAGAGATCAGACCTCTACTCTTGCCTGATGTGTCTAAAACAAAAAGGGGGAACTGTAGAGAGCTACGGAATGCTATGCCTTAAAGATGGAGCTGGTTTCCCGCCTTCCACCTTCCCGATGGTGAGTGCTCTCTGTCACGAACAACTCCACATTTGGCTAAGGCCGAGGATCTGGCTTGCTTCCATGTATGTGGACCTATCTGCATTGCCCCCGTGGCACGCCTGGGTTGGCTACCCAGAGGCTATTTAAGCTGTGGGCTGGCTTTCCCCAGGGTCCGAGGATTGTTCAATGTTCCTGAATAAACTGCATTGAAAAAAAAAAAATATGTCATGGAAAAAAAATATGTCATGGGTAAGGAAGCAACATTGGCAAATGTTTCTCAGGCCCACAACAATTTGATTTAACCTTGCTAATGGGTTTTTTCCTCCTGGTAATTGCATTCTTTTTTTTCCATTGTTTTCTACATCACCCCCACCCCATCTCTTGCCTTCCCCCCACCTTGTTGGGTACATTGTGTGAAGGCATGTCTCTGTATGTTCAACTATATTCACTTCTTAATTCTGTACCAGCGAAGAGCTAAGTGCTGGTAGGATCTTGGTATTACCATTTTTATGGCCCATCACCAGGTTTTCTATTTTGTAAATATTTGTTTTTCCTCATCTGCCTAAGGGAATCTAGAATTGTATCTGTTTGGTTGTAATAAAGAACTGACAAATATCCAGTCAGGAAGTAGAGGGTGGAACTTCTGGAGGGAAGTGATGGGAGAAGAAATGCCATTCAGGAGATTCAGCCAGTGAGCACAGAGGTGAGTAGATGAACCAGATGTAGCAGAGAGGTAGAGATAGCAGCGTGGCGGGATGTAGTGCGAGGATTAGTCAGTTGGCTTAAGTTTAAAGCAGCTAGGAGACTGCTCAAGCAAAAGGCCTAAGCTTTAAAATATTACAATATCGCCGATGGGTCCAATATAGTCCCGCTCTACCACTCCTTTTTTTTTCTTTCTAAGAAATAACAACCAAACATGACAAAATAAAATGTAATAAGATTAAAAAAAAATCACATCAAGGCTGGACAAGGCAACCCAGTGGAAGGAAAGGAGCCCCAAGAGCAGGCACAAGAAACCCCTTCGTTTACATACTGAGGAGTCCTATAAAAATACTCAGCTGAAAGTTATAAAATATGTACAGAGGATCTGTTGCAGACCAGCATAGAATCTGTGCTTGCTGCTTCACTCTTGTGTGTAAAAGGACCAGGCCTGACTTCCTCCCCCAAAAGTCATCAGTCCCAGGGACTAGGCCATAGGTCACCAATTCCAGAAATAAGAAAACCATAAAATTCCTACCCAAGGAATAATCCGGAGGTAACCACAAGAATGGGCAGGTATCTTATCTCAGGGTGGGGCATCTGTGCTGGGCTGCCCACTGACCTAACATTCCCAAAGTTTATAGATAGATCTCTCAATGTTAGTTCTGTTAGCTAGCCATGTTACCCTACCATACCCAATCCTGTAACCGCTAAGCTGGGAATTCCGGGTTTTTGCTCAAACCCCAAATAAAAGACCTGCTTCAGCTGCTTAGGGCTCTCCTCTCTGATCCACTGCATAACGGTGGAGAGACTGAGCTTAAACCCAAAAAACACGCTTTGCTCTTGCATATGTGGTCCAGCTCCTGATGGTCTTTGGGGACCTTAAGATCTAGGCATAACATATGCTCCTTGATTAGTTGATTCAGAGGGCCTTGTTCTCCTGGTATCCTCCATACCCTCTGGCTCTTATATTCTTTTCACCTTCTCTTCCACAGGATTCCCTGAGCTCTGACTGTAGGTCTCTGCATCTGTTACCATCTGCTGCTGAAGACAACTAGATAAAGTACCAGGCTGTGCCAGGCATGAGTTCTATCTCACAGAATAGGCCTCAGGTAAAATCACATACTGGTTGACCACTCCCGCAAGTCCTGGACCACACTTGCCCTAGCACATCTTGCAGGGAGGGCAGATTGTAGGTCAAAGGTTTTGTGGCTGGGTTAGTGGTTTTTCCTTTTGGTAGCCTGCAGAGGGTCTTCCTGTATCCAAAACTCTAGAACATAGTTCTCCCCAACTCCTTTATCAGGGTTCTTATTATTCTTCTATCTCCAGGATTTGTTGGTTTTTATTTATTTGACTCAGCCACAAACTAGAAAACAAAAATAAAACCCTAAACACCTAAATGAAACAATGTATATTTCCCTTGTGTTGACTTTCCTGTCTCAACGGTTCAGTGCTGTGTGTCTTCAGCTTTTGGAACAAAGACTCCTAGTTCCTCTTCAGAACGGAAGGCAGGACAGTCAGCTCAGGCTGCAGCTAGAAGCCTGGATCCCAGAGAGGGCGTGGTCATGCCACACTTCTCACTCGGGAGCACACTACCGACCTTGCTGCAGAGGTTGGCGTACTGTGAGAGCTCCCTGGAGACAGTGAATGCCACTTCCTCTTTTATTTTTTTTGGAATGTGGTTCTGAGTGTCACGTATGTATTAATTCTTGGCCTCACGCCAAGTCATTATGGGAGTGAGATGCAGGCTGCTATTTAGGTCCTGTTGGGTAGAGGTTTAAGCTGTTATTTCAGGACAGTAAGAGGTAGGTTTGGCTAATTTTATATGATCAAGTTTCCTATTATGGGCTGTCCTTTAAAAAACCACTTTTGAGGTGCCATCATCCACAGCTCATGCTCACCAAGAACTCACTGTTCAAAGCATTCTCGGTTCAAGGGAATTTCATGCTTGGGTAGTTTTTGAGTTTTATTGCCTTCCCATTTACTTGCCTTACTTAAGATTCTTACTGCTTCTTAACTTTCACAAATAAATTATCTTTTTTTTTTAACAAAACAAAACAAAAAACTAAATTTCATCCTCCAACCATACTGCTGTCCCCAGAGAGATATGTAAAGAAATAAAGTGGGAAGTATCCTGTTTCACGACTGCCTTGAATACTAATGATTTCTTAAAGATGTTTAAAACAAAGAACCATGCGCAGGCCATTACAACTGCTCTCTCCAAACTCTTGTGCAGCCTATAGGCCTCTGATTGACCATAAAAATTCACACTGATTGCCAAGATAATTTCCAGATGCTTACTCTTGGTATGAAATTAAATTGTGGTGAAAATTATAACTTGTTTAGGTGCTTTTTATAGAATGACTCTTGCTGGCATCCCTGCAAGCATGTCCCTTTCGCTATACACATCTTCAGCAATCTCTGTTATGTTTTAACCTCTTCCTAATTTTAACCAGAGACGAGAAAGCTGAGTTGAGAGGTGGGATGGACTGATCAATTATTTCCATTCCATCACTTGGAAGAAAACTGACACAGAATTTGCATGACAGGATAGAGAATTGCTATAAGTAAATTATTTGGTTTGTATTCACAGGCATGAAAAGACATGACAAAGATTACAATGAACAGTGAAACTAAAATCTTTGGGGAAAATCAATACATTATGGTAAAACAGGATATGAGTCTGTCTTCTTATGTGTTAGGAATTGAAATGATAAATTTGTGAAAATATGTGCCATCTATTAACTGTAATGTGGCAGTGTAGCGTATAGCAGCTGGGGAAGATAACAATGTCAGGTAATATAAGAGGTACAGAGACTCAAGCACATGAGGAACAGTTCAAAGATAACATCATGGAGAAACTACTAAAATATATTAGTTAAAAAAAAAAGGAAACTGCTAAAACCATCACACACAGGATGGTAAGACAGAGAGGAAACACAGGAGAAGAGAAAGAAAGGAGAATAATGTGACATGAAGGAGAGGAAGACACATCAGAATGAGAACGCACCACCCTGATGGCTGCTAATGACCTACTTCTCATGAAAAATGCATAGTGCTAGACAGGGATGGATTTCCTCCTCCCTCCACTGTTGATTTGTGTGTCTACAGCTCACTACGCCCACTGGGAAACTGCGATGGATTCAGAGCCTCTCGAATGAGCAACTGGAGACTGACATTCCAATAGACACCAAATGCTGTATAAATAATTAAATACATCAACCAACATTTAAATACAAACCAACCAACATTTATTGAGTGTGCATTCCCAGAATACTCATGTATGGGCATCTTGGCAGAAAAGCAAAACCCCCAGGGAACCGCAGTGGTGACGTGGGGTAAAGAAGGGCTCGCGGGATAAATGTGACACAGTTTGCTACTCTTCTATTATACACTATTTTGGTATAATGGACTGGTTGAATCTTAGGAAAACTTTAGGTCCACACTGCCCAAACCACATTTTTGTCTGTGTGTACAAACAACATTTTTTCTCAGGAGGTTTATGGACTCTTGAAGTCTAACTGTAGGTCCCTCATTTAAAAATCTTAGAATGAGCACTGAGTTTAATGGAGATGTTATTTTTACTAGGCCTTAGGAATTACTAGGTCTTAGTTACAGCCTTAGGAATTATTGGTATTGTTGAAGTTAGGCAATAAACAGGGACAGAAGTCCTTCTTCTTTTTTTTATTTTTATTTTGAAACCCTCAATAAAACAACATTTTCAGTTTTTCAACAGAATTCTTTTTGTTAATATGCTTATTGTCAGGATCTAGAAAATCAAGAATGCATATGTTGGGCCTTTGAATGGGGAAATCCCAGTCTCACATGGTCAAAGGAAAGATCCAATTCATCTTAAAGTTTGTTTTCTCTCTCACTCTCCCTCCCTCTCTCTTCCTCTCACACTCTTGCTCTCTCTCTCTCTCTCACTCTTTCATACACACACAGAGTAATTTAATTTTTTTAAATGCATATAAACACACAGAGTAATTTAAAAAATTTTAAATGCATATAATACAAACAAAATTGAGTGAATTGAACATTAAAAAAGAAAAAAGAAACCAATAATATTAAAATCAAGATCAAACAAAGACACACCTCATAGTGTCTTGACAGATACAAATTACAATTTTGTAACATTCAAGACCAATTAAGAGCAAAAAAGACTTACTGGCAAGATTTAAACAAACCATAAAATAAAAATGAACCTAATTTTTGTATGAGTGGTTAGGATTTAGTAAGCTAAAAGTAACAGGAAACCTACCTAAAGAGCTACTTACATGAATCTGTGGTTGTTTCCCATGTGAACAGAAACCTAGAGGGAGGTGTTTGTTCAAATGAATCAAATGATTTAAATGAATCAAAGGCATTTTCTTTGCTGTGCTTGGGGTATTAGCTTTCATTCCCAGTCAGAGCTTCCTTGTCTCATGTGTTGCCCTTACGACTGGCTCATATCAGTGGCCACGAAGGGTTCTGGAGGCAGAGGAGAAAAACAGCCCTGTGCTTTCTCCATCTGTATTTCCTCCCACCAAGCAATTGCCATCCTAGAAACACCCTTGCAGATTTTCTCTTTTGCTTCATGGCCAGACTGAGATCACCTGGCTATAAGGGACTGGAAAATAAATGTTTACTTTTGAGGCCTTTCCAAGAAAGCCAGGAAAGGGATGGTTTGGGGAATGCTTCAAGCTTAGTACTTTCCACACAAGAGACACAGTTTGCATGTTTTGTATCACTCCCAAGTGTCCTTGGAAAGAGGTTACTGTGTGATGCTCTAGATCAATGTTCCTCAAGCCCTTTGGAGTTTGAATGACCCTTTCACAGGGGTCACCTAAGACTATCAGAACACACAGATATTTACATTACATTACAGTTGGTAACAATAGCAAAAATATAGTTACAAAGTAGCAACAAAAAGTTTTGTGGTTGGAGGTTCGCCACCACATGAGGAGTGGTATTAGAGGGTCACAGCTAGGAAGGCTGAGAACCACTGCTCCAGACTGCGATCCACTGGGAAACTCCATCCCACCCTGTGGAATTTTATCTTCCCTAGGCTAATGGCTCAGGCTAAGGCACAAATCTGGACAAAGGAGGTCTTCAAGCAACCGAGTCAATATATTCAGGTACACAGCCCTGCTATGATCTGATGTAATTCAAGGGTGATGTTTAGCTTGTCTCTTGAATGTAAGGACACCAATGTCCTTGAATCACAATTCTGTAAACATATTTCTTACAGCTGGACTTTGAATAACAATACAGACTCGTGGGAGTTAAGGGCTGTAATCTCCCTCACAAACCCACCTGGACTGCCAAAGCCTGCCGTGCTCCTCTGAGCAGAAGTGCTGCTGCGGTGGCCAACCAGTGAGAGAGGAGGGCTAAGGGATCCTCATAAAAATGCAGAAGCATAACCAAGATGTACGTCTGATAAGCTAGTGGCTGGTTGAGATAAGCCCAAGAAGTTATTACTTCTTCTGTTGGATTTGTCTAGAGTGTGTCGATCCGCCATGTCTAGGTGGTTTTATTTCTGGCTATGAGCCCTTCCCCTTTGTATTCCCACATCCTATTCCCCTCCCCCACTTTCTCTCCAGGGACTCATGTAGCACATGCATGCTGGCTCCGAACTTGCTATATAGTCAAAGATCCCGAGCTCCTGTATTAATCAGGGTTTCTATTGCTATGCATAAAACACTGACCAAAAATAAGTTGGGGGAGAAAAGGGCTTATTTGACTTGCATATCCCAGGTCATAGTCCACTGAGGGAAGCCAAGGAAGAGTGCCAGGTAGGAACCTAGAGGCAGAAACTGGAGTGGAGGCCGTAGTGGAGTGTTGTTTACTGGAGTGGTCTCCATAGCTTACTCAATCTGCTTTCTTGTAGAACCCGGTATAAGCTGCCTAGGAATGGCACCATTCACAGTGGGCTGGACCCTCCCATATCAACGATTCATCAAGAAAATGCCCCACAGACTTGCCTATAGACCAGTCTCATAAAGTCATTTTTCTCAATTAAAGTTCCCTCTTCCCAGATGACACTGGCATGTGTCAAGCTGACATAAAGACCAACTAAGCACCACAGGTCCTGACCCTACTATCTTCATCTCCCAAATGCTAGAATTACAGAGTGCATGTTCTCTCTCTCTCTCTCTCTCTCTCTCTCTCTCTTTTTCTCTCAGACAAGAGCTCTACTAGCATAGGCTGGCCTTGAACTCATTATGTAGCTGAGGATAACCCAAAACCCCTGATCCTCTTGCTTTCCCTCCCAAGTACTGGAATTATGGGCATGTGCCAAGATGCCCAGTTTATTACAGATTATGTTGTCTTTCCTTTTTAGTTTTTAATTAACCAATATCAATTACATATAATAGTGGGTCTCACTGTGGCATTATCAGATATGTGTGTATTGTTATTTTGACCATAGTCACCCTCCCCCATTACTGTCTATATTCCTCCTCCTACTCCTGCTTATCACCTTTCTCTTCCTAAGTATTCCTCCTTCTACTTCCATGGTGTGTGTGTGCACATGTGTGTAACACAATAAGTTTAATTAGGGTAACTTAGAGAAGTAGGGATGAGAGGTTATTTACAGAAACATGAGCAACTTAACAGTGGCTACACCTCTGAAGGAAGTCTCTTTCCCTCTCCCAGCAACCATTAGCTGTGTTATATATTCTCAGATTTGAGGCTTTGTGATTCAGCCCCCTCCAAGGCATGATCTTGAGGGGCCTAACCTCATGCAGGTCTTGTACAGGGAAACACAAGTGCTGTAAGTTCAAGAGTGCAGTGGTCATGCATGCCACATTCAGAAAACAATTCTACCCCTTCCTCTGGCTCTGACATTCTACCCCCTCTACAGAGGGTGATGAAAATGTTTCATTCAAGGCTCACTTTTCAACCCTGACTGCTTATGAGCCTCTTCAGTAATTGCCATCCATTGCCAAAAGAAGTTTCCATGCCAAAGCTGACAATAGAACTAATGTACACACACGTGTCAGAGAACAGGACATGTGTATTTTTATATAACAGACCTAGGTTTAATTATAAGAAATCTTTTTTAAGCATTATTTTATTGAGCATGGAGGAAGGTTGGTGGTATTTGAAGGAATTTGGGGGGATAGCTTTGCACAATGATAGCGCTTCATGTATAATCAGTAATAATTTCTTACAATAAAGATATTAAGTGTTTGAAAATTTACTGCTTAAAGACAAGAATTGTAAGAAAGTACACAAAATCCTAGAGAATAAAGGCTGATGGGAAAGAAACTCCTTCCCTTGAAGAAGGTAGGAACTTATTTGAGAGAACCTCTGAAAAAGGAAATCAGAGCAGAGTTTAGCACTGTTGAGTAAAGCTCTCTTTGATAGAAAAAGCTATTATTTAGTGATAGTGCTTTTGTGTGTGGTTCTATTTTAAAGTCTTTGGCTTTGATGACAGGGCAAAGTCTGAGAGCTATTTTCTAATTGAAGATGTTAATAATTGGTGAATGGATTTTTCTCATGTAGAATTTGAAAGCATATTTGTGAATATGTTCTCCACCACTTATAATTAAGCTAATGTTTTGACTAATTATTGTTTTTATTAGAAACATAGAAATATAATTTACTGTTTTTATTGCTATATGCATAAAGAAACATTTTCATCTGGCTTGTGGTTTAGTAACAAGTGGAAGTAATGTAATTCAGATTACACATTTAATTGCAAGAATAATGGAAAGTGAAAGTTGGGCAAGGTAAGCAGAAAGAACAAAAATGCTTGTTTGTTGTCAAATCAATTAAAGAACTGAGAAAAGGAGTGTGAATCATCTAAGAACAATGAAATTCTAGGCAAAGCCTTATGGGTGCCATGTCAGGAAACTGGGACCACACTTTCTCTATTCCTAGTAGAAGGTTTTAAATTTTCCTAGAATAAAAACTGTTTTTCAGTTGTTTATGTACTAAATCGGTAACTATGAGCACTAAAAGGAATAAGGACACTAAGCGATAAATAAAGAAGTTTCTGCTCTGCTAGGAAAAATGGTGTTTATTTTTAAAATTAAAATGAAACACTGTAACAGAAAATAGACTGAATGCCTCCATTCAAAGAGGATAAGCACTTGGTATTCTTTTATTTTAGTTTTAATTTGGGATTGAGCACCCCCACCCCAGGCCTTGCCCTGGTGTTCTTAGGGAGGGACACTGATCCCTAGCTGTAAGGTGTCAGAAACCACTTTTTACAGGACGATGCTTGATGGACACTAAGGGATCAGCAGCATCTGAGAGGGAGAAGAGGTGGGGGAAAACAGTGTCAGTGAAGAAATGCTGATGGTGAAAAAGAAAGCTCCATGCACCAAGAAAGAAAGGAAGGAAGGAAGGAAGGAAGGAAGGAAGGAAGGAAGGAAGGAAGGAGAAGAGAAGAGAAGAGAAGAGAAGAGAAGAGAAGAGAAGAGACGAGACGAGAAGAGAAGAGAAGAGAAGAGAAGAGAAGAGAAGAGAAGAGAAGAGAAGAAAAGAAAAGAGAAGAAAAGAGAAGAGAAGCCCACCAGTCTCTGTGGTCCAAGAGAGCTCAAGCATAGAACTGGAAGATGATACTGCTTTGAGAATGAGTAGAGGCTGGGGACTGGACACTCTTTCAATTTTGAATTAAGGTACTTAATTTGATATCTTATATGATAGATAATGAGGAGGGATGGATGGTTTTCTGAGTACTTTTTGACACTGAACATGTTATAGTTTTAAGGAAGATACAACCGAAAACTTCAGATAGCACCAAAGGTCCACTATTCTCTTTCTTATACCTACATGCATAAAAATTAAGTTTATTAAATACAATAATAATAAACATTCAATATTATGCTTAACAATAAGCATAAATAGTAATAAGCAATTAAGAATAGCTAAAAATATCAGGATGGTGATCAATGGGTAAATGCCTGGGAACCTGGCTGACCCCTGGGGACCACATGGTAAAAGGGAGAACCAATTCCCAAAAGCTGCTGTTTTTTAAATATTTTAATTAGGTTTTTTTAAAATTAAGATTTATTTATTTATTATTTACATAGTTTTTTTGCCTGCGTGTGTGCCTGAATGCCAGAAGAGGGCACCAGATCTCATTATATGTGAGCCAACATGTGGTTGCTGGGAACCGAACTCAGGACCTTTGGAAGAACAGCCAGTACTCTTAACCACTGAGCCATCTCTCCAATGCCCCCTTCCCCCCCAAAAAGCAGTGATGTCCCCCAATTTCACATAAATGAGTAAATAAATAAAATGCAATTTTAAAATCTAAGAACAGAACTATAAAATATATTATTTAAGAGTTAAGAATTGTTTATTTTCAGAATTTTCCATTTAACTGTTTTAGAACATAGGTAATTGAACCATGGAAGGCAAAACCATGGATAAAGAGTTACAATCACAGATTTTTGAGGAGGAGGAGGAGTCAAAGTGACCTGAAACATTCCATCACTGCATTCTCCAAAGTACTTAACATTGTGCATGAAAATAATAAATGCACAATAGTGTTTCACTGGCTAGAAAAAAATCATCAGCTCAGCTGTGTAGAGCAGAATACCACTGCAGTCTCATCATTTTGGAGAAGAGGCAGTGGGACCTCTACAGTTCAAGGGCAGCCTGGGCTACATAATGGACTTGAGGCCAGCCCCAGGTAACACAGTGAGATCTTTTTCTCTAAAAGCACACCGAAAATTTATCAGTGGAAAAGAGCTGACTGTGAAAGTTGACCGTGTCTGAGAGCAATCAGGGAAGAAGCAGAGATGAGAATTCAGTGTTCTTTTCCACCCCACCCCCCCTTTGAAGACTACAGCATGACAGGGGCTGTAAGACAGAGCTACCTTTTCCAGGCTCCCTTCCTGAAGCATTTTAAATGAAGTCCAGGAGATGGAAGGTGAAATACAGCAAGACCACTCATAGTTCAGTGACAAAGGCGGGCTCTGGAAGAAATGAGTTTTTGTAGAAAACTTCACATTCCACTCTTTAATGACCAGTTTCAAGTCATGGGGCAACTGAGCCTGGCTGCTGCTTATCATTTTCATTCCTTTTTTCACCTTGAGATAGACTCTTTAGCTCAGACTACCCTTGATCTTGAGTCCTCTCCCTACCCTAACTCTGATAATCTGGACACACACTTCTACTCTATTGTACAACAATGACAGCTCTAGCTCCCTCTGTCTTAGCGACATTCGAACCAGCAGGAGAGGAGAAAAAAGATTTCCTTAAGGAAATTGTTATAATATACTACACTTTTGTTCCCTTATTGCCAGTGGCCAGACCTATTGGAAGGGAAAGCTGAGGAATGTGAATTTGATTGTGGACAGCTGTGTGATTAAGGAAAAGCATGAGTTCCATCCAAGAGAAGCGAGGCTGGAGACTGGGGGACAGCGATGACTGCAACCAACATTCTTCTCTCGCATAAACACTGTTCCGCTTTACCGGTTTCTCGGGCCCCCGCTATCTCTCTCCCAGGTAGTGACGTTAATATCTCTGTCAGTCTCCTTTCTCTGTCCCTCTTCTGCTGGAGCTTTTCCTCCTTGAAATGCTTCTTTTCGTGTTAGCTATTTTGTTTTATAATTTTTTTTACTTATTCGTACTATCATTGTGCACGGCTGTGCACACGCGTTTGTAGTGAGGGGCTGGGTGCCCATGCCATAGCATGTGTGTCGAGGTCAAAGAACAGCTGTGAGCTGGGTCTGTTGTTTCCAGGGGTTCCAACTCAACTTTGTCAGGCCTTCATGTCGAGCAACCATCTCAATGATCTGGTTATGTTATTCTCTCTCTCATTCTCTCTCTCTCTCTCTCTCTCTCTCTGTGTGTGTGTATGTGTGTGTGTGTGTGTGTGATGGGCTCATTGGTTTTAATACTGGATCCCCAGCTTGAAGCACTGTTCTGAGAAGCTATGATCCTCGGGGACATGGGGCCCAGCTGGTGGGTAGTGGCCCTGCTCTGCTTCCACTTTCGCTCTCTATGCTCCCTGATCCACTGAGATCCAAAAAGCTGCCGCCTCACGCTTTTGCCATGAGCAAGGGAGCCTCGCTGGCAGACATGGCTCCCACGATGATGAACTGTGCCTACAACCATGAGCCCAAATCAACCCCTCCTCCCGTGAGTTGCTTCTGTCAGGTATTTTGTGATATGATAGGAGAGGTAACTAGTATGTATGTGTGTGTGTGTGTACATATATACATATATATATATATGATTATCATAAAAAGTACTGGTTTCATTATAACATTTTCACACAGGTAATGCCATTCCACTCGATTTGTATCCATCCCTTCATATATGGTTCTGCTTTATATTTCTGAGATGGGATTGAAGTACATAGTCCAGGTTGGTTTCAAGCTCTTGACTCTCCTGCTTCAGTCTCCCCAGGAGATCACAAGTACACACCCAGCTAGTTACTTGAATACCAAAATTCTTCATCGTTTATCAGTCACCTAGCTTTTCTTCATCTCATACGTACATCTCAAGGTGTCATACTCTACTGGCCCCTCAGTCCAAACTCTGTTAACTTCTGCTCCATTTCTGAGAAGGCCTGACAATGTGTACCTGTGCTCCTGACACACCCTGTCATCTGTGCTCCCACTGTCAAGTATTGCTTAAAAATCAATGTCTTCCTTAAAACTTTCCAGATCCACTGTGTCCCCTGAGCATCTCACTGGAGGCTCTAGTCAGTGCCCTCTGGCTCTGAAGGACTCACATTACCTTCTCTACAGTGTAGATGGTGCCGGTTCTGCTCCCCAGCTGGTGTTTTCTGAGTCCTTCTGAATCTGTGACTCTTCTCCAGCCACATTCCTCTTCTCTGTCCATTCTTATGAGAAAGCATCTCAGTAGCTGTGTTCTCTGACCACAGAAACATAGCCCAATTAATTAAGGAGACTAAACTAATGTGTTGCATAAATGAGTTTCTCTTGTGGTTCCTTAATGTTTAACAAGATTTGATCAACACTTTGGAGCTTTTCTTGAGCCTAGCTGGGGCTTTGATCTACAAACCCTTTAGCTTCCCAGAGCTTAATGTTATTCCTTAGGAGAAACTACTGTGGCTGTGAGAAATTCTAGCTTAGAGTGAGCTGCTTTTTCAAGGCCGTTAAGGATTGCTTCAATTGAGAAAGACTGGTTGTAGGCAAATGTGTAGGGCATTTTCTTAACGAGTGATTAATTGGGGAGGGCCCAGCCCATGGTAGGTGGTGCTGTCGCTGGGCTGGTGGTCCTTGAGTCTAAAAGAAAGCAGCTGAACAATACATAAGGATCAATCTCCATGTCCAATCTCCACGGAGGTGAAAGGACAAAGAAAGGGAATCTTCTGGGTCTTTGATGCGCAGAGCAGTCCAGGCCATGCTGTTATAAGCAACATTCCTGCTACTTGTTCCATCCATTGGACTGGCAGATTCTGACGTTACAGAGTTCTCATACTGGTGGTCTCAAGTCCAGAGAAGGGAGTTCTGGAAAGCCTTGCATCAGTAATTCAATATCAGGAAAAACAAAAACAAAAATAAAAACAAACAAAAAAGAAAAAGCAACCTGTATCATGTTTACTCTTTTGTACCAACCAGGTCCAGGATTTTGTTCAGCCATAAGGAACCCAGGAAGTAGGAAGAGGGAGAAAAAAGACAAGAACATCAATGACATTCACGTGGGATGTAAGAGAAGTCCGGCTAGTTGCTATTAGTAACATTCACTGTATTAATTACTATATTAATTACTGTGTTAATTACCATGACCAAGACAACTAACAGATAAAAAGAGCTTATTTAGTTTCATGGTTCCAGAGAGATAAAAGTCCACTATGGCAGAGGAGCATGACCACAAGGGGTAGACATAGTGGCCAAAGCTGGAAGCTGAGGGGGCATCTTCACTCACAAGCACCAAGCAGAGAGAGTGAGCTGGAAGTGTTGTGAGGTGTACTGGCTAGTTTTATATCAACTTGACACAAGCTAGAGTCATCAGTTAGGAGGAAGCTTCAATTGAGAAAATGCTTTCATAAGATTGGCTGTAGGCAAACGTGTAGGGCATTTTCTTAGTGAGTGGTTAATGGGGGAGGGTCAAGTCCATTGTGGGTAGTGCTATTCCTGGGGTGATGGTCCTTGGTTCTATAAGAAGGCAGGCTGAACAATGGATAAGGATCAAGCCTGGAAGCAGCACCCTTCCAACCCTTCCATGGCCTCTGTATCAGCTCCTGCCTTCCAGGTTCCTGTCCTGTTTGAGTTGCTGTCCTGGCTCCCTTCAATGATGGACTACTATGTGAAGTGTAAGCCAAAGAGACCCTTTCCTCTCCAACTTGCTTTTGGCCAGAGCATTTATGCAGCAATAGAAACCCTGGCTAAGATGTGAGGATTTTAAATCTCAGAGCCCTTTCCCAGTGACATACTTCCTCTGACAAGACTCCTAACCCGCCCCCCAAACCGTCCCAAATAGCTTCCCTCCTACTGCAGACCAAGTATTCAAATGTCCCAAGACGACTGGGGACACTTCTCATTCAAACCACGATATTCACAAACCAGTGTCTGAATGAGACTAACCTGACTCAATTGCAGTTGACATTTGTAAATAAATCTGTTTGTGTTTTAATCAATAAACCACTTTCATAATTTTGCTTCTAGTTTTTCTGTATTCCTTTCAAATCATCCCCATAGCAAACAAAAACCCAGGTTTGAAATCCCGGGCCTGCCATAGATTTATTGCTCAGAGCCTTATCTTCAGGCTCTTTTTAAAGTGTCTGCCCCACAACCTTCAGAAACAACCCTAGCCTCACCTATAACTCCTGAAAGCAGCTTTGCTACATCCCTGCTTTAATGGATAGCAGTAATACTCAAGGGCACCTCACTGTTGGAGAGGAACCACCTTCTGCCTGCCAAGGACAAATTCAGACACACAAAGCAAGATCAAGCAAGACTTCACATCAAAGAGAACCCTGCCTGGGCTTGCCAAAAGCAGGCTGCTTCTGAATCTCTCACTCCAGCTTGTTAGGCTTCTTAAAGCCCAGGGGCCCGTGCTGTCCCAGCCAGGCTACCCCATTCAACTGGCACTCTGGTTCTCTCTGATGCTGGAAGCTCAGGACACTCCCTCAACCTGGGCTCAACCACTTCATTACAGCAGAGTGCCAAGTGTTTACAATGTACAGTGATCAAGAAGAAAAAGCCATAGGAAATATTTACTCTGTGGTCTCTGTCTGTGTAAGAAAATAGAGTACTCTTTAGTACAAGACATGGAAAGAAATCTTTGCTTAGGATCTCTGGGGTCAAAAAGCACAAGAAGTAAATTGACCTATTGAGGCAGGCACGAGCTTCAGAGAAGAAAGCAGAGCTATGGCGAACAGTGCTGAACTGGGCCCTGTCTCTGGGACCAGAAGAGAGAATAGTGTGCCAGGCAGGAGGTCTGGACAACTCTGAGTTGTACTTTAGAATCAGCATGAGTTCAGGTTCTGTAGCTCCTGAGAAAGGGGCAAATTCATTTTATACAATGAACGAGGGTGAGAAAAAACAGAAAGTCGGACTGGCAGAGATGAAGGGCTTAGATGCTTCAGAAAACAAGAAAGGCTTTCTGTTCTGGACACTCAAATACTCTCTTGGAGAGATCCAGTCATCAGCAAAGTACCATGGGAGTTCACAAATGTTTTAAAGTCAGACATTGTGAGAACTAGAAGGAGAATAAGCTTTTTTCCAAGTTACTGTTGTGTTTAATAGTGAAAGGAAAGTTTAAGAAAAATTAAAATTCTTCATTTTGAAATAATTTTAGGCCTACAAAAGAGTTACAAAAATAGCCTGAGAGTCCCTTATTCCCTTCACTCAGCTTCCTCCAATGTTACATCTTTACACAACCATGGATTTTTTAGAACCAGTGCATTGCCAAATTATTTTCTGAGTGAAGAAAATCTAAGAGTCAGAAATACCAGGGGTCTTTTCCAGTCACACAGGTAGTTATGGTGTAGTCAGTGTGGCTCAGGATAGCCCATGATCAGGAGCACACAGTCTGCAGCCTTATTAATTACAGTATTTTTTAACTTCAACCCTTTTCCTAAGATCTTCCACTATATAGCTTATCCCACTGTAGTGTTCCAGCAACTTCCCAGAAAGGAGGTAATTGGAGAAAAAAGAAAAAAGGAGTCCAGAAGAAATGTCACATTTCTAGTAGTGTGGAGGAGGTGGAGAGACTGTCTTTTCAAACTTTTTCCTTCTGAGCATATTGAGTGATCATTGATCAGGGTTCCATCAAGCATTTTGTGGTAACAACACAATTGCATCTTTTATTAGAGCTCGTTAAAACAAGGTAGGTAATGGATCCCAGCAGTGTTTTCAGTACCTAGACTTTGTTACAGAAATAAATCCATAGGGCATCATTGATGTAGATACGTTGAAATACCTTTACATTCATTTTAACTTTTATGTGGTGCTAGTTCTTTTGTCTATATAGAAGTGTGTGTTTGTTTCTAGCTTTTAATGTTAATAAATGAACTATGTCGCTAGGCCAAAGACTTTTTATTAATGTTTTATAATATCTTAATGTAATTGTATTCTTTATACCTATGTTTTACTTAGTAAAACTGTCTTAGTCACTGTTCTGTTGCCATGAAGAGACACCAAGACTAAGGCAAATAATATAACATTTAATTCGGGGCTTGCTTACAGTGTCAGAAGGCACGCATGGCATTGGAACAGTAATTGACATTTACATCCTGATTTCCAAGCGAAGAGAGAGAACTGAGTCTGGCTTACGCTTTAGATAACTCAAAGCCAAAGCTCCCAGTGACAAACTTTTCCCAACAAAGCCACACCTTCTAATCCTTCTGATCCTTTCAAATAGTTCAACTCTCTGGTGACTAAGCATTCAAATATATGAGCCTATGGGGCCATTCTTATTCAAACCAGCACATCAACTATAGGTCTTACTAGAGATTAATATATGAGATCTATAGACTTGAACCAGCAGGGTCCTTAGCATGTGAGGAGGGAGGGAGGGAGTGACAGGTTGCCAATAGATTTTAATGTTACTGAGTTCTGTGTCCCTGTCCCATTTCCTGTGAGCTCAGAGTGACAGGTATGCTCCTTTGTCACTCTGGGTTGGATAATAACCAGTGTTTCTTGTCAAAATCAGTGCTTGTAATTCCAGAATGTGTCAGCTTTTGAAAGCTAGTGTGACTATATTACAAAATATAGCATGAAGAATGTAGTTCTGCATTATTGTTAAAAATGAAGGGTTCTGGGGAGTTTGTGATGCTTATATTAGAAAGGTGGTCTTCTTATGTCCTAAGACGAAGGTTGACTCCCCTCAAGGACTAGTTTATGCAAAAAGGAATCGGTTGCTTCAAAGCTATGTTTGAATAAATATTCAGAGTTATTGTTAAGCAGAGAATGACAACTTAATATCTGAAGGTACCATTTTCTACTTCTCAAACAGACTCAAGATTTTAAAGATGACAACCCTCAAGATCAGCCAGATGTAAATGAAACAGTATCTCCTCCACCCCTTTAAAAAATAAAAGTATTACTATCGTGTGAGTATGATGTATCTGTGTGCACATACACTATTCATGTGTATAGGTGTGTGTATGTGTATGGGGGTTTTCAGAGGAAAATTTGTAGAATCTCTCCTTCCATGTTTATGTGGGTTCTAGGGCTGGAACTCAAGTAGTCAGGCTTGTGCAACAAACACCTTTACCTTCTGAGCTATCTTGCTGTCCTGAAAAAGGTATTTGCATAAGCTACTCAGAAGGACAAAGTTTGGAATAACTTTTCCAGAGGGTGATTTGAGCTCTAGACTTTAAGTGTTTGCTTGTCTTTCTCTTCCTTCATTTCTTTTTTCTTCCTTTCTTTTTCCCCTTCTTCTTCCCTCCCCTCCTTCCTTTCTCCTCCTTATCCTCCTCCTCTTCTTCTTCCTCTTCTTCTTTTTTTGGAGACAGGGTCTCACTACATAACCATGGCTGTCCTGAAATTATCTGTGTACAGAGGTCCACCTGCCCCTGCCTCTGCCTCTGCCTCCTGAGTGCTGGAATTAAAGGTGTGCATAACCATGGCTAGCTTAAATGCTTCTCAACCTGTTCATTTCCCTACTGGGAATGTATCCTATACACAGCGTTACAAAGATGATTTTAAAGACATTCTCTAAAATATGATTTGAAACATTAAAAATCTAAAGATAATATAAATGTCTACACTATACATACAGTTTTTACAATAAATTATTCTGTATTCCAGAACAGTTTTATTTATTTGTTTGTTTGCCTTGGTTTTTCAAGACAAGGTTTCTCTGTGTAGCCCCGTGGCTCAGAGGAGCAAGGAGCTGGGCATCACTGCCCTGCACATCAAACTCCAGGCCACAGGGGGAAACAGAACCAAGACCCCTGGACCTAGAGCCCAGTCAGCCCCCAGAGCTCTTCCTCACTCAGGGATGAAGATTGGGCAGATTGGGAATGTCACCCGGTCCCCTCTGACAGCACACTAAGGAAAGGAGGTCATTGTGGTTGCCATCTGTGAATAGGACTCCTCAAATTACTTTCTGTTAATAAATTGCTTTATGAAAGCTAAATAAATAAAAAAATGCATATGTATGAGAAATGGAAAAAAATGAATGAAGTCATGAATACAGGGAGTCTGTGGATAGCCATATTTTGATGGCTGTATTCACTTCTTTCCCATGTCCTGGAATTAGAAAACGGAGGACACTGTTTCCAAAAGATGAGCTATGCCCAGGCTGATGCCTGTTTGCATGCCTTTCTTCCTGTTCTAGAGAAGTTTGTTTTGCTGGTTGCTACTGAACGTTATTTTTCC
Source organism: Meriones unguiculatus (assembly GCF_030254825.1). Lineage (NCBI taxonomy): Eukaryota > Metazoa > Chordata > Mammalia > Rodentia > Muridae > Meriones > Meriones unguiculatus. Next base: position 164,505,408 of record NC_083350.1, on the reverse strand, counting down.
CTAACCTTTGCTCCCTTTCCCCACCCTTGGTTTCCAGATGTCTGATTTAACCAAGTTCAGGACACTCATGTGCATTTTCCCCTCTCACTTGAACAGAAAGTCCAGAAACTGCATGGAGGCTGCCAATCTGATAGAGTGAGCACAGACATGCATGTCAACCGAAGGTCTCCTGACATTATGCAAACACTTCAATGAGGGAACTTGAAGTTTTTATAGACAAAGTGGGGGCTGAGCTTGAAATCACATGGGATATGAGGTGGCATCTGCCCCTCTTCCTTCCTTGCTTGTGACTCCTTCTGTTGGAGAGACGGCATATGTTGTCAGGGTCAGGAAGAGAGAAGAGGATTCTGCAGCTGCTTAACCTTCTGCTAACATCTGGTTACAACTGATGTATTTCCAAACTTGCAGAAGTTTGTTAGTGTGAAACATACAAGTTGGCTGGAAAATAACCTGTTTAGCAAAAACATAGCTCTATATGGGTTTAGAAATGTAAGAGTTTCTTTTTCTTCCTTCCTATTTATTAATGTTGTCTGTTCCTTGAAATTGCAAGTAAAATTCTGAAAACATTAGATTCCGTTTCTGCTCTTTTTCTTAAGCTTGGATCGGTTTTCTCCTGGGTGAAGTTTAAAATAATAAAAACTGGGAAACCATTTGCTCAATGCCTCCTGTTGCATAGCAATGTAAACAAACAGGCCCCTTTCCTCTGCTCAGAACATCCAGTGAAACAAACCACAAAGGTTGTGTTTTAAAAGATGATTTCCAAGATTTCTTTTTTAAAAACTTCCTTTTTTTTTTTTTTAAAAAAAAGGAGGTTTGGTTTGGTTTTGTTTTTAGACAAAAGCACTCAATGGACTTTTCAGGGAGCCACACTTACACAGTTGCACAGACTGAAAAATGTTGTCATTAGTTGGGTATAATGGAAGATTGTGAAGAGTCTGAGGCCAGCCTGGGCTACATGCAAGGCCTTGTCTCAAAGAAATAACAACAAAAACATTAAAAACAGGAAGTTCTTCCTTTACTGTGTGTCCAGAAGAGGGGGGCTAGACACAAGCTACCCAACTCAGGAAAAAAACAGGAGCAACCATGCCCTAGAAGGCTAGTTTCTGTGCTGCCAGGCTGCCTTTCTCCTTATAGAGCTCCTCTGGGCCATCTTGTGTCCCTTTACCCTTTCCTGGCCTCCACGATAGTAGCAGAGAGCTTACTTGCTCAAGGGCCCTAGCAAAGAGAGATGGGGGAGGGTAAAATGGGCTATTTGTTTTCCTAGCTCCCTCCCTGCTTGTCCTGGGCAGGTTGGCTGTGTCCCTTTACTCAGGATGACAGGCAGCTTCTTCCAGGCAGCCTTCCTCATACATCTATCCCTCCTGGGCTTGAGGAATTTCTCTTTCCTCCTTGCCCTTTCAGGCCTACTGCCAGGAAGAGTAGAATGATCCAGTATTGGTAGCCCCTATTGAAGTTCAATTTCATTGCTGAGTCTTCTTGTAAGGCCTGTTGGGCAATCCATTGGGTATCACTTTATCATATATCCTCTAGTATCTTAGAAACATTACTGAAGATTTCATTTCATGATTTATAAAACCATGAGCTCTGGCACCACATAGTTCTGGCATTGATTGTAATCTCTGTCAATGTGGAAAGTTCACACGAATTATTAACCTGGCAGAGCAGCCCTGGATTTAAAAAAAATGAATGGGAAACAGGAATTGCCCACCTTACACACACAGTGAGAACTCAAAACTCTTAATATAAACTAAGGCAGATGAATAATTTTATTAGCTCCTTTCCTAAAGCAAATGACCAAAAAAGTGGTCAAAATTTACTGTGCCTATTATTATTATATACTGTTCTAAGCATTTTATTTTTTATTTTATTAAGCATTACATAATACTTTATTCTCTGTGCAATTTAAACTTTATATAATGCAATGTTAGTGAAATTAACAGGAAATAATAGTTTCTTAACTTGCTCAAAGATATCACTTTATAAACTAACCCATGAAATTAATTTTAAGGAATGTTTTCTTGGAGCAATTTAGCATGCATAATAGGTACAAAATTATAATTATTAAACATATTACTTTACAGCAATTCTGTAGAGTATTTTGTCTATGGAGACACTTGAAGAATAAAGAATACAGGAAACTTTACTAAAGTTTACTAGGACATAGTGATAACTAAATTCCAATTAGATTGTAAGGTTTTCAAGGCAAAGACCCCTCATATGACATATTTCATCTTGCTTTTCAGAGTGTCATATGATGTCATCCATATAGTAGGTGTTCAATAAATGTTGGTTTTATTCCAAGAGCAGAGGCAGTTAAACTAGTTTTACAATAGGCAGAAGGCCAGAAACATGAATGGCCAAGCAGCAGCTGCTTTCGCATAGCCCAGTAGCCTATGTAACTAAGAGCTTGCAGGCCTAAGCTCTGATAACAAAGGGTTAGGCTGCTGCAAGCAGAGACTGGAGAGCAATGGGAGGGCAGGTGGTAAGGCATGAAACTTGAGCTTAGGACGATGGAAAGCTCCACAGACTAAGCCTGAGCAATTCTCAGCATGACTCTTGGCCCCAGTGAGACAATCAACGTTATTTCATGGTCATGGTGAAAGCATCTTTAAGAATACCTAGCCCCTGGTTGATCAGACCTTCCTGCTGCTTTCTTCACAGAGCTTTCTGGAATTTCTGTTAAAGTATTCAGATCCCAGAATCTTTCTCCACAAGCAGTATGCCTGCTCACATAAAGCCTGGGACATATGGCTGAGCATCTGGGAGGGGGCAGATTGTCCAGGAGTGCTGGCAAGTGGCACATGCTTTCATTATAATGGATGTGTCACAGTAAATCATGTTAGAAATGTTCCCTCCCCTCTTCTTTGCGCAGAGAAACATAAAGGAAGACAAATTACTCGAGGCACTATGACACTGTTGACTATGCCAAAGCCTGGGCTGGAGACACTTACTGACATCTCCTTAAATATCTTTTTAATATCTTGGCCAGATCAGACATACCAATGGCATTACAAAGTTTGCAAAATCAATGCCCCAGCTGTTTTGGTTTTTTAATAAAACTGAATATGATCTATTTAAAATGATTGTTTTCTACAGGGCTTTCCCAGAACAGGGCTGCGGGCAGCCCTGAAGGCAGGTCTTGGCTCTGAAAGAGGTTCTCTTTCTAGATTCCACTGGAGGGGGGGTGGAGGGAAGAGAAGCCAGGCATCTGCAGGATTAGTACTGTCAGCCTTTCCCTCGTCCCCTAGCCTCACGAATGTGCACTTGGTGATGAGTTTACCAAAATGTTACTGAAGAATCTTAAGGTTTCAATTTTTCAAAATCACAGTTTCTCCATCTGGGACCAGTTCAAATGATTTGTTCATAATTTTATGAGAAGTCCTAGCCCAGGCAAAGCCTTTTTAGAAGTCTACTGCCATGGTGGAAACCAAAAGAGATTCTATAAAAATTTTAACCTATGGGTGTGATTCTCATCCCAAGAAAAAAATAAAAGGAGGTACATAAAATTGCCACCACAGCAACTGCAATGTCCACAGTTCCCAAAGCTCTCAAAGTTCTCATGCAAAAGGGAAGTAGTCTTATCAAGTTTGTGGTCCAAAGAGAAAACCTCAATCCAAGTGCCCATCACAGTTTTACAATGTTGCGTGTTGAATGCAATTCACTAGGGTCATAAATGTGATACTACAATAAACCGACAAGCCTTTTGAGGATGTGGTTGAAGATTATTTTACTAGTTTTGAGACATTAGAGTACGATCAGAAATGTATCACCCATTCTTGCACTTTGCTTTTATTTGCTGCAGTTTATACAAAATATCTAAGCACACCCAACCCCTCTTTTTCTAACACTTTGCCTGGGCTACTTGATTGCAAATCTGTGTTCCCTTTGGCCTGGCCAGAGGAGAAAATGGGGCCTCTCTGGAGCCTTTCTTTGCCTTCTCAGCCTTGGCTTCCCATCGGATCATCCCAAGCAACTGAAATACAGCCTTCTCTCTTTTTTATTCCTCCTTTCCTTTCTTCTCTCCTTTTTTTCCCTTTCCTCATTTTTTTCCTAACCACAGGCAAAGGACTCTCTCCCTAATTCTCTAAAGCTATCTATTCCTGAATTTTTTCCTTAACCACAGAAGAGAAGATTGAATAGCTGAGGTCAGCAAGTATGGAAAGAATGTCAACAATTTACCACTAAAATATACATTAAGACTATTTCCAGCAGTTTAATCTCCAGGTTGAATTTCTAAATCTAGATTTCTCTTGTCACATGACTTTCCATTTTCACATTTATTTGTGCCACTTTCAGCCTTAATTTATCCCGTCCTAAATGAACTCTCTGTGGAAGGTAGAACTGAACAAAAGTAAACAAGCCATAAAACCCTCAAAAGGGTGAGGTTAAAACAGCCATCTTCCTCAGAAACCAGCATAAAAATATCATTAAATTTTTTAAAATTACATTTATTTGTTTATTCATTCATTCATACATTCATTTTGTGCACATATCTGTGCTCTATTTGAATGTAGTTTTGTTCCTCAGCTGTGACAGTTTGGTAAATAAATGACAATAGGTATAATTGTATTAAATTTGTTTAGTCTTTAAATCTGAAAGCAGACATTCTATAGGTTCATTCTTTCTGAGTCCAAGGTTTAAGAGACTAAAGCTGTCTGCAGAGGAAGGCTCTAATGACCTTTATCACATCTCCTTTAGTTATAAGAACATCATATATTATTTCTTAGTGTGTGAATTTCCTTTAGAGATATTATTCCCACCTCTATCTCCTTTCTTTACAGGATTTAGTACCCAAAAGTTATTGTCTTGTTCAACGTTTCTTTACATATTCCCAAATTTGGGGCATTAAAGTTTGAAAGCCAAGAAATAATTATCAAATATAAGAATAGTCTGATAGGTTGGCATGAGGCTCTCTTCTTACTTGACCTCTGTGGTGCTTGTTATTTCTTGTCTATCACAATACGTTCTGAATTCCATTCAAAATTTAGTTTCCTGTTAAAGAACTGTATTCCCCTCATTGTGTGAGATCTCAATGGTTTAGTTTGAACGCCCATTTCCTACTCCGGGAACTGAAAGAAAAAGTAATTTTGCACAAATAATGTATGTTTTATTCATGTGAAGAATCTAGACTTTTTTTTTTTAACAAAAACATGCAATTAGGAGGATAATTAGTTGGTGGGTTGGGAGAATAAGAAGAAAAGGGAAGAAGACAGAAAAGGCTGATGGGGTAAAATATTATTAAAGTGTATTATACTTATGTGTGGAAAGTCATAATAAAATCATTATCTTGTATGATTAGTACACACTAATAAAAAAGGTCCTGTCTTATAGAGCTGTCATATTTGTGTGTGTGTGTGTGTGTGTATATATATATATATATATATCAGACACCTTTGTTTTCTCCATTGATTAAAGAACTATAAGGCAGGAAAAGTTTGAAAGTGAAGCAAAGACAAAGTTTATTCAAAGAGGACATTTCATTAGAGTTTAAAAGAATATTTCAAGGCAGGCATGCTGTAAATCATAGCAGCTGCCCAGAGGATGAAAACGGAAGAGAGAACAAGTGATGGCTTCTGGGGACTGTGCTACAGTGCATGTACAGTTTCTCATCAAAAAGAATTATTATTCTGCTTATTATTATTTTAGCATAGCTTAGGTGAGATGTTCTTCAGACTTCATAGGTGATCCTGCCTTCCTGAGGGGTGGTCCCTTGGCTAGGTGACGAGTTGATCCTGACTGGATCAGCTTGTTTGTTTATGGTTTGTGTAGAACCCAGGTCAGAGGTTTCATCCTCTTGACCAAAAGAACCTAAGTTTTCCTTAATGGACCATGTCTCCGGCTGTACCACTAAGTGTAGCTCTTCTGTGTGCTCCTGCTTTCTTATTGTTTTTGTTCTTACTGTTATCATCTTGTGGACATCCAGGACAAAGGTATTTGACCTAAGTGTGAGCACTCAGACTTTTTTCTGGCTTGTTAACCATTGTGTAGTTGGCATGAGTACAGAGATATGCTTTTCATTTAACTGTGAGCTATGACACTGTGATGTCACCTTGAGACGATCAGAAACCCCCTAAGAGACAAACCTCTGGATATACCTGGGGAGGATTAAGTGCAGGGACCAGATCTACCCTTAGATTGGATGACACTTCCAATGGATGACCCAGATACAGAGAGGTCTGAGGGGAAAATAACATTGCTAGCCTGCCTGCACGTCTTCCAGACTGAGTGTGTTCTATTGCCATCACTACTGCTATCCTTCGCTGACATAAGATCCAGCTATTCAACGTGGGTTAGTATCAGCAACTGTCCAGGGATCATCCAGGCTTTCAGCACCAAATCAGGACTGCTGAAACTCAGCAAGAGAAGAGCTAGCAGATACTCAGCTCTGCCCGCATGCAGACAGTCATTGTTGGACTACCCAGCCCACAGCATGTAAGCCAATGTAATAAATCCCCTTTTATAATGTTTATATATTCTGGCCATTCTGTTCCTGTAGAGAACCCTGCCCCATACACTCTTAGAGAAGATGGCCTAAAACTGAATGAGAGATTGACAAAGAATTAGTAGCAAAGGTTCATGTAGCAGGACCATCTGGATCATCAGCCTTCAACAGTTTTTTCAGTGTGTGACTCACCAACAGAAACCCCTCCATTCCTCAGGGCAGCTTCACGGGTGTATAAAGCCTCCGGCTGCTCTGTGCTCAGACGTCCCCTCTTCTCCCATGCTTGGTTCAACACTCTTTAATTTTCTCCTTCTAAATCGATAGTTTTTGAACAACTGAATCTGTATTTAAAATTTTTCTCTATGGCCCACAAGTAATGTAGCATGCCTGCCTTCATTCTTAAGGTGGCCCTTATTCTGAGGTTTGTGATGATTCTCTTTTGTTCTGCATACTTTTACCATCTCTGTGCTAATGTGGAAATATTTCTTCTCCTTGGTATGTGCTGATGATCCCTGCAGTAATATATGGTCCCTATCACTCATATAATTCCTGATTCATAGATTCAGGTACCCTGGCTCCCTGTTCATTTCTTCCCCAGTATATATATTGCCTAGGCTTGCCAGGGGTGACTTCTGTTGCTTACAGCCAATGAGATATAACTGAAAGTCTATTACTAAAAGACTCTTGACAAAGTCTGCCAATCTCTCTCTTTTTCTCCCCCCAGAAAAAAGTTGCTATAGATTGTGTACTAGTTACTTTTCTGTTGTGGTGATAAAACACCATGACCAAAAGTGACTTATTGGAGAAAGAGTTTATTTTGGCTTATGGTTTCAGAGAGGTAACAGTCCATCATGGCAAAGAGGACATCCATGAAAGCAAGTGGCAGGCATGCTGGCCAGTGCAGGAAGCCGAGAAATCACATTAACAGTAAAGACGAAGCAGAGAGAAAGTGAGCTGGAAGTGGGAGGAGGTTGTGAACCTTCAGAGCCTGCCCCCAATGTCATACTTACATGTTACTGCCGAATACCTGAGCATACAGAAGACACTTCTCATCCAAACATTACATACCCCTGCTACTGTAACCAACATTCTGCTTTGCTGCCCCTGCCCCTCCCCCCCCCCCCCCCCCCCGCTGCTTCAAGTCTTTGCTACATGACTACTCTAGAAAGTTACTCAAAGGTTTAGGGAAGATGTAGCAGCAGAGTATGTGTGTTTAAGCCTTCTGAGAGCATTACAGGCTGCTAATAGACGACACATGTCACTGTCTTGGGGAACACCCTGTGACACATGGTTAAAGCTGGACCCCCAAGTCTCAATAAGTTGACTTCAAGGTAAGTGACCCACATAGAACCAATGACAATTGTCGTTCCGTACTTGATCTTTCATTGAAAGTGATCTGTAGTCTTTGTCATGAAGACAATGTTGGCAAGGCACAGGGACATTGCATCACAGCAGGAGAAGCTGAAATCACAGTGCAGACCTGGAAGGCAGTAGAAGCAATGAGGAGTCTTCAAGACATTTTGGTTGATGATGGCACAAAAACAGAAGAGACAAATGTTGCCTGCAAGATTTCTCTTGAACCTCTGTGGTTCCTGTGTAACCTTGAAGGACACTTTAGGGTTTGGTGAAGCTTGAGTTCATGAATGTTACAATGCTTTGCTCTGCTTCACTATTTCTTTGTACCCAAATTAAACTCAGAACTTGTCTCAGCCACTACCATCAGAATTGGTCCCTTAAGGAACCCAGTGTACTTCCTTGAGATTCCAAAATTAACCTTCCTGAAGACTCACTGTTCTGATTAACAGAGCTCTATGCTTAGGCTCCACAATTCAAAGGCAAGTGGAACAGCTCAAAGCAAGCCAGTCTAAAAGTGATAACCTAATGAAGGAGACTTAGTGTGGCTTGCTTGTCAGCTGAATCTACTCATCTGTAGGTTCTGGAGTTATTTTTTCCTCCATGTCCACTCATTTGCCTATTTTTATGGCACCAGCATATGTCACCTGATTGAAGCTGGCTTTCCCACTCACAGTCTTGTTTTTCACAACTCCATAATATGGAGCTTATAGCTTAGTGGTAGAGTGGCTAACATAGGCATAGCCCTAGGTTTGATCCCCAGTACCACAAGAAAACAAATATCAAGTGACATTGTCATTGCTGGAAAAGAAAATTCTATTTTCTTTTCACCCAAAGCAGTGAAAGCAATATCAAAAGTTTAAATCATTCCACTGTTCTGAAGGTTTGGTCCTAACACGCTTAATGTTGTTTATGAATTCATAACCCTAAGCCAACTGTCTTAGGGTTTTATTTCTGTGCAGAGACACCATGACCACAGCAGCTCTTATAAGGAAAACATTTAATTGGGACTGGCTTACAGGTATAGAGGTTTAGTCCATTATCATCATGGCTGGAAGAATGGCAGCACACAGAAAGACATGGTGCTGGAGAAGGAGCTGAGAGTTCTACATCCAGATCATCAGACAACAGGAAGAGAGAGACACTGGGCCTGGCTTGAGCATCTGAAACCTCAAAGCCCACTCCCAGTGACATTCTTCCTCCAACAAGGCCACATATCCTAATGGTGCTACTCCCTGGTGGCCAGGCATTCAAACACTTGAGTTTGTGGGGGCCATTTCTAGTCAAACCATGACAATCTACTCCCATGCCCCCAGAGGCTTGTTCAACTTAAAAAATCCCCATAGTCGATCGTTCTTAACCTTGTTTAAAAGTCCAAAGTCTCTTTTGAGACTCAAAGTAATCTCTTGACTGTAAGCCTAAGTAAGATACCAACTTTAACCTCACTACCTTATCTATGTGAACATCACCCCTGTCCTACTCTCTTATTGACTTAGAGTCACTTGTTTCCCTACTTATCTTGTCTGTTTGTTTTTAAAGAGTTATTTTATCTTTGTATTACGTGCATGAGTGTTTCACCTGCATGTGTGTAAGTGTAGCACCAGCATGTAGTACCGGCATAGGCCAGAAGACAGTGTCAGATGCCTTATATCCTGAGACTAGAGTTGCAGGCTGTTGTATATCACCGTGTGGGTGTTGGGAACCAAACCTGGGTCCTCTGCATGAACAGCCAGTGCTCTGAAACCTCTGAGCCACATCTCCAAGTCTGCTTATTTATTTTTGATACAGGAGCTCACTATGTAGCCTAGGTTATACTCAAACTATGTTGCTCCGCTTCCCCTAGAACTCGTAATCCTCCTGTCTAGGCTTCCTGAGTGCTGGTGTTGCAGGTGTGAAGTTATGTATTTTTTCACATGAGTGTATTCCTGCTTCAAAGCTTTCCCTTGCACCTTTTCCTTGTTTTATCCTGCTCTGTTTTAAGGCTTTATTTAATTTATTTTTATTTGGGGCGTATGTGGCTGGTGAGGTAGCTCAGGCTAGCCTCAAATCAGTGGCAATCCTCCAGCTTCCACTTCCCAAAAGTCAAGACTCTATATTTGCACCACTGTGCTCAGCAAGATTCTATCCACAATGGACTGGGTCTTCCTATATCAATCATCAATCAAGAAAGCATGCCACAGGCTTGCCCACAGGCCAGTGTCTTTTCTTTCAAGAATTTCCCCTGAATCACAAAGACAAGGGTTCATAATCATCACTGTCTATGAGAGGAAAAGGGTGAACAAAAGACCTCTGATAGTCTCCTTTAACGCCACAGTTTTCCTATTTGGAATGTCATAGCCCTTTCGGGCCTCAAGCCTGGTTTGGGAATCTACTGAGGAATGTATACCGTTGCATTGCTGCAGAGAATAATCTGTCCCATCCTCAACTATCCAGACTGCTGCATGGTGAAGTCTTGACACTATACCAACCCCAAGCCACAGAGGTAGAAGAAGGTACCCTGTTATTGCAGCTGTGGGTGCTGGTCCAGACAAAGTAGCCCTGTGTCTATGCAACCTATGGAAACTGATGGCTGCATTGTCCCCTTCTACTGCTCACTAATTTGTAGTTGGTGCTCAACTGATGAGCCTATACCTGTGCACTTATGGAAACCAATGGGCCCACGGCTTTCAATTCCAGGCATACCACACTGTTCCTAAAGCCTTTACCAAATCTGCCCTGTTTGGGAGAGTCACATCTCAGCTAGTGAGACAGTCTCACAACCCCCTAAAAATAGGCTACTGAAACATGGCCTCCACAAAAGAAAAATATATTATCTGTCTTAGTTAGGGTTTTATTTTAGTGATAAATCACCAAAACTAAAAGCAAGTTGGGAAAGAAGGGTTTATTTAAGCTGACAGTTCCACACCATACTCCATAACTGAGGGAAGTCAGAGTGGTAACTTAAATGGGTCATGGACCTAGAGACAGGAGTTGAAGCAAGAGGCCATTAAGGAGTCTGTTTAGTGGCTTGACCCACATGGCTTATTAGCATACTTTCTTATATGACCCAGGACCATCAGCTCAGAGATGGCACCAACCACAATGGGTTGAGTCTTCCCACATCAATCATCAATCAAGAATATGTACCACAGGTTTGCTCACAGGCCAATCTGGTGGAGGCATTTTCTTAAATGAGGTTCCCTTTTCCAAAATGGCTCCAGCTTAGGTCAAGTTGCCATAAAAACTAGTCAGCACTATTTTTCAGAAATGATAGAGAAATAACATCTTTGGGAGACAAACAAAAAATAAAGAGTTCATTACCACCACTGGTCCGCTGTCTTTAAAGGAAGGTTTCAGGGACTACTGCACCTAGAAGTTAAAGAACTAAAATCATGACAACACATGAAATTGAATCTTCAAGTATGGCATATATGTCAAGTACTATCAATATAGAAAACCATCAAGCCTCAAAGATGATCAAAAGGAGAGGAAGAAAGGAACAAAGAACACACACAAAACAACCAGAAAAAATTAATGACAGGAATAAGTCCTTATGTATCAATAAAATCTTTATGTAAATAGATTTAAATACGTTGTTTAAAAACTTCAGACTGTAGCAGGAAGTTTCAGTACACCTCTTTAGTCCTAGGCCTTGGGGTGTAGATAGAGGCAGGCAGATCTTTATGAGTTTCAAGGCAGCAAGGTCTACCTAGAGACAGCTAGGGATGCATATTAGATTTGTGTTGAAAACAAAAATGGGTGTTGTTGGGCTATATAACGTTTGTTTTTCTTTTTTGTTTTTGTTTTGTTTTGTTTTTTGCCCTACAATTATTGTGGTGGTATTATTTAACCTGCTATCACAAATAATACTACACAGATACCTGCGAGATTTTATGATTGCCTATTTACCTTGGGCTGGGCAGATATTTCATCTATGCTGTCTCTGTATCCTCACCATTTATCCAATGCCATCTGCCTTAATCATTCCTATGTGAACTACCTTCCATCCATAATTCCAAGATACTTGCTTGTATTCTCCATCTGGGCCTTTTCATGCCATTATTGGAGTCCTTCCTCCCAGCCCACATGGTTTCTTCTCCATGTTAATCCACTGTAGTGTCCTCCCTCCTCTCTTCCTGTCCATCTGTTGTCCATGATTCTCCTGTCCTCAAAAGCCTGGGAATCTTAGCCATGCCTATGTCATTCTGCCCTGCTCAGGTATAGGCCTTTAATCAACCAATCAGGTATAATGTCTTAGGCAGGTTTACACAACAAGGATAGGTTTATCCAGGCAGTAATCAGATCTTGAGGGTCAGTAATTAGCATCCAAATACCAGCATCAGACCAACCCCCAACAAGACTGTCTCCAAAAACAACAAACCAACAAACAAGAAAATAAAAGCGTACATTAGAGTGGCTGAATAAAGAGATTTGTTTGTTTGTTTGTTCTTTGTTTTGTATCATTTTTGTCTCTTGAAAGAGATCCATGATAGTGGTGGTGTCAGATAACTGTAGTCCCAATACTCAAGAGGCAGAGTTCAAGTGAGTCCAGAGAAGATCAGTCTATAAAAAGAAAGGAGGGAAGAAAAAGAAAGCCACCTAAAATGAAAATAATGGGAGAATTGGCTGCTTACAAAAGCTAATTAATCATAACACAGACTAAAATTGAAGAAGTGGGAAGAGGTATTTCACGAAAATATAAGACAAAAGTGAGCAGAAGTAGCTACACTTAGATAAAATAGATGCATCAAAATTATGAATAGACTAACAAAGGTCACTATAAAATGACAAGAGATCAACTTGAGAAGAGGAAATAACAATTACCAACATATATGTACTTTATACTAAATCACACAATTATATAAAGCAGATTTTTTTTTACAAAAGAGAAATACACTTCAATATAACAATATTTGAAGATTTCAGTATTCATTTTCATCAACGGACAGATCAATCACACAGTCCCAAACATATCACCAAAGTAACATTGAGGTTGAACTATATTACAGACCAAATGGATCTAACATGTTTGTAATAGACTCCACCTGTCAGCAGCAAAATACAAAGTCTTTTTTTTTTTTAACATGGAACATTCTCTGGGTTAAACTATGATAGGCCACTAGAAAATGTCTCAAAGAATTTTTTAAATGAGATCATATTTTGTGTCTTCTCTGATTACAGTGGAATAAAACTAGGAATAAAGCAGAAGAACTTTAGAAACTGAGTAAACAATTTGCTCTCGAACATCAATCGATCAATGAAAGAATTCAAAGAGAAATTTAAATTTTTCTTTAAAGAAATAGAAATGGAAACATGACATACCAAAGCTACAGCACAAAAGCTACAGGGGAAAAAAAAAGAAATCAATATCAAGAGATAAAAAGATTTTAAATTAACAATCTACGGATGCAACTCAGGATACAGAAAATTAGAGCAAGCCAAATCAAAATTAGCTACAAGGAAATTTCACAAAACATACATCAGTGAAAAAGATATGAAATGGAGGCTAAAAATAAGCTCACACAAGAGATTAACAAAATGAAGAATTGTGTTCTTGAAAAGATAAAATCAGCAAGTATCTTGCTGGTTTAGACAAGAAAGGAAGAAAGAGAAGGCACAAATAAATAAAACCAGAGCCACTGTATAGATAAATGAAACAGATATTGCAGCACATGACCCAGAAACACGATGGATTGCCTGGGGTCACTATGAAAATCTGTGCAACAACAAACTGGAACCTTAGGAGAAATGGATAGACCTAGGCATATATAAGCCTCTGAAACCGAGCTACAAAGTCACAGGAAAAGGTCTTAAGGGGAAAGGCAATTAAACAGCTTTACTGCTGAACTCTATCAAACATTTGAAGATGAACTAAGACTGGACTCTCAAATGGGTTTAAAAATATAAAACAAATGGAAAAGAAACAGTCTTTATACATTCAATCTATACTCTATTCCTTAAAAATACTTATTATTCTTCATGTGTGTGCCTGAATGAGTTTAGTTTCCTTGGAACTAGAGTTACAGGTGCATCTGGGTGCTGGGCACTGGGTCCTTTGGAAGATTAGCAAGTGCTCTTAGCCACTATTCCCTCTCTCCAGCATTGAAACATAACCCTAATATCAAAACCAGACCAGAAGACAATGAGAGAGAAACTCTAAATCAACATCACTCATGAATACAGATGCAAGAATTCTCAAGCAATCAAAGCAAGTTCAGAAGATCAAAAAGATCATACAATATGATGCCAAGATTTGACCCAGGGATGCAAGCATGTTTCTACACGAACAAAACAGTACATGCAACACATTGCATGTACTTATGCAACACATTGTACATAAGTACAGTGAAGGATAAAACCACTGCTATTAGCTCAAAGATGCCCAGCAAACATTTGATAAAATTTATCATAACTGATGACGAACAGGAAATCTTCAACCAGCTAGGTACAGCAATAGACCATCACACAATAAGGGCATAAATGGAAAATTCCCGGTCAATATTATACTGAATGTGAAAAGTTGAAGCTGTTTCTTGAATATTTAGAATGAGGCCAAAATATCCATTTTCATCACCTTCATCAGAGAGGTTTGATTGTAATAGTATAAATTCTACAAAGAGAAGAAAATCCTCAATGCTTCTAAGGGAAGCCTCATGGTCAGCAAGACATGGCCCCTTACAGCTGGTGGCACACTGGTAGAGGACTAAAGGAGACCAGCGGCTTCCACTAAGTTCATAAGAGTAACCCCAAGAAGCCTCAACTGACCTTAATAGTTAGTTTTGGGGTTTGCTGTTGTTTGTTGCCAACTACATGGTCTTTAACTCCCAGCAGGAAGTATAGCCCAATAACAAAATAATTGGTAATAACTTACAAAAACATACAGAAGTAGTCTAGACTTTAAAAAGAGAAGGGCAGACAATACTCAGGCCTTAGAGGACTCCTTCCTGAGCCCTGAACACAGGTAACTGTGTGCCAGTTAGGAGGATCACAGATACCCGAAGTATAATGCAGAGTACTGCTGAGATAAATTCCTCGTAGATGTACGAACCCTACGGAGTTGCACTTGACTTTATAATTCATTTTGCATTGTGTTTCTTCTGACATTGTAACTCAGTGGTTACAGCCTCACACTATCTTCTTTATAATATATTCCACGATTGTATTCCTCTTTAAACATTTGTGAGTGTGTGTGTGTGTGTGTGTGTGTGTGTGTGTGTATCTTACCCACATTCTGAGTATATAACCACCAGCATGTTTTTGTCAACAACCCAAGGGACCGCACCTTGAGTAAGTTATAGAGAGTAACTCCCTTGGGACAAGCATGGCTACGGATTTCTTACTTTCCTTTGTGGTGGCTCTTCAGTTGGCATAATCATGACTTGCTTAAAATCTGTACATTCATCTTGTAAAATGTGTGTGTTCTGGAATGTATCACAGTTTCAAACTAAACTCTCTACAATGCAGGAATGTAGCAATTTCTAACACAGAAAACGGAAAGTGCCCTGTTCAGCCAATGGGTGAAGCAGGGTCTGAGAGTCTTATGGCCCCACCTGAGCAGCGGCTACATCCCCATCACCATAGAAGGCCTCTTTGTCCAGCTTCCAGAAAAGAGGTCTGGGACCACAGCTACCAGGGAAGGGGGTATCAGAGAAAGATGCATGGAAATTAATGTGTAAAAGAAGTCAGTCGACAGAGACTAGAAAAACAGGAAACTGTTTCTCATCTGTTGGTACATTTGCAATAGAGCATGTGCAGGCAGGGCGGACTCTGAATGAACAGATATAGAAGAAGGGGTGTTACACAGTTAACCCACAACGGATCAGAACTCGCTAGCTCACTCCACCCTAGGGAGTGCTTTTTCCTTTCTTAATAAATTGTCTCTAGTTCTACTCTTAAGAGAAAAATATATTAATTATAAAAATATAAAATAAAAGGAGAAAGTGAGCTGAATCACCAGCTTTCTTCACTCTCTGCTTTCTGACTGTGGATACAATATGACCAACTGCCTCAGGCTTCTGCTGCCGTGACTTCCCTGCTCTGATGTGTAAGTGGTCCTGATTCCTGTTACATAAACAAAAGCTAGGAACTCATCTTTAAGCTGTGTTTTATTCAGGAGAGCCAGCAATCTGTGAGGACAGTGGCTCAGCATCCTAAAGACCTGTGAGCCGGCAGATTATAGGAAGGAGAAATAAGGCCCATCAATCAGACCCACGAGCACTCAGGTCAGCTTGACGCTGAAATGTATGGTATTGGTGTTTTTCTCCTTGTTGGCTCTTCTCCAGAGCTGGCGGGGAGACGGGAGGAGAATGGGTAGGGTTTGCAAACATTAAGGCTGCATTCCTCCTGAGCCAGTCTTTTTTAAGAGAGCTAGACTGGATGTTAGCTCCGCACAAACAAGCCATCATATGTGTATGTGTGCATAGATTCATTCCCACAGAACCAAGTGCAAATGAGTTCCTATAATATAGAATATGCATACCCTTATCACACCATACGGACAGTACAGCTATGAGGATATAAACCCTTCCCTCCTTAAGCTGCCTTTGTCAGATGTTTTGTTCCAGCAACACCAGCAGTAACTAAATTCTATTTCTGGAGCCTGAGCCCATGACTATAGTGCTGGCGAGAAAGATCAGAGAATGGGACTAGTATCTGTTTGAAAGGTGGGACCAGGGGCCCAAGCACTGTTGTAACAGACCATTAGGAAGTGTGATTTTTGTGTAGTGTGTTGTCATCTTAAGCATTTAGTTTTAGATCTTCCAAACCTATTCCACTTCTTTTCTTCTATGCTTTAACTTGTATCAAATAATAAACTTTCCCAATCAGTTACTATTTAATCCGAGACAAGACTCACTTCATAACAGGATGTCTGGAGAGGTGCACTTAGAAGCTTGGCTAAGGCTGGAGGGTCACGAATTGAGGTCATCTTGTGCAACAGAGTGAGACCACATCTTTTGTTTGTTTGCTTGCTTGATTTGTTTTTCTTTTGTTTCTCTGTGTAGTCCTGGCTGTCTTGGACTCGCTTTGTAGACCAGGCTGGCCTCAAACTCACAGAGGTCCTCCAGCGTCTGTTTCCAAAAGTGACAGGATTACAGACATGCGACACCACGCCCAGCGAAACCACACCTTAGAACAGCTAAACAAGTATATAATTTTGGCTGAGGAGCGCATTAGGTGAAATTGTTCAGACTCAATGACAAAGCACAAGTGGCCATGCAGATTCCTTCATTTCTGTGAAAAACAACAACAACAACAACAAAAAAAAACAACAACAACAAAAAACAACAACAACAACAACAACAAAAAAAAAAAACAGGAGATAAGAAAGCTGGAGCTATCTGAGACTGACATTCAACCAAGGACCATGTATGGATATAACCTAGAACCTCCACTCAGATGTAGCCTGTGGTAGCTCAGTAACCAATTGGTTTCCCAAAGTGAGGGGAACAGGGACTATTTCTAACAGGAACTCAATGACTGGCTCTTTGGTCTCCCCACCCCCGAAGGGAGGAGCAGTCCTGTTAGGCCACAGAGGAGGGCTTTGCAGCCAGTCCTGAAGATACCTGATAAAACAGGATCAGATGAATGGGGAGGAGGTCCCCCCTATCAGTGGACTTGGAAAGGGGCACGGTGGAGATGAGGGAGGGAGGGAGGGACTGGGAGGGAATGAGGGATCGGGACACGGCTGGGATACAGAGTTAATAAAATGTAACTGATAAAAAAAAATAATAAAATAAAAAATAAAAAAAAAAGAAAGCTGGAGCTAGTCGGGCGCAGTGGCGTTTAATCCCAGCACTTAGGGAGGCACAGGCAGGCGGATCGCTGTGAGTTCGAGGCCAGCCTGGTCTACAAATCAAGTCCAGGACAGCCGGGGCTACACAGAGAAACCCCATCTGGAAAAAAAAAAAAAAAAAGCTGAAAAAGCTGGAGCTGCTATTTCTCTCCTGTCCACTGGGGAGCAGTGGACAGGTAAAGGAGTTGGCTTTTTATTGGTTATTTTCTTGTTGTTTTTAAAAGACTTCCTATCTTTAGGAGGCTCTGACATAAGAAAGCAGAATGCTGACCAGCAACACTGTAACTACAAGAACAAAGGACTGCATGCTGACCCCTCCCCACCACACACTCCCGTAAAGCATCTTCAAAGGAACTGAGTCAGTAAGGGCTACATTTGGGAGAAGTGTTCCAGAGCAGGAGTCAAGAAGGGCAGAACAGGAAGCCTGTGGCTCCCACATTCTTTGATCAAATCAGTTATTGGTTTTAACTTTGTTTTATAAATATCTATTAGTTACAATTTTGTTTTCATCAACTGTGCTATGTTTTCGGCCTCCCTGGTAGTCTTGCAGAACGTTATGCTACACTTAGTGCGCGCGTGCGCGCTGTTACCAATTTTTTTTTCTATTTTTTTTATTTTTTATTTTTTTATTTTTTTTTATCAGTTACATTTTATTAACTCTGTATCCCAGCCGTGTCCCGATCCCTCATTCCCTCCCAGTCCCTCCCTCCCTCCCTCATCTCCACCGTGCCCCTTTCCAAGTCCACTGATAGGGGGGACCTCCTCCCCATTCATCTGATCCTGTTTTATCAGGTATCTTCAGGACTGGCTGCAAAGCCCTCCTCTGTGGCCTAACAGGACTGCTCCTCCCTTCGGGGGTGGGGAGACCAAAGAGCCAGTCATTGAGTTCCTCTGTTACCAATTTTTAAGAGAGTTAACTTACTTGGTTGTTTTCTTTGTTAACCTAGTTAAACCAGTCAGTTGGCGGAACTCATGAGAGGAACTGACATTTCCTTTCTTAATCAGTGCACATGGCATGTTCAGGGATGTATTTTTATCTGTGTCTACTAAAGGTAGCTTTCGGCCCCAGTTGAAACTCCGGATAATTAAAGGACATCTTCATAGCTATGTCCCCTTTTCTGTAGCACAGACCAGCAGGCGGCAATCACAGCATTTACTCCCTGCTTGTGTCTGGAGTTGGCTCAGAAGCCTATCCCTCCGGGAACTTTGGTGAATGGATCCGGGCTGGGCGAAACCTGTTCGTTGTGCTTTGTCTAGGCCCAGACCTTTATTAGCGGCCTTAATTCCTAGCCAGGCCGTTAGCAGTTACTAGGTGGCACCCTCACGCCCACCAAGAAAATTAAATCCGCAGCTTAGAGAGTTCTGATTTATTCTTTAGTTTTTCTAAGATTTGCTGGCTGCACTTACCTAAAATAAATAAAGCAGGGTAGCTAAGCCAAACTGAAATGCCAAGGCCAAGACACCCACTTCTCTTCCTTTGGCTACACAGGGTATTTGACCTTTCTGATGCGGTTAACTTGAAGCAACTGTGCAGACCAGGAGTACCCCGACACTGGGGCAGGACCGTGTTTACACAGTCATGGAGTCTTCCTTAGCCTATTGGTCACGAGTGTTCAGTGAGCTGGAGGCTGAGCCTCAGGAGTGTGTAAATAGTCAATGACACCACCACAGGCCTCCATTTGTAAACCTCACTTTACCCCCATTTGTTTGTTTCTTATGAGTCTCTTTTAGTAGCATTAACTGGCTTCAAAATTTGGAATTGTGCTGCTTCCTTCCTCCCTCCCTCCCTCTCTCCCTTCCTTTCTTCCTTCCTTCCTCCCCCTCCCTCCCTCCCTTCCTTCCTTCCTTCCCTCCTTCCTTCCTTCCTTCCTTCCTCCCTTTGTCCCTCCTTCCCTTCCTTTCTTCCTTCCTTCCTTCCTTAGTTTCACTTTGTAACCTTGACTGGCCTAGAACTTGCTATTGTAGACCAGGCTGGCCTCAAACTCACAGGGATCTCTCTGCCACTGCCTCCTGGGTGCTGGGATTAAAGATGCACCACCACCTTTAGATCTTAGGCTTCTAACTGTAGTTATGGAATGGGCTCCTTTGGCAGTCTGGTGAAGTTTATGTACCTGGGCTCTAAATAAGGCAGCAAAAGTATATATCAGATTATAATCTGAGTATATTGGAGTATAGTTACTGAAATATTTTATATATGTAATAATTATTTCTTTTTAAAATTTGCATACAGGTGTGTTCTATTTATTTATCTTTCTTTTACTGAAAATAGATTTTTTTTCCTCACAAAATATATCCTGATTACAATTTTCTCTTCCTTTATTCTTCTCAGCTCCTCCCTGAATAAAAAAACAAAAAACAAAAAGGAGGACATGACTGCTCCTAGATATGGTGGAGAAGAAGGTTTGTTGTAGAAATGAAGAAAATAAAGTTAAAGGCATCAGGAAGGGTCCAGAGTGGCTGTGGCCAGACTGAGCCAGCACAATTGAGGAGAAAGGGTGAGGCAGAGCCAACTGGAACTGTCAACCAAGAGGGGCAGCCTGGGCCAGGAGACTGGCAAGGAGGGCAAAAGGGGTGTCATCCATCTGTTCTGGTTGTTACACTCTTTTTACCTCCTTTTCTGTGGGGTTCCCTTTGTTCTGAGGGGAGGGATTTGATGGAGATATTCCATTTAGGGCTGAGTGTTCCAACATCTCTCACTCTCTGCATAATGCCTGGCTGTGGGTCTCT
Organism: Meriones unguiculatus; assembly: GCF_030254825.1. Classification (NCBI taxonomy): domain Eukaryota; kingdom Metazoa; phylum Chordata; class Mammalia; order Rodentia; family Muridae; genus Meriones; species Meriones unguiculatus. The sequence continues at coordinate 164,485,114 of NC_083350.1, read as the reverse complement.
GTATTTGTTCCCATCTGCTGCTGGAGGAAGCTTCTCTAATGATGGCTGAGCAAAGCACTGATCTATAATTATAACAAAATAACATTAGGGGTCATTTTATTGCTACTTTTTGTTTTGTTTTTAGACCAGTAATTTTTGGTTTTACCCTAGGTCCCTGGTCCACCTAGTGTCAGGTTCTTGGTCACCTAAGTAGAGTAAGGATGGGTTACATCTCAAGGAGTGGGCATTTAGTCAAATCTGTTTTTTGTTGGTTACTCCTGCTAGCTTTGAGCCACCATTATCCTAGCAAATCTTGTAGTCAGGACACCATTGTAGATCCAAGGGTTTGTGGCTGTGTCGGAGTTTAAGTTTCTCCTTTGGTAGCATACAGAGTGCCTTCCTATGCCAAAGACACTAGAACCAGTTCAACTTTTCCATGTTTGATGAGTTGTATAGGTGTCTTCTGCAGCAATGCTTTGTTGTCAGTTTGTGGAGAGCAACCTATAGTCTTGCAACAGCCTGGGTTGTTTTGGATTACCATGGGCCCATTTAGTCAACAACTAGCTAGACATAACCTAATTTCGATAGTGGGAACTTCATTTAGTGACAAGACATGTCCAATTGGGGTGATGTCTTTCCCATTATTTGCCAACTTCATTTAGATTGCTCTATTTGGTTTCTATACTACCCCTCAAATGGCCCTTAATTTTCGCTGTCTCTTCCCATATTCCTTCCTTCATATTCCTCTTCCCTTCCCCTGCCAATTGATCCTCCCATTCCAGCTCCCTCTTCCAATCTATTCTATTTCCTTTTCCTAAAGATATCTATCTGCTCTCCCCAGTTCCTTACTCTACAACATAACCTCTGTCATTCTACGGGTTGTAGTTTGCTTATCATCGGCTTAACAACTAATAAGCAAATACATACCATTTTTGTCTTTTGGGATTCATGTTACCTCACTTGGGATGATTTCTTTTTCTAGTGTCATCCATTTACTTATGATTTTAATTATTTAATTACCTATGATTTTAATAATTATGATTTAATTATTTCAGTAACTGAGTAAAACTTCATTGTGTAAATGTACCACATTTTCTTCATGCATTCTCCTGTTGAGGGACATTTAGGTTGTTTCCACCTTCTGGCTACTTTGAATAGAGCCGCAGTGAACATAGGTGAGTAAGAGTCTCTGTGACAGGATGAAGAGACCTTTGGCCAAAAGTGGTGTGGCCGTATTTTTAGGTAGATTGATTTCCATCTTCCTAAGGAACTACCACATTGATTTCTGTAGTGGCTGCACAGGCTTGCACTCCCACAAGCAATGGACAAGTGTTCCCCTCTCTCCACATTCTTGCCAGCGTAAGCTGTCACTTGTTTTGTTAATCTTATCCATTCTGACAGGGGTAAGATGAAATCTAAAAGTAGTTTTGAATTGCATTGCCCTGGTGACTAAGGATGTTGAACATTTCGTTGTGTTTCTCAGTCGTTTGATAATTCTCTGTTTAGATCTTGTCTTAGTTAGGGTTCTGTTGCTGTGAAGAGACATCATGAACACAGCAACTCTTAAAAAGCCAAACATTTAATTGAGACAGATTCAGAGGCTTAGTTCATTATCATCATGGCAGGAAGCATGGCGGCATGCAGGCAGACAGAAGGAGCAAAGAGATCTACATCTCTCTCTCTCTCTTTTTTTTTCTGTTGCAAAACACATGAGGATCTTCTTATTACAAATTATTACAAGCTGCAGCTTGGGCTCACACCCCCTACCAGCAAAGTGGTGAGAGCCAAGAGCCTCGTGTTCAGATTAGTTGGGTGATTTAAAGAGTCCAGTCCCTCCCAGCACGGCCAAAGCAGGGGGAATTCCTGCCTGGCAAGCATCTCTTGGTCGAGACACAAAAGGGATGTTTCATTTTGAAATGATTGGCTATAGGAAGGTCCCCAAATCATTAATGGTCTGGAGTCCCTTCCTAAGGGGATGGGCCGGTTTGCTAGCAACTGTATCTCTAGTGGGTGGGGAAAGAATGCAATAAGGCTTTTCTTTCCCTCAGGGCATTAAGGCTAGCCCTTCCCCAAGGTGGCTGGACATATCTCCACCCAGCTAGCCTTGGAAGCAGTTTCAGAAGATGAGGCCCTCAGTCCAAAATCCCGCCTACCAGGCTGAAATGCTAAGTCAAAAGGGGCTCCCTGACATTAGCTATTATCTTAGGAACCTGCTTAGCTGGAGTGGAACTAGTATTGCATCCTGGAGAGGTGCTAGAGAGAAAAGTTTCCAGAGGATGGTTTAAATCCTGGTATAATAGTTCTCTTTGGCTTACTACCCCTATATCCACCTTGAAGGGACTCCTACTCATTTTGATTTTTACCTTTGGGCCTTGTGTTTTAAATTGCTTGTTAGCTTTCATGAAGGAATGTTTGGGAGCAATACAGTAATGGTACTCAGATCTCATTATGGAAAGGTAAATCTGTAGGATATCAAGGGTCATATCTGGAAGACCCAAAATTGAGTCTTCAAATGATCATGGGAAGGGGGAATGAGAAACCAAAAGATTAAAAATCAGTGGCTATTATTTTAAAGAAATCTACATCTTGATCTGCAGGCAGCAAGTCTTCCTATGACTGTGAGCCACTGAGTCTTGGCTTGAGCATCTGAGAGCTCAGAGCCCATGCCTTAGTGATATATTTTCTCTGACAAAGCCACACCTGTTCCAACAAGGCCACAACTCCTACTAGTGCCATTCTCCATGGGTCTATGGAGACCATTTTTATTTAAATTACCACAGATCTTCACCCTATTTTTAAATTGGGTTACTTGTCTTTTTAATATCTTTATATCAAAAGTTTTTGAGTTCTTTATAAATTTTAGATATTAGCCTTCTATCGGATGTGCAGTTGGTAAAAGGTTTTTTTCCTTTAAATTCTGTAGTGTGCTGCTTTATCCAAATGACAGTATCCTTTGCCTTACAGAAGCTTCTCACTTTCATGAGATCCTGTTTGTTAGTTAAGTTGCGTAATTCTGCAGTAATGTCAAAGGCAGATATTTTGAGACCTATGAGACAACTGTAATATTATTCTAATTTTCTGTGATATATTGGTGACTAAGTCATAGACGCTGACAACACCCTATGCTTTATGCTACATCTAAAATAGGGATTAGCTAAAACAGGCTTGATCATGTTGGTCTGGAATCCCAGGCGGGAGGCTGAAGCCCCCTGGGACAAATCAGCAAGACCTTGTCTCAAAATAAACTAAAAGGGGGCTGAGGCTCAATCTCAACAATGGAGAACTTACTTTCCCATTCATGAGGCTTTAGGTATAAATCCAGTACTGAGAACATTAAAGCTGCTAAATGGCACGCAGTGGTTAGTGAAAATGATGACGGACCATTTTGCCACTATCCAGCCAGCTATAAGCCCTCTAAATTATATCCAGTGACAAAGCTTGAATTTAGACAAATTTAGGCCTGAGAATGTCTCAATGTTGTGAGCGCTATGACAGAAAGAGACAGAGACAATTGTGTCCTTCCAAACGTCAGAATTTATGAATAATCATGCATTTCCACGCTACTTTATTGGCTGTAATTTAACAATTACTTCTGATTTTGTTTAATAGCTGAATATCGGCAATCATAGGGTTTTTAAATTATCCTGAGTTTAATAGCTAATATCAACTTATTTGATTTCATATGGCTATATATTCACAATATACATTACACTTGAACATTGCACTTCATATGGTTTTTTGTGTGTATGTGTGTGTGTGAGAGAGAGAGAATATAGGTTACAGAATAGCTACAGATGGATTGAAGAGGAAGCCGGAGAGATGTTCTAACAGTTAAGAGCACTTGGCTGCTCTTGCAAAGGGCCTGAGTTTAGCTTCCAGCACCTGTGTCAGGTGGCTCACATCTACCTACAGCTAGCTCCAGGGGATCTGATACCCTCTTCTGGTCTCCATGGCCACACACAAGTAGCATACCCACACAGACAGACACAAATATGCATAAATGAAAAAAAATTTAAAGACGATTGAGGAGGCCTTAAAATTTAAGAAGGCCTACTGGCAGCAGAATTGTAAGGCTGTACAGATCACTGCAAATGGTTAGATAAAATATTAATAAGCCCTGATAGAGAGCTGCTAGTGGCATACAGAGCTGAGTTGTGGGTCCAGTGGAGTCTTAGCGAGGAAGGACAACATGACTGGATTCACGAGGGCAAAGATGGAGTAGGAGTGGCCAGGGCAAGACTAGCTGGCAGGTAACAGAGCATGTGGCTGAGAAATAGTCCGGACCAGTGTAGACGGTTATAATGGATGAGTATCTGCCCAGCTTAGTGCTTTAAAGCTTACTAATAACTGTAAAAGGTCTCTGTGTCATTATTTGGGACCTGGAACAGACATAAAAGAAAACCCATTATATTACTTTTCAAAAAGTTTATTTAATGCAGCCGCAGGAGTTCTACCTATACCCCAAGTCCATCTTTAGGGATCTGGGGGAAGAGGAGGGAAGAGGAGCCTGAGGTTTAAGTTTGCAGGTCAAGAAGTATCCATAAGTCAGTAAGCAGTCCTGGTCAAGGTGGAGTCTCAGCCATCACTGACCCATCCTTGTCTCTGCTCTACTCTGTTTTGCAAAGTGACGATAAATTGTCAGAACTATGTGAGATATCCTCCAGAGAGATGTTTCTCCTCTGGCTGGCCTCAGCCTTGAGCCTTTACTTTCTCCCAGCATGAGATTTCTGAGAAAATTCCAATTCACTGGGGACCATTATTTCAATAATGTGACAACGAAGGGGAAGGGTCCAAGTGTTTCTCTTTATAAGATGTTTCTCCTGGTAGGATGGCCACAGATGCATCCATGTACGGAGATGGAACATAGAGTCTTTCTGGATCTCCATTTGCTCTCAAAACAGAGACAAAAGCTGTTCTATAAAATGGAACAGCAGCAGGTCTCACAATAGAGACCAAAGAAGTCCTCTCCCTGAGGGGACCAGGTTGCTCCCAGGTTGCTTACCTCTGTCCAGGGTGCAGCCTTCCCACGATGGACAATTGCCCTCATCAGGATGGCAAGTTCCCTGCAAGTTTCTACCCTCTGAATGGACTCAAAGGAAAGATTATAAACAATGGGGCACTTTCACCCCAAGTAAAGGAGACAGACTCAGAATAATGGCAGGAATGTTAGAAAAAAAATAGCTTCTAAGTCCGCTTAACTTCCATGTCCACCATGTCCATTTAACTTCCCTTATCTTTCTATCATGTCTTATTGGGTTCTTTCATCTTCTTCTAGATTTAGGAGAGTGTCCAGAATTCAAGAAGGCTCCTCTTCCTGCTCTGCCCCCATCCCTCTTCTCCCATTCCTCTCCTTCCCTCCCCCTTCTTTTTTATTTGGTTCTCATTTGAGACAGGCTGTTACTATCAAGCCCTGGCTGGTCTAGAACTTAAAATGTAGAGCAGCTAGCCTTGAACGTGCAACTCCTCTCTTGCCTCTGCCTCATGCTAGGTTATAGGTCTGAGCCACACACATGGCTTGAAGAGTCATGTGTTTCTGTCCATTTGCTTTCTCCTCTTCCTTAAAAAAATGGCCAAATAATGTATGCTCAAGTAAAGATATAATCAGTACAGAAGTGAAATAAGCAAACCATGAGGCCTTTAGAGCAGGAAACTATGCCACATACTTAACCCAACATTTGGGAGGCTGAGTTGGAAGGGCTGAGAGGCTGAGGTCAGACTCGGCTACACAGGTTACTGTCTTAAATAAAAAGAACACCTTTTATTGCTACTCAGTAATGTGCTCACTTTTCTTTACATAAACAAGAACACATTTAACTTGCTGGCTTTTTTTTTTTTTATATATATGTTTCATTTTGCCTTTTGAGACATGGTCTTACTCTAAAGCCAAGCTGGCCTGGAACTTGTGGCTATCCTCCAACCTCAGCCTTCTAAGTACTGGTATTTCAGGCATGAGCCTCCACTCCTGGAGATCCGGGTCTTCTACTTCATATTTTTCAGACATCTTGCCATGCTTACACATAGAGCTCTTTCCTCTTTTAAAAGGACTGCATACTATTCCCTATTGTATGCAGACGCTCCGTATTCAACCATTTCTCTGTAGATGGATATTCATGCTGTTTGGAGGTGGACTTTTCTCCTTACATTGTTGCTATTAGAAATAGTACTCTGTCTATTGAGGCCAGCCTGGTCTACAAAGCGAGTTCTGGACAGCCAAGGCTACACAGATAAACCCTGCCTCAATAAACCAAACAAAAAACCAACAACAACAAAAGAAACAAGAAATAGTACTCTAATAATGTTCTATATTTTAAGCCGTTAAACACATCCCTGAATGTACTTACTCTTTTCCTCTGAAGGAATATGAGTTCAGGAGAAGGGAGTAGAAATGTTAGTGAATGCCATCTCTTTTCCTCATGTGACAATCTTCTTCATGCTTTCCATCTTCCTGTCCAGCACACACACACACACACACACACACACACACACCACCTGATCTCCCTCTCTTGGGAATGCTCTTCCCCTCTTACCTCTCTGCTGGGGACCTCACCTTTTAAATTTCCTAAGTTCCTCATCCCATCATTATGGTAGGTCAAGGTTTTTTCTCCACAGTTCTATGAAACCTTCTGTATCCCATAATGTGTTGGTTATCTTTCTCTATACTCGCCCTTGCAGGAAAGAGAATGGTCTCACCCTGTGCCCTGGGTACCAGCCATCATGCTTTACATGCCCGAATGCAGCGTGTCTATAGACACATTAGAAGCCAGCGTTGCATGCCCTCCAGGTACCTAGGTGTTCACCTGGTGCACATTTGATCTCATTACCTCAGTCTGTGTTGAAGCCAATATCATTAGATTATGAATCACCTGGAAACCATCAAAGCCTAGGGCAAGCTGTACAGATTAAGAGCATTTCAGGAAGATCTAAAGAACACATGACATCATCAGTGGTCAGTCCCTTGTTTTTGTCACACTTGTGGGGACTGCTCTGGTCCTGGGAGCAGCCTGGTTGTTTTCTGCTTTTTTTCTGGTGTTTACCCCTTAGCTCTGCCTGAGCTTTCTCAGCCAGCTGACTCAGATGCAACTCATTTGGATCTACTTTTCTTCCAGCTGCAATCTTGTGAGAAGAAAGATGAAAATCACTGAGGGTTCTGTTTTGAAGGAAATCTATTTTGAAGCAGCCAGTTGTGCAGACCCCAGGCCAGAGGCTGACCTCTGCAATGTAGGAGCTAAATGACTTGGAGATCAGCTCAGTGGTGCTGGAGAAAAGGGTGGCTCAGGGAAGGTGGTTACAATTTCTGGAAAGGACACTGCTCGGCTCCTGCCACATTGCTAGGACCAAAACTCAACCACAGCGAGACTCTGGAAGGACAGGGTGGAGACTACAGATTCCCTCTCTGGATTATGAGGCCACTGTATGTTCAGTGGCTCCAGCAATGAGGAAGCAGGGGAAGGGTGAGGAAGCAGGAGGTTGGAGGGATGGATGTGGTGGGTTCTTCTCCTACAGTGACACACACTGGCAACCAAGGAGGCATGGTGAGGCTCAGCGCTGAGACCCCCAGGAATCCAGGGCTCCTCTATCTATGCTCCTCTTAGCACTTTCTCTGTGCTGTGTTTCAGCGGGGACAACAGTTATCTGTAGGGTAGAGATCTGTTATGACTGCAATGCCTGTTCCACCTGGCTGGCAAACTTCCCATCCAAAATATTAGTTTTATTCTTTGCTTCTTTCTCGGACATATACCACTAGATGTTCAAAAGCTTTAAATGATCCAGAAAATCATTTCTGTAAAGTAGATTGAACAAAGGGAGTTGGGGGCCTAATAAGGACCTGGGAGAAACTTCCCCAATTTGCATGAGCCTCTGTCTCTGTCTCTCTTTCTCTCTCTCTCTCTGTGATTGTTCAGGTTTGCTCTTTGCCTATAGACAGCTCTGCCATTAGAGCTCTTCTGTTAGGAGTATCCATGCTCACTGCAGCCTCAAGCTACAGAGTGTAGTCATCGTTGCTCACACCCCGCTCTGACCACTCCTGCAACTGTAGGCTCCCTCTAACCCAGATGCTTCTTGGCAGACTCAGGGGGATGAGTCTGGGCTGAGAAGCAGATTAGTGAAGGCACCAGAGAGATGTGTTAGCAGAAAAGAGGGGGATGTGCTTTAGAGCAAGGTATACGCTGGACCACCTGCTCATCTGTGGGCTCCTAAATCGCTTGGTTGTTCCCATGTCCGTTCTCTCACAGTAGATTACTCGCCCACCGGCTAGCTACCAGAGCCTTCATGCCCCAGCCAGGCTCCTTCTAACCTTGTGAAAACACCACGTTTCTATTTAGTCAGATGATCCCTGAATGGGAAACTGGGGGTCTACACAGTACCACAATCCGGCAGGGGCACCATAGAGATCCAGCTCCTTAAGCAGTGGCTCCCATGGGTAGATCCCCATGGGACTGTGCAGGTGAATGCAGGGGTCACGAAACATTACCACCGTTTTTCTGAATGTCCAAGGACGCATGTAATGAAACAAAGGTGTTTCTGTGGCACCCATGACCCATGTTGTTTGCGCGCCTTTGCTGCAGCTTTGCTTGGTTGGGAAACACACAATATGCACACTCCGCCCTGTACATGCTGTCACACCATGCCACGCCAACCAATGCTGCCTGGAAAACCTCTCCTGGGACTCAAGGCTACTGTGTGCTACCAACTATGGCCTTTTTATTATAGACACAAAGCAGTCTGCTCTTATAGAAACAGTGGCTTAATTACAGAGACCTTTAATGGCTTCTACCATCATTTCTCAGTATTGAAATGTCAAATTGGTGTATCTCTGAATTGCATTTTGTTAGAACACTTGATTTTTAAAATTGTTGTTTGTCTCCAACCTTGAAGAGAACTGGCTTACGGTATGTTACCCCAAAGCCATGCACACGCGGGTGGCACTAGTTGACCTCACTGGGTTGTTAACAAAAAATAAAAACAAAAATTCATAACGTCTGGAGGGAGCTGGGATGAGGAGGTCCGGGAGGACGTGGACCTGTGAGGGGGCTGTGAAGGAGCTGGCGAGGGAGGCCTTGGAGGGAGTCGTGGAGCTACATGTAAACCACATACATGCATAAGTGTGTGAAGTAACAAAATGATAAATAAATATTGATAAAAAGTACCCCAAACAAACAAACACCAACAAAACCTAACACTAAAGCAAAAAAAAAAAAAAAAAAGAGTTGTTGTTTGTGTTGCTGACATGAATTTCATTTAAAAGATTGTTAAATAGATTTTGGTTTGGGATTGGGACAGAATTTTCAACAACTTCTGAGGTAGAAATGGCCCAAAACATACTTCCATAATTTTGTGCTATAAATTTATGAGAAGTGGCATTCTTTGAATTGATGATTATAAAAATCAAAACATTAATCAGTTAGAGAAAATGTTGGAGATCCTCTGCATCCTGTAGTATCAATTAAATATTCAGCTAAGATTTCATTCTTTGTGTAAAAGTAAATCACATCCATCTTATTAGTATGTAAATTTGTCTTCGTCACTTTTAATAAATGGTAAAGTTGTATATATTCAAGAATTGTTTTAAAATAAAGTTACTGTTCATCATCATTGCATTTTTGATTTACATACCAATTTTAGATACCTGTGTATGCAGGGTCACTTAGAAATTTCTCAGGCAGAAAGGAGTTTGTGAATGAAAACTGTCTAAGAGGCCTTGATTTTGAAGTGGTCTCATCCTGCCCCCTCACATGGAATGTGAGGAGCAATACAGTAAAGCCCAGAGCTCTCTGAGCTCCTAAGGGACAAGGGACAGGATGGCAGATTCTGGTTTGATTGGGGGCATTTAATAATGCCACTAACTGCTGGATTCCCCCTTAGCAGAATGTCATTGCAAGAATCTCCCAAAGGTCTCCTCTAAAATAGAATTAAAAAAAAAAATCTCAACAAAAGTGGAACACATTGCAGTCTTCAGTAATGACTGACCCCAGGCTAGGTTCCTCTGACCTTGGGGGAGGGGCTGCATTTTCGACATGGAGTCTTTTTCCTCTTCACAAAGAGACTGGAGGGGTAATGAGAAACACAAAAGCAAGTCGGAATACTGAAATTTAATAAGACCGGGCATTTCTCTGCCTGATCCTCATATATATTCCATTATGTTGATTTTTCAAGACAGACCGTGAGGCTGTCTCTGCACACAGAGGCAACGGGAGGCCAAGGGAGCCAGGAGATGAGCATCGACTCACAGACAATCCCAGAAAAACTTCTGGAAAACAGGATTCATTTGTATTTCTCAAGATACTCGCTTTTTAAATTGTCTTCCGTCTCCAGTGAAGTCCCAAACTAAGTTCTTTATATATTTAAAACATGAAATTCAACACAAAACTCAACAGATAAGTAGCAGGTTCATAGATCCTTAGGATGACATGGAGGAAAAATGGCTTGGGGGACCAGCTGTTTGTACGCTATCACAGGCAGCCTGGATGAGACAAGGTAGGGGGATGTAGAGCCTGGCTGCACAGCTTCTTCCTGGCTCGTCAGATCATTCTTCGTGGCACTAGTGATTAAAAGACACAAAACAAAAGACAAAGAAAAAAAACAAACAATTGGGTGTGCTGCCACAGGCCAGTCATCCCAGTACTAGGGAGCTGGAGGCAGAAGGATCAGAAGTAGAAGGTCATCTTTGGCTACTTTTTCAGTTCAAGGCCAGCCTGGGCTACATGAGGCCCTGTTTCAAAAGAAAAACAAAACTTAGACCCTTTGCTTTAAAAACCAAGCAGCCTCCATTGGTGACTGCTGGAATTTAGAAGGCTTGGGCCTGGGCTCAGCCTGGCCCAATCCGTGGAAGATTTTTGTGTCTTATGTAAGGCTGCAGTACCCTCCAACAGAATGAGTAATTTTGTGCTATTTTAGGATGGTGAAGTTCTTTAAAACAAAGTGATAAATTAAAGTGGCCTTGGTAATGCAACAAAAATGTTGTGTCTTTTTAAGGCAAATGGAAACTGTGGCCTCAGTGCTCAAAGGCTGCAGCAGAGGACAAGCTTGTGGTCTCAACTTTATCTAGTCCGTCTGGTACAGAATTGTAGAAACTGTGCTGCGCCGAGTCTTAAGTCTGGGGCTGAGGAATTACTGATGAGATCGGGTGCTTGTAACTGAGCCCCAGCTGCCGAAGTATTCCTTGAAGGCCGGCACATCATTTGCTTTCTTACTGAGCCAGGTTCATGGTCCTCCTCTTATGGTTCAGCGGCTCTCAAGCTGGCTTCTGTCACCACCCCTCAAGTCCCTCCTCCACATGACATGTTGCTAAGCCCTGAATCCCACACACTGTTTTAATGTGGTACCTTTTGGTCCTTATTCAAAAAGGGTCCCAATTTGCCTCAGGTTTCACTGAAAACAGAAGTGATGATGGCAGAGGGAGCAATAAATTATTCTGTTGCTGTTTAATTGCATTAAACAGTTTTTGTTTTTGTAGTTTTTAGTGTATTTCTTCTGTCCTACTTTACGATTTACTTTCCTGAATTGTAAGCAAAATAAAGGCATTAAAAGGGAATCTATTACTTACTAAAGAAAACATTTATATCATGTTCTCATATCAAGGAAGTAAAACACAATGTTGAATATTCAATCTTCAGCCAGATATAGTGGCACACGCCTTGTAATCTCAGCACTGGGAAGCCTGAGGGGGAAGGAGTGCTGTGAGCTCAAGGCCAGTTTGGGTTATATAGTTGCTTAGCTAAAGTTCTATTGCCGTGAAGAGACACCATGACTATAGCAATTTTTATAAAGGAAAAGTGTTTAACTGGGGCTGGGATTACATTCCAGAGGTTTAGTCCTTTGTCATCATGGTGAAAAGCATGGTGGCATGCAGGCAGACATGGTGCTGGAGAAGGAGCCAAGAGCTCTACAGCTGGATCAACAGGCAGCAGGAAGGGACAGTGACACTGGACCTGGCTTGAGCATCTTAAACCTCAAAGCCCGCCCCCAGTTGCACATTTCCTTCAAAAAAGCCACACCTACTCCAACATGGCCACACCTCCTAGTAGTGCCACTCCCCGATAATCAAACATTCAACTCTATGAATCTATGGAGAATAGTCCTTATTCAAATCACCACACTGGTGAAACTCTGCCTCAAAAACCAACAGCAAACCAAAAAGTTGACTCTGTGCACTTAGAATGTAGCTGATTTTCTTAAAAATAATTTTTCTTTGTCTTTAAACTTATTGCAGAGGAAAATAACTAATTCACTCCAATTTTTAAAATTCTGTAAAATTTACCTGCTCTTATTTGTTAACAATGCCCCCCCCCTCAGCAAGACAGATTCCTGAATTTTTTAAAAGAAATTTCATTCTGTGCATGTCCCTGTTTTGCATTTGATCCAAGAGCTCACAGCCATAGACTAAACATCATAATTGGATACGAGGGGAGGAAAAAATTGGTGTGGCACATTTTCTCTCCCTCCTTCCCTAGGGTGGCAGGAGCCATTCATGGATAGAGGGCTCCTGTCCCTGATCCCAGTGTTAGCACTCTAAGCCACCCACTCAGCAGCAGGAGCCCACAGTAAACCTTGCTTTACTTGATGGCGTAACCATCAGCTCCCTCCCCGTGTCTGGCTTCTGGCTGCTCGTACCTTGCTTTTCTTTCTCACTCTGTTTGAGGGAGGGAAATATGAGAAAAGCTACTCAAAGTGAAAATCACTTTTATCCCCAAATGGTTTCTCACACATAAAATCTGAGAAATTACAACTATGAAGTTGGCACTTTTGTAAGTTTTTGGTGAGTCGGCCAATCCCACAACTGGAGTTAGAATGAAACTAAGACCTGTGTTTTTCCCCTGATGCTGTTGGACTCTGCGCTTTATCAGACAGGATGTTCCTGAGGCTTGACACTTGTAAAAACACTCCTCTATCATCCTGGCCATGGGTGGCAGCCTGCCAAAGCAGGAATGAAGCCAAATTTAGCAGGTCCTTCAGCACTGTGACCATGGTTGAAATGATCACCTGATGTAGAACAGGGAAGGCATGAAGAAAAAATGTGCTGTTCCACAAAGTTCAAAGTCTGGGGTAACTCACGTTCAGATCCTGGCTGTGGTGGCTGGTCACCAGTTGCCATTCATTTGTACATGGCTGCCAGGCAACTTTGCCGTTGTTCTATTGTGGGTGTTATTTTCACACATAATTCCCAAACCTTATTTGTTTTCCCGGACCTAGTCTTCTGCCTATTTTGGTTTGAATCTAATGTCACTTTAGTATTATGTTTAAATGCTTGATTCCCCAGTTTGTGGGGCTATTTTGAAGGCTCAGGTGTCCTGAGGAGATGCTAGAATAAGAGGACCTCTAGGGGCAAGCCTTTGAGGCTCAGACCTGTCTGTGGCTCTAACCCCTAGCTCTGCTTCCTGGACAATAGTCAAGAGAAAACCGCCCATGCCTCCCCTGTGGTGGTGGTTTGAACTCTCTCTTCAAAGTAAATTTTCTATGAATCAAAGCAAATTTTCTCTGCTTGAGTGTCACGTACCCTGTCACAGCAATGGAAAAGCAGCTGTGCCCAGTACTGAGCTAGAGACCCTTAAAAATATTCTGGGAACTATGGGCACTATAAACCTTAAAAAAAATTACCACCCGAGTCAGCTGGCTTCTAAGATCACTTGCCTTAAAACTTCATGGTATGAGGAAACCTTTGGAATAGAGAAAAGGCTAAGTTTTCTATGTCTCAAAACTCCTGTATGCTAAACTCAGGCAGGGCAGGTCCTGACACTGACCCACCTTCTGAGGATGGTCCCAGTTTGCTGCCTTCCTACCCTACTGCACCCCGGAAACTGCTTTTCCTTAAATTCACTGTGACTGATGGTTCGCAAAACTCAGTCACCAGCTGCTCAGACCGTAGTGGTCTTTACTTACAAGCAACGTGAATGTCCTTTTAAGAAAAGATCAACAAAAAGATTCAGTGCAACACCCCACTCTGTGACATGTTTTTCTGCTGAATGACATTCTGAAGCTTTGCCACATTGACCCACATAATCCTTCCTTTCAACTGTTTTGGAGGATCCTGTGTGGACAATCACCCACCATCCTGTTTTTCTTCGTCACTTCTCCACTGGTGGATATTCGCTTTGTTTTTATGGTTTTACCATTATAAGACATGCTTCAGTAAACACATATTTTAGATGACGTGTGTGACAATTTCTCCATGATAGATTTCTGGAATCAAAATGCTTAGGTTTGCAGTAATGCCTGTTGTACATTTTGAAAAATTATGCCAAATTGTCAGTGTAGTAGTACCAGTTTCCATGGATATTCTGTTTTTGAAAACATGTCTTCACACATTTTGGCAGCATGTACACTTTCTTCACTAATTGTTTATTTTTACTCTATGTTTATTTTTCAGTTACGTTGCCTTTTCTCTTATCAGTTTGCAGAATAATTTTTGTTAGTGAAGCTAAAAATGGTGGTGCATGCCTATAAAATCTCAGTACGCAGAAGACTGTGGTAGATTGGGCCATTTAGTGTGCCCATGTACCATAATTATTACCACACATAAACATAAAGAGAATTCCTATAATATCAACAAGTACCTAGCACTTGTATTTTCCTTTTGTTTTGTTTTTGAGACAGTATTTCTCTGGTAGCCTTGGTTATCCTGGACTCACTTTATAGATCAGGCTGTGGTGGAACTCACAGCGATCTGTCTGCCTCTGCCTCCCTGAGTGCTGGGATTAAAGGCATGCACTACCACACCCAGCTTATGTTTCATTTATCATCTCTTCTTTGGAGAATAATTAATATCCAATATCCATACAGTTAGGTTTCATTTGCCTCAAATATTTTTTAAGTATTTGCTGGAATCAGTGTTCAATGAAGTGCTTAATTCTAATTGGATAAAAAGCCATAGAGAAACAGACAGATGATAGATAGATAGATAGATAGATAGATAGATAGATAGATAGATAGATAGAAAGGCCGAGTATCTCCCCTCTTCACTGGAGAATTCTGGTCATTTTTCCTGTGAAGGTCCCTTAAGCCTTTATCTTGCGGTTACATCTGATGGTGTCATTTCATATGTTCCTTTCTTTTTATATGTTTGGTTAGATCCAAGGCTTGGCCAGAATCAGGCTTCGTATGCTGTCAAAAACACTTGGACTGCTCTGCTGTATATCTCTGACAGGGCCCCATGATTTTTCTCTCCCTCCGTGAGGTTACCAGCCATTCATATGTGTGTCATTGGACCCATTTGGGGAAACAGAAAACTCCACAGTAAGTAAAATAACAGAAATTTAATATACAGAATTATTAAAATAATAGCTGTGAAAATGCAAAGTTGTCTCTAAAGGGCACCTTATACCTGAGAGAGAATATCAACGAAAAACTACCCTCCAACAGTGGCTCCTCCTTTGACATTGGTGAGGAGGAATGCTCGAGGCTCAGTGGCTAGCAGCTGAGGACACCGGGCTATCAGGGAAGAGCATGCTCATAGTTGCCATAAGAAGGGAGGGACGCAATAGGTACAGGCAGACTGCGGCTAAGGCCGTTTACCCACTGCACACAGTAGGAGGCGTAAAGCCTGGTGTGCAGCGTTCACACTCGGTGTTTAAGGGCTTTAAGAAACGAAGACCTGGGGTGTCAGCCAGCTGATGGTGGGAAGAGGTTAGGAGGTAGGTGTGAGA
The DNA here is from genome assembly GCF_030254825.1 of Meriones unguiculatus. Taxonomy (NCBI): domain Eukaryota; kingdom Metazoa; phylum Chordata; class Mammalia; order Rodentia; family Muridae; genus Meriones; species Meriones unguiculatus. The sequence continues at coordinate 164,469,497 of NC_083350.1, read as the reverse complement.
TTTGTGCGTCACAGGCCTCCGAGCGCAGGCACCCTCTCGGGGTGCAGAACGACTGTACACTGTAGGTATCTCGATGGCACGGAGCACAGTGGATGAACCTACAAGTGCACCGCTAGAGGCCAGACACCACAGGTAGAGCCAAAAGCCCCTTCTTCCTGCGCTGGCTCTTCAGCGCCCTCTACCGAGGAAGCTTCCGATCACGCTCACTGTGATGGAGAAATGCTTGGAGTTCAGTCAATGAATGACCTCGGAGCAGGCGCTAAGAGGGTGGATTTAAGGTTGAAAGGCAATAAATTAAAGACGGAAGTAAGGGTCACTGTTTACCTTCATTGTTTCTTTGGAGGCTGAAAAACGGTGGCAGTTTGGCTGATATTCCTATATTTATTGATCTTCCTATATTTATTGGAATTTATTGGATCTGGGAGAAAGTTCCCACATCCCCAAGGCACAAGGTATAGAGAAGCACCTGGCTCCTTCCCCACTGCCAGGTTTTTCTCTTCTTGCCCGGCTTAGCCACTTACAGTCCCAGTACAATTTTTTTCTCCTTTAGGTGAATGAGACACTTTCATCCCAGCTTGGATCTTAACCCCCACCTCTAACACCTCTAACCCATCTTCTTTCTCCATCCAGGTCAAAGTTATTTTCTACCAAGTAGACCCTATTGGGCGAGTCTGGGCTCTCTGCTCACAAAGCCCCTCAAAAGAATGTATGGAAATAAGAGATTTTCATTCCTACCTCATGTATGCCTCCCCAACACCTCATGAAAAGAGTGTCAGCCCGGGGAAGTGAAACCAGTAAGGCCCAGCCACCCAGCCGGTGATGGGAAGAACTGGGTTAGAATTCAGGCTGCTTAATTCTGAGGTGAGCCCGGAAAGACCTTGTTTCTCCTAGGGCAGCTTCACGCTCTGGTCTCCTGGGTCTTCTCTTCTCTATTTGCTTTTGAATTTCCAGGTTGTGTGTGAGAGCACCACCACTGAAAACTCCGGGTCTTCCAGAGTGGAATCTTCCAGTGGAATCGAGGTCTTTATCCAGAGGCCCGGTTTATGCCATTTAATTGCAGCTTACTTTCTTGGTGGGCTGTTGCTTCTGGCCTCTCTAGTGTTTTGTTCCTTCCTCACTCTCCTCCTTCTCCACACAGGCTGTGAGACAGAGAACAATAACGGATGAACCTGGAAGTGACATTAAAACTGACTCTCCTTCCTTTTCCAATTCTGGAAGTCGTGGGCCAGCTGTGAAAGCCCTGGAAATCCTGTTTCAATCTGCTTCTCCTTCCCTTTCTTCTCCAGTTCCGCCCCTCCTCCAAAAGCTCACCTAATTCCCCTGGAGTCATCTAGTCTACCCAAGAGTCACCAGTTCTGCTTGCTAATTTTCTTTGCCCCTCTGATCTGCTCCACGACTTCTTGCTTTCCTTCCTCCTACCCAGGCTTTCCTGGCAAAAGCCAACAAAATAACAAAGAATGGGGAATAAATAAGCAGCTGCCTCCCCTCGCTTGGGAGTCCCTGGAAGCACTTCCTTCATTTCCACTGATGAGTCTGTGTTTCAAAGCGCCTGGCACTCCTTCAAGGCCGGTTACGTTGGCCACAGAGTCATTGTGTGGAGATGAAGGCCAACCCAGGCAGTTTCTATTTTTAGGCTCGATTGTTTCTGGAAAAGGTTGCACATCGCAGAATAGGAAATCCCAAGAGTGTGAAGACGGTTTCCTGCCAGTTGAAGCATTATTGTGGTTGGCTGTTCTGACCGTAGAGACACTGGGCTAGGTGGGCAAGGGGTGGAGGGAGAGGGCCGGCTGTGCTGGGGGCAGATGGGAAGGTGAAGTACGGAGTCAGGGAAAGTGGGGTTGGGATTGCAAGAGATTTAGAAAGCAAGACAGTCATAAGAGGTTGAAACCATAACCTCTTCCTCCCCGAGTCTGGTTATTTTGAGAAGACAGCTTCCCGTGTGGGGTCAGTTTGCTTGAATTATTGTCGACTCAGTTTGTGCTCTTTGTCATTAAAAGCAGTCCTTGTGTAAGTGAATATGCACTTGACTCTGCTGGAAGCTGATAATGCTATCTGCCCACGCTTGTCAAGGTGTAGGTAATATCCTGTCTTCAGTACAGAATTCCTGAGTGAGGGTCTTCCCAGGTCCTCTATCACCTATATATCACCTGTTGTACTTGCCTAGCATGTGTGACTTCCTGGGTTCCACCTTGACATTGCACAAGGCAGGTGTGTGGCCTGTCAGCCATCACTCAGAGGTCCCTGCAGGTGAAAAGCATTAGCTTGCTTTTCTGTCTTGCTCTGCTTTGTGGCAACTACTCCCTCCTTGCCTCTGGTTCAGAGCCTCCGCTCAGCCTTTGGCATTACAGAACAGTACCAACCACGGACAAGAAGCCAGATTCCAATGTACCATCCCCTGCACTTAGTGTTGCCCCAAGAACACAACTGTGGCTCAGTTTCCTGGCAAATCTCTGTTCTCCCAGGGTACCACTTCTCTGTCCAAGCGCTACTGAGATGTGGTCATAATTACTGGAAGGACCAATTCCCAGCACAACGTACATTCCTTAGGGAGTAGGCACTTGTTTCGGGGGACAGGCCACTTCTGCCACTACATGTTCTTGGGGATCTAAAGGACCAGCATGCTTTCGAACCTCGACTTTGGCTCCCATCCTGTGAATCAGGTCCCACTCTTCATCAGAGCCTTTGTTTCCCCACCGTAGGACTGTCAGGGTGGAAATTCAGCTTGTGTTATTATTCTCTGTTGTGGACTGGAGTTAATCCTCCCTCCAGCTGCAGGAGACAGCAGTGGTTACATGCTGCCGCAGAACCCTGCTTGCCTTTCACGCTGTGCTCTTAGTCGGTTTGGGAAGTTCTTTATTCTTTTAATAATTTTATTTTTTTATATTAATCACAGGTTATTTGTGTTGTTTCCCAGCCGTAGCCCCCTCCCTCATTCCCTCTCAATCCCACCCTCCCTCCTTTATCTCCTCCCTGCCCCTCTCTAAGTCCTCTGGTAGGGAGGTCCTCCTTCCCTTCCATCTGACCCTAGGTTTATCAGGTCTCATTAGGACTGGCTGCAATGTCCTCCTCTGTGGCCTAGCGAGGCTACTCCTCCCTCAGGGTGGGGGGAGGTGTCAAAGAGCCCGCCACTGAGTTCATGTCAGAGACAGTCCCTGTTCCCCTTAATAGGGAAACCCCCTTGGATGCTGAGCTGCCATGGGCTACATCTGAGCAGAGGTTCTAGGTTATATCCCTGCATGGTCCTTGGTTGGAGAGTCAGTTTCAGAAAAGAGCCCTGTGCCCAGATATATTTGGTCCTGTGGCACTCCCATCCTCTCCAGGTCTTACTAACTCCCCCTTCTTTCATATGATTCCCTGTACTCTGCCCAAGGTTCAGTTATGAGTCTCAGCATCTGCTTTGATACACTGCTAGGTAGAGTCTTTCAGAGGCCCTCTATGGCAGGCTCCTGTCCTGTTTCTTGTTTTCTCCTACTTCCAATGTCTATCCCATTTGTCTTTCTAAGTGAGGATTGATCATCTTACCCAGGTCCTCTTTCTTGTTTATCTTCTTTAGGTGTACAGATTTTAGTATGTTTATCCTATCTTACATGTCTAATATCCACTTATAAGTGAGTATATGCCGTGTGTGTCTTTCTGCTTCTGGGATAGGGAGGTTCTGTTGCAGTTAGCACCAGCTAACCTATTCTTATTTTTGCCACTGCAACCCTAGAGTTCCAGAGCACTTGTTTAGCTCTTTCTAGGGGATTCTGTCTCAATGCTCATTCCATTCCTACCCTGCTAGTTAGGAATCCAGTTCCAGAATCTCCTTCCCACTTGTGTCTGTTTCCTTGAAATGCTTCTAGCACTAGCTGTCTTTAGTTTGGGCTTTCCTGAAATTAGTGTCCTACACAAAAATGTGAGGGCAAGAGGTTGCTTGTGAAGGAAGGAAGCTAGTGAAGAAGCATCAAGTGGGAGAGACACTAGGGATTTATGAGGCTGGGAAAGTGCGCAGTCCTGGGATTATTAGTCAGGGTTCTCTAGAGCCACAGAACTTATAGACTAAGTATCTCTAGAGCCACAGAACTTATAGACTAAGCTAGTGAAGAAGCATCAAGTGGGAGAGACACTAGGGATTTATGAGGCTGGGAAAGTGCGCAGTTTTGGGATTATTAGTCAGGGTTCTCTAGAGCCACAGAACTTATAGACTAAGTATCTATCTATCTATCTATCAATCTATCTATAGATAGATTGATAGATAGATAGATGTATCACATATATGATATACATGAAGATCTTGGAAGGGAATTTATTGGAATGCCTTATAGGCTGCAGTCCACCTAATCCAGCAATGGCTAGCTGTGAATAGAATGTCTCAGCTGGTCTTCAGTATATGCTGGAACCCTGAAGAAGTAGGCTCCAATGCCAGTGCGGGAATGGATGTACTGCCAAGGCTAGAGCAAGCCAGTAAACAGCAAGAGCTTCCTTCTTCCACATTCTTATGCTGGCTTCCAGCAAAAGGGGTAGCCCAGTTTACAGGTGTGTCTTCTCGACTCAAGATCCGGATCAAAGGTGTATCTTCGTGCCTCAAACGTCTGAACTAGAAGTGGATTGACCCACACTTAAAAGCAAGAAGAAGATCTCTCACAGCTGTGTCCTCCATATCTATATTATAGTTCGTACCGGATATAGTCAAACTGACAACTAAGAATAGCCATCACAGTGGGCTATTCCCGGAGCTCCCACCTCGTGCGCGAAGAAATGAGTGTATTATCTACCACACCTCTTCTAGTTTTTCGGAAGGCTGGTCTGGGGGCTTTAACTCAATAGCTACCCATGAAAGTCCTCAGTAGAGAAAAAGAGGTTCACTTAATTAGCCACTGCCACCAAGATACAGCATTGGCAGTCTCTGTCACAGCCTTGTGCCACAGCACTGAGTTAAGGGCCACCCAAAGACACCCAAAAACCACGCTAACAAAAACATCCAATCAACCGACCAAACTAACAAAGCAGATCTGGAGTGTACTCAGACCAAATGGGGAGGGTCTCTGGAGAGACTTGGCAGAAGGCCAACGGCCACAGGACTGGAGGCATTGCTGATCAGTGTTCAGGAACCACGGTTTTGGCCGGAGCTGCTGAAGAGACACCATCTGGGTTCTATTTGGTCTCTATTTGAGGCTTAACTTTACCCAGGACTACTCACTTGTGGGTGAGCCCACCCCCCCACATGCCGTCCCTTCCACTGAAGTGGGTATGCAATGACCTCCTGTGGCCACAAGAGGGAGCCAGTGATGTGAAGAGCCAGGCTTGAAAGGGTTGACTGACTCAGAATCCGGCATGGTGGCACAAACCTAGAATCCCAGGAGCTGGAGGTATAGCTCAGTGGTTAGCATGGTCAAGTCATAGCTGGATTCTAAGTATCTCTAAAAAGGAAGAGGATGTGTGAAGAGTGAACACACATATGCGTTGGAAGCAAAAGAAGCAAATTAAAAGCAGTGAGCAAGATGAGGAAGCATCAGTTACTCTGGGCTTGGGAAGGACCACTCTGGTTCCTGGTCTCTGCTTTGTGACAGGTGCCATCCAGGTGCCTGCACATCAGCATGCAAACGCTGACCTCTTAACCATCATTTTCTTAGGAGCTTCACTGTCATGCTTCCTTTACCCATTAATGTCTGAGAAATGAATTAATAGCAGATAGTGTCAGTGTTTTGCAATGATTCCTAACTGGAGCTGTTAAGATATCATTTCTACTCCTTCATGAAGATAAATCCTCTTAAATGAGTTATAAATTTAATTGTTAGAACTTCATTAGGAGGCAAAGCCATCTTGGTTGCCTCTCTGAAGCCCGTGGGGCAGTTAGAAAGCAATGAGAATAGTTTTAATTAAGCATCTTAAATTTCATATCTAATTGACACTTTTTGCTGCAAGCCACAGGAACCAATGTGATTATTACAGACATACCCAAAGCATTTTGTTTGAGAAGCTGCCTGGGTCCACTTACAAAAAAAATACAAAAGCAAAATTAATTTATGTCATGCCTCTTTGGAACACTAAATGCATTTTACTCAGTTGGATTTAGCTGTGGGTGATAGAAAGCATTTGTGGAAAGGTGGGCACCACCTCTGTTTATTACTCTATCTCTCCGATGGCAGAATTGAGTGCATGAACTTCCTGGGAATACTGTTTGCATGGTCTCAATACAGCCCAAGCTTTTTCATATCATACAATTCTATAGAAAGGGCCAATGCTCCTGTGAAAAACTAAAACACAAACTGGGTCTGAGGGATATTTGGACATATCTGCATGGGGGAGGATAAAAAATTGGCTGTATGTTTCTTACAAGCTAGTAAGTTCTGGAGTTGTATGAACCCTCCAGATCTTCTGACATAGAGCAGATGGAGTTTGCTTGCACACCCATAATTCTTTTGTGTTGCATTCAGGGCATAAGCTAACTCCCTGCAGCACTTCCTCAAGACTGAACTGATTAGCAATTTGAAGTTTTCATCATTACTGTCATTGGCTTCATGAATCTGAAGATAGTAAATAAAAAAATTTAAGACCAGTTTTTACAACCATTCAAAATTTTACAACATTTGAAATTATAGTAAAAGGGAACCCTGCTATTCGTTCTTTGGTTCATCAACAAAGACAGCGTTGGCATTTCCTGTGAAGGGGGATGCATTTTCCGTCCAATGGAATGCTTTGAGATCAAATACATAATGAAGAGCTGTGGGTTTCTGAAGATACATGCACCAGCAAGTGGCTTACTTGGCTCCCAGTAAACAGTGGAAGTGTCTCAGGGATCTGAAGACAAAGACTAGTAGGCCACAGAGGCTACGAATCCCATTAGGCCTCCTTCTTGTCCCTATCCACCCCACTGATAACACCATGGATCCCTGGGCCTGGACTCTTGGCATTTGACTAGATTCCTTGTCCAGACAGGCAATCCTGCCTTCTGTACTAATGAAATTGCCCAAATAAGGGTGCTACCCTCACCACTCATAGTTCACAGATGCACAGCAACTAAGATCTGTATAACTTGTGATGCACCAGGTTGTTGGCCCATAAGCAGGCCCTAGGAAATGTGTGTCTTATAGTGACCCATTAGAGCATGCCGCTGGCTACAGTCCATGGGAAGCTGGAAAACTGTCTTCTAGTTTGAGCCTGAGAAGTCTGTTTCATTCATGCCTCTCAACAGGCTTCTCTGGTAGAGAAATGAAAGGATATTTCAGGCCATAGGCCTGAGTGAGTCATACACCCTCTGAGTGCTCTTGAAGGTCTCTGGGATTCCCCACACTCCCAGGAAGTAGATGTCACAGGGTTCTTGTTTTAGAGTATAGGTTGTTATTGAGAAGTGACCAATAACTTGTTTGCTATTCTCTGTGAGATAGCGAAGCATTGTTCTGGCTCACCTGGACTAACAGTATCATGAGCTAAGCAACTTCTCACCCTAGGTGACAGCCTTTAAAGGAATGCCGTGCATGTGGACATTGAGGTTCTTATGCCAGAATAACCCAGTTCTTCCTGGCCTCAAACACCCTCCTGTTTTTATGTCAAATGTCAAATTCTTCTGAATTTCAAAAATACATTTTAATGACCAGGTGGATGAGCTTTATGAGTGGGCACCTGCTGAACTTTAGTCATTGTAGCTATGTGTCTCTTACTCACAAGCCCCTCACTGCTAACAAATTTTCCTGTTAGCAATTTGATATAACAGAGCATAGTCCCAGTGGGGGCACTTCCTGTTCCACCATGCTAGGGGATGATGGGCTGTTGTTTTAAAAATAGAAAATCCCAATAGTTCAATCTTACCAATAAAGACTCAGGAGCCAGATGCTGGCTCAGAGAAAACCTCCTAGCTCAGAGAGACAGAGAAAGCACCCAGCTGACTTTCCTACTCAGCTCAAGTCCCAGAAGGAAAAACCCCTTCCTGCTGAGCTCATGAGCCAGAAGGAAAAAAATAAAACCCTTTCTCTGTCTCCACACTGTCTTGAATACCCTTCAGCTCAATGTCCCTCCTGTCTACTTTCTGTGTGTCTCACTGTCCATCCTCTGGGCTCTCCCCTCACTCTCTTTGGTTTTTCCACATGTTCACTTCTGGTCAATCTGGTTGCTTGCTCCACCTCTAGACCTAGGGTTAATTTTATTTAATCCTGTTTATAGAAAGCTCTTGGATTAAAGGTGTATGCTAGGGCTGAGCCACACCACAAGTACTTGTTTACAGCAAACAAAAAGCTCTAGGATCAAAGACTGAGCCATATCACTAGAAATAGGTTTTTATAGTTCACAATCTCAGGCTCACAATGGCATCAAATATCTTGCAGCAATGGGCTCCAACATCCTCTGGAGACTCACTAGGGAGAACCATTTCCTTGGCTCACTCACACAGCCATGGGCTGAGGACCTCATTGTTGCTTGGTTGTTGGCTGGAGCCTTCCTTCCCTGGAGCCATGTCAGTCTTCACATGGCAGCTGGCATCCCCCTCAGAAAGAACAAGAGAATGCTCCAGATGGAAGCTAGTAGATCTGTAACCGAATCTTGGGTGTTCTATCCTATCTCTTCAGCGTTGCATGACTTCTTAGAAACACATTTACCAGAGTATGAACCCCAGCAGGCAGGCTCAGTGCCATCTGTTGTGGAAGATGCCTGCATTCTGAGCTAGTTTCTTGGTCCTCTAGGATAGGTTTATTGCTTTATCCCGTTAAAATCAACTTTACATCTATTCGCTTAAGCCAGATGGCTCTTCTTCCGTGTATTCACATGCAAGTAAATATTTGAAAAAAAAATATAGATACTTCTTATCACCATTCCCCCAAACAAATAACTATTTATATAGTGTTTACATTGGTATTATATATGTATTATAAGTATTATAATACATATTATATGTATTATAATTATAATATAATATGTATTATAATATAATATGTATTATAATATAAGGATGATTTAGAGTAAATGAGAGGATGTGACCAAGTTATATGCCAATACCATGGCAGTGTATATAGGGGACTTGGATATTCCACAGATTTGGGAATCCTGGGGATAGTTCTTGAGTAGTCCTCACGAATGCAGATAAGAACTATGTATAGATGATCATTGGATGTCAGATTCCATGCTGGGCACGGGGGAGCCAATGGAAAGCAGGTACAACTTGTAAGCATAGTTTCTTCCTTCTGACCTAGATCTGTGGCCTGCATGGTTTTTTCAGAATCTGGCCAGTCCCTGAGTGACCCCAGGGATGGATCAGGTCGGAGATGCTGTACTACAGGTCTGTTATTTCCTTGCTTCCTCTTGATACTGCTTCCATCTGGTATAGGCTGTAACACCAGCCTGGTATGCAACCTATGAACTCTTCAGTTCAGCCCATCCTAACGATGGAGCACCTGACGCTCAGTTCCCTCACAGGAATGATGAGTAGAAGAACTTGAGATAATGAAAAAAAAATGGTGTGGTTGACTCAGCAGTGAACAAAATATGTCCTCCTTAATAATATTCAACATTATTCTACACACTTGATACTTGCTCAGGCAGCTCCAAAATCATCCCTCTGTGGCTGTGTTGATAGGAATCTAGATTGAAGATTTTCCTTGCTTCCTCCACCTTAATAATTACACTGTAAGAGTCTTTCTTAAAGCACCTTTCCTGCTTCCTTGTTTCATAGGTGCAGTTTATGCATTCCTGGGGTTAATCTTCTGAGTGGATAGGATGAGAGTGACAGTGGTGATTAGGAATGCAGACGCCAACCCCAAACCCTTTCATACCACAGGACTGTGGCCTGTTTGTGTGGCATGCATTGGTGTCAGGGACCACAGAAGGACACACTGGCCAAGGCTGCATTTTCTGGCTCATGAGGACTGCCCACCTGCAATGCCACGTGGTAAATTACATACCAACAACCATGCTCAGAGATTCTCCTCCTCATTCCAGGTAAGAGAAGGGTGGTGAGCCGTGCCCCACTGCCCCCCTCCTCGAGTCTCAGCAGGATTCCTTCAAGCAGCCAAACTTAGATCAGTGCCTAGCTTCTGCCGGCTGCTTCCTTTCCACGGAGCAGACATCGTCTGGAGTGTGGACCCTTGCTCTGCCCGTGTCACTGCTGAGCAGCTGTGTATAAAAGTGCTGAGAATTCGGGTCCCCTGGCATTCTGGCTCACTTCTTGGGCTACAGCTAAATGTTTGTGCTCTCATTTGCCCCTCCCCCCCTCCATCTGTGGCCAATAAAGGAACAACTTAAGGAAGTTAGAATGCCTCCTGTTAACCACAGCCAGGGAAGTGGGGGAGTGGGGGGGGGGGGGAGGGCGAGCCTGGAGTGAAGGCAGGAGCAGCCAGAGTTCCTCAGGGATTTCCAGCAGGTAGGCTGTAGGAAGTCTCTTCCACTGTTCGCCCCTTTCTGATATTTGCCTTGTTCTTCCATGAATTCTATCTTCCCTCTCTGTCCTCCTTCAACATGCAAAGCTCCTACCTCCACTGTCATTTCTTCTGCACACCCTCTTATACTGATATCCTGCCTGAGAGGAAGCCTGTTCGGATAAACTTCTAAAGGTGCCTTGGCAGGCTGGGGCCAAGGTGTGCCTCTAAGAGCTCACACCACACAACAGATTTGACCCAAGAGGTGTACTGGGGTCGAGGAGAGTGAAAGGCCATCTTGGAATCATGAGAGAGAGAGAGACATACATACATACATACATACAAAGAGACCAAGAGACAGAGAGAATGTGAGAGAGATCTAGAGAGCCGAGGAGTCCAGGAGGAACTTTTAAAAGGTGTGCGTGTTGCACCGGAAAATAAGCAACCTGAAGCGACAGACAGTGGAAATGCGCTGCACCAGGCAGTGGCAGGTGCTGACTGTGCGCTGCGGGTGCTGCAAGGAAGGCTGGCGGAACGCCCGATTTACAACACCTCCCGTACAGCAGATCCTCTGGTATCCCACACTCCTCCTGCCTCAGCTGCCCGTCACACTGCTGAGGCTGTGGGTGGAGATTCTGCAGAAGACAGTGGAAGAGGATGGAAGCCCCCATTCTTGCGGCAGGCAGGTTAACAGAGCTTCTGCGCATGTGTGGGGAAAGCCCCAGGAAGCGGAGCTTGTACACAGTTATTTAGGAAGCTATCGGCTTCCGGTGGGTGGGTGTAGATGCTTAAAGTCCTTAGTTCTTCACATATTGTACCCTCTTCTGCAGCTAGCTTCACGGCTTATGAAAGGCACACACACACACACACACACACACACACACACACAGCTGTAAAGTTAGGACTGGCTAATGTATGGCTGAGGATTAGACATTCACACAAGACATCCCCGGAAAATATAACTTTGCGGAGGGGTGCATGCTTGTAATCCCGGGAAGCTGGGGCAGGGAGATCTCTAGTTTGAGGCCAGCCTGGACTACATAATGAGACCCTGTCTCAAATAAATAAATATAAATAGCCAAATAATCAACCTCATACAAAAAAAGCAAACTACCCAATCAAAAATTGAGCGGACTTTAATAGGGATTTTTTCCAAAAAAAGACATACAAAATGGTCGACAAGAACATGAAAAGATGTTCAATATTATTTATCATTAAGAAAATACAAGCAAAGCTACCAAACACCATCCCATACGCACCTTAACCATTATAATTTAAAAAAAGAAAGAAAAAAGAAAACCATCAGTGAGTATGTGGAAGAAGTCAGAACCCTTTAATGTGGCCGGGAGAAATGTAAAGTGATACAAAATATTTTGGCATTTCTTCAAAACTAAAAAAAATAAAAAATTACTGTGTGACTGGTTAGTTCCATGCTGCTCAGAAACAGAGAAGGGGACATTGGACAGACATGTGTGTGTGTGTGTGTGTGTGTGTGTGTGTGCCTATTACAGTACCATTTCTAAGAGGCCTGGGTGGGAGCACCCCATGTCAAAGAGAGAACGCCAAAGGCCACAGAGAGGGAGCCAGAGGTTAAGCTTGTGGCCCATTTATTGAGAAGGTAGCTGTACGCAGCTCGTGATCCTTAGACAAGTTCATGGTCCTCTTGGCTTCCTTGCCCAAGAGGCAGTTCCGAGAGTATGTAAGAGCCCTGGCTCTGAGCTGCTTGGGTGGGCCCAGCTTCTGTTCGACCCTTCTTTAAAACTTTGGGTGAGTTCTCTGGTCGCCTTGTTCTCAACGGCAGAATGCAAACAATGCCCGCTTATCTCGTTGGGTTCCTGTTATGAATGTTTGAATTATTCTGTGTGACATTCTTCAAGTAGGGCCTTATTTTCATTGAGCACCTGATAAGTGCTCACTCAGAAAGCATTTCTTCTGAAAAGGAGAATAGGGCACTGGGCGATCACTTCAGAGGGCATGAGCAACCCGTGGGCTTCTTTTTTAAATTAGACTGAAAACCATTAAAATATTGAAACAAAAATTTTCACACTGTCTTGCTATTTCTATCGGCGTGATAAAACACTATGACCAAAGCAGCTTGGGGAGGAAACGCTGTATCTTATTTGACATTCCCTGATGTCTGTCACTGAGAGAAGGAAGTCAGGGCAGGGACTCAAGTGGAAGCCACGGAGGAATGCTGCTTACTGGCTTACTTACTCATGGCTTGCTCAGCCTGCTCAGGATCCAGGACCACTGTCCAGAGGTGATATCACCCCATGGTGAACTGGATCCTCCCACATCCACCATCCATCAAGAAAATGCCCTACAGACTTGACTACGGGCTAATTTTATGGAGACATTTTCTAGATTAAAATTCCTTCTTTCCAGGAGATGCTAACTTGTTTCAAGTTGTGTCAGAGACAGGAGGATCCCGAGTTCAGTTCCCGGTAACCACACGGCAGTTAGTGGCCATCTGTAGCTCTCAGGTTGGAGAGGGGGTTCTGACACTGTCTTCTGGCCTCCTCCAGTGTTGCATTCATGCACATAAAATTAAAATAAATATAAAAATATTGGGAGGGAATAAAGACATTGTGTGTGTTCTAGTATCTTAAGCACTTTTTAAGTTTGCCTAAGCAGTTATTAACACTGGCTGAGGAAGAATCAACAATATATATATATTTTTTCAACAAAAGATTGCTTTATTAAAGTTTGAAAAACTTTAAACTTAGGCGTGCACTTCTCAGTACCCTGAGATTCTGTGATGTTCTTTTCTTAAAATAGTGGTTTGGCTGCCCCCCACACTCCTGCAGAGTGTGAATGAGCCAGGTGAATGTGTTGAGGTATGGGCCCCTAGCCTTCGGTTGCTACGCAGCTATGACACAAGAGAGGAAACTTTCCTGTGTGAACTTGACCTCCGGAAGATGATCAAGTGTTAGAAGGCTTCTCTGACTGGGCCAAAGCAAGCTGCTTGATTGTGAGAGGGCCTGTGGGAACAGCAAGCCGGCACGTCCCAGAGAGGCAGGCTCTCACTCCTGAGAGTGGCTCAGGTGGGCTCCGGAAGGAAGGAAGCGGTGCCGTCTGTGCGACCGCAGCTGCAGGGAAGCGCATCTCCACAACAGCCTGAGCGTCATCCTAGCATCTTTACCTCCTCAGCCTGGACACTAGCTTCATGAACTCCTGAGCAGGGGGCCTTGCTGAACTTCTGCTGGACCCCTGCCGAGGGAGGCTGGAGGTAGCCAGCCTGGCTTTAAGCCACTAAGTTTTTGGTAATTATTACGCTCCAACCAATAGAAAATTAATGTTCTCTTTTCCACTTTGAAGTAAAATTCATAATAGATAAGCAGTTCTTAGACACATAGTTTTTAAATATCATAAGTATATAATAAGGAGAAGAAAGAAATTTATAACAAATAGAAATATCTATGCACTTACATTACAATAATAAAGTGTCGAGGTACACTCACACTTGACCTATCAAAGAGTCATATGTGCACCTGTACAAAGAGCAGCCCAGCAACAACGCTTGTGGAATGCCCCTGCAGGACTTTCCAGGAAACCCTGGCTCCCAGAGCCTGGGATTCCGCAGAGAATGGAGAGTACAAAAACTCACTCTCAAAGAAAGAAGCAGTTTCCAACCCGTGGGTCACACCAGCAGAAAGCACATTTCTGATGGCCTTGGAAACCATCAGCCACAAATTTATTTTTCTTGCTACTTCGTTACTATAATTTTGTTTCTGAGCCACGTCTCAGTCCCTCAGACAGTCAGAAATGTGTGTTCTGAGGGTCGTGACTCACAGGTTGAGAACCTCGGATGTACAAAGTTCCTCCGAGCAATGGGCTTTGCTGATGAATTGATTGATTTTTAGCTATGTGTGAGAGCAAAATGGATCAGGAAACCTGTCTCCCCGGTAGCATCAGAATAAGCCGTTCTGAGAACGCTCTGCAGACAGAATGCCTAAGAGAATCAAGCTGCCGATGTATGTATGCACTGTGTCACAGGCTCTGCACTGTCTCCATTCGTTGTGTGTTTCCTGTTCTCCACTGTCAAGCTTAGGCTTTTTGAAACCTATCCAAAAAGGGTCATTTCTGCTCCAAGCCAAAAATGGTCAGACACAGGCAATTCTCACGTCACTTTTTGCCCTGAAAACAAAGAATACCTTGTTGATGCTTTATTGGACACCAGCTTCACTACTGAGCAACTCTAACGTCCAAAATTGAGCTGTAAGCCCCGCCTGCCCAATGCTGGGCGTTACAGTTCTTGGAAAAAACCAAAGCCTCGTGGAAAAGTACGGTGGCCTATAGGCTTGTCTTCCTAAACCCCTGCAACACGTGTCTCGGACCACTCAGCTGGGAAATTCCAGGGAGTGGTCCTGATCAAAGTTCATCTTGCTTAGTGTTAAATATTTAATAAAGCTTGCTTCAAATTTGGCCCAAAATGGTGGAGTTGGGTTTTCTCCGGGGAATCGCAGGATTAAAGCAACTTTCTCCCCAGCACATGCGCATGCCAAAGTGTTTTCCCTGACCCCATTTTCAAGGCAAGGAGGAGTAAAGAGTGATGTGGACCTTATATTTTATAATATAGACCAAACGGGAGCAGCTACACAAACTAGGTTCTAGAAAGCTCTCCGATCTTATTAAATGCATTGATTTTTTTATTAGACTCCGGACGCATTAATTAAGACAAACCCGTGCCTCCGATCTGACATTCTTGGCAGTTGCCAAGAATGCTCTTGATTGAAGATGGGCTGCAGTAAAGAGGAGAGGTAATGGGAAGGGAAATTTCCTGATACAGTGAGAGCTTTTCTTTTGGGTCATTCTCATCTGTAGGGACTGTCCCGTGTCTTGTGGAACTTTTGGCGGCATTCCTAACCTCCATCTACTAGGACACTGTATTCAGCCCCTGCTATCATGGTAATAAAAAATGTCTCCAAATATCCGTTGAGAAACAAAACCACACATGCCTCCAGCTGAGTCTAACACTTATGAAATCACATATTAAGAGGGTGACAAGCAGGCTAGAAAAATATTCCCATAGAGGACAGTGATTGCATTAAAACATTTATTGAACACATGGAACATATAAAGCAAATGTTGATGAGGAGCATTTAAAAGCAAGAACCCCGGGGCCTTGAGTGGACATTAAATACTCTTCACTCAATGTGGGGTAATAACCGTCATCAATTATTTGAAGAGCTCTTGATTGAAGATGGGCTGCAGTAAAGAGGAGAGGTAATGGGAAGGGAAATTTCCTGATACAGTGAGAGCTTTTCTTTTGGTTATTTAAAAAAACAAAACAAAACATAAAGTCATGGGGAGATAGAAAAAGGGGTTGTGAGAAAGAAGGGATTGGGGGCAGGATAGACAGTGGATTTGCCAAAATCTGTGCAATAAAGAACCGGGAGACAGAGGTAGGGGAGAGAGAGGTCAGGCAAGAAGTGGTTGAATGCTCTCTTAGCAGGTGTGAGGCCCTGGCTACCATCCCAGCATCATAACATAACATAGCAAGCTAGCAAACAGGTAGATAAACAACTGAAAAATCCAGGAAGGAGAGGAAAGAGAATCCTGGAAAGACAACCTGGCTGGACTTGGTAAGTTCAAGGTTCCGTGAGAGACCTTGCCATAAGTGAAGTGGGAAGGAATGAAAGAAGACACTTGTATCAACTTCGAACACACATACATACACACACCTATACACATGCACACCTGCACACACAATCATGACCATTCACACACACATGCTTACACACATTCACACATGCTACATATACATACACAAACAAATAAGTAACATAAAAACATTTGAAAACGTTTAACTTTATACTTAGTCATGCTTAGATTCCTTCAGGAGAATCAAAGATTAAATTTAAAAGTTCATTTTTTAAAAATTATTTTACATTTGCGTCCTAAAACTCTGGCTCAGTCTGGATCTCTCTGAGTCATGCTGAGTGTGAGTTTGCCTTGAGAAGATGTCTTGAAGAGGTTTCACTCTGCCATCACAGAGCATCAGGCAAGCCCTAATAAGATGTTTTTACCCCCATCTCCTTTTTGTCACATAAATGAGACTGAAATGTCTTGTTCAAGATCATTGCTTTGAAGGGACGTGCTGGCTAGTTTTATGACCCCTTGACATGCAGTCATCAGAGAGGAGGGGGCCTCAGTTGAGAAAATTCCTCCCTAAGATCAGGCTCCTGGCAAGCCTGAGAGGCATTTTTTTTATTATTATTATTAATGTTTGACAGGGGAGGTACCAGCCCATGGTGGGTAATGCTGTCCCTGAGCTTGTGGTCCTGGGTTCTAGAAGAAAGCAGGATGAGCAAGCCAGTAACACCCCACCATGGCTTCTGCATCAGCTCCTGTCTCTACATTCCTGCCCAGTTTGAGTTCCTGCCTTGGCTCGCCTTGGTGGACTGTGATTCAGGATATGTAGGCCAAATAAACCCTTTCCCTTTCAAGTTGTTTTTGGTATTGGTGTTTCGTCACAGTAATAGCTGAGGCAGGTTTTTGGCTTTCCCTCTATCTAACCTCATAGTGTGCTTTGAGTGGATGCCCGTCACAGTGAATAGGAAGGGTTTTAAGGCTTCTTACTGTTGGAATCCCTACTAGTCTTGTATCCCTTTCAAGGCCTGTATTTGGGCATTTTCTACTGCTAAAACAAAATACCTGAAAGTTTTGTCTTATTGAGGGTATCTACTCTCAGGCCATAAACCTGCTACAGCAAGAGCCAATAGATCTACCTATAAATGCCTATAAACATGTAAGCGTTAGCTGGAAGGCAAAAGCATGGAGAAATTTCACTGCTGCTGGGTGCTGGTATGCCGGCATAGAGAGTAGTGACGAGGGGTTAGAAGTCTGACGGGCTGAGTTTCAGGTCCTGTCCATATCTTTATGAGCTGTGGAGCTTTGGAACAATTACTTATCATCTTCAGATCTCGGTTTGTTCTTGGACAAAAGTAATAGTTCTTCAGTCATCAGCAGGGTTAGAATTGGGTAGACGGCAAGAGAAGGGTATACAACACAGAGGAACAGCACTGCGTGGCTTGTGGCTAGTTGGTACCCTGCTTTTGCCTTTGTTCTGCTGAATTGGAGGTCTGAAGAAGCCCGTGTCTGACAAAGTTGATTGCATAATGCTAGAAGAGCCCCCTAGAAATTGATGTTATCCTTTGGGCTAGTTTAGGGATAGTCAGCACTTGCCGACATGTGGAAGTAGCGCTTAAAGGGTCATTCATTGAGGCAGAACCAGGCACTCCCAGGATAGCATGTTAACTGGTTAAGGTCTGCCTCACTGCAGCTCACCATGGTGAAAACACAGCTAGGATTCTCTGCAGTGCATTTGGGCTGATGAACCACAGGGGTAGGCCTTGGTTGGGCTTCTCACCCACTCATCCACCCACCCACCCACTCAAGGAGAACTGGGAGGAGCTGCTCAGACCCCATGTTCCAAGAGTTACTGTTCCAAAGTTGCCTGTGTGAACAGCACCCCCTTGTGTCCACACAGTCTGAGGCCATGCATGCCAGTCTGACAAGGATAATTAAACCGCAAAGCCTAACCTCATTAAAGCTAAATATTATGGAAAGCATGTAGCCCCATCTCCAATGCTGAACTGAGAGAGAAAGAGAGACGGAGGCAGAGACACTGAGAGAGACAGAGGGAAAAAAAGCCTCTGAATAAGCAGGGAAATTTACACAGATCTATTGTGGGGGAAAAAACACTAGGCTGGGGCTCTAAAATTAATAACAAAATTGCTTCCTTTGCACTTGAAGATTGATATTAAACCACAAATTATTTTCTCAATTTTTTTACATTTAAAAAGATGAAGTTGCATCACAATTTCCTCTCCATCCAGTTTTAATGATTGTTAATATTTTGCTCTCTCTAAACATATTTGTTCTTTTCTTTCTCCATTTTTTCTCCAAGACATAGCCATAACCAAGTCTTTTTTCTATGCATGTATGAAAATGTCTGTCTGTCTATCTGTCTATTTATTCTTGATTTAAGACCAAGAGGCAAACACGATAGTTAACCTCTTAATACCTCAGCAAACATTTCCCGAGAAAGGTAAGCAACAAAATGCTATCATTACTTTCAAGAAAATTAAAATTAAACAATTAAAAAATTGTGAGGTTGGAGAGATGGCTCAATGTTTACGAGCACTGGCTGCTCTCCCAGAGGCCCGGAGTTCAATTCCCAGCACCCATATGGCAGCTCATAAGCTGATGCCCTCTTCTTGTCTGCAGGCATACGTGCAGACAAAGCACTTGTAAACATAAAAAATGAAAAGAAAATTTAAAAAGAGATGACAGGGAGGGAAAATGGAGGGCACCGTCAAAACCCATGCAGGAATGAAAACAAAACATTGTGGAGTTCGAGGCCAGCCTGGTCTATAGAGTGAGTTCCAGGATAGCCAGGGCTGTTATACAGAGAAAGAAAAAAAAATATCTATTTTTAATTCTTCCAACTGTATTCTGTGGTGATTAGTACAAATTGTCATCTTAATTCTTAGGAGGCAATCTATGCACACCTCTGAAGGAGTTCCTGTATTAAGGTTATTTTTAGAGAATGTCTGTGAGGGATTGTCTTTATTGTGTTGATACATGGGAAGAACCATATTAACTGTGGGCCAGACCATTCCCTGATCAGGGGACCCAGGGCTGAGCGAAAGTGTATAGAAGCTGAGCAGTGGCATGCACGCACCCAGGGCTCACGGAGCCCACAGCTCCTTCTGTCTCCCTAGTGCACCAAGCTTAGCGCTGAATCCCAACCTTGATGCTGTGCTGTGACCACAGGTGGTTGTGTGCCTCCAAGGACCATGCCTGCTTTCCACACAGTATGAAGAAGATGAGAGTCTTCCTTCTGGAAGGCTTCGAAGTTCCAACTTCAATTACAAGAAAGGCTTGCGGGTCATTACCTTTAGTTCAACTGTGCCTTAAAGAATAAAACTGGGCATCAGTCAGTGAGGAAGAAAGAGAAAGTACAGACTGAGAGCGAACTGCCGCTCTCTGCCAAACCATCCAAGCTAGGAAATGTAGATA